>NC_047036.1:50248920-50873920 GCF_011762595.2 Tursiops truncatus | reverse complement strand
TAGGTAAATAGACTGGGAAGGACTCCACATCTGGAGGAAATGTCTGAATCTGGCACAGTCAAGGATATAGTGAGGAAGAAGAAACTAATATTGAATGATTGATAGATGATCCTTCGTTACAAGACTAAAAGACAACAGAGCATTTCAGTTTTATACAATAACTCAGAGCATCATCAACAAAACCTTATTGAAGGTCTGGTGTTTTTAGACTCTCAGAGCCATCCAAACATATATCTAAGAGAGCAAGTGCTAAGAGAGCAAGTTTGCTAAAGCAAAGATATATCTATGAGAGCAAAACTCATGCCTGTCTGTGAGGGATTCTGGGAAGTTGGTAGTATTGGCTGATAGAGAAGAGGAAGAAGAAAGTCCGGACGGGATTGGAAACAGGAGAACTGATCCATCGTGGAGAACTATCTATTACATTGTGTCCAAAGAGATGGGAGAAAGTTAGTGTGATTAATATTAGCACAAGTATTCATGGAGGTCCAACTTAGTGGAGGTGTTTGGGTGGTTCAAAAACATGACTGATGTACTTACTACATACTAGCTGCTGGGGATGCAAAGACAAATAAGGCAAATCCCTGCCAAAGAGAAATTTACAATAACAGAAGTAGAAATGATAAGTAATATACAGGGTGGCAGAACCATCTGTGAATTAAGTCTGTTGTTAGTGAATCTCCCAGCAAAGAGGGAACATGGGAGCAGGCTGATAAGAATTCAAAAAATTGAGGGGAGTCACAGAAAAGTGGGCTGAAATACAGAGCTGGACTCCAGAAGGAACCAGAGAGCTGAAGAAAAATTTGAAGCAGAAGGTCAGTGATATGGATGATGCCAACACTCTTGGGAACAGAGAATGGCTGTCATTCATTGACCACATTGGTATATACACTCATCCACACCAGTCTGAATGAAATATATTGCCTGCCATATCAGTAAACAAAGGATGTTGCAGCCATCTAGCCATCACATTATAGCTGCCCCTATGGTGCACCCTGAGGAAACTCAGGATGAGAAATCACAGGATACTGGCCCCAGATAGCTGAGGTGTATATCAAAGGAATGATTTCAGTGAGCCCAGAATCTTGCATCTTCTATACATAGAAAAATGATAAATTCCTTAACTTGAGATATCTTATTTTCTTTAAGTAACAGTAATGTTTAGATGTTCCAACTACCTGGTCTTTGTTGCAAAAACTCCTATATATCCTGGCTGCCCCCCACCCCCACCCCCACCCCCCTGCCTCTTTGGAGCAGTCTCTCAGAGTTATCTGAGATGCTGTGTCCTGGGCTTAACTCCTCAGTTTTGTCTGCCAAATAAAACATAACTCTCAACTTTTAGGTTGTGCTTTTTTTTCCAGTTGACACCAGGTATCTGGCCTTTGCCAAAAAGACATATTTTAGAACTGGAGATTTCTGGTGCACTACCTGCCTTAGAGAGGAATGTGTCAGGAGCTGGGAGTAGAGCTGACCTGGTTTGAGGTATACACAGTGACTAATTAGACTACAGCTGGGGAAGGGGGCTCACATTTTATTACTAAAAGAATAGTGGGACAGATTGCCCATAGAGGAGAGAGCCAGCACGTTGCTGAATTTGTAAAGAAAGGTTTCAGGAAGAAATGAAATGAAATTAAGGTGAAGAAAAGGGAAGGCACCTTAGGGAGAATAAATGGGGAAAGGATTCAAGGCAGGGGAATCAGTATGAACAAAACACAAGAGGGGGGTTCGAATGCACATAATATGTATGGGGAATGATAAGTACATCAGTTTGGCTGGATCAGAGGGTTTGTATGAGCAAATAATAATCAAGTAGAATGGAAAAGTGAGTTGGCGCCAGATTGTAATAGCCTTGAAATACCAGTCTAAGTATTTTGGACTGTATCCTAGCAGAGAAAATTGATTTTTTCATTTTAGAGTGGAAGTCTAGCAATATTTTGAGAAGGTTATAATCTGGTATCAGTGTATGGAGTGGATAAGGTAGAGGTTAGAATGAGAAAGATATTGCCATTAAGATACTAGAGCCTGGAATTCAGTAGTAGTGGTGGGAAAGGAAAGAAGGAGTTGTGAAAGGCATTACAAAGGAAGACTTGATAGGAGGTATTAAGAATGCCTCCAGAGTTTTATATTTAGGAGGCTGAATAACGATGAGACCATTGCCTGAAATATCAAAATCCAGAGGAGAAGCTGGTTTGGTGGGAAAATAATTAGCTTAGATTTAGATGTGTTCAATTGAGGTGATAATAATACAAGTAATTATAAATGCCAGGTCTGAAATTCAGTAAAGAAATTAGGTTCAAGATGTATGTCTGAGAATCCTCCTGGTAGAAGTGAAAATTTAAGCCCTGAGAATAAATGATTCTCTATGAGAATATGTAGAACAGTGATTCTCCACCCAGGCCATGTATTATAATCACTGTTGCAGTGGAGCTGTTGTTTCTGCCTGCCCCCTCTTCTGCTGAAAGAAGACCTCTGTTCATTGTAGGAGCTGCCTCTCTTCCTCTCCCTGTGATTCTGGTGGTGGGCGGGGGGAGGCTACAATTAGGGGGTCCCACTTCTCCATCATAAAGGAGGGCCTGCAACCCAGTATGGACAATCAGAGCATCCATCTCTTAGATGTAGTGACTGGTCCAAACGTAGGGACGTGACTTAGTATCTTTTTAGTATTTAGCCTGTAGACCAAGGTAATGAGGGCCTGAGTCTTTTCTCTGTAATCACTAACTACGAATGATGGGAACCAAAAGTTTCCTATATTCCTCTTTTCCACCACATAAAGAAAGCCTGCCTGACAATGAAGCCACTTCATAAGGAAAGAGAGACAGAGTCCTAATGATACATTTGAATCCCTAGAACCAGATGTTCCTGAATGTAGTCCTACCACATGTCTGCTAATATGGCCACTTCATTTATATGCTATCATACCACAGTGGGGGGAGGGGGGCACCGACAACGGCTGCCTAATATTAATTGGCTAAGTCACCTTGTTTATTTGGGTGTTTCGATCTTTGTAATGAGAGAATAGTTCTGTATCTTGATTATAGTGGTAGTTACACAAAACTACTCATGTGATAAGATGACAGATCTATGCACACTCATTGTACCAATGTCAGTTTCCTGGTTTTGATATTGTACTATGGTTATTTAAGATGTAAATGAACTGGGGGAGACTGAGTGAAGGTAATCTTTTCAACTTCCTGTAAATCCATAATTATTTCAAAATAAAAATCTTTAAACATTGCTGTTTATGAGACATTTAAAGATACAGAAAGGTGAAAAGTTTGAAAAGTTAAAGGATGAGAAAATATATTCCATGCAAATAATAACAAAAATTAAGTTAATAGATATGTTACTATCAGAAAAAATAAACTTTAAAATGAGAGGCATTAATGTGAGATAATGAGGGTCACTCCATGGTGGCAAAACTGTAATTTATTAGAAAACTATCTGATAACATAACCTCAAAATATATAACGCAAAAATTGACTTAAAAGGAGAAATAGACAAACCCACAATCATAATGGGAGATTTTAACATACTTTTCTCAGTAATTAATGGATCAAACTGATAAAAAATTCAGTAGTAATATAGATCCTTAGGACAATAAATTAATATATGCCCAGAATTGTACAACTACAAAATGTATACATTTAGGAAACACAACTCCCTACTGGGTCATAAAGCAAGTTTCAACAATTTTCAAAGACTGAAAGCATTCAGACTTTATTCTTTGACTACAATACAGTTAGGTTTGAAATCACAAACAAGAGATAACTAGAAAATTCCATATGTTTGAAAATCGATAAAAACATATTTCTAATAGCTAATGTGTCAAATAACTCATAATGGAAATTTAAAATAATATTCACATTGGATGATGAAAGTGCTATATATCAAAACTTGTTTGATTCACCTAAAGTAGTATCCAGAGGGTGATTTAGGTCTTAATTGTTTATATAAGAACAGAAGGACTAAACTAATGAGCTAAGTATTCAAGTCAAGATGTTAGAAAAAGAATAGCAGAGAAGAAAACCTCAAAGAAAATATCAAGAAGGAAATAGTAAAGATAAGAATAGTAATTAATGAAGTGGTAAACAAACTGACAATAGTAAGTGTCAACAGGAAAAAATTTTGGTTTTTTGCAAGATTAATACATTTCACAAACCTCTGGCAAACTTGAATAAAAGAGAAGGCATATATACATAATATCAGTGATTTCAAAAAGAGGTTATTATTGCAGATGTTTCAGACATAAAGAAGACAGTAAGAGGCTATTAGGAACAACTTTATGCCAACACACTCCAAAATTAGATGATATAGAAAAAATCTTAGAAAAACTTATGTTAAGAAATTAAGATAAAATTCTCTTCACAAAGGAAAAAATACAAGCCCCAGATGGCTTTACAGGCAAGTTTTATCAAACATTTAAGCAAAAAATAATCCCAGTCTTAAGGAAATCATTCTGGAATATAGCTAAGGAGGGAACATTACTGACAACTTATGATACTACCATAATTTTGACAAGGATAGTATGAGAAAGGAAAATTATAGGCCAATCTCACTCATTAACATATATGGAAAACCCTAAACAAAACAGTAGCTATCAAAATCTATGTATGAAAATGTTAGTATTTTATTGCCAAGTTGGGTTTATTCCTTCCACGAAAGGCTGATTTAATATAAGAAAACCAATATATGTAATTTTTCATATAATTAGCTTAAAGTAGAAAAATTATATCATGATTTTAGCTGATAAAACTATTTCATAAAATTTGACAGTCATTCAACATAGCAGTTCACAAGCATTCTAAGAAATAGAAGGAAAATTACTGAAACCCTAAAAACATTCCCTTTAAGATTAGAAAAGCTACAAGGTACCTGTCATCACTATTTGCATTCAACACTGAATCAGAGACCCCAGCCAGCATGGTAATGTAAGAAAAAATCAAAGATATAAGGGTTGGAAAGGAATTATTCTGTCTGTGAAGAAAACCTAAAATAATCTACAAATAAATGATTGTAATTAAAAGAAGTAAAATATACTCATAGTAAAAAAACTAGATGACATAAAAGAAAAAAAACTTATCTATAATCTTAACACTCAGAAAAGATCAAATGTAACATGTTGATATACTTTCCTGTAATTTTTTCTCCGTGTATTTTTTTAATTTTTTATTTTTCTACATACCTAACATTGTATCATACATATGCAGTTTTGTAGCCTTGCTTTACATTTTAGCCTTGCTTTTTTAAAAAAATTATTTAAAAAATGAGTTTGTTGACAATATTCTCTTGTTATGGATGATAATAATGTTTAGGGAGTTTCCAAATGTTTCTATTATAAATAGCCTTGTCGTAAAGAGCTTTGTCTTCATGTCACAGTATGTCCTTGTGATACATTCTTAAATGAGGCCTACCTTAAATACCATACATAATGTCCTAAAGACATTGGTCCATTATGGTCTTCTAAGACCATAACTATGCTAAAGACCCTTAATAAATATTACCAACTTGCTCTCCAAACTGTGTCACATTAATTAAGCTGCAACCACCAGATAATATGTTTTCAACTTATGAAACCCAACAATAATTTAATATTATCATTTGAATTGAATTTGAATATCATTTATCTTTGCTATTTTGACAATAGGAATTTTTTAAAGTAAACTATTTTTTAGAGCAGTTTTAGATTCAGAGCAAAATTGAGAGAAATGTCATAGCCTCCCCCACTATCAATAACCTCCACCAGAGTGGTGCATTTGTTTCGCTTATGAGCATAGACGGTAGGAATTTACATCCTATTTTATTTGGTATTTCCTTGGTTACTAGTAAGGTTGAATATATTTCATGTTTCTGACCCACTTATACTTTTCCATGTATCTTCTCTCTCCTTTTGCCATTTATCTATGGTAGTTCAAGTATCTTTATGATTTAAAAAATTGCTTAAATTCTGATTATAGTGAGAATATTATCATTTCTCTACTTTTGTTATAAGTTGTTTTCCAGTTTGATTTTTTGCTTTCTACTCACAAATAATAGTTTTTATTTTTTCATAAGATGTATAGCAAAAAAATGATTACTCTTATATTTTAACCTGCATTCCCATGTTTTTAGTGAGAATTATTATTTTGTTTCAGAGGAATTGAAAACATTAGAATATCATATATACACATTACCCAAAAAACAGGACATAGAAGAAAGGAAAGAAGATAGTTTTAGAGCTGAGAAAGCCACAGTGGTTCAGGAGTCCCAAGTAAAAATCTAGTTGATGACAGATTTACTTATTCATTCATTCATTTTTAAAGATATCAGAAAGCGCCCACCATATGTCTAGCCTTGTGCATATGGTAGACACTCTGAAGAAGAGTGATTATATGGACAGGAAAACTATTCCAGATGCTCCTATCTAATCTTTTCAAGATCGTGACAATGAAAGAGAGAGAGGGGGCAAAGGGATTAAGTTCTACAGTCTCAGGATGAAGAGAGTCTGAAAAAGGTAGAGAGAAAGAAAAAGTGAAGGCTGGCTGAGCCAGCACAGCTCTTTCTAATATTTCAGTCACATAACTATCAAAATCTATGTATGAAAAAGTGTCCACATCTCTGTTAAACCTTTTAACCATGTACGGTGATCACTACCAACTGAAAGTGGCCAATTAGGAGTCCCAATGCCTAGTCAGTGGTAACAGTCATTTTTCTGAGGGTGGCATGAGTGTTTGTGTGTGTGTGTGTGTGTGTGTGTGTGTATTTTAGGGAGAGGAATGGAAAAGAACATTCAATTTCTTCTCTCTAAAAGCTAACATTCCTCTGTTTTTTTTAAAAAACTATTTTTTTTTCCTGTTAACTGATGGGCTTAAGATTTGCCCACTGGTTTATCAAAGGTATGATTTTATTTCCTTTGGGGAAAAAGAGATGAAAGGAATATCAGAGAATTCCTGTCCATAACTTTATATGGTTGCTTCTTCAGTTTTTGCCACTTCCTCAGTTTTTGTTCCTTCTTATTAGGGTTGTCCTCTGAAACTTCTAAAATGATCAAATCTAATACCGTAACTAATCATTTTGAGCCTTCCTTAAACGCGAGGCTAAGAATTTACTTCCAATTGTATTTCCCATCTCAATTTATGGTCAGTAACATTGTCCAAATGATCTCATAGAAGATTATCAGTTAGCAATATGGTACAAATAATATGAAATTAGCAATATAAATTTCCTGAAATTTAAATTTTAAAAATATTAGCTCTCTTATTATTAGATTCCCTTGGGGAAACTTAACGCCCCACACACCCCCACATAATAAATTGCCCCTTCTGGTTTTTATTCTGCCACTGAAATTTTAGTAGCTTCTTTAGCATTCCCTAATCCAACCTCAAATCTCACACTTGGGTATACAGATTGAAAAGCTCATTGCATTCTAGGCAAAAATAAATGAAAAGGGACATACACTAACACACATGCTTGCAGTATTTTCAAATATTAGGATGAAAATAATATTACAAGCACAGAGGTAGGAAAATGGGTTAATTACAAAATGACAAAAATCAGGCTGATTTGGATTTCTTTTGCAATATTAAGTATAAGAGGACAATGAGTAAAGTCTATAGCAATAATGAGAAAAGATTGTATTTTTGGAATTTTATACCCAACTATTTTTATATGTGAGGGTAAAGGAAAGGCATTTTCTTATATGTAATGACATATTTTTCTTGATAAAATCACTGATAGATGAAGCAAAATTTAGAGCTCAAGAATGGGGAAATACAAAAAACAAAGCTAAATATGATTAATTGTGGTTGATCTGGATATATAACTAATCTTGAAAGAGGCAATATGTGATGTAAATACAACAGAATAGCAATAATCTAGACTTTTGACCTCAGACTTTGTTAACCAGAGCTGAGAACATGAATGTAAAAAGAATGGGGCTGAGCATGAAACCAGCCCAAACAAAGCTAGATGTAAGCAATTGTGATACATCTTGTTATTAACTTATCTTGAGAAAGAAGTTTTATGGTGTAAATATAATAACACGATAATAACCTAGACCTCAAATCTCAGATATTGTTATGAAAAACTGAAAACTAGGTGGAGGAGGAGGACGTGGGGTTAAAATGTGTCATAACAACAATGGCATATGGAGAGAGAAGAGAAGTATTTAATTAATGGCATTGTTTAGAACTGCTAGTGCATGGTAATAATAAAAAGCAGACCAACTTTAAGTTGATTTTATTCTTGTTGTTAAATTCTGTTGACGACAAAGAAAATTTTCCTCTATTCTTCTAGGTTCTTCTGGCTGGTCTAAGAATTAATGAGATAGATTAACAGGAGAAAAATCAAATTTAATTTTGTGTGTACAGGAACCCCATATACATGAGAGGTTCAGAGATAGAAAGGTAAAGTGAGGTATGTATGCCATCCTTAGCTAAGGAATGGGGTAGGGTCCTGGTGCTCTCAAGGGCACGGGGGTCATTCACAGGAAGATAAAAAGAAGAGCAGATACTGGGTAATTAGATGTTTGTCCTGCCATATAGATGGGGCCACTAAGATAAAACTGATCTCTGGTAATAACTTTTTTCTGGGAAAAATCCCCAATTTGAGTTCTTCTAGGTAGTTAAGAAAGGGGCAGTAGTTTCTCTGTAGCTCACAGTAATCCTCATACCAAAGTAGCACATTTTAGGGACGCCTATTCTGAACTTTTACAGTTCTCTAAACCATTTAAATTTCCTAAGCCCATTCACACTGCTCCCACTGACCACCCTCTCCTTCTATGCCAATGGTCCTAAACAGGGAGAATTTAAATATATTGCTTAATATCAACTTTAACAGAAAGCAATATAAGTTTTAAAATGCCTTTAAAGGTGACCACTAATAGAATTTAAAAGAAGTTCCAACACATTGGAAAATTTAAAGTACAGAGGAAGCGGGGAAACGTCTAGTAAATGGCTGTGGAGTGACATGATTATATGACCCACACAACAGATAATAATCATAATAACTGGATAAAATATTTTTAAGTGCAATGAATTAAAGGTACTGGAAAGCAAAGGAAATAGAAGCCAGAAGAAAGCTTTCTATTGAAAAACTACAGCTAGAAGGGGTGATTGCAAGGTTATACTTGACTTGAGAAGAGCTTGGCCTGAAGGTCATTCCTAATCCCCAAGGCTACAGAGCTGGGAAAACATAGATGTAAATCACAGTCTAACTAGCTAAGGTGCCAGATTAGACTTAATAGTTGAAAAAGCAGCTGGAAATATAAGGAGAAATTCTGAGTGGGACAATAATAATGAGTAAGACCCCGAAGCTAAATTCCTGGGTGACAGATAAACCCATGTATGAAGTAGCCTCCAGGGGACATAGCAAAAAACACGGAGACTTGTAAAATAGAGCTTCACAGAGTAAGAGCTGTGAATTGCTTTTTTTTTTTTTAACCAAATGCATTTCCCAATTGTGTGCAGTTTGAGCAAGATAAAGTTGAAAATTTAGGGCTTGAAGTGTTAGAGAACAGAGCCTGAGAATTGTATATTATCTTGAGATGGGGGAAGTGGGCTCCCTAGAAGCAAGAATACTTTAGAGTGAATCCTCAAATATGAGTATAATGTCTGTCCAAATCCTTGGATGACTGAAATTATACAGGCACAAGGTGTGCCCCAAGCTAATATAGGAGTAACCATAAACTGTAAGATTAGAACAGATATATCAGCAGCTACCTAACTCAGAGCATACTAAATTTTCAATTTGAATTTAGGCAAGTGAATTACCTAAAGAGAATTAGGCAAGAGAATAAAAAGACAACAAGCTGCAGATGAACACAACAGAGTTCTAAGTCACTACACCATATTATTCTATAGTGTCTAGTTTCCAACCAAATATTACTAGACATTCAAAGAAACAGGAAAGTGTGACCCATACTCAGGAAAAGTGGAAGTCAATAGAAAATGACTCCAAGTGGGTCCAGATGTTGACCTAGCAGACCAAGACTTCAAAGCAACTACTATAAATATATTCATAGAATTAAAGGAAAATATGTTCAGTGAACTAAAAATAAATGTTCTTCTTGGTCAAAATTTTTTGGCAGTTTTGGTCCTTTCCTGTTCCCTGTAAATTTTAGAATTTGTTTGTCAATTTCTGCAAAAGACACTGCAGGGGTCTTGATAGGGATTATACAGAAACTATAGATCAATTTGATATCCTAACAATACTGAGTCTTCAAATCTATGAACATGGGATGTCTCTTTCCGTTCACACTTGGTTCTCTGTATCCTTGAGTTCTACACCCATGAATTCAACCAATTGGGGTTTGAAAATACATGAAAAAAATGTCAGAAATTTCCAAATATCAAAACTTGAATTTGCTGTGCACTGGCAACTCTTTACATAGCCCTTACATGTGGTTACAGCTATTTACATAGCCCTTACATTGTATTAGGTAATATAAATAATCTGGAGATGATTTAAAGAATATGGGACAGTGTGTGTAGGTTATATGCAAATACTACACCATTTTATGTAAGATATTTGAGCATCCTCAGTTTTGGTATCTGAAACTGGGCTCTGGAAACAATCTCCTGAAAATACTGGAAGGCAGCTATATTTAGATCTTCTCTAATTTTTCTCAAAAATGTTTTGTAATTTTTAGTGTACACTGCTTTTGTTAAATTTATTCCTAAGTATTTTGTTCTTTTTGTTGCTATTACGAATGGAATTGTATTCATTTCATTTTCAGATTAATTATTGGTAGTATATAAGATTGATTTTTGTAAATTGATCTTATAACCTATGATTTTGCAGAATTCCTTTCTTAGTTCAAATAATTTTTTTGTATGTGGATTCCTTAGACTTTTCTACAAACAGGATCATATCACATATGCAGGTAAAGAGTTTTACTTCTTTCCTTACAATCTGGATGTCTTTTATTTTCTTGTTTGATTGTACTGGCTTGGAACATCCAGTTGGATGCTGGATAGAAATTGTGAGGGTAGATATCCTTGCCTTGTTCCTAATCTTACAGGGAAAGCATTCAGACTCTTACCATGAAGTACAATATTAACTGTAAGCTTTACAGAGATTCCCTTTATCAAGTTGAGGAAGTTTGTTTCTATTTCTCATTTGTTGAGAATGGGCACTGGATTTTGTCAAATGCTTTTTCTGTGTCTATTGGGATGATCATGTAGATTTTGTCTTTTATTCTCAAAACCTGCTGTATTACATTCATTATTTTCTTCTTTGCACTCTTTCTTCTCGTGTTCAGTGTCTCCTTTTATTTTTCTTAGTGTTTTCCAGGACCTCCAATAATCTGTTAATCAGTGGTGGTGATAAGGGTCAGCTTTATCTTATTTATGATATTACAGGAAACACATTTAAAGTTGGTTTACTATGTAAATTTTTGCTGTTGGTTCACCAAGCAGAGATAGGTCCCTTTATTCCTTAGACTTTTATGAACTTTTAATAATAAATACTGTAAGGTCGGATCTTAACAAACGGCACCGCGAAACAGAGGAAAGCTTCAAGTGAGCTTTATTAGGGAGCGCTCCCGGGCGAGGTTCACTGGTCCGAGAGAAAGGGGCGAGAGAAGTCGCACCCGGGCGAGGGTTGGGCAAGATTTTATACGGGAAGAAGGGAAAGGGGTGTGGTGAATCTGGGAGGGCGCAGGGTATTCCTTATTTGGTGGTCTTTTCGGGTATCCTGGGGGACCGTTAGTCCCGCCCCTCGAAAGGCGGGAAGGCTGGGCCGGGTTCAAAGTCCCCAAGTCAGTTCCTGGAACTGGGTGGTCCGGAAAGTTTCGGTCTGATGCAACCTGTGAATCTGATTGTGTTCCCCTGCCTCGGGCCAGTTGGCCTTACAAATACTACTTAACTTTATCAAATACTTTTGCATCATTTGCCATAATCATTTTGTAACAGGGAAGAGCCAAATCTGACTACATGTTGGATCTTTCTTTTACTTTAACCTTTGCTTTCCGCTGCTTTTGTTCACTAAAAGGATACTGTCTATACATAATGGCCTGCCTCAGGGAACCCTGCCCCTCTGTCTGAATGTTAAACCAAAGTGCCTTTGTTCAGGGAAGCATCCTGACCCTGTCCACCGGTGGATGGCTGCAAGAAAGAAGAAATTGACACACACACACACACACACACACACACACACACACACACACACACACACACACACACACACACACACACACACCGGCCCAATGCTGGCCATTGCAAGAAAGAAGAAATTGACACACACACACACACACACACACACACGCACACACACACACACACACACACCGGCCCAATGCTGGCCATTCCAGGGGATATTAGCAAAAGTTATGGCCTTTTTACTTCTCCTCCCCCTCTCTGTTCTATAAAAGAAACTGACATCCAAACCCCGATAAGATGGTTTTTCAGAGACACTAGTCTGCCATCTTCTCGGTCTGCCGGCTTTCCAAATCAAGTCGTATTCCCTGCCTCAACACCTTATCTCTGATTTATTGGCCTGTTGTGCAGCAAGCAGAGTGAGGTTGGACTAGGTAACAATTTCAGTTTTATATTTCAATATATGAATATGGTGAATTACACTGATAGATTTTGCTGATGCTAAACCATTACATTCTTGGGATAAAAATCCAAATGATGTAATTTTGAAATGTATTATTGGAGTTGGTTATTTTTTAAAACAATTTTATACCCACATTCATAAGTAATATGAGCAGTATATACTTTTTTTCTACTGTTATCTGGTTTTGGAATCATGATTACACTAGCCTCAGGCAATAAACTGAGCAGCTTTGTAATCTGTTAAATATTCTTGGCCCTTACCTTTTTGGAAGGAGGTATCTTTGGCCACCATTTCAATTTCTCTAATGTTCACTTACTTGTTCAAGTTTTATTTTTTTATCAAATTTGTCGCTTTGTATTCTTCTAGATATATCCATTTAATCCAGGTTCAATCGTGCTAATGACCAACTGGCAATATTCCAAGAATTTGCAGTCCTGGGGGAGGGGTACTATATTGATTAACTGGGATTCTGTCATTCATAATAGCTACTGTAAAATATAATTCAGTAGAAGCATTAATTTCTCCCTTACTCCATCCTCACAGGGAATGTCAGATTTCATACCACAGTAGAATACAACATTTCAGTGTTGTAATTAGATACGATAGAAAACTACAACTGAAGAATCATGTGATAAATCAGAAATTGTAGTGCCTAGATTCTAAGTAAATGTGAAGGAAGGAAAGGCACATTAAGATTATGGTAGAGGCAGAAAAATGCCTCTGGGATTGTGGCAAAGACTGGAAAGAATGGGAAAAGGGTGAAGTGAAGGCATCGGGGTAGTTTCCGTGAGGGCAAGGGCTGTGTAGCCCCAGCTCCACTCACAGGTGCCTGGAATAAGGGTGTTTAATGACTCTGTTAATGGGTAAATTGAAGGCTGGGGGAGAAAGAGAGAGAGAGCGCTTTCCCACTAGCAGCCAGTTGTGTGATCTTGGATAAGGGCTTACACTTTGTGTGACTATTTCATCATTTGTAAAAAGAGAATTGCTTTTTTCCTCATCAGGATTGAAAGGGCTAATTTATGCAAAGCATCTATCCCTGTGCCTACTTTGTTTAAACATTTCATAATTGCCAGTTAAAAGAAATTTCCCTTTTCTGTATTATAAAATTGCCAGGAATTTTTGCTAGTAGCCAGGAAACTTTTTTTTTTCAGCATATCTTCCTCCTTTGCCAAGACTGTTACAAACCAGTAACCCTGGCGTGATCAAAAAGGGCCTGTTCTTGAGAAGAAAATCCTGTTCTTTAAATTCTGTGGCTTCTGTATGGAAACGTCCATTTGTTGTGGTACTGGCCGTCTTGGGCACCTCTACCTACCCCTTTGTAGGAGAAGGCTAATCTGCTTACGTGTTTTCAGTGAAGACAGTCTAGTCCTAGTCCTGGATTCTCTGGGTTGTGTACTTGGAATTGTATGTTGAGGATCAGGTAGGAATTTATGCCTTTCATTGTTTTTAAGAACTACAGTGAATGTAAACTACTCAGACCAGGGATTTTGTTTCAGCAATCATTTTATTCTTAGCACCTGTAATAGTAATTGGTAGGAAGTGATACTGAATACTTTCTATGATTCTCAGCCATTGCTTTATTTTAAAATTTATTTTATTTCCCTAGACTTTCCTTGTTTTTGATGACCTTGACAGTTTCAGGTGTACTCGTCAGGTATTCTGTAAAAGGTCCCTGGGATTTATCCGATGTTTTTCTCATGATTAGACAGGGGTTATGAGTTTTTGGAAAGAAGATCATAGAGGGACAGTATCATTTTCATTACATCATATCATGGGTGCATATTACCATCATGACTTATCACTGTTGATGTTGACTTTTGTTAAGTTTCTCCACTGTAAAGTTACTCCACACCCCATACCCCAATCTGTACTCTTCGGAAAGTAGTCACTATTTGCAGCCCACACTTAAGGAGTGGGGGAGGGTTTTACTCCACTTCGAGGATGAAGTGTATACATAAATTATTTGGAATACTTCTGCATGGGAGATTTGGGTCTTCTTCTGTATTTATTCAAACAATTAGTATTGTATTAGTTTCTTATAACTGCTCTAACAAAATACCACAAACTGGGTGACTTAAAATCATAGAAATGTAGTCGATCACAGTTCTGGAGACTAGAAATCTGAAATCAAGGTGTTGGTGGGGTTGGTTCCTTCCGTGGGCTCTGAGGGAGAATCTGTTCCATGTCGCTATTCTAACTTCTGATGTTGGCTGGAAATCCCTGATGTCCTTTTGTTGGTACATGTATCATTCCAATCTCTGGCTCTGTCTTCACATGGCATTGTCACCTTTGTCTCTATGCCCAAGTTTCCCTTGCCTTTGGGGGACACCAGTCATTGAATCAGGGCCTACTCTAATGACCTCATCTTAATTACTTACATCTGCAAAGACCCTATTGAAACTGTGGGTTAAATCCATTTCACGTGCCTTCACTCATCAAGGTTGTTTTAAGACTTACATGCTCCCCAAGCTGCATGTAGCCTAAATAATAATATGTTTGCTTGAATTATTTTCCAGGAACTTGGAGTCAACTGCGCCTAGTTCAGCTAGGCTGAGAGTCAGCTGTGTCTAGTTGAAGCTGAGGTGGTTGAGACTGGATAGGAGCACCAACCCTTCAACTGGGCATGCGTGAGTGTCCCGCTCGTGACGTATTTTTATATCAGAGGGCTGAAAACTCCACCCTCAGCACATTCAGAGACCCATAACCTAGTCACACTTGTGCAGGATGATTACCGCACCTTTTTCCAATTACCTTTCCTCATGCCTCCCATGCTCCCCACGCCTCAGACCTCCCTGCTGCTTTATTCGTTATCCTATAAATATCCCCCAAGCTCCTTACTTCCGGGAAGCAGATTTGGGATTTGTTCTCCGTCTCTTAGCTCGGCTGCCTTGCAAATAATCCCTCTCTTCGCTGTGAACCTTCATGTCTCAGTGTCTTGGCTTGCCGTGCATCTGGAAAAATGAACCTGGTTTGGCAACACTGTTTCCAGGTAAGGTCACCCTCGCAGATCTGAGTGAAGTGAGGTAGTCTAAGATATGCGGCTGTCCATGAGAAAAATGTTCCAGGCAGAGGAAATTACAAGAGCAAAGGTTCTGAGGTAAGAATGTACTTAGAGGGTTCCATGAACATTAGGAGATGACAGTGGCTGCAGCAGAGTAAGCAATGGGAAGATGAGTAGGATATAAGACCAGAGAGGTAGTAGAGATAAGATTATACAAAGCTGTGTAGGCCATGTTGACAGTTTTGGCTTTTCTTGGGAGTGAGCTGGGAAGCCACTGGAAGGTTTAAGCAGGGAAATGATATGATCTGACTTCGGCTTTGATTTTAAGTTTTAATTTTTTATAGACATATAATTGACGTACAATATGAGTTTCAGGTATAATGCATAATGATTTGATGTTTGCATGCATTATGAAATGATCATCATGATAAGTCTAGTCCTCTGCCCCCATACAGTTATAACAATGTTTCCTTATGCTGTATATTACATCCCCATGACTTACTGTAAAACTGGAAGTTTCACCTCTTAATCACCTTCACCTGTTTCGCCCCTCCCCCACTGGAAACCACCTGTTTGTTTTCTGTATGTCTGATCCTGTTTTTATTTTGGTTTGTTTTGCTTTTACGATTTTGCATATAAGTGAGATCATATGGTATTTGTTTTTCTCTGACTTATTTCACATAGCATTACACTTTCTGATCCATCCATGTTGTCAAGAATGGCAAGATTTCATTCTTTTCTGTTTTATACTTTATTGTACCTATATACAACATCATCTTTATCCATTTGTCTATTGATAGACACTTAGATTGCTTCCATATCTTGGCTATTGTAAATAAGCTGCAGTGAACCTTAGAGTGCAGATATCTTTTTGAATTAGTGTTTTTATTTTCTTCAGGTAAATACCCAGGAGTAGAATTGCTGGGTTGTACAGCAGTTCAATTGTTAATTGACATCAGAGAGTGTGATGCCTCCAACTTTGATGTTCTTTCTCATGATAGTTTTGGCTATTCAGAGTCTTTTGTGTTTCCATACAAATTTTAGGATTATTTGTTCTAATTCTGTGGAAAATACTATGGGTATTTTGATAGTGATTGCATTGAGTCTGTAGATGGCTCTGGGTAGAATAGTCATTTTAACAATATAATATTTTCCAGTCCATGAGGACAGTTTATCCATTTGTTTGTGATGTCTTCAATTTCATTCATCAACATCTTATAGTTTATTTCTAGGTATTAAATTCTCTTTGGTGCAATTGTAAATGGGATTGTTTTCTTAATTTCTCTTTCCAATAGTTCATCTTTAGTGTATAGAAATGCAAGAGATTTCTGAATAGTAACCTAGTATCCTGCGACCTTGGTGAATTCATTTATTAATTCTTATACTTTTGGAATGAAGACTTTAGGGTTTTCTAAATAAAGTATGTCATCTGCAAATAGTGCAGTTTTACCTCTTACCTTCCAATTTGGATACCTTTTTATTTCTTGTCTGATCGCTGTGGCTAAGACTTCCAGTACTATGTTAAATATAAGTGGCAAGAGTGGGCATTGTTGTCTTGTTTCTGAATTTAGTGGGAAAGGCTTTCGGCTTTTCAGCATTTAGTATGATGTTGGCTGTGGGTTTGTCATAAATGGCCTTTATTATGTTGAGATATGTTCCCTCTGTGCCTACTTGGTGGAAAGTTTTTATCATAAATGATGTTGAATTTTGTCAAAAGCTTTTTCTGTATCTGAGATGATCATATGGTTTGTATTCTTCAATTTATTACTGTGTATCACACTGATAGATTTGCAGATATTGAACCATATTTGCATTCCTGGGATAAATCCCACTTAATCGTGGTGTATGAATTTTTAATGTATTGTTGAATTTGGTTTGCTAATATTCTCTGAAGAATTTTTGCATCTGTGTTCATCAGTGATATTGGCCTGTATTTTATTTTTTTGTGATGAATGACTTGGTCTGGTTTTGGTATTAGGGTGATGCTTGCCTTGTAAAATGAATTCAGAAGTATTCCTTTCTCTTTAATTTTTTGGAATAGTTTGAGAAGGATAGGTGGTAACTCTTCTTTAAATGTTCCATAGAATTCAACTGTAGGGCCATCTGGCCCTGGAGTTTTGTTGTTAGTTTTTTATGACTGATTCAATGTTATTATTTGTAATCAGTTTACTCATATTTTCTATTTCTTCCTGATTCAGTCTTGGGAGCTTTTATATTTCTAGGAATTTGTCCATTTCTTCTAGGTTGTCCATTTTATTGGGGAATAATTGTTTGTAGTCATCTCTTCTGATCCTTTGTATTTCTGTAGTGTCAGTTGTAACGTCTCTTCTTTCATTTCTGATTCTATTTATTTGGGTTCTCTCTTTTTTTCTTGATGAGCCTGGATAAAGGTTTATCAATTTTATCTTTTCAAAGAACCAGCTCTTAGTTTCATTTATTTATTTATTTTTAGTCTCTATATCATCTATGTCCACACTGATCTGTATTATTTCTTTCCTTCTACCAACTTTGGGTTTTGTTTGTTCTTCTTTTTCTTGCTCCTTTAGTCATAAGGTTAAATTGTTTGGTTGAGATTTTTCTTGTTTCCTGAGGTAGGCTTGTATTACTATAAACTTTCCCTTTAGAACTTCCTTTCTGCCACAAACCATATATTTTGGATTGTCCTGTTCCCATTTTCATTTGTCTCCAGGCATTTTAAAATTTCCTCTTTGATTTCTTCAGTGACCCATTGGTTGTTTAGTAGCATTTTGTTTAGCATCCACATGTTTGTGTTTTTTGCAGTTTTTTCCCTTGTAGTTGATTTCTAGTCTCATAGCACTGTGGTTGGAAAAGATGCTTGATGTGATTTCAGTCTTCTTAAATTCATTGAGACTTGTTTTATAGCCTAGCATGTGATCCATCCTGGAGGATGTTCCATGTGCACTTGAAAAGAATGTGTATTCGGCTGCTTTTGGATGGAATATTCTACATATATCAAGTTCACTTGGTCCAATGTGTCATTTAAAGCTGTGTTTCCTTATTGATTTTCTGTCTAGATTGTCTGTCTATTGATATAATTGGGTTTTAAAGTTTCCTACTATTATGTTAATATCAATGTCTTTCCTTGTGTTTGGTAATATTTGCTTTATGTATTTTGCTTTATGTATTTAAGTGCTCCTATATTGTGTGTATATATACTTACAGTTATATCTTCTTGTTGAATTTATCCCTTTATCATTATGTAATGTCCTTGTCTCTTGTTACAGTCTTTGATTTAAATTATACTTTGTCTGATCTGAGTACTGCTGCCCCAGGTTCTTTTCATTTCTATTTGCAAGGAATAGCATTTACCATCCCCTCACTTTCAGTCTGTGAGTGTCTTTAGATCTGAAGTAAGTCTCTTGTAGGCAGCATATATATGGTTATGGTTGTTTTTGTTGTTGTTCTAAATCCATTCAGCCAGGTCTTCCCTGGTGGTCCAGTGGTTAAGCCTCTGTGCTCCCAGTGCAGGGGGCCTGGGTTTGATCCCTAGTCAGGGAATTAGATCCTGCATGCCACAACTAAAAGAGCCCGCATGCTGCAACTAAAGGTCCCACAGTGGCAACGAAGATCCTATGTGCTGCAATGAAGATCCTGCATGCTGCAACTAAGACCCAGCACAGCCAAATACATAAATAAATAAATATTTATTTATTTTTTGCAGTACGTGGGCCTCTCACTGTTGTGGCCTCTCCCATTGTGGAGCACAGGCTCCGGATGCACAGGCTCAGCAGCCATGGCTCATGGGCCTAGCCGCTGCACGGCATGTGGGATCTTCCCGGACCAGGGCACGAACCCGTGTCCCCTGCATTGGCAGGTGGACTCTCAACCACTGCGCCACCAGGGAAGCCCATAAATAAATAGTTAAAAATAAATAAATAAATCCATTCAGCCACTCTGTGACTTTTGATTGAGGAATTTAGTCCATTTATAGTTAAAGTGATTATTGATATATTCTTACTACCATTTTGTTCATTGTTTTCTGATTGCTTTTGTAGTTCTTTTTTCTTCTTCTTTTTCCCTCTTTCCATGTGATATGATGACTATTTTTAGTATTATGTTTGGATTCCTTTTCTGTTTGGGCTTCCTTTTCTGTTTTGGATTCCTTTTCCTTTTTGTGTTTATCCATTATAAACTTGGTTTTTGGTTACCATGAGGTTTATATATAACAACATATCTGATTATTTTAAGTTGATGAATTCTAACAACCTGCATTTTTATTCCTCCCCCACCATGTTTAATTTTTAAAAATTAATTAATTAATTAATTTGGCTGTGTTGGGTCTCTGTTGCTGCGTGTGGGCTTTTTTCTAGTTGCAGCGAGCAGGGGCTACTCTTCGTTGTGGTGTGCGGGCTTCTCATTGCGGTGGCTTCTCTTCTTGCAGAGCAGAGGCTTTAGATGCTCAGGCTTCAGTAGTTGTGGCACGCAGGCTCAGTAGTTGTGGCTTGTGGGCTCTAGAGCACAGGCTCAGTAGTTGTGGCACACGGGCTTAGTTGCTCTGCGGCATGTGGGATCTTCCTGGACCAGGGCTCGAACCCGTGTCTCCCACATTGGCAGGCAGATTCTTAACCACTGTGCCACCAGGGAAGTCCCTTGTGTAATGTTTTTGACAACATATTTCACATCTCTTTGTTTTGTGTATCCCTTAACTACATATTGTGGATATAGATGATTTTACTTTTTAATTTTTACTAGATTTATAAGTGATTAATATACTACCTATTGTATATTTGCCTTTACCATTGAGATTTTTTAAAATAATTTTTTATAATTTTAATATTTCTACTTGTGAACTCCACCCCCCCCCCCCCCAACTTAGAGAAGTCCCTTTAATATTTCTTTTAAAGCTGGTTTTGTTGTGCTGAATTCTTTTAGCTTTTGCTTGTCTGTAAAACTCTCTTTCCTTCAAATCTGAATGATAACCTTGCTGGGTAAAGTATTCTTAGTTGTAGGATTTTTCATTTCCTCACTTTGAATATATTGTGCTACTCCTTTCTGGCCTGCAAACTTTCTGCTGAAAAGTCAGCTGAGAGTCTTATGGGAGTTCCCTTGTACATAACTAGTTGTATTTCTCTTGCTGCTCTTAAAACTCTGCGTTTATGTTTAATTTTTGCTATTTTAATTATAATGTCTCTTGGACTTCTTTGGGTTCATATTGTTTGGCACTCTGTTTTTCCTGGTTCTGGATGTCTTTTTCCCACATAAGGGAAGTTTTCAGCCATTACTTCTTCAACTAATTTCTCTGCCCCTTTTCCTTCTCTTTCTGGGACCCCTATAATGTGAATGTTAGTATGCTTGATGCTGTCTCAGAGATCTCTTAAACTATCCTCATTTAACAATTTTTTTCCTTTTTTTCTGTTCACCTTGGATGATTTTCAATATTCTGTCTTCCGTTTGCTAATCCGTTCCTCTGTATCATGTAATCTGCTGTTGATTCCTTCTAGTGTATTTTTTACTTCAGTTATTGTATTCTTCAGCTCTGTTAGGTTCTTTATGATTTCTCACTTTGTTAAAATTCTCAGCATGTTCATCTATTCATCTCCTTAGTTCATTGAGCATCTTTATGATTATTACCTTGAACTCTTTGTTGGGTGGATTACCTATCTCTACTTTAATTCTTTTTCTGAGGTTTTTGTCTTGTTCCTCTGTTTGGAAGATATTCCTCTGTCTCTTCATTTTGCCTAGTTCTATGTGTTTATTTCTATGTATTAGGTAGGTCATTTATGTTTCCTGATCTTGGAGAAGTGGCCTTATGTAAGAGAAGCCCTATGAGACATACTCCCTTCTGTTATGAGTATATAGCTCATACCAGAGCTATATGCTCTAGGAGTACTCACTATGTGGGCTGTGTGGGCCCTTCTGTTGTGGCAGGGCCAACTACTGTGGACACCATGGTAGGTAATGTTGGCCCCTGCCCAGTTGGCTGCCAGTCCCTGCCTTTTGTGGTCACTGCTGGCCTATTGGTCAGCAGGGCCAGGTCCTGGGGTGGATGGCTGTGTGGCCTGGAGGGTCCTGGGGTTGTTTCTGGCCTGCTGGTGGGTGGGTAAGCCCCCAGCACTAATAGACTAGAGGGAGGTCTCCAAAATGGTGCTTGTCAGCACCAGTATCCTTAGGGTAGAATGAGTTCCCCCAAATGGCTGCTGTCTGCATCTGTCTCCAATGGGAGTCCTAGTTGCCTCCTACCTCTCCAGGAGGCTCTCCAAGATCAGTGAGTAGGTTTGACCTAGGGTCCGTTCAAGTTACTGCCTGTGTGCTGGGCCTCAGAGCACGTGAGATTTTGTGCATGCCCATTAAGAGTGCAACCTCTGTTTCCTACAGCCCTCCAGCTCTCCCATAGACAAGTCCTACTGGCCTTCAAAGCCAGAAGTTGCAGGGGCTTGTCTTTTCCATGCAGAACCCCTGGTTTGGGCAGCCCATGTGAGGCTCCATAACCTTGATCCTTGGGGAGAACCTCTGCAGTCGTGATTATCTTCCCATTTGTGGGTCACCTTCCTGGGAGTGTGGGTCTTAACTATACCATGTTTCTGCCCCACCTACCTATCTTGTTGTGGCTCCTTCTTTATATCTTTAGTTGTGGAAATTTTTTAATGCTAGTCTTTAGGTTGTTCTCATAGATGTTTGCTCTGTAAGTAGATGTAATTTTAGTGTGCTGATGGAAGGAGGTGAGCTCAGAGTCTCTGTACTCCACCATTTTGGCCGCCAGTCTGGCTTAGATTTTAAAAGGATCACTCTGACTGCTATATTGAGGATAGATCTTAGAAAGTAGGAGAGGTGCTGGAGATATAACTGTGAACAAAAGTAGACATTCTAATGATCTGAGCCCTTGAGGAACATATAGAGTAGCATTAGGTAAGCAAAAGAGAAAAAAATAATCTCATAAATAAAAGTAAAATTATCATATGATAAATGCAGTGAGAATGCCTAACAGGGGACCTCTGTAGTTAGTAGGAGAGAGTTCTGCAAATGGTGTTCTGGGGAGTGTTTGAGCTGAGAGTTGAAAAATGAGCAGCAGCAAGTTGAAGGGTGAGAAGGAGCTAGGCAAAAGGTGCTCCATGTAGATTATGTGCTTATTTACTTTTGAGGTTTAAACTATTACCTGGATTGTCAATCTAAAGTGGCAGTTCTTAAAGCACAGTTTGTGCATCTTTGGAGGGCTTTATGAGATCCTTTGGGAGATCTTCAAAGCCAAAACTATTTTCATTAAATCTTACCAGGTGTTGTGTGCCTTCTTCACTGTAATTTTCTCCAAGTGTATAGAGTGTGAAAAGGTCACTGATATGGTTTCAGATACCACATTGCAACTGATTGTTAAGAAACTATCCCTGGTTGAGTTCTGGTGTGGTATCAAAGAAAAATATCCACAATTATCTGAAAAATTTATTGAAATACTTTTTCAGTTACCTGACTGTGTGAGGCCAGATTTTCTTCACATACTTCAACCAAAGTGATCTATTCCAATACACTGAATGCAGTAGCAGACATGAGACTCCAGCTTAACAGGGACAGACAGTAAAGAGATTTGCAGAAATCCACTCTTCTTGCTGATTTTTTTTTTGAAAATATATTCTTTATAAAAATATATGCAATGTGTTTATTGTTATTTAAATGAACTAGTATGTACATATATTAATTTCTCAGTTTTAATTTATAATGTGGTAAGTATAGATATAACCCATACAAACAAAAGCTTTTGGGGGTCCTCAATAATTTTTGAGTCTTGATACTAAAAAGTTTGAGACCCTCTGATCCAGATTATAAATTGTCAGCAGCAATGGCAGGGTCCATTTCTGTTCATCTTTGTCTCCCTAGGAACTAGCAGTGTGTAGCAAGTTATAAATTCTTTTGAAATTAATTACTTCATATATTCTACTCCTATACCTATAACCTAGCCTTAACCTCTTCTTCAGTCCTGTATTTTGATCTGTCTGTTAAACCATTCCACTTTAATTCCTCTTTGAATAGTACCTTTTATATGTAAAATTGAACTCATCACTGGAGTATCTCGTCCTCGTAACTTTTCTCTTTCATTTAAGATATTGATTTTTATCTGAAATAATTTTCATGGCTTTTCCAAAGAGTAAAACTGTAGTTACGGCCTACTTTTATAGATTTTTCTTTTTCCACCTTCTTTTATAGCAGCGGTTCTCAAATATTTTGTGCATCCGAATCACATGCATCCGAATCACAGATTTCTATGTTTCTGATTCTGTGGGCCTGAGATGGGACCTGAGAATTTGAATCTCTAACAAGTGATGCTGATGCTCCTGGTCTGAGGACCTACTTTAGGAACTACTGATGTATACCATTTTAGCTGAAATACTCACCAATCATCACATATGCCTTGTGTTTCCTTACTCTATATTTTGCTCATATACTTACTCTGTGCTTATGTAACTCCTCTCTGTTGAAGACTCAGTCTAAATCTTTTGGCTTTTACTTTCTGTTTTAGATGTAACTCTTCTGAGAGTCCTTTGAACTCCTGTACTACTCAGTTTTTGTATTCACATTTTCTTTTATTGCCTTGCATAGTGCATATATATTATTTTCAATTGTCTTTTCCTTTTTTAAAACGGTGAGGTAGGGCTTCCCTGGTGGCGCAGTGGTTGAGAGTCCGCCTGCCGATGCAGGGTACATGGGTTCGTGCCCCGGTCCGGGAAGATCCCACATGCCGCAGAGCGCCTGGGCCCGTGAGCCATGGCCGCTGAGCCTGCGCGTCCGGAGCCTGTGCTCCGCAACGGGAGAGGCCACGGCAGTGAGAGGCCCGCGTACCGCAAAAAAAACAAAAACAAAAAACAGTGAGGTATTAAATATAGAAGTACACAAACCTTAAGCATGGAGCTCAATGATTTTTTATGTAATCATCACCTAAATATAAAAATATATCAGAAATATTCTATATGACTCCCTCATATCCTTCAGTCATATACCAGTATTCTTTTCACTTATCACTGTGGATCTTACAGTATGTACTCTTTTCTGTTTGGCCTCTTTTGTTAAACATTGTTTGTTTGAGATTCCTCCATATTGTTGCATGTTTTGGTAATTTATTCTTTTCTATTGCTGAGTTGTATTCTAATGTGTGACTCTACCATAATTAATTTATCTGTTCTACTTTTGAATGACAGTTGGATTGTTTCCAGTATTTGCTGTTATGAAATTACTGTCACCAACATTCTTGTATCATTTTTAGTGGACAGAAGTACTCATTTCTGTTGGGTGTATGCCCAGGAGTGGAATTTTTGTGTCACATATAGGCATATGTATATCTTTACTAGCTTTACTAGATGCTGCCAAACATTTTCCCAGAATAGTTTTACCAGCTATGTTTCCATCAGTAATATATGAGAGTTTTAATTGCTCCACATTCTTGCCATTTAGTATTGTCTATTTAATTTTACCATTGTGGGTTTAATTTGCATTTCCCATTGAATAATGATATTGAGAATTTTCTTATGTTTATTGGGCAGTTTCTTTTGTTTTTTAGTTAAGGTTTTTTTGTTTTTTACTTTTTACCCATTAAAAAATAGTGTTGTTTGTCTTTTTTCTCATTGATTTACAAGAGTAGTTCTTAATGTTTTGGATATAATTCCATCCTTGAACATAGGCTTTGCAGTTATATTATCTAGTCAGTGCTGCCTTTTCACTCTTTTAATGTTGTACTTTGATAAAAAGAAGTTCTTAATTTAAATGAAGTCCAATTTATCAAATTTTTTTATGGTTAGTGCTTTTTCTGGTCTGCATAAGAAGTTTTTGCTCCAAGCTTATGAAGATACTTTCCTATGGTCTCTTCTAGAAGATTTATTGTTTTGGTTTGTACAGTACATCTGTGATCCACCTTGAATTAACTTTTGTATATGGTTGAGGGGTCACCTTTTCTCCTCATATTATTCTTATATATTTATAACTATATTCATATTTATAAATGTTTATGTAGTTGCTCCAGCACCTTTGTTTAAAAGGGTGTCTTTTTCCACACTGAATTGCAATTAGTGTCTTGGTAATAATGTGACTCTGTGTGTGTGTGTGTGCCTATTTTTGTATTCTATTCTCTTCCTTCAATCTAAGGCAATACAATACTGTCTGAATTACCATAGCTTTTTTTTTTTCTGTACGCGGGCCTCTCACTGCTGTGGCCTCTCCCGTTGCGGAGCACAGGCTCCAGACGCGCAGGCCCAGCGGCTTTGCGGCATGTGGGATCTTCCTGGACCGGGGCACGAACCCGTATCCCCTGCATCAGCAGGCAGACTCTCAACCACTGTGCCACCAGGGAAGCCCTACCATAGCTTTATATGAGTGTTCATGCCCAGTAGTATAAGTCCTCCAGTTTTCCTGTTCTTTTGTATTTCCTTGGCCAATTTAGGGCTTTTGCATTTCCATGTAAATTTTATATAGAAATTTTATGAATAGTTCCTACCTCAAAGTGTTTCTACCCCCAAACCCTTCTATTCCTAGTTTGCTGATATAGTTTTTTAGTCATGAATGAATATTGAAATTTATTACATGTTTACATATTTTTTTTTCCTGCACCTTTTTAGATAGGTGTAGGAAGTCTTGGGTTTTATCCTTTATTTTGTTAATGCTGTGCAGTCATCTTGATTTATTCTCAAATGTTAAGCTATTCTTTCATTCCTGGTGTAAACCCTACTTTATTATGATATCCTATTCTTATTTATAATCAATTTGCATTAAATCTGCTAATATTTTGTCTAAGGTTCTTGTGCATATGTTCATGAGGGATATTAGCCTATAACGTTTTTTTGTAACGTTTTTCAGGTTTTGGTATGATGATAATGCTGACCTTATGAAATGATTTGGAAAGTGTTACTCTTTTTCTCTGAAAGAGTTTGTGTAAGAGTAGTAGTGTTTTCCTTAAAAATGTTTGGAAGAATTTACCAGTGAAAATCTGGGACTAGACTTTTCATTATTATAGTTGTTGAGGAGTTTTAAATTATCATTTTACTTTCTTCAATAGGTATAGGAATATTCAGATTTTATATCTTTTTGTGTCATTTTTGGTAAGTTGTAGTTTTCAAGTTTGTTTTTATCTAAATTTTCAAATTTATCGATAGAAATGATTATATTTTATCTTTTTAAAATCTGTAGGATCTGTAGGGAATGCTCTCTTTTTAAATTTCCATTATTGATAATTTGTGAGGTTCTTTCCCATTTCTGCTCAGTCTTCCTAGGGTTTTTATTAATTTAAATAAATTAATTTAATTTTTATATAATTTAAATTATATTTTATTTTTATTTTGTTTATTTTGCTCTTTTTTTTTTTCTTGCAGATTACTTTGCCATTTGTTTTCTAGCTCTCCTTGAGGTGGAAATTTTATGTATTTTTCAATATTTCTATTTTATTTGTTTCCAGCTATAACCATCTAAGCACTGCTTTAGCTACATTTTTTCAAGCTCTCACATATTGGTTTTTCATTACTATTCACTTAAATTCCATTGTGTTTTTTTCTTTGACCCATAACTCAATTAGATTTGTGTTGCCTAATTTCTAAGCATTTAGAGCTTTTCTAGTTACCTTTTTATTATTGAGTGCTTCTTTTTTTTATTTTATTTTTTTATGCGGTACACGGGCCTCTCACTGCTGTGGCCTCTCCCGCCGCGGAGCACAGGCTCCAGATGCGCAGGCCCAGTGGCCATGACCCACAGGCCCAGCCACTCCATGGCACGTGGGATCCTCCCCGACCGGGGCACGTACCCACATCCCCTGCATCGGCAGGCGGACCCCCAACCACTGCGCCACCAGGGAAACCCTATTGAGTGCTTCTTAAATTTCATTATGGTGAGAGAGCATACTCTGTATGTTACAGTACTGTGAAATTTTTAATACTTGTTTTATGATCCAGCATATAGTCTGTTTTGTTAAATGATTCATTATCCCTCAAGTGGACATATATTGTCATTGGGTATAGTGTTCTATATGTCAGTTTTGTCTAGCTGGTTAACCATGTTCTTCAAATGTTTTATATCTTCACTGACTTTTTTTTGTTTGTTTGCTTATTCTATCAGATATTCAGAGAGGTCTTAAAATTTTTTTAAAATTTAGATGTAATTGACATTAGTTTCAGGTGTACAATATAATGATTTGATATTTAAATATGTTGCAAAATAATCACCAAAAAACTCTAGCTAAAATGTATCACCATACATAGTTAACGCATTTTTTTCTTGTGATGAAAACTTAAGATATACTCTCTTAGCAACTTTTAAGTATACAATACAGTATTATTAACTATTGTCCCCATGCTGTATATTACATCCCCATCACTTACTTTATAGCTGGGAATTTGTACTTTTTAACCCTTTTCATCCATGTAGCCCACTCCCCATCCCTCACCTTTGGCAACCAGCAATTTGTTCTGTGTATCCATCAACTTGTGTTTCTTTGTTTGTTTTTAGGATCCACACATAAGTGAGATCATATGGTATTTGTCTTTCTCTGTCTGACTTATTTCACTTAGCATAATGTTCCCAAGTTTCCATCCATGTTGTGGCAAATGACAGGATTTCTTCTTTTTATGATTGAATTATATATAAATCTCACATCAAATTTTCTTTATCCATTCATTCATGGATGGAAACTTAGGTTGCTTCCTTATCTTGGCCATTGTAAGTAATGCTGAAGTGAACATGGAGGGTGCATATATCTTTTCTAATCAGTGTTTTTATTTTCTTTGGATAAATATCCAGAAGTGGAATTGCTGGATCATATGGCAGTTGTGTTTTTAGTTTTTGTGGAATCTTCATGCTGTTCTCCACAGTGGCTGCACCGATCTGCATTCCACTAACAGTGCCTGATGTTTCCCTTTTCTCATGTCCTTGCCAACACTTGTTAATTGTCTTTTTTTTTTTTTTGCAGTACGCGGGCCTCTCACTGCTGTGGTCTCTCCCATTGCAGAGCACAGGCTCTGGACATGCAGGCCCAGAGGCCATGGCTCACGGGCCCAGCCGCTCTGCGGCATGTGGAATCCTCCTGGACCAGGGCACAAACCTGCGTCCCCTGCATTGGCAGGCAGACTCTCAACCACTGCGCCACCAGGGAAGCCCTAATTGTCTTTTTGATAATAGCCATTCTAACAAGTGTGAGATGATATCTCATTGTGGTTTTGATTTGCATTTCCTTGATTAGTGGTGTTGAGCATCTTTCTTCATATACCTGTTTGTCATATGTATGTCTTCTTTGGAAAAATGTCTATTCAGATCCTCTGCCCATTTTTAATTGGATTGTTGTTGTTGCTATTGAGCTGGATGGTTCTTCATACATTTTGGATATTAACTCCTTATCAGGTACATGACTTGCAAATATTTTCGTCTATTGAGTAGGTTGCTTTTTCAACCATGTTGATGGTTTCCTTTGCTGTGCAGAAGCTTTTAAGTTTGATGTCATTCCACTTATTTATTTTTGCATTTATTGCCTTTGATTTTGGTATCAAATCAAGAAAAATCATTGCCAAGATTGATATCACGGAGCTTGCTGCTTATTTTTTTTCTTTAGGAGTTTTATGGTTTCAGATCTTACGTTAAAATCTTTGATCAGTTTTGAGTTATTTTTTGATTATGGTGTAAGATAGCAGTCCAGTTTCCTTCTTTTGCACGTGGCAATCCAGTTTTCCCAACACCATTTATTGAAGAGACTGATCTTTCCCCATTGTATATTCTTGGCTGCTTTGTTATAAATGTATTGACCAGATATATGTGTGGGTTTATTTCTGGACTCTTTATTTGGTTCCGTTGAACTATGTATCTGTTTTTTTTTATTGGAGTATAGTTGATTTACAATGTGTTAGTTTCTGCTGTACAGCAAAGTGAATCAGTTATACACATACATATATCCAGTCTTTTTTAGATTCTTTTCCCATATAGGTCATTACAGAGTACTGAGTAGAGTTCCCTGTGCTATACAGTAAGTCCTAATTAGCTACCTGTTTTATATATCGTAGTGTGTACATGTCAATCCCAATATCCCAATTTATCCCTTCCCCCCCTTTCCCCCCTGGTAACCATAAGTTTGTTTTCTACATCTGTGACTCTATTTCTGTTTTGTAAATAAGTTCATTTGTACCCTTTTTTTAGATTCTACATATAAGCAATATCATATGATATTTGTCTTTCTCTGACTTATTTCACTCAGTATGACAATCTCTAGGTCCATCTGCATGTATCTTTTTGAATTATGGCTTTCTCTGGATATGTATGTATCTGTTTTTATGCCAGTACTACAGATGTGATTACTATAGCTTTGTAATGTAGTTTGAAATTGGGGATTGTGAAGTCTCTAGCTTTGGTTTTCTTTCTCAAGATTGCTTTGGCTTTTTGGAATATTTTATGGTTCCATACAAATTTTAGAACTTTTTCTTTTTTTAAATATTTATTTAATTTATTTTTTTTTGGCTGTGTTGGGTCTTTGTTGCTGCACAGGGGCTTTCTCTAGTTGTGGAAAGCGGGAGATACTCTTTGTTGCGGTGCTCAGGCTTCTCATTGCAGTGGCTTCGCTTGTTGCGGAGGATGGGCTCTAGGCACGCAGGCTTTAGTAGTTGCAACATGTGGGCTCAGTAGCTGTGGCTCACGGACTCTAGAGAACAGGCTCAATAGTTGTGGCACATGGGCTTAGTTGCTCCACGGCATGTAGGATCTTACTGGACCAGGGCTCAAACCCATGTCCCCTGCATTGGCAGGTGGATTCTCAATCACTGTGCCACCAGGGAAGCCCTGGAACTTTTTCTATTTCTGTGAAAATGCCATTGGGCTTTTGATAGAGATTGTATTGATCTGTAGATTGCTTTGGGTAGTACGGGCATTATAAAAATATTAATTCTTCCAATCTGTAAGCATGGAAAATCTTTCCATTTATTTGTGTCTTCTTCAATTTCTTTCATCAGTCTCTTATATTTTTCAGTACACATACAGGTCTTTCATCCTGAGAGAGATCTTTTTAATATGACAACTATTATCACAGCTTTCTTTATTTTACCTCTGTCAGATTTTTTAAAAAATATATAATTCTTGAAGAAGTGTACAAACAACTGTAGATGTTTTATCGTTTTGTTGAATCAATATGTTCTTTAATCATTAAAAATATACTTCTTTATCTGTAGAAATAATTCTAGTCATCCTTCTTACCTTTAAGTCTACAATTTTCTTACATTAATATAGACACATGAGCTTTCTTTTGGTTAGTGTTTGTATAGTATATCCTTTACCATTCCATTCAACTTTTGGTATCCTTGTTTTTAAAATGTACTACTTGTAAGCAGAGTATAGTAGGGTTTTGTTTTGTTTTAATTCACCCTGCAGATCTCTCTTATTTAAAAGGCATGTTTAGGAGGAATAGGGAAGATGGAGGAAGAGTAAGACGCGGGGATCAACTTCCTCCCCACAGATACACCAGAAATACATCTACGTGTGGAATGACTCCTACAGAACACCAACTGAACGCTGGCAGAAGACCTCAGACCTCCCAAAAGGCAAGAAACTCCCCACATAACTGGGTAGGGCAAAAGAAAAAAGAATAAACAGAGACAAAAGAATAGGGACAGGACCTGCACCAGTGGGAGGGAGCTGTGAAGGAGGAAAATTTTCCACACACTAGGAAGCCCCTTCGCGGGCGGAGACTGCGGGTGGTGGAGGGGGAAGCTTCGGAGCCGCAGAGGAGAGCACAGCAACAGGGGTGCGGAGGGCAAAGCGGAGAGATTCCCTCACAGAGGATCGGTACCGACTGGCACTCACCAGCCTGAGAGACTTGTCTGCTCACCGGCCGGGGCGGGCGGGGCTGGGAGCTGAGGCTCGGTTCGGTCGGAGTGCCGGGAGAGGACTGGGGTTGGCGGCGTGAACACAGCCTGCAGGGGGTTAGTGCGCCACGGCTGGCCGGGAGGGAGTCCTGGGAAAAGTCTGGACCTGCCGAAGAGGCAAGAGACTTTTTCTTCCCTCTTTGTTTCCTGGTGCACGAGAAGAGGGGATTAAGAGGGCTGCTTAAAGGAGCTCCAGAGACGGGCGTGAGCTGCGGCTAACAGCGCGGACCCCAGAGACGGGCATGAGGCGCTAAGGCTGCTGCTGCCGCCACCAAGAAGCCTGTGTGCAACCACAGGTCACTATCCACACCTCCCCTCCTGGGAGCTTCTGCAGCCCGCCACTGACAGGGTCCCGTGATCCAGGGACAACTTCCCCAGGAGAACGCACGGCGCGCCTCAGGCTGGTGAAACGTCCTGTTGGCCTCTGCCGCCTTAGGCTTGCCCTGCATCTGCAACCCTCCCTCCCCCCAACCCGAGTGAACCAGAGTCCCCAAAGCAGCTGCTCCTTTAACCCCGTCCTCTCTGAGCAAAAAACAGACGCACTCCGGTGACCTACACGCAGAGGCAGGGCCAAATCCAAAGCTGAGCCGCGGGAGCTGTGTGAACAAAGAGAAAGGGAAATCTCTCCCAGCAGCCTCAGAAGCAGCAGATTAAAGCTCCACAATCAACTTGATGAACTCTGCATCTGTAGAATACATGAATATACAATGAATCATCCCAAATTGAGGAGGTGGACATTGAGAGCAAGATTTATTATTTTTTCCCTTTTTCCTCTTTTTGTGAGTGTGTATGTGGGTGTTTCTGTGTGAGATTTTGTCTGTATAGCTTTGCTTTCACCATTTGTCCTAGGTTTCTATCCGTCCGTTTTTGTTTTCTTTTAAAAAATTTTTTTCTTAATTTTTTATTTTAAAAGTTTTATTTTATTTTATCTTCCTTTATTTTATTTTATCCTCTTTCTTTCCTTCCTTCCTTCCTTCCTTCCTTTCTTTCTTTCTTTCTTTCTTTCCTTCCTTCCTTCTTTCTTTCTTTCCTTCTTTTTTCCTCCCTCTTATTCTGAGCCGTGTGGATGAAAGGCTCTTGGTGCTGCAGCCAGGAGTCAGTGCTGTGCCTCTGAGGTGGGAGAGCCAACTTCAGGACACTGGTCCACAAGAGAACTCCCAGCTCCACATAATATCAAACGGCAAGAACCTCCCGGAGATCTCCATCTCAACACCAGCACCAGGCTTCACTCAACGACCAGCAAGCTACAGTGCTAGACTCCCTATGCCAAACAACTAGCAAAACAGGAACACAACCCCACCCATTAGCAGAGAGGCTGCCTAAAATCATAATAAGTCCACAGACACCCCAAAACACACCACCAGATGTGGACCTGCCCACCAGAAAGACAAGATCCAGCCTCATCCACCACAACACAGGCACTAGTCCCCTCCACCAGGAAGCCTACACAACCCACTGAACCAACTTTAGCCACTGGGGACAGATACCAAAAACAATGGAACTACGAACCTGCAGCCTGCAAAAAGGAGACCCCAAACATAGTAAGATAAGCAAAATGAGAAGACAGAAAAACACACAGCAGATGAAGGAGCAAGATAAAAACCCACCAGACCTAACAAATGAAGAGGAAATAGGCAGTCTACCTGAAAAAGAATTCAGAATAATGATAGTAAAGATGATCCAAAATCTTGGAAATAGAATAGACAAAATGCAACAAACATTAACAAGGACCTAGAAGAACTAAAGATGAAACAAGCAATGATGAACCACACAATAAATGAAATGAAAAAGACTCTAGATGGGATCAATAGCAGAATAACTGAGGCAGAAGAAGGGATAAGTGACCTGGAAGATAAAATAGTGGAAATAACTACTGCAGAGCAGAATAAAGAAAAAAGAATGAAAAGAACTGAGGACAGTCTCAGAGACCTCTGGGACAACATTAAATGCACCAACATTCGAATTATAGGGGTTCCAGAAGAAGAAGAGAAAAAGAAAGGGACTGAGAAAATATTTGAAGAGATTGTAGTTGAAAACTTCCCTAATATGGGAAAGGAAATAGTTAATCAAGTCCAGGAAGCACAGAGAGTTCCATACAGGAAAATCCAAGGAGAAACACGCCAAGACACAAATTAATCAAACTGTCAAAAATTAAATACAAAGAAAGCATATTAAAAACAGCAAGGGAAAAACAACAAATAACACACAAGGGGATCCCCATAAGATTAACAGCTGATCTTTCAGCAGAAACTCTGCAAGCCAGAAGGGAGTGGCAGGACATATTTAAAGTGATGAAGGAGAAAAACCTAAAACCAAGATTACTCTACCCAGCAAGGATCACATTGAGATTTGATGGAGAAATTAAAATCTTTAAAGACAAGCAAAAGCTGAGAGAATTCAGCACCACCAAACCAGCTTTACAACAAATGCTAAAGGAAATTCTCTAGGCAGGAAACACAAGAGAAGGAAAAGACCTATAATAACAACCCCAAAACAATTAAGAAAATGGGAATAAGAACATACATATTGATAATTACCTTAAATGTAAATGGATTAAATGCTCCCACCAAAAGACAAAGACTGGCTGAATGGACACAAAAGCAAGACCCTTATATATGCTGTATACAAGAGACCCACTTCAGGCCTAGAGACACAAACAGACTGAAAGTAAGGGGCTGGAAAAAGATATTCCATGCAAATGGAAATCAAAAGAAAGCTGGAGTAGCAATTCTCATATAAGACAAAATAGACTTTAAAATAAAGACTATTAGAAGAGACAAAGAAGGACACTACATAATGATCAAGGGATCAATCCAAGAAGAAGATATAACAATTGTAAATATTTATGCACTCTACATAGGAGCACCTCAATACATAAGGCACATACTAACAGCCATAAAAGGGGAAATCGACAGTAACACATTCATAGTAGGGGACTTAGACACCCCACTTTCACCCATGGACAGATCATCCAAAATGAAAATAAATAAGGAAACACAAGCTTTAAATGATACATTAAACAAGATGGACTTAATTGATATTTATAGGGCATTCCATCCAAAAACAACAGAGTACACATTTTTCTCAAGTGCTCATGGAACATTCTCCAGGATAGATCATATCTTGGGTCACAAATCAAGCCTTGGTAAATTTAAGAAAATTGAAATTGTATCAAGTATCTTTTTTGACCACAACGCCATGAGACTAGATATCAATTACAGAGAAAGATGTGTAAAAAATACAAATATATGGAGGCTAAACAATACACCACTTAATAGTGAAGTGATCACTGAAGATATCAAAAAATACCTAGAAACAAATGACAATGGAGACATGATGACGCAAAACCTATGGGATGCAGCAAAAGCAGTTCTAAGAGGGAAGTTTATAGCAATACAATCCTACCTTAAGAAACAGGAAACATCTCGAATAAACAACCTAACCTTGCACCTCAAGCAATTAGAGAAAGAAGAACAAAAAACCCCCAAAGTTAGCAGAACGAATGAAACCATAAAGATCATATCAGAAATAGATGAAAAAGAAATGAAGGAAACGATAACAAAGATCAATAAAACTAAAAGCTGGTTCTTTGAGAAGATAAAATTGATAAACCATTAGCCAGACTCATCAAGAAAAAAAGGGAGAAGGCTCAAATCAATAGAATTAGAAATGAAAAAGGAGAAGTAACAACTGACACTGCAAAAAACAAAAGATCATGAGAGATTACTACAAGCAACTCTATGCCAATAAAATGGACAACCTGGAAGAAATGGACAAATTCTTAGAAAAGCACAACCTTCCAAGACTGAATCAGGAAGAAATAGGAAATATGAACAGACCAATCACAAGCACTAAAATTGAAACTGTGATTCAAAATCTTCCAACAAACAAAAGCCCAGGACCAGATGGCTTCACAGGCAAATTCTATGAAACATTTAGAGAAGAGCTAACACCTATCCTTCTCAAACTCTTCCAAAATACAGCAGAGGGAGGAACACTCCCAAACTCATTTTGCACGGCCACCATCACCCTGATACCAAAACCAGACAAGGATGTCACAAAGAAAGAAAATTATAGGCCAATATCAGTGATGAACATAGATGCAAAAATCCTCAACAAAATACTAGCAAACAGAATCCAACAGCACATTAAAAGGATCATACACCATGATCAAGTGGGGTTTATCCCAGGAATGCAAGGATTCTTCAATATACTCAAATCAATCAACGTGATACACCATATTAACAAATTGAAGGAGAAAAACCATATGATCATCTCAATAGATGCAGAGAAAGCTTTGGACAAAATTAATCACCCATTTATGATAAAAAACCCTGCAAAAACTAGGCATAGAGGGAACTTTCCTCAACATAATAAAGGCCATATATGACAAACCCACAGCCAGCATTGTCCTCAATGGTGAAAAACTGAAAGCATTTCCACTAAGATCAGGAACAAGACAAGTTTGCCCACTCTCACCACTCTTATTCAACATAGTTTTGGAAGTTTTAGGCACAGCAATCAGAGAAGAAAAGGAAACAAAAGAATCCAAATTGGAAAAGAAGTAAAGCTGTCACTGTTTGCAGATGACATGATATTATACATAGAGAACCTAAAGATGCTACCAGAAAACTACTAGAGCTAATCAATGAATTTGGTAAAGTAGCAGGATACAAAATTAATGCACAGAAATCTCTGGCATTCCTATACACTAATGATGAAAAATCTGAAAGTCAAATCAAGAAAACACTCCCATTTACAATTGCAACAAAAAGAATAAAATATCTAGGAATAAACCTACCTAAGGAGACAAAAGACCTGTATGCAGAAAATTATAAGACACTGATGAAAGAAATTAAAGATGATACAAATAGATGGAGAGATATACCATGTTCTTGGATTGGAAAAATCAACATTTTGAAAATGGCTATACTACCCAAAGCAATCTACAGATTCAATGCAATCCCTATCAATCTACCACTGGCATTTTTCACAGAACTAGAACAAAAATTTTCACAATTTGTATGGAAACATAGAAGACCCTGAATAGCCAAAACAATCTTGAGAATGAAAAACAGAGCTGGAGGAATCAGGCTCCCTGACTTCAGACTATACTACAAAGCTACAGTAATCAAGACAGTATGGTACTGGCACAAAAACAGAAATATAGATCAATAGAACAGGATAGAAAGCCCAGAGATAAACCCATGCACATATGGTCACCTTATTTTTGATAAAGGAGGCAGGAATGTACAGTGGAGAAAGGACAGCCTCTTCAATAAGTGGTGCTGGGAAAAGTGGACAGGTACATGTAACAGTATGAGGTTAGATGAATCCCTAGCACCATATACAAAATTAAGGTCAAAATGGATGAAAGACCTAAATGTAAGGCCAGACACTGTCAAATTCTTAGAGGAAAACATAGGCAGAACACTCTACGACATAAATCACAGCAAGATCCTTTTTAACCCACCTCCCCGAGAAATGGAAATAAAAATAAACAAATGGGACCTACTGAAACTTCAAAGCTTTTGCACAGCAAAGGAAACCATAAACAAGACCAAAAGACAACCCTCAGAATGGGAGAAAATATTTGCAAATGAAGCAACTGACAAAGGATTAATCTCCAAAATTTACAAGCAGCTCATGCAGCTCAATAACAAAAAAAGAACAACCCAATCTAAAAATGGGCAGAAGACCTAAATAGAGATTTCTCCAAAGAAGATATACAGACTGCCAACAAACACATGAAAGAATGCTCAACATCATTAATCATTAGAGAAATGCAAATCAAAACTACATGAGATATCATCTAACATCAGTCAGATTAGGCATCATCAAAAAATCTAGAAACAATAAATGCTGGAGAGGGTGTGGAGAAAAGGGTACACTCTTGCACTGCTGGTGGGAATGTGAATTGCTACAGCCACTATGGAGAACAGTATGGAGGTTCCTTAAAAAACTATAAATAGAACTATGATATGACCCAGCAATCCCACTACTGGGCATATACCCTGAGAAAACCATAATTCAAAAAGAGTCATGTACCAAAATGTTCATTGCAGCTCTATTTACAGTAGCCAGGAGATGGAAACAACCTAAGTGTCCATCATCGGATGAATGGATAAAGAAGATGTGGCACATATATACAATGGGATATTACTCAGGCATAAAATGAAATGAAATTGAGCTATTTGTATTGAGGTGGATGGACCTAGAGTCTGTCATACAGAGTTAAGTAAGCCAGAAAGAGAAAGACAAATACCGTATGCTAACACATACATGTGGAATTTAAGGAAAAAAATGTCATGAAGAACCTAGGGGTAAGACAGGAATAAAGACACAGACCTACTAGAGAATGGACTTGAGGATATGTGGAGGGGGAACGGTAAGCTGTGACAAAGTGAGAGAGAGGCATGGACATATATACACTACCAAACGTAAAATAGATAGCTAGTGGGAAGCAGCCGCATAGCACACGGAGGTTAGCCTGGTGCTTTGTGACCACCTAGAGGTGTGGGATAGGTCGGGTGGGAGGGAGGGAGACGCAAGAGGGAAGAGATATGGGAACATATGTATATGTATAACTGATTCACTTTGTTGTAAAGCAGAAACTATCACACCGTTGTAAAGCAATTATACTCCAATAAAGTTGTAAAAATAAATAAGTAAATAAAAGGCATGTTTAGTCCATTTACATCTAATGTATGTATTCTTTATTTATTATAGTCTAACTCAAATTAATATTCCTATTACTTTATGAAGAGTATACCTTGCAGTATTTCAATTATCCCCTCCTTCTTTGTGTTATTTTTGTCATATTTTATCTGTATATATGTTATAGATTATGCATGACATTATCCACATTTTTCTTTTAAACAGTCAATTAAAAATTATTACCCACATATTTACTTTTTCCAGTGCCCTTCTCTTCTACCTGTAGTTGAATACATCCATCTGAAATAATTGTTTTGGCCTGAGTATTTTCTGTAATAATTCTGGGAATACAGGATTAATGGCAATGGATTTTCTCAGTTTTTGTCTATAAATGTTCTCATTTTACTTTGATTTTTGAATACTTCTTTGTTGATTATAAAACTCTAGGTTGGCAGGATTTTTTTTCTTTCAGCACTTAAAAAATAACATTCTAATGTTTTCTGGCTTCCAGAGCTTATGTTGCAGTGTTAGCCATTACCACTACCACCATCACCATTTCTGCCTCACTTAAAATTTTTAGCAGGTTGGCTATAATGAGCCAAGGTGTATTATCCTTTGTATTTATTCTTCATGTGGTTCACTGAGGTTTTGCATATGTGGGTGGATACGCTTAATGAGATTTGGGAAATTATTGGTCATAGCTTTTCAAATATTGTTTCTGATCCATTCTCTTCCTCTGTCCCTTCTGGGATTCCAATTACTTATATGTTAGACCTTTCCTTATTGTTTTTGTTTGTTTAATTTAATTTTTATATTATATTGGAGTATAATTGATTTATAATGTGTTAATTTCAGGTATACAGCTAAGTGATTCAGTTATACATATATCCATTCTTTTTCAGATTCTTTTCCCATGTAGGTTATTAGAGTGTATTGAGTAGAGTTTCCTGTGCTATACAGTAGGTCCTTGTTGATGATCTATTTTATATATAGTAGTGTGTATATGTTAATCCCAGATTCATAATTTATCCCTCCCCTTCCCACGTTTCCCTTTGTTAACCATAAGCTTGTTTCTGAAGTCTTGTGAGTCTGTTTCTGTTTTGTAAATAAGATCATTTGTATCTTTTGTTTTCTTAGATTCCACATATTAGTGGTATCATATGATATTTGTCTTTCTCTGTCTGACTTCACTCAGTATGATAATCTCTAGGTCCATCCATGTTGCTGCAAATGGCATTATTTCATTCTTTTTTATGGCTGAGTAATATTCCATTGTATATATTGTACCACGTCTTCTTTATCCATTCCTCTGTAGGTGGACATTTAGGTTGCTTCCATGTCTTGGCTATTGTAAATAGTGCTGCTATAACCATTGGGGTGCATATATCTTTTTGAATTATTGTTTTCTCTGGATATATGCCCAGGAGTGGAATTGCTAGATCATATGGTAGTTCTGTTTTTAGTTTTTTAAAGAACCTCTGTATTGTTCTCCACAGTGGTTGTACCAATTTACATTCCCACCAACAGTGCAGGAGGGTTCCCTTTTCTCCACACCCTCTGCAGCATTTATTGTTTGTAGACATTTTGATGATGGCCATTCTGACGGGTGTGAAGTGATACCTCATTGTAGTTTTGATTCAAATTTCTCTAATAATTTGCCATGTTGAATGTTTTTTTGTGTGCTTTTTGGCCATCTGTATGTCTTCTTTGGAGAAACGTCTATTTAGATATTCTGTCCATTTTTTTATTGGGTTGTTTCTTTGAATAGAGCTGCATGAGCTGTTCATATATTTTTGAGATTAACCCCTTGTTGGTGGCTTTGTTTGCAAATATTTTCTCCCATTCTGTGGGTTGTCTTTTTGTTTATGGTTTCCTTTGCTGTGCAAAACCTTGTAAGTTAGGTTAGGCCCTGTTTGTTTATTTTTAGTTTTATTTTTGTTACTCTAGGAGGTGGATCCAAAAAGATATTAATGTGATTTATGTCAAAGAGTGTTCTATGTTTTTCCATAATAGTTTTATAGTATCTGACCTTACATTTAGGTCTTTAATGCTTTTTGAGTTTATTTTTATGTATGGTATTAGAGAATGTTCTAATTTCATTCTTTTACATGTAGCTGTCTAGTTTGCCCAGCAAAATTTATTGAAGAGACTGTCTTTTCTACATTGTATATTTTTGCCTTCTTTGTTACAGATTAATTGACCATAGGTGCATGGGTTTATTTTTGGGCTTTCTATCTTGTTCCATTGATCTATATTTCTGTTTTTGTGCCAGTACCATACTGTTTTTATTACTGTAGCTTTGTCATATAGGTTGCAGTCAGGGAGTCTGATTTCTTCAGCTCCATTTTTTCTTTCTCAGGATTGCTTTAACTGTTTTGGGTCTTTTGTGTTTCCATATAAATTTTAAGATTTTTTGTTCTACTTCTGTGAAAAATGCTCTTGGTAATTTGGTGGAGATTGCACTGAATATGTAGATTGCCTTGGATAGTATGGTCATTTAAACAATATTAATTTTTCCAATCCAAGAACATAGTATATCTTTCCATCTGTTTGTTTCATCTTTGAGTTCTTTCATCAACATATTCTAGTTTTCAGAGTACATGCCTTTTGCCTCCTTAGATAGGTTTATTCCTAGGTATTTCATTCTTTTTGATGTGATGGTAAATGGGATTGTTTCCTTGATTTCTTTTTCTGATTTTTCATTGTTAGTGTATAGAAATGCAATGGATTTCTGTGTATTAATTTTGTGTCCTGCAACTTTACCAAATTCATTGATGAGCTCTAGTAGTTTTCTGGTAGCATCTTCAGGATTTTCTATGTATAGAATCATGTCATCTGCAAACAGTGACAGTTTTACTTCTTTTCTAGTTTGGATTCCTCTTATTTCTTTTTCTTCTCTGATTGCCATAGCTAGGCCTTTCAAAACTATATTGAATGATAGTGGTGAGAGTGGACATCCTTGTCTTGCCTGGTCTTAGAAGAAATGCTTTCAGTTTTTTACCATTGAGAATGATGTTTGCTGTGAGTTTGTCGTATATGGCTTTTATTATGCTGAGGTAGGTTGCCTCTATGCCCACTTTCTGGAGAGTTTGTTTTATCATAAATTGGTGTTGAATTTTGTCAAAAGCATTTTCTGCATCTGTTGAGATGATCATATGTTTTTTATTCTTCAATTTGTTAATATGGTGTATCACACTGATTGATTTGCAGATATTGAAAAATCCTTGTATCCCTGGGATATTTCCCACTTGATCATGGTGTATAATCCTTTTAATGTGTTGTTGGATTCAGTTTGCTAGTATTTTGTTGAGGATTTTTGCATCTATGTTCATCAGCGGTAAATGGCCTGTAATTTTCTTTTTGTGTCTTTTCTGGTTTTCATATCAGGGTGGCCTCATAGAATGAGTTTGGGAGTGTTCCTTCCTCTGCAATTTTTTGGAAGAGTTTCAGAAGGGTAGGTGTTTTCTCTTCTCTAAATATTTGATAGAATTTGCCTGTAAAACCATCTGATCCTGGACTTTTTTTTGTTGGAAGCTTTTTAATCACAGTTTCAATTTCAGTACTTTTGATTGGTTTGTTCATATTTTGTATTTCTTCCTGGTTCAGTCTTGGAAAGTTGTACCTTTCTAAAAAAAATTGTCCATTTTTTCTAGGTTTTCCATTTTATTGGCATATATTTGCTTGCAGTAGTCTCTTATGATCCTTTGTATTTCTGTGGTGTCAGTTGTTAATTTTTCCTTTTTCATTTCTAATTTTATTGATTTGAGCCCTCTCTCTTTTTTCTTGATGAATCTGGCTAAAGGTTTATCATTTCAGAGAACCAGCATTTAGTTTCATGATCTGCCCATTAAAAAGACTTTTCCCACATGTCTTTTACACACTGCCTTGTTTTCCTCCCATTTTTTCCCCTCCGTGCTTCAGTTTGAATATTTCTATGGATATTTCCTCAAGTTTTCTTACATTGTATTTTGAAGTTCTATAATTTCCGTTTGCTTTTCTGTTGAACTTTCCATCGCTTCATTCTGTTATTTTTGCTTCTTATTTCTCTAACATTTTAATTTAAATTATTTTAAAGTCCTTTTTAAAAAACTCCAATATCTGGCTCATCTGTGGAAATATTTTTTAAACTTGATTATTTGATATAATTTTGCCCCTTTTCACATGTCTAATAATTTTGTTGCATGCCAGACATTATATATAAAGGAACTTTAGAAACTCTAGATGATGCTTTCTTTTTCCAAATGGATTCCCTTTTCCTTGTCATATAGATGAGATGGAATTTTAATTCATTTAATTCTTTCTACTTCCTTAATTATCTGATGTCTTAATTTTTTTTTTCTTTGCTGTAGTTGGAATATGGTCTGACATAACTTACTGCACTCTACTGAGAACCAAAGTCTCATTTAGGCCCCACCTGGATTTTTTTAAGCTTAAGCCTAGGTAGCTGTCCTTATACTTTCTATGGCACAGTGACTGGTATCACTAAATATATGGTGACTAAGATTTTTTTTTTTTTTTTTTTTTTTTTGCGGTACGCGGGCCTCTCACTGCCGTGGCCTCTCCCGTTGCAGAGCACAGGCTCCGGACATGTAGGCTCAGCAGCCATGGCCCACGGGCCCAGCCGCCCCGCAGCATGTGAGATCTTCCCGGACCGGGGCACGAACCCGTGTCCCCTGCATCGGCAGGTGGGCTCCCAACCACTGTGCCACCAGGGAAGCCCCGTGACTAAGATTTTGATTTGGGAATTATATAAAAATACAGATGGCAGTTGAGAACATGTGAGTTGATTAGTTTTGTAACAGAGGAATGTTAATTCAGGATATATTTATTGGATACATAATGAGTGTCAGTCATTCTACAAAGCACTGGGAATTAAAGGTGACTAAGACAAAAATATCTGTACTCAAAAGCTTAGTAGTCTTAAGGGTTGGGGGAAAGACAGCACATAGATTAGAAGCTATAATACAGTTATTGCAAGGGTGTCAGGACATCTTCCCAGAGCTAGCAGCCCTTAAACTGATTTGTAGGGAACAAGTAAGAGTTTCCTGGATTGTGTTGGGTAAGAGTATCCTAGTTGTGAAGGAACAACACTCATGAAATTGTGGTTTGGGAGCCTTTCTTCAAGGTCCTTGTGACTAGAATTCATTTTGGAGGAGGAGATAAGGTAGAAAGACATGTAGGAACCAAGTAGATCTTACCTTTTAATGATGAATGAGTGTGTGTGCATGTGCGTGTGTGTGTGTGTGTGTGCCTCAAGTGTCTGGCATTGTATACAAAGTTGTGTTTAGGTATGTATAATTTTTTCAGAAAGAACCAGAAACATTTATTAGCTACTTAAAGAGGTCTTTGACCTCCAAAAATGTTAAGAGCTAGTTTATGTGTAATTATATAGCCATTGAAAAATTTAATGCTTGAAAGGTACATATTTTTAGAAAGTATACTCAAGTAGCAGCAAGGAGGATTGAGTGGGAAGAGGATAAACTGGAAGTAGGTAGACCACTTATGAGGTTATTGCAAGAGGTCATATCAAAGATGGGGGCCCGAGTCAGGTTAGAGAAAATGGGGAGAATTTCATGGCTTTGAAAGTGATTTTAAGACATAGAATTGACTTGATTTGGTGGCAAATTTGATGTGGGGTGTGGGCAAGAAATTAGTGCTATTTTCCAGAGTAATGTAATTGGAATTGTTAGGGTGGATTCCAGATTGCACTGTATATATTTGAAGGTAGACTACCTAAGAAAAACGTGTTTGGGGCTTCCCTGGTGGCACAGTGGTTGAGAGTCCGCCTGCCGATGCAGGGGACACGGGTTCGTGTCCCGGACTGGGAGGATCCCACATGCTGCGGAGCGGCTGGGCCCGTGAGCTGTGGCCGCTGAGCCTGAGCGTCTGGAGCCTGTGCTCCGCAATGGGAGAGACCACGGCAGTGAGAGGCCTGCGTACCGCAAGAAACAAAAAAACTTGTTTGTAAAGTTAATGAGAGAGTACAGTAGCTGGGGCAGGGGTATGGGTGGGTAGGTAGTTAATTTGGATGTTAGAATGCTTTAAATATGTTTATATACCAAAGTCAAGGAGACAATAGGAAGAGGAATGGTGGAATGAGGGAGTGTTAATTGATGGAACAAGATCTCAGAGGTGACAGAAGGAAATGGGACCAAAATCATGGTTGAAGAAATTAACAATAGAGAGATGGGTGATAGATACTGAAGGAAGAAGAGGGTCTACTATCTATCCCTCTATCTACTATCTATCCATCTATCTACTGTTAATAATGATAAGAAATGTAAGACAAGGAGTGGATATAAAACTGGGAAATTCTACTTAATTTTCATTTTTTTATACAGAGAAGATAATCTCATAATGAAAAAGATAGAGATCATGGGGTTTAGAGAAAATAGTAAATTTATTCATTTTTAAAATATTTATCAACAGCCAGACACTGTATTAAAAGCTGAGATACAAAAATGAGTAAGAAAGTTGCTTCAAGGGGTTCATAGTAGGTGATGAGGGAGAAGTTACTTAATCCTAACAGATAATTATAGTAAATTTGGAAAGTGCTAAAATAGAGATATATCTTTCATATTATGCAAGCATGGGGGAGGGACAGCCAAACTAGCCCAGAGTGGTGGTGGAGTTACTGCGATGGAAGAAGTGATGCTTTAGCCAAGTCTTAATAGAAGAGTAGGAATTAGGGAAGAAAATGGCATTCTCAGTCAATGGCCCTTGTAAGAGTTGGAAAGATGAAACAACATAATTTTGAGAGGAATTCCAAGCCATGAAATGAAAGGAGGGGTTAGAGAAGTAAGTGCATAGGGAGATAGTGTCAGTTGAACTAAACAGAGATTTTAGTTGATGTGGCTGTTTTATGATCTGGAGGAAATTTCTTATCTCCTCAAGAACCAGTAAGAGTTCATGGACCAACTTTGGTCCATGGCCCATTCTTTGAATAGCACTGATCTGGGAAGTATGTTGCATTAAGGAAGGCTAAGAGGAGAGATACTGGAATGTCTTCACACATGTACTCAGAGAGATGAAAAGTTCTCGGGAAAGAGAAGTTTAATGTTAGAGCAAAGTCCAGAGGAGGCTGGTGAGGAATAGGACTGGGGAGCAGGTTGTGGGATTCAAGAACATTTGGAATTGCTACTGTGGCAAGTAAGAATGTAAGGGACCTAGAGTGCTAGGAGCAGTGGTGTCATGTTTAAATTGGCTCAAGAATGGTGGTCTGAGGATGAGTGTGGTAGAGACACAAGTAGGCCAAGAATATGAGCAAAAAGGGTATTGATAAAAAAGTATTGAAGAAATGGGTTCTGGTAACTGGGATGGAAGTGAAATTAAGGAGGCAACTGAAAATTGTGACAAATGTGAGAAACAAGGGACTGGAAGTATTAGTGATATCTAAGAGCTTATGTAGAAGTAGGGGAAGGATAAAGCTGAGACTAATGGAGGTTTTGGTCAGAGAAATTAGAATTAAAGATGAACTTCAGAAGTGGAATAATTCTAGGGGATGGCACATGTGGTCACAACAGTGAGTTGCTGAAGGGGACTAGAGACAGTCACCTAAGTTCAGGAGCCAAGGAAAGCTTCTACATGGGTGTTAAAGTCACCAAGATGATGGTAGAATACGGAGTAAAAGGAAAGATGTAGGTCAGATGAACAGGGGAAGTAAATGGTGGTTTTCACTGGGAAAGTGGCTAATCAGAATCATCCGAGAAGATTTTTAAACTCTACAAATTTGATCCCAAAGCTAAGGCTGTCACTGGGTTTAATAGAACCCACTGGCATGGGGAGTGGTGGATTGAGATAAGTCTGAATCTTAAAAAGGAAGAGAGCTTTTTCTCCAGTCTGAAATTGGTATTGAGGAATGCCCATCTCTCTTTTCCTGACACCCATCACTCCCTGTTCTGTTCATTATAGGGGATCAGAGAATGGTTAGTGGGCGCTAGAGAGGGCTAGCCAAGTAAATGCTTTCCTCAGAAGTTCAGATTTTAATGAAAAGCAAGGGGAAGCAATAGGGTGAAGGAGCGTCCAGTAATGAGGTTGAGGAGATTTGTTTACAATTGGAACATTAGATTATAAGGCTGCAGAGGCATTAGTTTACATCAAACTTGATGTAATAAATTTAAAGGACCTAGTAAGACATTGGGCAAATCGCCTTTCATCTTGCTCCCAGGGGACATAATTTATATTTAAGAACTTGTAGCCTAGTTTGAGTTTTTCTGTGTTTTAAAGTGCTTTCTTTTAAGGGATTACAAATTATAATTTGAGAATATCATCTGTGGCAAACATTTCATATTTTAGTGTTGAATATGATTGATTTAAGAAATTGTTTTTTTAGCTTATCCTTTCAGAATGCAAATATGCTAAAAGGTGAAGTATGTTGGCTATGGGTAATGATCTTCTTTAAAACTTTTATGTATGTTCTAACACTTTCATTTTTGTTCTAAAATTCAGAAAAAAAACCTTCATGCTGCTAAAATATTTTCTTTGTTTTTGATAAAGGCATAAAATTACAGCACATACAGTTATTTTTTTAGATTGCAACAGCTGTGAAAAAGTTCAGTGTCCTGAATCCACTTTTGATTTTTAGTGGTGACTGCTTAAATCCTTGAGTTTTAAGTACAGTGATGAAAGAAAAGCATATGATTCCTATTTTAAACGAATTGGGAGTACATTTTGGGGTATTTGTGAGCTATACTTTTTACTCTTATTTGAAATTTATAAAGTAATATATATATATTACTTTTAGATTATTTGATGTAGGAGGAGTTGAATAATCTGTTTATCAGCCTAGAGGTAGGCACCAAGACAGAGCATTTGGGAGCTGATCAACAGGATTGTTCAGTGAATCTGAAAATTTGTAATCAAACCTAGGTTTGATTTTATGTGGCAAGATTTTATTTGTGCCTATACAAAAGTGAGAAGTATTATCAGAGTAGTTAAGATTACAGGCTTTGGTGTTAGCTGGACCTGGATCTGAATGCTGGTTTCACCATTCTCTACTTAAGTAATCTTGGAAAACAGTGACTAATTTGTCAAAGACTCAGTTTTATCACATGTAAAATAAGTAGAATATGGTACCTCCTTCACAGGGTATTTGTATGAATTAAGCAATGCAATAGATATAAAGTGAAAGGTAAAATAGTAAGCACTCAGTTTCTTTTTAACTGTTTTTATTAGTGAACAAATAAAAGGTAAGAAAAAAAGGATATTTGAATTCTTGGTGAAGTGTGTGGGATTTTGATGAGAAGATAATGGTTTGGGCATTATTTCTCTATACTGAAGAGATTATTAGGGAATTTAGATGGAGGGTGACATTAGTAGGGATCAATTTGTCTCCATCCATCCATCCCATTTTAGAGATTTATAATGGTTAATAGTGGTTATAGGTGGATGGTACAGGAAGTTTTTATTTATTTATTTTTTTCTGTGAGCTCTTCTAAATTTTATACAATAAACCAATGGGCTTATTGATTTCTGTTGTATAATGATTTGTTGCTATTGTTTCATCATGGTATAGTTTCACTTAAAAAAACCTCACAATACATTGTGAACATTTCCCCATGTTATGAAATCATCTTTTTTTATTGTAAAATATACATAAGATAAAATTTATCATTTTAACTATTTTTAAGTTTCAGTACATTAAATAAATTCACATTGTAGTATGTGAAGTAATCTTTTATAACATTACTTTTAATGGTTGCATGGTATTCCTTTCAATGGATGATACTTTATTTAATCTATTAGCTATTTAAGCTTCTGATTTTTTGTTATTACAATAAAACTGGGCATTAAAAGAGGTTTGAAGAGGCTGATCTGGGGAATCAAAAGGATGTTAAATATTTCAGATATTTGGGGATTTCTATTGTAAGAGCAGGTAGGATGGCAAGGGCAAATAGCTATAGAAGGAAGTGATGACATATCATCCTATCATTTGTTCCATCCTTCCCAGCTCCAAATGGACTTTTTTTCTTTGTGTGACAGAGAAGATACTGAATGAAGAAAAAGAGGCAGAAATCAATCCCGGAATTTAATTGCCCATTTTTCACTTTAAACTACTTGCTGTTTGTTGTGTCTGTCACAGGCTAAGGGATATTTCTAAACTCATTACCATGTGGATTTAGAAATATTCCACATTTAAATTTAGCATATATTTAGTTACTAATTTTAGTCCAAACATTGAATTGGACCATATGTACTGACTTTGTTCTACTTACCTATATTGTAAAAGAAGGGAACTGTCAGTGTTGAAAACTCAGTGTACTAGCAGCATAGTCTGAGCTCTGCAGTGTTTGACTCTTCTTTCTGAGGAATGTGTCGATTTGCTGTGATGTTATTTTCAGTTTGTTTGACATTCTGTTTATACCATAAATCTATATTTGATTGATTTCAATTTTCTTACAGGCCTTTTTGGGGTGGGTTCTATTATAAGAAGGTAAGAACAGATAGTAAATCCCTGTTGGTTATATTCAGCTTATCAATTTTGTTATATAGGATTTTTGTTTTGACATTTTAAATTATTTTTAGTGAATTTAATGCAATTTGATGAGTATAGAAATGTACCAAGAAAAAGCTCAGAATTCGATCATCTTTAGGTTAATACTTTATGATATTTCTTTGCAGTTTATGTGCATTTTTCATGTAGTTGAGAATATACTGTAATTGTATAATTTCACATAACTTTTTCTTAAACATTATATCAAGCATTTCTCCATGCATATCAGTTCCATCCTGGCAGAAAATAGATGACACACCCACATGGGTAATCTGAAGAGAGTTTAATAAAAGGACTGTTTAAAAAGATGTGGGAAGGGGGAAGGAAACTGTAAGGAAGGGATAATATAGTACTGAGCATTTAAAATGTGGCTAGTCCAAATTCAGGTGTGCTGTAAGTTTAATATACATACTGGAATTCTAAGACTTACTATGAAAATAGAATGTAAAATACTTTTATTAATCATTTTTATATTGATTATGTGTTGAAATGATGTTTTAGATACATTGTATTAAATAAGATGTATTAAATTAATTATATCTGTTTCTTTTAAAACTGTGGCTAGTAAAACATGACAATGCAATCAATGTATATAATTTTATTTCTATTAGAAAATACTAGTATGGAGTATAGTATAAAGAGGTATCTCTAAGCCTGAAAAGGCCACAGAGGATGCTGTGGAAAGATCAGCTGATAGAAATCATACCCCTCAGTAGAGGTTTGCAACCAATTTACAATGACCCAGAAAGAACCAAGTCGGAAGGAAGCCAATAGGCATGAGAGCCAGTGGGTGCAGTCCATAGAGGTTGGCCTACCTGAACCCACAGTAGGCTAGAAAAAGAGAGTGAATCTGGAGGAGTCAATTGAAGATATCCAGCGTACCGCCTCATCAAAACACTTTGCAAATACAGTTTTGCAAAAGATTTCACTTCATGTATTATATTGTACCGTGAGTGTTGGGATAAGTTATACAGTAATCTGATTATGGGAATTATTTAGGATAGATAGTTTCATTCAAAATATATTGAAAGATAAACTGAGTTTTCAGTTTGAACAACCATCAAGCCGTTCACTGATAAGAGTTTTCTAAAGTGTACTCCAGATTTTTTTAATTGATAGAATTTTTTTTTTTTTTTTTTTTTCGGTACGCGGGCCTCTCACTGCTGTGGCCTCTCCCGTTGTGGAGCACAGGCTCTGGACGCGGACGCGCAGGGTCAGCGGCCATGGCTCACGGGCCCAGCCGCTCCGCGGCACGTGGGATCTTCCTGGACCGGGGCACGAACCCGTGTCCCCTGCATCGGCAGGCGGACTCTCAACCACTGCGCCACCAGGGAAGCCCAAACTGATAGAATTTTGACATTGCCTATTTTATTCCTATACCTAAAAGAACATTTTCTTTAAGAGTAATTTTTTTTCTTATATATAAACTGATAGGGAGGCACACAACCTCGATTTTGTTGGGTTGCATTTCTTTAATTTGTTTCTGTTTCTTCCTTTAATTCTGGGATTAATTGATAACTTATTCATTTTAATGGAACTTGATCCTAAGATGATGAATATTACACTTTGAAATGGCACAGCATTTAAAAATGTAATTTTATTTATTAAAAGCACACATAAAACACTTGGTAAACTTTTGATAAATAGAAGACTTAAAAGGCCTTCTGGGACCTTTTATTTCACTTATCTAAACAAGAATTGAATGTCTATTTGACACGGTATGAACTACATTATGATTCTTACCTCAAGAATACCTTAGCACGATCAAAATCCTTTAACTCTGTTCTCAAGTGGTTTGGGCTGTGCCCCTACAACATATGGTTTGCTTTGTATTTTTATCATAGACATTAAAATATAAACATCTTTTCAGTTCTAAAATCTAGCACACATTCAAAATTAGTGGATCAACATTATTTTTGTAGTAAATATTTCAGAATTAAAAGTTTTGGTGGATGATTATTCTGATCATTGATATGTGTATAGAGACAAGACTCAGCTATAGGTCCTTTTAGGTTTGCTAATAGTTCCGAAAATGATCTGAGACTAAATAGTGATAATCCAGGTTCTCTGAAACAAACTGTTCCCTTGGAAATCACAATTAGTGTTTTCATAAGATATTACTACTTTTATTAACTTTTAATGTAATTACCTTTTTCATGTAGGTAATATACTGATATATTCAGTAACCAAAAATATTAATTATAGAGTAAAATATCTCCTATGCTTGGCCCCTTCTGCACAGTTCTGACTCTCCTCAGGTAAACTTTCTTCTTAGTTTCCTAGTTTCTTTCCAGAATTTCTTTATATATAAACCAATATGAATATAAATGCTTATTTTGTCACAAAGGGAACATGTTATACATACTGTTGCCATTTTTTCTTGCATACTCGCCATCTGTTTCCTACATTTTTAATATGCCTGCTTTGTGGACTTCCTTACTTCCTTTTATTTATTTTTTTAATTCTTGGAGGAACATTTTGTCAAAAATTTAATCTCTGCTGTGGGATGATTCTCCCAACTATCGATCTTTGGTAAATGTCGCTGCTATTCCTTTTATCACTGTTGTGCCAGGTAGGATTCTGTGCAAGCTGATGATGGGAAATTGTAGTTGGGGTTGTTCCCATGGCCTGTGGGTTCCCAGGGAACTGAATTTCTCATTCTCTGTTTGGGGAAGTAAAATGCTTTACCTTAACAAGTTTCGATGGGTGAAATGACATGGTGTGTTCTATCTGCTTCTGTGTCAGCTTTTCCCAAAGAGTTGGTCATTGGTCTCTGCCTTTTTTAGTCCAGCTGTATATGGTTCTGGCTTTTAATGAAAGTGACGAGGCATTAAGGGATGAGCTGCCCAGGTACATTCAAAGTGATCACTGAGTCTGGCGAACGAGTCAACAGTGAACCGCCCATCTTTTAAAAATATATAGCAAAATTCATTGATAAGTTCTAGTACTTTTCTGGTGGCATCTTTAGGATTTTCTATGTATAGTATCATGTCATCTGCACAAGGTGACAGTTATACTTCTTCCTTCCAATTTGGATTCCTTTGATTCCTTTTTCTAATTTGATTGCTGTGGCTAGGACTTCCAAAACTATGTTGAAGAAAAGTGGGGAGAGTGGGCATCCTTGTTTTGTTCCTGATCTTAGAGGAAATGCTTTCAGCTTTTCACCATTGAATGTGATGTTGGCTGAGTTTGTCATATCTGGCCTTTATTAAGTTGAGGTATGTTCCCTCTGTGCCCACTTTCTGGAGAATTTTTATCATAAATGGATGTTGAATTTTATCAAAAGCTTTTTCTGCATCTATTTATATTATCACATGGTTCTTATTCTTCAATTTGTTAATATGGTGTATCACATTGATTGATTTGCATATATTGAAGAACCCTTGCATCTCTGGGATAAATCCCACTTGATCATGGTGTATGATCCTTTTAATGTATTGTTGGATTCAGTCTGCTAGCATTTTGTTGAGGATTTTTGCATCCATGTTCATCAGCAATATTGGCCTAGATACAAAATTAATATACAGAAATCTGTTGCATTTCTATATACTAACAACATACTATCAGAAATAAAAAGTAAGGAAATGTTCTCATTTACCATCACATCAAAAAGAATAAAATACCTAGGAATAAACCTACCTAAGAGGCAAAAGACATGTACTCTGAAAATTATAAGATGTTGATGAAAGAAGTCGAAGATGAAACAAACAGATGGAAAGATATACTGTTCTTGGATTGGAAGGATCAATATTGTTAAAATGACCGTACTACTCAGGGCAATCTATAGATTCACTGCAATCCCTATCAGATTACGAATGGTATTTTTCACAGAACTAGAACCAAAAATTTGTAACTTGTATGGAAGCACAAAAGACCCCAAATAGCCATAATAATCTTGAGAAAGAAGAATAGAGCTGGAGGCATCAGGCTACCTGACTTCAGACTATACTACAAAGCTACAGTAATCAAAACAGTATGGTAGTGGCACAAAAAACAGACACATAGATCAATGGAAGAGGATAGAAAGCCAAGAAGTAAACCTACACTTGTATGGTCAATTAATCTATGGCAAAGGAGGCAAAAATATACAATGGAGAAAACACATTCTCTTGAATAAGTGATGCTTGAAAAATTGCACAGCTACATGTAAAAGAATGAAATTAGAACATTCTATAATCCCATACACAAAAATAAACTCAAAATGGATTAAAGACCTAAATGTAAGTCTGGACACTATAAAGCTCTTAGAGGAAAACATAGGCAGAGCACTCTTTGACATAAATTGCATCAAGCTCTTTTATGATCCACCTCCTAGACTAATGAAAATAAAAACAAAAATAAACAAATGGGATCTAATTAAACTTAAAAGCTTTTGCACAGCAAAGGAAAGCATAAACAAAACAAAAAGACAACCCTCAGAATGGGAGAAAATATTTGCAAATGAAGCAACTGACAAGGGATTAATCTCTAAAATATACAAACACCTCATGCAGCTCAATATCAAAAAACAAATAACCCAATCAAAAAATGGACAGAAGATCTAAATAAACATTTCTCCAAAGAAGACATACAGATAGTGAAAAAGCACATGAAAAGATGCTCAACAGCACTAATATTAGAGAAATGCAAGTCAAAACCACCATGAGGTATAACCTTACACTGGTCAGAATGGCCATTATCAAAAAAATCTACAAACAATAAATACTAGAGAGGGTGTGGAGAAAAGGGAACCCTCCTACACTGTTGGTGGGAATGTAAGTTGGTACAGCCACAATGGAGAACAGTATAGAGGTTCCTTAAAAAACTAAAAATAGAACTACCATATGACCCAGCAATCCCATTCTTGGGCATATACTGGGAAAAAAACATAATTTGAAAAGTTACATGCACCCCAATGTTCATTGCAGCACTATTTACAATAGCCAGGACATGGAAGCAACCTAAGTGACCATCAACAGAGGAACGGATAAAGAAGATGTGGTACATATATAGAATGGAATATCACTAAGCCATAAAAAAGAACAAAATAATGCCATCTGCAGCAACATGGATGGACCTAGAGATTTTCATACTGAGTGAAATCAGACAGAGAAAGACAAATATCATATGATACCTCTTGTAGGTGGAATCTAAAAAAAGGGTAAAAATGAACTTATTTACAAAACAGAAGTAGAGTCACAGATGTAGAAAACAAACTTATGGTTGCCAGGGGATAATGGGAGGACGATAAACTGGGAGATTGGGATTGACATATACACACTACTATATATAAAGTAGAAAACTAATAAGAACCTGCTGTATAGCAGAGGGAACTCTACTCAATACTCTGTAATGGCCTATATGGGAAAAAAATCTAAAACAAAAAAAGTGGACATATATGTATGTATAACTGACTCACTTTGCTGTACACCTGAAACTAACACAACATTGTAAATCAACTATACTCCAATAAAAATTTTTAAAAAATGGATTAAAGGCCTAAATATAAGGCTGGATGTTATAAAACTCCTAGAGGAAAACACAGGCAGAACACTCTTTGACATAAATCCCAGCCAAATTTCTTTGGCTCCGTCTCCTAGAGTAACAGTAACAAAAGCAAAAAAAAAAAAAAAACACAAACAAATGGGACTTAATTAAACTTAAAAGCTTTTCCACAGCAAAGGAAACCATAAACAAAATGAAAAGACAACCTCCGGACTAGGAGAAAATATTTGCAAACGATGTCACAAACAAGAGCTTAATTTCCGAAATATACAAACACATCATGTAGCTCAATATCAAAAAAACAAACAACCTGGTCAGAAAATGGGCAGAAGACCTAAATAGACATTTCTCCAAAGAAGACATCCAGATGGCCAACAGGCACAACATTACTAATTGTTAGAGAAATGCAAATCAAAACTACCATGAGGTTCCACCTCACACTGGTCAAAATGACCATCATCAAAAAGTCTACAAATAATGAATGCTGGAAGGGGTGTGGAGGAAAGGGAGCCCTCCTGCACTGTTGGTGGGAATGTAAATTGGTACAGCCACTATGGAGAACAGTATGGAGGTTCCTTAAAAAAACTTAAAATAGAACTACCATATGGTCAAGCAATCCCACTCCTGGGCATATATCCATAAAAGATGAAAACAGAGAAAGACAAATATCATGTGATATCAATTATGTGGAATCTAAAAAATGATACAAATGAAACTTATTTACAAAACAGAAATAGACTCACAACATAGAAAACAAAATTATGGTAACCAAAGGGGAAGAGGGGGAAGTGATAAATTAGGAGTTTGGGATTAACAGATACACACTACTATATACAAAATAAACCAGGTCCTATTGCATAGCACAGGGAATTGTATTCAGTATCTTGTAATAGCCTATAATGGAAAAGAATCTTAAAAAGAACCTTATAAATGTTTAACTGAATCACTTTGCTGTATACCGGAAACATTTTTTTTTTTCTTTTTTTTGCGGTAAGCGGGCCTCTCCCGTTGTGGAGCACAGGCTCCGGACGCGCAGACTCAGCAGCCATGGCTCAAGGGCCCAGCCGCTCCACGGCATGTGGGATCTTCCCGGACCGGGGCACGAACCCGTGTCCCCTGCATTGGCAGGCGGACTCTCAACCACTGCGCCACCAGGGAAGCCCCAGAAACATTTTAAATCAAGTATACTTCAATGAAAGAATTATACAAAAATATATAGCTAAAAGTCACACTCTTAAATTCCAAACATAGCATTAATATCTGAATTTAAATTTGAGATAGTTAACTTCATATCTAAGCTATAGTCTTTAGCTACTTTAAGAAAAAATCTGATATACAAAGAAAACATAAATCATGTTACAAAGCATTTTCTTAGGAGCATGAGGATCTTGAAAGAGGATTGTATTTAAAGGAACTGGCACATTTTGGGAGTAGGGTAAATTTTAGTATTGAAAGAATTCATAATTTAACTTACATAGAGTCACTTAAACATTAGTAGAATTTTTATTTCTTTTTCCTTTTGTGCAAGGAATAGAATTAACATTTCCCAAAATATTAAAAAAAATGTTTTAAAGTATTATTACCAGAAGATATTCTGCATAAAAAATTTCCATTTTCAAATGATTTTGCAAAACACTGTTAATATATCCCTCGTTTGGAGATTTGAACTGTATATTATAGTATATTAAAGATAAGAGAAGTTGATGAGTAAAAAAAGCACTTTGACTTAACCCACTGTTTTCTAAACTTGATTGAAAAATTATGTAGGATCTATCAATATCGTGAAGAACTAAGATTTCACTGAATACAGTTTAGTAAATACTGGCCCAGAAGATAGTCAGATGTCCTTTTATTCTACTTCTACCTACCTGGAAATTTTCTTTATTCAGCTGTGGATACCTTCCTTGCTATATGGATCCTGAGTTATAAGATCAAGGGAAAACTAACCTTTAAACTTGGTATGCTCTTTTCAAGGTCATCAGTGACTCTGTGATACTAAAACCAGTGGTCATTTTTCAGTCCGCCCCATTTGACAGAGATGATCACTCCTTTCTCCATAAAACCCTTTCTTCACTTAGTTTTCAGAGTACCACATTCTCCTGGTTTACTTCCAATCACACTGGCTGGAATTGGAACATGGAATATTCTTTATCTCTTTTGCTGGTCGCTCCTCATCTCTCCAACCTCTTGTTGGACCATTCTAAGAATCAGTTCTTGTTCTTCTTCTCTGTATTTTTTCCCTCTGTATCATTCCCTTTGGATGATCTCATCCAATTTTCTGGCTTCAAATCCTGTTTGAATTTGTTTGCTGACTCAAAAATCATATATTCAACCTAGACTCTTCCCCTGAAATCCAGATCTGATTAAGTGCTTAATTGATATCTGGTCTTCTGTATTGAACAAGTCCAAAATTAATTCCTGATTCCCCAACAAAACATTCTTTCCTGCACTTGTACCCTTCTTAGTTAGTACAGTTTGATCTTCATCCTTTCAGTTGCTCAGGTCAAAAACTTTAGGAGTCATTACTGACTTCTTTCTCTTACACCTTCAAATCAGTCTGCCAGCAGATCCATATTGGCTGTGACCTACAAAATATCCAGAACCTGTCTGCTCTCTGTCACCTCCCCTCCACCACCTGGCTCCAAGCACCTTCTTGTCTTTTCTGGATAATTACAATACCCTCTTAAATGGTTTCCCTCCTTCTGCTCTTGCCCTCCTAAAGTCCATTCCCACCAGGGAAATCTTTGAAAATGTCAGACAATATAATTTTTCTATCCAATACATACAGTGTTTCCTTAACTTATTTAAAGTCAAAGTCTTCTGTGGCCAACCAGACCCTATCTGATCTAGCTCCCCATTACATCTTTGGTTTCATCTACTATTGCCTTGTCACTCACTGTGTTATAGCTATTCAATAGACTTTTTTCTATTCCTCAATAACACCAGGTATATTCTCCACTTGAGGTCTCTGCTTTTGATATTTCCTCTGCCTGGGAAGTTCTTCTCCCAGATACTCACATGGAAGGCTCTCATTGCTTAAATGTCACCTCAGAGTAGCCTCCTTTGAGGGTTCTCTTAAATTATACCCTCTACCTTGGCATTCTATCTGCCTTTCTTGTTTTACTATTTTTCATAGCACTTATTAGCTTATAATAGATGATATATTTTACCTAATTTATTTATTGTCTGTCTCCTATCATTCCATGAGGGTAGGGATTTTTGTCTGAGTTGTACCTGCTATACATCTAAGACTAAGAGTAGTGCCTGGCACTTACAAGTTTCTCAACAGTATTTATTGAGCATATGAATGAAGGTATTCATTTGCATGGTCTTCATTGTTTTTAAGGTCATCAGATTCCTCTAAGTTGTTAAATAAGTCATACAATGTTAATATTTGCAGTTTCAATAATTACGCTATTGTAATAGAGGGGAAATGGCATGTCATTGTTTTCTAAGTTAGATTACTCAAATTTATAATCAATGCCATTGTGTTGTTTATGGCAAATTACCAGACTCTCATGTATCTTTATTGTCATAACTTTTTTGTTTTTATTCTTTATTAATTTTTAAAAATTTTATTTAGTTATTTACTTATTCATTTATTTTTGGCTGCGTTGGGTCTTCATTGCTGCACACGGGCTTTCTCTAGTTGTGGTGAGTAGGGGCCATTCTTCGTTGTGGTGCACGGGCTTCGCATTGCAGTGGCTTCTCTTTGTTGCAGAGCATGGGCTCTAGGTGAGCAGGCTTCAGTAGTTGTGGCATGCAGGCGCAGTAGTTGTGGCTCGTGGGCTCTAGAGTGCAGGCTCAGTAGTTGTGGCGCATGGGCTTAGTTGTTCCATGGCATGTGCCATCTTCCCAGATCAGGGATCAAGCCTGTGTCCCCTGCATTGGCAGGCAGATTGTTAACCACTGCGCCACCAGGGAAGTCCAAAGCTTTTAATTTTTAAGGAGTCCAATTTTTCTGTTTTGTTGCTTGTACTTTTGTTGTCATATCTAAGAAACCATTGCTTAACTCACAATCACAAAGAGTTATGTCTGTGCTTCTTCCAAGAATTTAAAAATTAGTTGTAGCTCTTACTTTTAGACTTTGATCCATGTTGAGTGACTTTTTTTGTATGGTGTAATGAAGCAGTCCAACCTTAGTCTTCTGTATGTAGATACCCAGTTGTTGCAGAAATATTTGTTGAAAAGATTGTTTTCCCTCATTTAAATGTCTTGTTACCCTATGTTCCATTGCCCTATATATCTATCCTCATTGGCAAAACCACACTATTTGGATTACCATAGCTTTGTAGTAAGTTTTGAAAACAGGAAATGAGAATCTTCCAACTTTGTTCTTTTCAAGTGTCTTTTGGCTCTTCTGGGTCCCTTGTACTTCCATATGAATTTAAAAATCATCTTGTCAATTTCTGGGGAAAAAAGGCAGCTGAGATTTTGAGATGGATTGTGTTGAATCTAAGCAGTTTGGGGAGTACTGACATTTTAATATTAAGTCTTTTAACCTATCAACACAGGATGTCTTACCATTTATTTAGTTCTTCAAACAATGTTTTGTGGTTTCAGATTATAAATCTTGCACTTTTTTGTTACATTTATTCCTAAATATTCTTTTGGATGCTATTGTAAATGATATTGTTTTCTTAATTTCATTTTTGCACTGTTCATTGATAACGTATGGTTATACAATTGGTTTTTTGTATACTGAGTAAATTATGTTTTAACATCAAACCAACCTGCTGCTAATGTGGAGAATATACTGAAAGAGAAACTTATGGTAGTATAATTGGCTTTCTTTGTGTACAGTTTATGGTGAAAGAGTGGGAGGCATAGCAGGAGCAGGATGAATTTTTGGAGTCAAAACTAAAAATGTTTTTAAAATTATTTTATAGTATTTCAGATTTTGCCTTGGTTGACTGGGTTTTAGCCAAATACTAAGGTGTTAGTTTGGTGAGTTTAAGTTGATATTAGGACGTATGCAGCAGTAAAAAAAGAGATGAGACATAAATAGAAGTGTTTTCCAGTTCCTTCTTGCAGCATGGCTAATAGGTGTTCTTGGAGATAAACTAATCTGAAATAGTTGATAGGTGCTGTTATTGTCTGGAGTTGGGCCCACTTAAACAAGCATTCTGTCTGTCAGCATTAATGGTCTGGGGAGGGGAGACTGAGTCAAATACCAAAATCAACCCAGCTTCTGGCATATGACAGTATTTTATCAGCTTTTTCAGTGAATAGCTGTTGGGCAAACATTTGCATGTGCCGAGTAATCAAGAACCTGCTACCTACATAAATTCTTATATTCTACAGTGTTAATTACTGATAGGTTTTCAGGAAACTCCTCAGTTATTCAGACTCCAAGTATGTCCTTAGGAAAAACCAGATTTTTCCCACTAATGGTTAACTTTTTAATACCAGAACTTAATTTTTTATCATTTTGGATGAAAACTTACTAAAATGTACTATATGTACTTTTCTGCTTTCAAACCTATCACTAAAGTTAACACTGTTTAATGACTCAAGGTCATCATCATTAACCTTGAGTAATGTGCTGAAGATATTATGTGCAAATGCAGGTATCAGAGATGTAAGCCCTCAAAGGGGAATTCACTTGAGTTGAGAAAGCATACCTACTTGGATTGAGTTTTCTTGAAAAAGTTCCAGTTAACAGTTTTTAAAAAATTATATAGCTTTATTGATACATAATTCATAAAACATACAATTCACCCATTTCAAGTGTATAATTAAATGGTTTTTACTATTTCAGAGTTGTGTGAAATCACCATAGTCAATTTTAGAACATTTTCATCATCCCAAGAAGAAACCCTGTACCCCTTGCAGTCACTCCCACTTTCCCCCCAAAACTCAAGTCTACTTTGTTTCTGTATAGATTTGTGTATTCTGGACTTTTCATATAAATGGAGTCATATAATAATGTGGCATTTATAATTGGCTTCTTTCACTCAGCAAATATTTTCAAGATTTGTCCATGTTGTGGCATGCATTGGTACTTCATTCCTTTTTATTGATGATGAATACCCCATTGTGTGTGTATGTGTGTGTGTGTATGCACATATTTATCCATCAGTTGATGAATATTTGATTATTTCTTCTTGTTTTTAAATAATGTAAATCATTCATATACAAGTTTTTGTGTGCACCTATGTTTTAATTTTTTGGGGGTATATATCTCTTGGGTATATATTTCTCTTGGGAGTAAATACTCTTTTTCTGGGAGCTGGTATTTGCTTTTTTCTCACAAAGGTGGAATGAGGCACCTACAATCATAAGACAACATAGGCAGTATAGCATGGCTGTTTTTCTGTAAAATTAGTAGATGAAAGACTGAAGCTTTTTGTAAGTGGCTTTTCCTCCAGAATTTTACCCTCTTTTTAAACTACTGTGGGTTTTTCTTCCACTCATCAGCACCATTTCAGAACATTATCTAAATACTATAAGATTGAAAGTCCTGGGTCTTTCATGGATGAATCAGTTCTCATCAGGTATCTCCATATTTTGAATAACACCATTTTCATAGATTGAATTGTGTGGTAACATGGGGGAGTAGAAAAATGGTAAAAATATTCCTAGTCACTAACAATACCTTGGAGTAAATTCTAGAATTGTGTTCTAAATTAATAGCTTTGATATCCATTGGTAAGCCTATAATTCTGAAAAGATCATTTAGTGATTATAAAAAGATAACAAAATCAGTGACCATATCACTTATTAGGTTATCACTTAATATTTTATTTATGAAATATTTGAATGCCTGCTGGGTACTAGACCCCATGATTGGAATTAAAAAATGAATAGAGCATGGTTTATGCCCATGAGGAGCTGACAGCATAGTAGACCATATGTATATATACGTATATATATATATATATGTATATATATATAAATCTGGTAGGAGTTATAATGACATGATTCTTAAAAAATGGAATAGCAGGAGTATGTAGTGCATGTGAGAATATGGTATGATTTTGAAAAGCCAAGATAGGGCCAACTTGGGACTATGTCTCCTAAATATTTGAGACCTTTACTGTGGGTTAAGGGGAATTGTCATTTGATTTTAAGCAGTGATCGGACTTATATTTCAGGAAAACAACAGGTGACAGTGACAGGGTAGAGAATAACCTGTAGAAGGGCTGTGCAGGATGTATGTAAGAGATGTTTCTAAGGGGTAGTGAGCACCAGGTGCAATTTGATTAGATTTGTATGTAGAGGTGTGGTCAGAAATTGGAATAGATTTGGATGCAGAGATATTGTTAGATATTCTAAATTGCTTTGAGACAAGAAATACAGCTATTTTGGGGCCAAGTAAATCAGTCTCCTAGTTATGGGTTCAGTTGTTCAGCAGAATTTGTTAATCATCTTGAACTTATTTTACACTCTTCTCTCTTAACATTCATTGCATTTCCTGGATCTGATAATCTGCTCTTTCTTTGCCCATCTATTTATTTCCTCAAAAAGTCATTTCCTTACCTCCAATTTTATTTATAAGTAGACTAAAAATTATTATCTGATGACTGCATTTGCACATACCCAGGCAAGTCTGTGTCATGCCAGTTGCAAGAGGGAGAGTTGAGTTGAAGACAAACATCTTTATGTCTGGGTAAATCATATTGCCTGTAATCGAGACAAAAAACAATGAAAGAACAGAGTTAAGAGAAAAAAATAAGGCAATTGTGTATCTCTTGAATTCTATATGGTGAAATGTTCTCAACTTTAAGGATTTTATAGGATTCTATAGTCTAGCACAGGGAATATAGTCGACCTGTTTTAAGCTTGCAGGGACTTGATCTAGTGGTACTTGCCAGACTAGAAGTTGTAAATCATCAAGAAAACAGATATATTTTTCATCAGAATTATAAAGCTGTTGAGGGGATAGTCTGTGTTGAGTTGTTCTTACAACATAAGTTAGGTCATATCACTTCTCTGCCCCAAACTCACCAGTGTTTTCCCGCCTCATTCAGAGTAAAAGCAGATCTTTACACACAAGGCCCTACATGCTCTGTTCCCTGTTACTTTTCTGATTTCATCTTTTCCTACTCTCCTTCTGATTCTTTTGCTCCAGTCACACTGACCTCTTTGTCAGTGTGATGCCTTGAAAAAGGAATTCCTTTTGCCTCAGGACATTTGCACTTGCTGTATTTCTGCTTAGAAGGCTCTTCCCCAGATATCCACGTGGCTTGTTCTCTCACTTTATACAGGTGTTTACTCAAAAGTTACCTATTCAGCGATGCCTTATCTGGTCACCCTTCACCAAATGCAGCTGTAACATTTCATACCCCCTTCCTCCTCCTTTGCATTTATCACTATCCAACATAAAATTTTATGTATTTATTTCATTATCTTCTCCATTATTGTAGAAACTCTGTGAGGGCAAAGACTTTTATTTCTTTTGTATTCCCAGTTCCTAGAATAACACCTGGTATGCATTAGGTACTCTAAAATTTTTGTGGAAGGAAAGAAGGCAGGGAAGAAAGAAGGAGGGAGGGAGGGAAGAAAAGAGAAAAAAAGGCATAAATTCTTCCGTAATGCCATTAAACTTACTGATAAAATTTTTATCACCTGTAAAGGTCTCTGCTTTTAATGGTCCATTTCCTTTAAAATGTCAAAGTCCAAAACCTAAAAAGTAACACATGACCTAAATAAACTGAATTTGCTCATACATTTTTTTTTTCCTGATTTTTCAACTGTATTTGGACTAGAGGTAAGGCACTGTTTTAGGTTGAATTGCCACCTCATTCACATGTTAAAATCTTAATGCCCAGTACCTCAGAATGTAAGTTTGTTTAGAAATAGGGTTGTTGCTGAGATACTGGGGTAGGGTGGGCCAGTCATCCAATATGACTAGTGTCCTCATAAAAAAGGGGAAATTGGAACACAGACATGTACATGAGGAGAACATTGTGTGAAGATGGTGGCAGAGATCTACATGCCAAGGAATGCCATGCCAGTGTTTGCCAGAAAACCACCAGAAGCTAGGAGAGAGGCGTGGAACAGACTCTCCATCACTGCCCCAGAAGGAATCAACACTGACAACCTTGGCCTTCCAGCCTCCAGAACTGAGACAATAAATTACAGGTATACCTTGGAGATATGGTGGGTTCAGTCCCAGCCACCGTAATAAAGCAAATATCACAACTAAGCGAGTCACATAAATTTTTTGGCTTCCCAGTGCATTTAAACATTATGTTTATATTATACTGTAGTCTATTAAGTATGCAGTAGAATTATCTTAAAAAATAATGTACATACCTTAATTCAAAAATGCTTTACTGCTAAAAAGTGCTAACCATCATCTGAGCTTTCATTGAGTTGTATATTAGTAACATCAAAGATCACTGATCACAGATTACTATAACAAATATAATAATGATGAAAAATTTTGAAATGTTGCAAGAATTACCAAAATGTAACACAGAGACATGAAGTGAGCAAATGTGGGAAAAATGATGCCAATAGACTTGCTGGACACACGGTTGCCACAAGCCTTCAGTGTGTAAAAAACACAATAAAGTGAGGCACAGTAAAACGAGGTATGCCTGTACTATCGCTTAAGCCACTCAGTTTGTGGTATTTTGTTATGTCAGCCTGAGCAAACTAATATAGGCACTCTCAGGTTCCCTCATTGAGAATAATATATAAAGAACAATAAGTTATGAATTTGATTTAACCATGCATTTCATATGGTAGTTTTCTAAAGTTATATCTGTGAAAATGTTTTTTTGTTTTTTGTTTTTTTTTTCCCTCGGTGCCCTTTGCTCCGGCTTTTTTTTTTTTTTTTAACATCTTTATTGGGGTATAATTGCTTTACAATGGTGTGTTAGTTTCTGCTTTATAACGAAGTGAATCAGTCATACATAAACATATGTTCCCATATGTCTTCCCTCTTGCGTCTCCCTCCCTCCCACGCTCCCTATCCCACCCCTCCAGGCTGTCACAAAGCACCGAGCCAATATCCCTGTGCCATGCGGCTGCTTCCCACTAGCTATCTACCTTACTACGTTTGTTAGTGTGTATATGCCCATGACTCTCTCTCGCCCTGTCACAGCTCACCCTTCCCCCTCCCCGTAACCTCAAGTCCGTTCTCTAGGAGGTCTGCGTCTTTATTCCTGCTTTACCCCTAGGTTCTTCATGACATTTTTTTTCTTAAATTCCATATATATGTGTTAGCATACGGTATTTGTCTTTTTCTTTCTGACTTACTTCACTCTGTATGACAGACTCTAGGTCTATCCACCTCATTACAAATAGCTCAATTTCGTTTCTTTTTATGGTTGAGTAATATTCCATTGTATATATGTGCCACATCTTCTTTATCCATTCATCCGATGATGGGCACTTAGGTTGTTTCCATCTCCGGGCTATTGTAAATAGAGCTGCAATGAACATTTTGGTACATGACTCTTTTTGAATTTTGGTTTTCTCAGGGTATATGCCCAGTAGTGGGATTGCTGGGTCATATGGTAGTTCTATTTGTAGTTTTTTAAGGAACCTCCATACTGTTCTCCATAGTGGCTGAACCAATTCACATTCCCACCAGCAGTGCAAGAGTGTTCCCTTTTCTCCACACCCTCTCCAGCATTTATTGTTTCTACATTTTTTGATGATGGCCATTCTGACTGGTGTGAGATGATATCTCATTGTAGTTTTGACTTGCATTTCTCTAATGATTAATGATGTTGGGCATTCTTTCATGTGTTTGTTGGCAGTCTGTATATCTTCTTTGGAGAAATGTCTATTTAGGTCTTCTGCCCATTTTTGGATTGGGTTGTTTGTTTTTTTGTTATTGAGCTGCATGAGCTGCTTGTAAATTTTGGAGATTAATCCTTTGTCAGTTGCTTCATTTGCAAATATTTTCTCCCATTCTGAGGGTTGTCTTTTGGTCTTGTGTATGGTTTCCTTTGCTGTGCAAAAGCTTTGAAGTTTCAGTAGGTCCCATTTGTTTATTTTTGTTTTTATTTCCATTACTCTAGGAGGTGGGTCAGAAAGGATCTTGCTGTGATTTATGTCATAGAGTGTTCTGCCTATGTTTTCCTCTAAGAGTTTGATAGTTTCTGGACTTACATTTAGGTCTTTAATCCATTTTGAGCTTATTTTTGTGTATGGTGTTAGGGAGTGATCTAATCTCATACTTTTACATGTACCTGTCCAGTTTTCCCAGCACCACTTATTGAAGAGGCTGTCCTTTCTCCACTGTACATTCCTGCCACCTTTATCAAAGATAAGGTGTCCGTATGTGCGTGGGTTTATCTCTGGGCTTTCTATCCTGTTCCATTGATCTATCTTTCTGTTTTTGTGCCAGTACCATACTGTCTTGATTACTGTAGCTTTGTAGTATAGTCTGAAGTCAGGGAGCCTGATTCCTTCAGCTCCTTTTTTCGTTCTCAAGATTGCTTTGGCTATTCAGGGTCTTTTGTGTTTCCATACAAATTGCGAAACTTTTTGTTCTAGTTCTGTGAAAAATGCCAGTGGTAGTTTGATAGGGATTGCATTGAATCTATAGATTGCTTTGGGTAGTAGCGTCATTTTCACAATGTTGATTCTTCCAATCCAAGAACATGGTATATCTCTCCATCTATTTGTATCATCTTTAATTTCTTTCATCAGTGTCTTATAATTTTCTGCATACAGGTCTTTTGTCTCCTTAGGTAGGTTTATTCCTAGATATTTTATTTTTTTTTGTTGCAATGGTAAATGGGAGTGTTTTCTTGATTTCACTTTCAGATTTTTCATCATTAGTATATAGGAATGCCAGAGATTTCTGTGCATTAATTTTGTATCCTGCTACTTTATGAAATTCATTGATTAGCTCTAGTAGTTTTCTGGTAGCATCTTTAGGATTCTCTGTGTATAGTATCATGTCATCTGCAAACAGTGACAGCTTTAATTCTTCTTTTCCGATTTGGATTCCTTTTATTTCCTTTTCTTCTCTGACTGCTGTGGCTAAAACTTCCAAAACTATGTTGAATAAGAGTGGTGAGAGTGGGCAACCTTGTCTTATTCCTGATCTTAGTGGAAATGCTTTCAGTTTTTCACCATTGAGGATGATGTTTGCTGTGGGCTTGTCATATATGGCCTTTATTATGTTGAGGAAAGTTCCCTCTATGCGTACTTTCTGCAGGGTTTTTATCATAAATGGGTGTTGAATTTTGTCGAAAGCTTTCTCTGCATCTATTGAGATGATCATATGGTTTTTTCCCCTTCACTTTGTTAATATGGTGTATCACATTGATAGATTTGCGTATATTGAAGAATCCTTGCATTCCAGGAATAAACCCCACTTGATCATGGTGTATGATCCTTTTAATGTGCTGTTGGATTCTGTTTGCTAGTATTTTGTTGAGGATTTTTGCATCTATATTCATCAGTGATATTGGCCTGTAGTTTTCTTTCTTTGTGACATCCTTTTCTGGTTTTGGTATCAAGGTGATGGTAGCCTCGTAGAAGGAATTTGGGAGTGTTCCTCCCTCTGCTATATTTTGGAAGAGTTTGAGAAGAATAGGTGTTAGCTCTTCTCTAAATGTTTGATAGAATTCGCCTGTGAAGCCATCTGGTCCTGGGCTTTTCTTTGTTGGAAGATTTTGAATCACAGTTTCAATTTCAGTGCTTGTGATTGGTCTGTTCATATTTTCTATTTCTTCCTCCTTCAGTCTTGGCAGGTTGTGCATTTCTAAGAATTTGTCCATTTCTTCCAGATTGTCCATTTTTTTGGCATAGAGTTGCTTGTAGTAATCTCTCATGATCTTTTTTATTTCTGCAGTATCAGTTGTTACCTCTCCTTTTTCATTTCTAATTCTATTGATTTGAGTCTTCTCTCTTTTTTTCTTGATGAGTCTGGCTAGTGGTTTATCTATTTTGTTTATCTTCTCAGAGAACCAGCTTTTAGTTTTATTGATCTTTGCTATTGTTTCCTTCATTTCTTTTGCATTTATTTCTGATCTGAATTTTATGATTTTTTTCCTTCTGCTAGCTTTGGGGGTTTTTTTGTTCTTCTTTCTCTAATTGCTTAAGGTGCAAGGTTAGGTTGTTTATTCGAGATGTTTCCTGCTTCTTAAGGTGGGCTTGAATTGCTATAAACTTCCCCCTTATAACTGCTTTTGCTGCATCCCATAGCTTTTGGGTCGTTGTGTCTCCATTGTCATTTGTTTCTAGGTATTTTTTGATTTCCTCTTTGATTTCTTCAGTGATCACTTCATTATTAAGTAGTGTATTGTTTAGCCTCCATGTGTTTGTATTTTTTACAGATCTTTTCCTGTAATTGATATCTAGTCTCATGGCGTTGTGGTCAGAAAAGATACTTGATACAATTTCAATTTTCTTAAATTTACCAAGGCTTGATTTGTGACCCAAGATATGATCTATCCTGGAGAATGTTCCATGAGCACTTGAGAAAAATGTGTATTCTGTTGTTTTTGGATGGAGTGTCCTATAAATATCAATTAAGTCCATCTTGTTTAATGTATCACTTAAAGCTTGTGTTTCCTTATTTATTTTCATTTTGGATGATCTGTCCATGGGTGAAAGTGGGGTATTTAAGTTCCCTACTATGAATGTGTTACTGTTGATTTTCCCTTTTATGGCTGTTAGTATGTGCCTTATGTATTGAGGTGCTCCTATGTTGGGTGCATAAATATTTACAATTGTTATATCTTCTTCTTGGATCGATCCCTTGATCATTATGTAGTGTCCTTCTTTGTCTCTTCTAATAGTCCTTATTTTTAAGTCTATTTTGTCTGATATGAGAATTGCTACTCCAGCTTTCTTTTGGTTTCCATCTCATGGAATATCTTTTTCCATCCTCTTACTTTCAGTCTATATGTGTCTCTAGGTCTGAAGTGGGTCTCTTGTAGACAGCATATATAAGGGTCTTGTTTTTGTATCCATTCAGCCAATCTGTGTCTTTTGGTGAGAGCATTTAGTCCATTTACATTTAAGGTAATTATCGATATGTATGTTCCTATTCCCATTTTCTAAATTGTTTTGCATTTGTTATTATAGGTCTTTTCCTTCTCTTGTGTTTCTTGCCTAGAGAAGTTCCTTTAGCATTTGTTGTAAAGCTGGTTTGGTGGTGCTGAACTCTCTCAGCTTTTGCTTGTCTGTAAAGGTTTTAATTTCTCCATAAAATCTGAATGAGATCCTTGCTGGGTAGAGTAATCTTGGCTGCAGGTTTTTCTCCTTCATGACTTTCAACATGTGCTGTCACTCCCTTCTGGCCTGTAGGGTTTCTGCTGAAAGATCAGCTGTTAACCTTATGGGGATTCCCTTGTGTGTTATTTGTTGTTTTTCCCTTGCTGCTTTTAATATGTTTTCTTTGTATTTAATTTTTGACAGTTTGATTAATATGTGTCTTGGCGTATTTCTCCTTGTATTTATCCTGTATGGGACTCTCTGTGCTTCCTGGACTTGATTAACTATTTCCTTTCCCATATTAGGGAAGTTTTCAACTATAATCTCTTCAAATATTTTCTCAGTCCCTTTCTTTTTCTCCTCTTCTTCTGGAACCCCTATAATTCGAATGTTGGTGTGTTTCATGTTGTCCCAGAGGTCTCTGAGACTGTCCTCAGTTCTTTTCATTCTTTTTTCTTTATTCTGCTCTGCATTAGTTATTTCCACTATTTTATCTTCCAGGTCACTTATCCGTTCTTCTGCCTCAGTTATTCTGCTATTGATCCCATCTAGAGTACTTTTAATTTCATTTATTGTGTTTTTCATCGTTGCTTGTTTCATCTTTAGTTCTTCTAGGTCCTTGTTAACTGTTTCTTGCATTTTGTCCTTTCTATTTCCAAGATTTTGGATCATCCTTACTATCATTATTCTGAATTCTTTTTCAGGTAGACTGCCTATTTCCTCCTCATTTGTTAGGTCTGGTGCTTTTTTATGTTGCTCCTTTATCTGCTGTGTGTTTTTCTATCTTCTCATTTTGCTTATCTTACTGTGTTTGGGGTCTCCTTTTTGCACACTGCAGGTTCATAGTTCCCACTGTTTTTGATGTCTGTCTCCAGTGGCTAAGGTTGGTTCAGTGGGTTGTGTAGGCTTCCTGGTGGAAGGGACTAGTGCCTGTGTTCTGGTGGATGAGGCTGGATCTTGTCTCTCTAGTGGGCAGGTTCACGTCTGGTGGTGTGTTTTTGGGTGTCTGTGGCCTTATTATGATTTTAGGCAGCCTCTCTGCTAATGGGTGGGGTTGTGTTCCTGTCTTGCTAGTTGTTTGGCATAGGGTGTCTAGAACTGTAGCTTGCTGGTCGTTGAGTGAAGCTGGGTGCTGCTGTTAAGATGGAGGTCTCTGGGAGATTTTCGCCGTTTGATATTATGTGGAGCTGGGAGGTCTCTTGTTGACCAGTGTCCTGAAGTTGGCTCTCCTTCCTCAGAGTTAGAGCCCTGACTCCTGGCTGGAGCACCAAGAGCCTTTCATCCACACGGCTCAGAATAAAAGGGAGAAAAAGTAGAGAGAATTAGTAGAAGTATGAGGAAAGAAAGAAGGAAAGGAGGGAAGGAAGGAAGAAAGAAAGAAAGAAAGAAGCAAAGAAGGAAAGAAGGCAAGAAGGAAAGAAAGGAGGGAGAAAGGAAGGAAGGAGGGAAAGAAGGAAAAAAAGACAGAAAGAAAGAAGATACAGTAAGAATAAAATAAAGTATAATAAAGTTATTGAATTAAAAAATATTTAGAAAAAAAAAGGGACGGATAGAACCTTAGGACAAATGTTGGAAGCAAAGCTATACAGACAAAATCTTACACAGAAGCATACACATACACCCTCACTAAAAGAGGTAAAGGGGGAAAAATCATAAATTTTGCTGTCAGAGACCACCTCCTCAATTTGGGATGATTCGTTGTCTAAAGGAGGGAAGGAAGGAAGGAAAGAAAGAAAGAAAGAACGAAGGTAAAGTATAACGTTATTAAAATTAATTATTAAGAAAAAATTTTTTTAAAAAACCATGGATGGATAGAACCCTAGGACAAATGGTGGAAGCAAGACTATACAGACAAGATCTCACAAAGAAGCATACACATACACATTCACAAAAAGAGGAAAAGGGGAAAAAATCATAGATCTTGCTCCTAAAGTCCACCTCCTTAATTTGGGATGATTGGTTGTCTATTCAGGTATTCCACAGATGCAGGGTATATCAAGTTGATTGTGGAGCTTTAATCCGCTGCTTCTGAGGCTGCTGGGAGAGATTTCCCTTTCTCTTTGTTCTCACAGCTCACAGGGGCTCAGCTTTGGATTTGGCCCTGCCTCTGCGTGTAGGTCGCTGGAGGGCGTCTGTTTTTTGCTCAGACAGGACGGGGTTAAAGGAGCCGCTGATTCGGGGGCTCTGGCACACTCAGGCCGGGGGAGCGGGAGGGGCACTGCATGCGGGGCGGGCCCAAGGTGGCAAAGGCCGGCGTGACTTTGCACCAGCCTGAGGCCCGCCGTGCGTTCTCCTGGGGAAGTTGTCCCTGGATCCCGGGAACCTGGCAGTGGCGGGCTGCACAGGCTCCGCGGAAGAGGGGTGTGGAGGGTGACCTGTGCTCGCACACAGGCCCCTTGGTGGCGGCAGCAGCAGCCTTAGCGTCTCCCGCCCATCTCTGGGGTCCGTGCTTTTAGCCGCGGCTCGCGCCCGTCTCTGGGGTTCGCGCTTTTAGCCACGGCTCGCGCCCGTCTCTGGGGTCCGCGCTTTTAGCAGCGGCTCACGCCCGTCTCTGGAGCTCCTTTAAGCAGCGTTCGTAAACCCCTCTCCTCGCGCACCAGGAAACAAAGAGGGAAGAAAAAGTCTCTTGCCTCTTCGGCAGGTGCAGACTTTTCCCCGGACTCCCTCCCGGCTAGCCGTGGTGCACTAACCCCCTGCAGGCTATGTTCAAGCCGCCAACCCCAGTCCTCTCCCTGCGCTCCGACCGAAGCCGAGCCTCAGCTCCCAGCCCCGCCCGCCCCGGCGCATAAGCAGACAAGCCTCTCGGGCTGGTGAGTGCCGGTCGGCACGGATCCTCTGTACGGGAATCTCCCCGCTTTGCCCTCCGCATCCGTTGCTGTGCACTCCTCCGCGGCTTCGAAGCTCCCCCTTCCGCCTTCCGCAGTCTCCGCCCGCGAAGGGGCTTCCTAGTGTGTGGAATCTTTTCCTCCTTCACAGCTCCCTCCCACTGGTGCGGGTGTCGCCCCTATTCTTTTGTCTCTGTTTTTTCTTTTTTTTTCTTTTGCCCTACCCAGGTACGTGGGGAGTTTCTTGCCTTTTGCGAGGTCTGAGGTCTTCTGCCAGCCTTCAGTAGGTGTTCTGTAGGAGTTGTTCCACGTGTAGATGTATTTCTGGTGTATCTGTGAGGAGGAAGGTGATCTCCGCGTCTTACTCTTCTGCCATCTTCAAGGTCCCCCCATTTGTGTATTCTTTAGTTTCTTTCATCATTGTATTAGTTTTCAGTATAGAGATCTTAACCTTCTTAGTTAAATTTATTCCTAAGTATTTTACTGTTTTTGATGGTATTGTAAATGGGATTTTTAAACTTTCTTTTTCAGATAATTTCTTGTTAGTGTATAGAAACTATTGATTTTTGTATGTTGATTTTGTATCCTGCAGCTTTACTGAATTCATTGATTAGAGCTAACAGGATTTTTTTGGTGGAGTCTTTAGGATTTTCTATTGATACATATAAGATAATGTCATCTGCAAATAGAGACAATTGTACTTCTTACTTTCCAATTCTGATACCTTTTATTTCTTTCTCTTGCCTGATTGTTCTGACTAGGACTTCCAGTGCTATGTTGAATGGGAGTGGTGAGGGTGGGCACCTTTGTCTTGTTCGATCTTACAAGAAAAGCTTTCAACCTTTCATCGTCGAGTGTGATGTTATTTGTGGGCTTGTCATATATGGCCCTTATTATGTTGTGGTATGTTCCCCCATAGCTAATTTGTTGAGATTTAAAAAATCATGAATGGATGTTGAATTTTATCAAATGATCATATGATTTTTATCTTTTATTTTATGGATGTAATGTATCACATTTATTCATTTGTATATGTTGAACAATCCTTGTATCCCAGGGATAAATCCCACTTGATCACAGTGTATGATCCTTTTAATATAATGCTGAATTCAGTTTGCCAGTATTTTGTTAATTATTTTTGCATCTATATTCGTCAGGGATATTGGCTTTTAGTTTTCTTTTCTTGTAGTGTCCTTATCTGACTTTGATACCTGGTAATTGACTCATGAAAGGAGTTTTGTGGTGGTCCCTACCGTTTGATTCTTTTGGAAGAGTTTGAGAGGACTGGCATTAATTGTTCTTTAAACATTTGGGAAAATTCACCAGTGAAGCTGTCTGGTCCTGGACTTTTCTTTCTTGGGAGGTTTTTGATTACTGATTCATTCTTTCTTGTTGGTCTTTTCAGATTTTTTTCTTCCTTATTCAGTCTTGGTAGGTTGTATGTTTCTAGGAATTTAATCATTTCTTTTAGGTTATCATGTTTGTTGGCATATAGTTGTTCATAGTGGTTTGTTATGACCCTTTGTATTTCTGGGGTATTAGTTGCAATGTCTCTTCTTTCAAATATAATTTTATTGATTAGGGTCCTCCTCTCTCTTCTCCTTGGTGAATCTAGCTAAAGCATTGTTAGTTTTGTTCATCTTTTCAAAGACCAATCCTTAGTTTTGTTAATCTTTTCTGTTGTTTTCCTGTTCTCTATTTCATTTATTTTTTGCCTTAATGTTTATTATTTCCTTCCTTCAGTTGACTTTGTGCTTAGTATGCCCCTCTTTTTCTAGTTCCTTGAGGTTTAAATTTAGGTTGTTTATTAGAAATCTTTATTGTTATCTCTGAACCTCCCTTTTAGAATTGTTTTTGCTGCATTCCATAAGTTTCAATATGTTGTTTCCATTTTCATTTGTCTCAAGATATTTCTAGGAACTTTTCCATTTCTTCTAGGTTGTCCATTTTATTGGCATATAGTTTTCTTTGTGGTTATCTTTTACAATCCTTTGTATTCCCATGATGTCAGTTGTAATTTCTCATTTTTCATTTCTGATTTTATTTATTTGGACCTCGCTTTCTCTCTTGATGAAGCTGGCTAAACATTTATCAATTTTATTTCTCTTTTCAAAGAACCAGTTCTTAGTTTTGTTGATATTCTCCTGGTAGGCATGGCTGGCCCCTGGTGCATTTGGTTGCTGGTCCCTGCCTGGTATGGAGGCTGCCAGTTACTGGTTGTCAGGGCTGGTAAGTGGTGCTGGATCCTGGTGAGGCTGAGTGAGAAGTCTTAGGTACCTTGGAGCTGGTGTTGGCCTGCTGGTGTGTTGGCTGAGTCCTGACAAGGCAGGCTGTTGGACTGTAGTGTTCCTGGGTCTGGTGTCTGTATGCTAGTGGGCAACCTGGGGACCAGGGAGTTCTGGCAATAATGCTGCCTCTCTGGTGGGCAATAACAGGTTTTGGTATCTCTGGCTAAAAAGCCTTGGGGGTCCTGGAGCTGGTGTTGGCCCACTGGTGGGAGTCACTGGCTCTTGACACAGCTGGCAGAGGGGTCTGGGGTGTTCTGAAGATTGTGCCAGCCCTCTGGTGGGTGGAGCTGGACTCCAGTGTCTCTTGTTGCAGGATCCTGGGGGTGTTAGGGTTGTTGTTTGAGCCTGCTGATGGTCAGGGCTTGGGGCTCAGGGGGTCCTGGGGCTTGTGTCTGCACGCTGGTCAGTGGAGCTGGGTCCCAGGGTCTTTGGCTGCATGACTCTGGGGGTACTGGAGTAGTGCCTGTACACTGGTATGTGTGGTCAGGTCCTGTGCCCTCTGGTGGATAAGGCTGTGTGCCAGGGCAACTATAAGCTCTGCTCAGGAGGACTTAAGGCAGCGTGTCTGCTGACAGGTGCAGTTTTGTCCCCACCTGGCTAGTTGCTTGGCCTGATGTTCCAGTACTGGTGCCAAAAGGCTGGTGTGTAGGGCCCAGTCCTGGTGCTAATAAGCTAGAGGGAGAATTCCAAAGTGGCACTTGCCAGCACCAGTGTCCACATGGTAGAATGAGCTCCCCCAAATTGGTGCCGCCACTGTCTATGTCCCCAGAGTGAGCTCAAGTTGCTTCCTGCCTCTCTGGGAGACTCTCCAAGATCAGCGGGTGGGTCTGAACCCAGGCTCCTTTCAAATTACTGCTTCTTCCCCACGTCTGGAGCATGTGAGATTTTGTGTGTGCCATGTAAGAGTGGAGCTCTATTTCCCACAGCCCTCTGCATCTCCTGAAAGTAAGCTCCATTGACCTTCAAAGCCAAACATTCTGGCAGCTCATTTTCCCAGTGCAGGAGCCCAGTGTGAGGCTCAGACTCATTGCTCCTTGGTGAGAACCTCTCTAATAGTAATGATCCTCCTGTTTGTGGGTCACCTCCCAGGGGGTATGGATCTTGACTAGACCATGGTTTCACCCCTCCTACCCATTTTAATGTGATTTTATCTTTGTAGCTTTCATTGCAGAAGACCTTTTCTGGTAGGTTTTGGTCTTTCTCATCCGTGGTTGCTTTGTAAATAGCTGTAATTTTGGTATGCCTGTGAGAGGAGTTGAACTCAGTCTTCCTACTCCACTATCTTGGCCAAGTTCCTACTTTTAGTTTTGATTATAACAATTTGAGTCTTTCTTTTTTCTTAGTCCATCTAGCTGAAAGCTTGTTGACTTTTTCAAAGAACCAACTTTCAGATTCATTGATTTTCTTTATTGTTTTCTTAGTCTCTATTTTGTTTATCTCTGTTATGCTCCTTCAACTATCTTCAGGTTTTTTTTGTTTTTTTTCTATTTCCTTAAGTTTTTTTTTTTTTTTTTTGGTTGCTTTGGGTCTTCGTTGCTGTGCACAGCCTTTCTCTAGTTGCAGAGAACGGGGGCTTCTCTTGTGGAGCACGGGCTCTAGGCACACAGGCTTCAGTAGTTGCAGCACACAGGCTCAGTAGTTGTGGTGCACAGGCTTGGTAGTTATGGTGCATGGGCTTAGTTGCTCCGTGGCCTGTGGTATCTTCCTGGACCAGGGATCGAACTCCTGTCCCCTGCATGGGCAGGTGGATTCTTAACCACTGTGCCACCAGGGAAGTCCCTAGTTCCTTAAGTTGTAAAGCTAGATTGTTGTTTTGAGGTCATTCTTGTTTTTTAATGTAAGCATCTATAGCTATAAATTTCCCCTTACCACTGCTTTCACTGTGTCCCAGGTTTTTGGTATGTTTTGGTATGTTGCATTTTCATTTTCATTCATTTAATTATTTTCTAATTTTCCTTGTGATTTCTTCTTTGATTCACTGATCATTCAAAAGTGTGTTATTTAATTTCCCCCAATTTTTAAAATTTTTCAGTTTTATTACTGTTATTGACTTTCTAAGCTCATTACATTGTGGTTGGTGAAGATACTTTGTATGATATCTTGTGGTTGGTGAAGATAATCTGTATGATACCTATCGTTTTAAATCTACTGAGACTTAATTTGTGGCCCAACACAGTCTATCCTGGAAAATTTCCCATAAGCACTTCAGAAAAATATGTCTGCTGCTCTTATTGGGGAGAGGGTCCTGTTTATGTCTATTAGATCTAGCTGGTTTACTGTGTTGTTTAATTAACTTCTGTCTTAATTAACTTCTGTCTGGTTGTTCTATCCATTATTTAGTGTGGGGTATTGAAGTCCCCACCTACTTTTGTAGAACAATTTCTTCCTTCAGTTCTGTCAGCTTTTGCTTATATATTTTGCCAGTCTATTTTGGGGTGCATAAATGTTTATAATTGTTATATATATATATTTATTTATTATTATTATTATTTATTTTTTTTTTTTTTTTTGCGGTACGCGGGCCTCTTACTGTTGTGGCCTCTCCCGATGCGGAGCACAGGCTCCGGACGTGCAGGCTCAGCGGCCATGGCTCATGGGCCCAGCCGCTCCGCGGCATGTGGGATCTTCCTGGACCAGGGCACGAACCCGTGTCCCCTGCATCGGCAGGTGGACTCTCAACCACTGTGCCACCAGGGAAGCCCCAATTGTTATATATTCTTGACGTATTGAATTTTTTATTAATATATACTGTCTTGTTTGTCTCTTGTGAACTTTGTTGATTTAAAGTCTTCTTTGACTGATGTTAGTATAGCCACTCTGCTCACTTTTGGTTACTATTTGCATGGGATATCTTTTTCTGTATTTTCACTTTCAATCTGTTTGTATCTTTGAATCTAAAATGAGTATCTTGTAGGCATCATATAGTTAGGTCATGTGTTTTTATCTATTCTACCAATCTCTGTGTTTTGATTGGCAAGTTTAATCCATTGCATTTAAAGAAATTACTGATGAGGGACTTCTGTCATCATTCTGCTCTTTGTTTTCTATATGTCTGATAGCTCCTTTGTCTCTCATTTTGTGCATTACTCTTTTCTTTAGTGCTTGGTTGATTTTTTGGTAGGAAATGTTTAAATTCCTTTCTCATTTTCTCTTGTGTACATTCTATAGCTATTTTTTTTGTGTGTGTGGTTACCATGGGGATTACATTTAACATCCTAAATTTATAACACTCTAATTTGAATTTACACCAGCTTAACTTCAATAACATACAAACCTCTGCTCTTTTACAGGTCCATCTCCACCCTTTTTGGTGTAGATGGCACAAAATTACATCTCTATACAATGTGTGCCCCCCAAACATAAACTAATAAATATTATCTTCTTAATCTTTTTTTTTAACATCTTCATTGGAGTATAATTGCTTTACAATGGTGTGTTAGTTTCTGCTTTATAACAAACTGAATCAGCTATACATATACATATATCCCCATATCTCCTCCCTCTTGTGTCTCCCTCCCACCTTCCCTATCCCACCCCTCTAGGTGGTCACAAAGCACCGAGCTGATCGCCCTGTGCTATGGGGCTGCTTCCCACTAGCTATCTATTTTACATTTGGTAGTGTATATATGTCCATGCCACTCTCTTCATCCCAGCTTACCCTTCCCACTCCCTGTGTCCTCAAGTCCATTCTCTATGACTGTGTATTCCTGTCCTGCCCCTAGGTTCTTCAGAACCATTTTTTAAAATAATTATTTTAAATGCTTAGTCTCTTAAATTATGTAGACACATGGAATTACAAACTAACATTACAATATTACTAGCTTCTAGACTAATAATTTTAAAATATATATTAGTCCTTTAAAGCATGTATAAAACAAAAAGTGGAGTTACAAACCATTGTTATAATAACACTAGCTTTTATGATTGCCCATATCTTTACTAAGATGTTTATTTCTTCATACAGATTTGAGTTACCATTTAGTGTTCTTTCATTTCACCCTGCAGGACAACCTTGAGCATTTCTTGCAAGGCAGGCAGATCTAGTGGTAAAGAACTCTCTCTGCTTTTGTTTATCTAGGAATATCTTCATTTCAAAGGAAAAGGAAATTATTGAAGGAAAAGAGTCTTAAAAAATCGATTTTCACAATCTCTGTCTTTTCATTTGTTTTTTGAGTATTTGTGTATAATGTAGCTACTTATATGTTTGGGCTATGTCTAAAATTTTAGTATCTTAGTATTTATGTTTGGTCTATTTTTTTTCCTTTATTTTTCTTTTCCTGCCTTGTTTTGTAATAGTTGAATATTTTTTTAGTGTTCTATTTTAATGTATAGTGTTTTTATTGTATCTCTTTATATATTTTTAGTAGTTGCTCTAGGGCTTACTATATGCATATTTAACTTTTCACAGCCTACTTAGGATCAGTATTTTGTCACTTAAAGAGAAAAGTAAAGAATTTACAACCATGTATTACTATGTACTTTCTCTTCTTTATATTATTGTCTTATACATTACATCTAGTTAAATTGTAAATCCCATCACACATTGTTATATTTTTTGCTTTCACCTGTTGAACATATTTTAAAGAACCAAGAAGAAAAGAATAGTCTCCCTATGTACCCAGATATTTTTCAGTTTTATTACTTTTTCTTAATTTTTGACATTCCAAATTTATTTTCTGATACATTTATTTCCCTTTTGTCCGAAGGAGTTCCTTCAACATTTCTTTGAAAGCATATCTTCATTCCTGAAAGTTTTGCTGGATATAGAATTCTTAGTTGACAGTTCCTTTCTTTCAGCTCTTTAAATATGTTGTTCCACTCTCTTGGAATCCAGTGTTTCTGATGAAAAATTTGAGTTTTTCAAATTATTTTTCCTTTATATGTAAAGCATTGTTAATATATCTGGTTGTTTTTCTTTGTATTTCATTTTTAGTAATTGAATTATCATATGTCTGGGCATAATTTCTTTGGATTTCTCCTGTTGGGCTTTTCTAAGCTTTTTGAATCTGTATGTTAATGTATTTCATGAAGTTTGGGAAGTTTTCACCCATTATTTCTTTAAATACATTTTTTTTAGCACCACACTTTCTTCTTTCTTTCTTAGACACAGATGACACAAATGTTAGCTCTTTTGTTATAGTTGCATAAGTCTCTGAAGGTTTTGTTCATTAAAAAAAATCTTTTTTCGCTTTGTTTTTCAGATTGAATAATTTCTGTTGATACATTTTCTAGTCCACTGATTCTTCTTTTCTGTTATGTTTGTTCTGCTATTGAGATTATCCAGTTATTTAAAAATTTTGTTTGTTTTCAGTTCAAAACATTTCACTTGTTTCTTTTTTATATTGTCTGCTTAAGTGATGAAATTTTCTATTTTTCCATTGGTTCAAGAATGCTTTTGATTGATTCATGGAGTATTTTTATAATCGGTACTTTAGAATCTTTGATAATTCCAACATCTTTGTCATCTCAGCATTGGCATCCTTTATCTTTTCCCCTGCACTTTGAGATTTTGCAAGTTATTTGTGTGACGAGTAAGTTTGGATTATATTCTGGACATTTTGAATATTATAAGACTATGATATCATTTCAATTCTATGGATAATGTTAATAGTTTTGTTTCAGCAGGGAGCCAACCTGGTTAGGTTCAGGGAACTGGTTCCAACTCACCACTGTAGACTGTGGTTCCAATGTCAGTTGCATTTTCACAGTCTTTGTAGCACTATGTTGTTTTCCTGCATGTGTGCCATCCAGTGGTCAGACTTGACCAGAGCTGTGGTGTAGAGGTTCAGTTTTTTAGTTTTTAATTGAAGTATAGTTGATGTATAATATTATATAAGTTACGGGTATACAATACAGTGATTCACAATTTTTTTTTTTTTTAACATCTTTATTGGGGTATAATTGCTTTACAATGGTGTGTTAGTTTCTGCTTTATAACAAAGTGAATCAGTCATACATAAACATATGTTCCCATATGTCTTCCCTGTTGCGTCTCCCTCCCTCCCACCCTCCCCATCCCACCCCTCCAGGCTGTCACAAAGCACCGAGCCAATATCCCTGTGCCATGCGGCTGCTTCCCACTAGCTATCTACCTTACTGCGTTTGTTAGTGTGTATATGCCCATGACTCTCTCTCGCCCTGTCACAGCTCACCCTTCCCCCTCCCCATAACCTCAAGTCCGTTCTCCAGTAGGTCTGCGTCTTTATTCCTGTCTTACCCCTAGGTTCTTCATGACATTTTTTTCTTAAATTCCATATATATGTGTTAGCATACGGTATTTGTCTTTTTCTTTCTGACTTACTTCACTCTGTATGACAGACTCTAGGTCTATCCACCTCATTACAAATAGCTCAATTTCGTTTCTTTTTATGGCTGAGTAATATTCCATTGTATATATGTGCCACATCTTCTTTATCCATTCATCCGATGACGGGCACTTAGGTTGTTTCCATCTCCGGGCTATTGTAAATAGAGCTGCAATGAACATTTTGGTACATGACTCTTTTTGAATTTTGGTTTTCTCAGGGTATATGCCCAGTAGTGGGATTGCTGGGTCATATGGTAGTTCTATTTGTAGTTTTTTAAGGAACCTCCATACTGTTCTCCATAGTGGCTGAACCAATTCACATTCCCACCAGCAGTGCAAGAGTGTTCCCTTTTCTCCACACCCTCTCCAGCATTTATTGTTTCTACATTTTTTGATGATGGCCATTCTGACTGGTGTGAGATGATATCTCATTGTAGTTTTGATTTGCATTTCTCTAATGATTAATTATGTTGAGCATTCTTTCATGTGTTTGTTGGCAGTCTGTATATCTTCTTGGGAGAAATGCCTATTTAGGTCTTCTGCCCATTTTTGGATTGGGTTGTTTGTTTTCTTGTTATTGAGCTGCATGAGCTGCTTGTCGGTTGCCCATTTTTGGATTGGGTTGTTTGTTTTCTTGTTATTGAGCTGCATGAGCTGCTTTGTCGGTTGCTTCATTTGCAAATATTTTCTCCCATTCTGAGGGTTGTCTTTTGGTCTTGTTTATGGTTTCCTTTGCACAATTTTTAAAGGTTATACTTCATTTATAGTTACTACAGAATATTGGCTGTATTCCCTGTGTTGCACAACATATCCTTATAGCTTATTTTATACATAATAGTTTGTATCTCTTAATCCCCTACCCTTATATTGCCCCCTTCAGTCTCCCCACTTGTAACCACTAGTTTGTTCTCTGTATGTTTATTTATTTATTTTTTGTTGTATTCACTAGTTTGTTGTATTTTTCAGATTCCACATAAGTGACATTGTACAGTATTTGTTTTTCTCTGTCTGACTTATTTCACTTAGCATAACACCCTCCAAGTCAATCCATATTGTTGCAAATGGTAAAATTTAATTCTCTTTATGGCTTAGGAGTATTCCATTGTGTATATCTATATTATATGTTCTTTATCCATTCATCTGTTGATGGACAATTAGGTTGCTTCCATATCTTGGCAATTGTAAATAATGCTGTTATGAACATTGGGGTGCGACGTTCATATATGTTCATTTCAAATTAGTGTTTTCTTTTTTTGGGATATATACCAAGGAGTGGAATTGCTGGGTCATATGGTAGTTCTATTTTTAGTTTTTTGAGAAACCTCCAGACTGTTTTTCACAGTGGCTGCACTAATTTACATTCCCATACTTTTAGGGTGTACAAGGGTTCCCTTTTCTCCACATCCTCAGCAATATTTATTTATGTTCTTTTTTATAATAGCCATTCTGACAATGAGGTGATATCTCATTGTGGTTTTGATTTGCATATCCCTGGTGATTAGCAATGTTGAGCATCTTTTCATGTACCTGTTGGCCACCAGCATGTCCTCTTTAGAAAACTGTCTATTCAGGTCTTCTGCCCATTTTTAAATCGGGTTGTTTATTTTTTGATATTAAATTGCATGAGCTATATATATTTATATATATATATATATATATTATATTAACCTCTTATTGGTCATATCATTTGCAAATATTTTTTCCCATTCAGTAGGTTTCCTTTTCATTTTGTCAATGGTTTTCTTTGCTATGCAAAAGTGCTTAAGTTTAATTAGGTCCCATTTGTTTATTTTTGCTCTTAATTCCTTTGCTTTAAGAGACACATCCAAAAGAATATTGGTATGATTTATGTCAAAGTGTGTTCTCCCTATGTTTTCCTCTAAGAGTTTTATGGTTTCTGGTCTTATGTTTAGGTCTTTATTCTATTTTTAGTTTATTTTTGTATATGGTGTTAGGGAATGTTCTAATTTCATTCTACTACATGTAGCTGTCCAGTTTTCCAAGCACCACTTATAGAAGAGACTGTCTTCTCTACATTGTATATTCTTGACTCCTTTATTGTAGATTAATTGACCATACATGTGTGGGTTTATTTCTGGGCTCTCTATTCTGTTCCATTGTGGTATGTGTCTGTTTTTGTGCCAGTGACATACTGTTTTGATTACTGTAGCTTTGTAATATAGTCTGAAGTCAAGGAGTCTGATTCCTTCAGGTCGGTTCTTCTTTCTCCAGATTGTTTTGACTATTTGAGGTATTTTGTGCTTCCATAGAAATTTAAAAGTTTTTTGTTCCAGTTCTGTGAAAAATGTCACTGGTATTAATATTTTGATAGGGATTGCATTGAATCTGTAGATTGCAGATCCTTGGGTAGTATGGTCATTTAACAATATTGATTCTTTTAATACAGGAGCATGGTATATATTTTCATCTGTTTGTGTCATCTTCAATTTTTTTCATCAGCATCTTATAATTTTCAGAGTATATGTCTTTTACCAACCGAGGTACACTTTATTCTTAGGTTTTTTTTTTTTTTTTTTGATGTGGTGGTAAATGGGATTTTTGCCTTAATTTTTCCTTCTGATAGTTTGTTGTTAGTGTATAGAAATGCAGCAGATTTTGGCATATTAATCTTGTATCCTGCAACTTTACTGAATTTACTGATGAGGTCTAGTAGTTTTCTGGTGGCATCTTTAGGGTTTGCTATGTGTAATATCATGTCATCTGCAAAGTGACAGTTTTACTTCTTTCTTTTCAATTTGGATTCCTTTTATTTCTTTTTCTTGTCTGATTGCTGTGGCTAGGACTTCCAATACTATGTTGAATAAAAGTGTCAAGAGTGGGAATCCTCATCGTGTTCCTGATCTTAGAGGAAATGCTTTCAGTTTTTCACCATTGAGTATGATGTTAGCTGTGGGTTTGTCCTATATGGCCTTTATTATGTTGACGTATGTTCCCTCTATGCCCACTTTCTGGACAGTTTTTATCATAAAGAGGTGTTGAATTTTGACAAAAGCTCTTCCTGCATCTATTGAGTTAATCATATAGATTTTATTCTTCAATTTGTTACTGTGGTGTATCACATTGATTTTTGGATATTGAAAAATTCTAGTATCCCTAGGATAAATCCCACTTGATCATGATATATGATATTTTTATGTATTGTTGGATTCAGTTTGCTAATATTTTGTTGAGGATTTTTGCATCTATGTTCATCAGTGATATTGGCCTATAATTTTTTTTTGTGTGTGTGCATCTTGTCTTTGGTTTTGTTATCAGGGTGATGTTGACCTCATAGAATGAGTTTGGATGCAGGTCAGGGGGGAGCTTAGGAGTTCATAAATGACTTTATGAGTTTGCTTTCCTGAGCTTTTACAGTCCAAAATCTCCCTCAAACTTTGCAATTTCTTGGTGTTCCTCTTTTAGTAGTTGTCTACTCAGAAAACTAGGACTTTAGTTGCCATACGCTGCTGTGTACTTCTGCAAGTGCCTCTGCATCTAAGGCCAAGAGACAGATGGTAGGGGGACTGAAGGAGGAAAAAAGAAATGGGTGTTTGCCTCACATTGTTATAATCACAGGTCCTCTAAACAGAGGAGAAGCCTCCCCTCTCTTAGTTTTGGTTTTTGCATGCTCCCATTGCCTCTGCCTGTTGCCACTACCACAGGATTACTTGGAGGCTGGGTGTGGGGGAACAAAGCAGTCTTTCTGAGCATTAGTAGTGCCCTTTCCATTCCTTGAGGAAAGCTAGAGGGCTTCTCCTGGAGCTCTTTCTGCCTGCACCCTGCTGTTTACGTTAAGCATATTGAGTTTAGGTGACAGTTACTTGAGGAAAAAAATAGTAAACCAGTGTGACAGTATTTCAAATGCTGTTGTTTCCCAGAATCCACCTGGTACAGTTAACTTTTCAGAGTTTTCAAATATCTGTTCTATCCAATCTGTCTGGGTTTTATTGCTTTTTTGTTGTATTCAATGGGATAGACTGAGTGGGGTGTACTTACATTTAACCCAGAACGGGAACCTTCTCCCTTAGATTGCAGAGATGTATTAGTTGGTATGCCATTGGTACTTTGAGGATAATGATTGTGTGAGCATCTTTGGTCAACCTAAGTTATTTTATGCTATTATGGTCTTTTTGTCCTTTTCTTTCTTCCTTTCCTTCCCTTCTTTCTTCTTCTTTCACTTCCTCCTCTTCTTCCTTACTTGAGTCACTGGTTGCTTTTGGTCTCTCCTTACATAAACTGGAAGAGGGAAAATAGAAATGTATGCATAGTTTTGCTTTTTTCTTCCACTCCATTGCAGAACTCCTGTTTTATTTTTATTGCTGGCATCTTTCCATTGGCTGAGCCTGCTCCTTGCCACCTCTGTCACCATTTCTGATTGCCATGTCATCACTGCTAGCAGATTTGCTCATGGTCAATCCTATTTGCTTCTCATTTTTTTCCTCTTCTTTGCATCTTTTAATATGTCTTTTCTAATACTTATCTGCTTTTATGTAAATTACTATATGCAAACCAGTTTTTATTTTCTATTAGTATACCAATTACAGTGAAAATCAAGTGTAATTTTTTTCTCAATGTCTGTGTTGATTTGTTTCTCTTTGATCAGACCTGTTTGAGTGTGTGTGTGTGTGTGTGTGTGTGTGTGTGTGTGTGTGTGTTTGTGGTATGGCGGGAAATGAGGGCTATGTTAGTGATCTGGAGACATTGGAAGCCTGAGGCTTTGTATAATTTTATTTTTGTTGTTTTTTAAGATTAAAATAAGCAGTGCTATTTTATCTTTCTTAATGTTAGCTAGCAACTTTATCTTAATCTTGATGCTGGATTTAGCACTTTTCACTGCATCAGAGCTTAGAAGGAGAATTTTATTAGTTAGAAGGCCTGGATCTAATCATGGTTCTAGTATTAGACAAAATTGAGTATTAATTTTACTACCTATTCATTATATTTTATTTATGAATGAAGTAATAATGATTGACTAGTACCAGCTGCAAATCTGGGTACAAACAGGCCAGTTCCTTTTACTCTGAAGCCACAATGGGAAGGGCAGGTGCAACAGGAGAGGAAATTAGAGAGCAACCAGTGGAACCAAGTTGAGTCCTCCAAGAAGGTCATGCAAGACTGAGGTTAGGAATTTAGAAGGTGGACTCTGCAAGGGAGTAAAACTCATTCTGTTTTTTCTTTCCCCGTCTCTTCAGTTTTACCTTAAATGTACCAAAAGACTTATCTATAATCAGAAGTGATTATTGGAGAAAAATGAAAGACTGGGCTTTAACTTTGCTTCCTCCAGGCCTGGATTTGGTACCACTCCTCTGTGCTCTCATAGCTCCATGGGCTCATGTTTGTCTTAATTCTGATCACTCTGTGTGATCATTTCCTCCTTATTTAATGGTTCTCCAGCTAGATAACAATATTCTTGATGGCAGGGTTTTAATTTTTTTCACTGGATATTTCTAGTACAAACAGAGTTCCTGACATATGGAGGGTACTCAGTGATTGTTTTATTAATCATGTGTTAGAGGGATATTGAAAAAATAGTAACCAACAGCAATAAATTCATTGTAAGCAAAGGAAAACTCATGAGAAAATGTTTATCTCTTCTAATTGTGAGAGATTGAATAAGACAGAAAATGCGTGTTAAGAATAAAGTTGAAAGCTGTAGCTTACCTCTACTTATTATACTGTGATTAAAATTTAGTTTTGTATGACATTCAATTTAGTAGTCTTGCTTGCAACCCATTCTTTCCTCTGCCCAAGGTGTCTTTATATGTATGATATATCTTACAATTTGAGCTTCTTATACCTTGGTTACCTTAGAGTAATCTTCTTACACCTTGGTTTCAGTACTCTGGAGGAGTTCTGCCTGCCTCTATAATAAGGTGCTCCCCTGGAAACCTCCAAAGTGAAATTCACATTTGCTATATAGCACGTATTTTAAGTCAGATCATCCCAATTAGTGGTCTATGTATTTGGTAAAAGTATTTCTAGCCATTTGTTCATGTTGATAGGTAACCAGAAGCTAGATATTACTTACCTTGAATAGGGATTACATAGATACCCAAAATTTTTAACAGAAAAAATTTAACAAAATGTATACACACACACAGACACACACATATCCCTAAACACACATATATGAATAGTCTACACTACCACTGTATTCTTTTAGAAACTGAATATGGAAACTGAGATAATAGAAGTCTCAGAGTAGTTTGAAGTTGTAGGAGAAACAAATTCTTGAAGTTCTCTTTGGGTAGAGGAGAAAGGGATAAAACTTTAAAAAAAATTTCTTGAATACATAGGTCGTTTAGTAAGTTATTCTCAGCTGTGGAAAACCCTCAACATGTACACAAAGCTCGCTTGGAAAAAGTTATGACTACGTTTTCCTGTACTTTAAGTTCCCATAAGCATCAGGCATTCATGGTTTCAGAAGATTTTAAGTGAACTAAAAACCAGGTAATCATTTTCTAATTAATGCGGAGAGTGGTAGCTTAGGCAGTCAGAGCAGTTTACTAAGAGACAGTGAAAAGATTTTTGATGGAGTGGGTCATTTTTTTAATGATACTACAATTATTATATTTTAATGTGAAGTGGGAAGATAGAAACAAATAGCACATCAAGAAAATAAAGAGTAATTCATTTAATTCTTACATTGTCCTCACCGAAAAGAGCTTTGTCTCCTGAAAAAAGGAAGTCAGAATAATTTATCTAATTGTCTGTCTGTCTGTCCATGTGGTCTATCTACCCATCTGGTCTGTGCATGTGGTATATCTATAAAGGCAAGATCTAGAAGGGAAGGAAACAAAAGGTAAGGAATGAAATCTCTCTAAGTAGATATGCAAAAACATATGGAATGTTTAAGGGTGAATGGAAATCAGGGACATTACTTCAGATAGAACCAAGAAGAATTTTGATTTTTTGGAAGTAGATATAATAAAATGAAAATAAAAACAATAAGTGAGGAAGTGAAGAGGGAAAGGGTGGGATTTAGTTTTCTTTTTTTCTTTTCTCACATGCCAGTGTGAGATGTACTGGTACTGGAGATTTTGTATACTGGTGACAACCAAGTACATTTATTGGTTTTATGTTACTAAACATAATTGAAACACCAATATAAATCACCTATTCTAAACTCAGGTCTTGGGAGTTGGGCTGAACTAAAACCAGAAATATGCTTTGAAGTGAGGTTAGATATGAGCAGAGGTCTTTAATTTTGGGCTCTTGCTGAAAATACAGGAGAACCCATGATACTAGTCTTGCTTATGCAGAGGACGTGCCATTATAGCACTGTGGCTTTACGATGGCGCTAGAGATAGATCAGAAGGGAAAAGATGAGAATGTGAACGTATGTGAACACAACACTTTCCGAAGCAGACCTTAGTGTCGGGCGTTGCCAGAGTTGGTGAAGAAAATGGAATACACTTGTTTTTTGTCCATCACCTGTTTTCCTTATTCTTCCCACTTCCCATTAGAAATGTCGAAGTAGAAGCTGTGAGTTTTACAGCTGGCCTAATCAGGACTTTATTTCTATCACTGCTTATTGCAGGGCGACCAGACATCTACTTTGTGGCTCTCAGTTGAGTGAGAGGGGAAGCTGTGTATTCTCTGGGGTTTGGGCCTTGTACTGATATTGACCAAGCTTCTCAGTCTCTCTCTCTCTTTTTAAATTTTATTGGAGTACAGTTGGTTTACAATGTTGTGTTAGTTTCAGTTGTACAGCAAAGTGATTCAGCTATACATATACATATATTTATTCTTTTTCAGATTCTTTACCCATAGAGCTTTTTACAGAATACTGAGTTCCCTGTGACATACAGTAGGTCCTTGTTGGTTATCTATTTTACATATAGTAGTGTGTGTATGTTAATCCCAAGCTCCTAATTTATCCCTCCTTCCCGTGTTTCCCCTTTGGTAACCATAAGTTTGTTTTCGAAATCTGTGAGTCTGTTTCTGTTTCATAAATAAGTTCATTTGTATAATTTTTTAAAATTAGATTCCACATAGGAGTGATATTGTATGATATTTGTCTTTCTCTGTCTGACTTCACTTAGTATGATAATCACTAGGTCCATCCAGGTTACTGCAAATGACATTACTTTGTTCCTTTTTATGGCTGAGTAATATTCCATCATATATAGGTACCACATTCTTTATTCATTCCTCTATTGATGGACATTTAGGTTGCTTCCATGTCTTGACTATTGTAAATAGTGCTGCAATGAACACTGGGGTGCATGTATCTTTTCAAATTATGGTTTTCTCCGGATATATGCCCAGTAGTGGGATTGCTGGATCATATGGTAGTTCTATCTTTAGTTTTTTAGCTCAGTCTCTCATTGTACTAATCTGCTTTTTAAAAATACTGGTAACTAATAATAATAGTTACAGTTTATTGACTTTTATGCCAAGATTGTGTAAAGTGTTTTTGCAGACATTACATACTTTATTTCAGTTGGTCCTTCTAATAATTATATAAGGTAGGTGACATTATCTTCATTCCATAGATGAGAAACCTGAAAGTTGGGGAACTTGTCTAAGACCACACTGTTAGTAAGTGGCAGTGGGGATTTCTACTCAAGCCTGTCTCCATAGCCAGTGTACTTAAGCACTGTTCTACACTGCTCAACAGGAAAAGGTAGGAGTCTGTGCAAACATTTTTAATGTTTATTAATTTGGGGGCTTATGAGCATTCAGGGTCTGTCTTTTGACAGTTAAAGATTTGTTACAATAAGAGTTTTTTTTTAATCCTTGAATTATTTCCAACACCAGATCCTCATTTTCTTAAAACATTATGATCTATATTCTCATTCTCATTTTCAGCATCTTTTTTCACATACTCTTGGCATTCCTGCCTTTCATATGATATATTCTATGCCTAAAATCCTTTCATGGTGAGGTCTTTCCTTTCTTAAAGAGTTTTAAAAATCCAATTTCTTCTTTCAAAAATTTTTTTCTGAAAAAAAAAAGAAAAAGCAATTTCTCCTGTCTCACAATATTCTAAAACTACAATTTAATTTTGCACCTGTTTCTGTAATGATATTTTTATTAACAGTTTCATGAAGATGCAAAGGTTTTAATTTTTGCTTTTTTTCAATGTTTGTACTTTTTTCCATCTTTCCTCATTTGTAAAGGGGAGAAAGCAGAATTTCAGGGCTCTTAAAATATTCATACTGCTTTTTCTAATGCCATTTGTAAATGTATACTTGCTAAATATTTTTAAGGATCTTAGTGATGTTAATCATAAAGAGCTAGATACTCAATATTTTAGATTGTGTATTCTTCAAGAAGTTAAGCCAAATGATACATTCCCCAATAAAAGATGTGTATGTCTGTTTGTGTAGCATAGACTTGATCCTCATATGTGACTTATGGTTAGTAGTGATAAATGCTTGTATGCCTTTTGAAGAAATCTGTGAGCCTCCCATGTGCAGCCCAAGGGCAAGAACACTGAATGGAGGGATGGTAGGAGAGAGGATGTTAGGCACACCCTTGGCTTCCAGCACCCTCCAGCCCTGCCCTTAGACCCTGCTTTCCTTGCTGTGGTGCTCTGTGCTCTGCGGCCAAGTCCTCCTTTCCATAGCCACATGGGCTGGGCATGTCTTAGGCCCTAAATAGGAGATTTTAAAATGTTATTTTTCTTTTTTCCCCCACACAGTTTGCCTGATGATTCAATGAAGGGAAGCATTTCTACCTTTTTAGTTTAGCATAATAAAATGTGCTTACTTAAAATTTAATACTTTACCTTACCTATTATTAATGTATATTTTACAGAATTATCCAAGAATATCTTTTTAAATTTCAGATTTCCTCAAGTTACTGGAATAGAGTTTGGATTTGACCCAGATACACAGCCAGGACATCAAATCATAAAAGATACTGTAAAACATTAAAGGACAATACTTACAGAGAAAAAAATTTTATCTTCTTGCTGTTAAGGAGTACATTCCAAATGTGAGATTATGTACCTGCCCACACTCACACATACAATTTTATTTTGATTTCAGACCCTTGGTGGTTTAAATAAAGTTTTCCACTGTATATTTATAATTCATGACTTAGATTTATTTTATTTTTTTGTATGCAGGTATAGTTTCATTGTTAATATATTTCATATTAACAGATTTTATAATATAGAATATCTGAAATTCATGCTTGTTAACACTGTTCTCTCAATTATTGGCAAACATAGCCAGAGATGGCTAAACAACTACAAAAAAAAATTCCATGGTGTACTGCTGAACTTTACATTTAGTGATAAACACTTTTTTTTTTTTTGCGGTACGCGGGCCTCTCACTGTTGTGGCCTCTCCTGTTGCGGAGAACAGGCTCCAGACGCGCAGGCTCAGCGGCCATGGCTCACGGGCCCAGCCGCTCCGCGGCATGTGGGATCCTCCCAGACTGAAGCACGAACCCGCGTCCCCTGCATTGGCAGGCAGACTCCCAACCACTGCGCCACCAGGGAAGACCTTAAATAATTTTTTGATAAATTCTAGACATTGGATAAATTTCTTATGCTTGGGGAAATATAATAATAAAAGATGACTGAGCACTATTTGCCAAGGCATAAGGCTAGGCTTGAGGGAAATATAAATAATTATAAGAAAGAGATAAGCAAAAATTCAAAGATAGAAAGCATGAAGTAAGTTCTAAAGAAGTATATATTGTTCACATTCTTCTACTTCACAATCTTTTTTTTTAATGGTTACATTACTTTTATTGTCATAAACTGATTATTTAATCTTATCTTTCTTCACATTGCTTAACTTTTTTTTAAACATCTTTATTGAAGTATAATTGCTTTACAATGTTGTGTTAGTTTCTGCTTATAACAAAGTGAATCAGCTATATGTATACATATATCCCCAACTTCACAATCTTATTTCAACTACCTTTTCAGGTTTACTTTTCTCTCTTATTTCTATTCTATGTGAACCATTCTAATTAGTCAAATTGGCTTAATAAGTGTCCTGTAAAACATCTCATCCTTTCCTACTTAAAAGGCATTGTACCTTGGCATATAGACCTCATTTTATTTTGGTTTAGAAGTTTTATCCATTTAAAAAAACATCACTTAACAATAATTCAAACAAAGATTGGACCAAATTTGGGATTATCTTGTGTTTTAACCAGTCTTACTGTATGTATAGCCTTTGAAGAAGAATCAGATAAACCATCAGCAGTAATTGCAGTACCTGGCATAGTAGTATGACTTTGCCATATTTCTCAGGACATGAAAGAACATTTGCAACAACTTAGAACTGCAAGAAAACAAGGCTTAAGAAGTTTTCTCACCATTAGAGATAATGCATGTGAAAAATTTTGATTTTGATGGTAACGCTGTATAGGTAATGTGCTTTATTCAGAGTCAAAATGAATCTCACAAATTAACATACAATTTTAGCATTATTAAGCATAGTAACATAATTTTGATTGTTTTGTGTTGTTCTAGATTTCTAATTCTAGGGATATTGCTCTAAAAGTTCTTTTCATTTGACTCTTCTGAAGCATGTACCCTTCTGACTTTTCAGTGTGTTATGCAGAAAATAATACAAGTATGTTTGTGAACATGTTGCTTGTGATTTAAGTATATACATTACATAATGTTTCCTTTTCCTTCCATTGTTGCTTTAAAACCACTTAATTTTCACTCTCTGCTATGACTCTGACTCGATTCAGAATAAGAAAAAATAGATAAATGTATATAACACTGATCATTACTGTTTATTGTTCTAGCAATTTTGATGATGAAGTTGTAAGGTATAGCAATGGGATATTAAATATTATCTTTTTATAAGTCCTGAGTTTTTCATGTTAATGAAATAGACCATGTAGACTTTATATGACATTTGCTTACCTGTTACAATTTCAATTAAGTTTTTTTTTACTAGAAAGAAATGAGATGGAATATTGCAGAATTTATCAATAAACTATGATAAACATTTATTCTGAAATAGTTTAAAATCAGACTGGGCCAAATTTATAAAGGGTTTATAATTGGTTAGTTGACAAAATAATTATCTGCCTAAACATACCTCACCTTTGATAGTTTTAAGTTTATAATTTTTGAAAATAAAATGCACCTTCTGCCTTTTCTCAGCCACAGGATGTACATATCATAACTAGAGCAAAGAGCCATTCTTTCCTAGGGAGGTCATGTGTGCCTTTCCCTAATTTGTAGAAGGAAAAAGACACACCCAATTAATATGTAGGTTAGAAGTAGTGAACTGTGTACAATAACATAGTTAATATAAGTGGAAAGAAGAACTCAGGTGGTGTAATTTTCTCTTAATTTCTCTCTACTTTTAGCTGTTAGTCATAGGAAAAGTGGATGTACTGATACACACGTATACTGATTATCTCTGAGTCCATAATAGGAAGCAGACAGGAGTAGAAAATTTTGCTTGTAACAGATGTAGCTTTCATTTGAATAATGAGATACCAAGTAGATTTCTGAAATTTTTTAAATTAGAAGGAATGTATATAGATTCCTAGGTAATAAGAAATTTATTCTGAATTCCTCAGGATATGTGACTGACATTTAGTGAAGTTCAGATCATGGTCAAAACTTGAATTGAGCATCATTTGTAGAGCAAATGAATATTTATTGAGCATGTACTATTTTTGTTTGTTGAATGCATGAATGAATGAGGAGACCTTATTAACTATGTGTTACTGTTGCATTTTACTGTGTGAAGATGTACTATTTTATATGAAAGTTTTAGTAGAGGGAAATGCAGTCCAGGAGGTTAAAACCAAAGGGAGCTAATTCACAGAGAAAAGCTGAAATAAAAACGTCAGCAAGGATAAAGAGAAAAGACAGTATGTAATGAAAAGTGGAATATTACTTGGGTACATTCTAACTTATTATTTTCTTTAATAATTTATTGATATTAACTCTGAACAAATACATTATATGTTATAGACAAAATTTTACTTGGGAAAGATGGCACATGTAAAATGGTTTTCCAAATTGAGTTAATAAAATAGTAATTTCACAGTTAAAGTCATTTGCCTAGAAAGGTACCAGGTATAATGCTTTAAAAAGTATCTGTTATTTTAAAAGCATATTAATTTAGACAGAACTGAGTAAGAATTTATAACTTTCTTTGGAAACCCTGTATAATGCAGATATATAGTATAAAATTATGAGACTTAGAAATATTTAAGAGAACATTTTAAGTAAGCAGCTCACGCCATTTATATATTGACATGTTTATAAATCTTTAGTCTTTAAAGCAGAACGCTACTCTAGGTGAGGTCTCTTCTAGTTTTCTCTTAATTATCTTGATGAGGTTGATAGTAATTTCTACTTTTTATAGCCTTGCAATTTATCACTCTACTTACTTGAAGTTTTCTGTGTTTCACTTTTTTTTTCCCCCAGCAACCTACTTATGCATCACTTTCTATTAGCCCTCAATTCAGCATCCAACTTCATTTTATTTTCCTAACATATGTCCATTGGGGATAGGCTTCCTATTGGGAGCAGGGATGTGCTGGTGAAAGCGTCTATTTTTGGTTACTATTTTTTAATTAGATTGTCAGTTTTGTGTTGAAGTGAAGAGAGATCTGTATTAATTAATTCATTCAGATGTATTGAAAAAGATTTAATGACCCAAAATTAGGTAGAAATAGGAAGTGATATAGATGATTAAGTTTTCAAACTTTACCACATAATAGATTTAACCTAGAGATCTTTTAAGGATCCCTATTCTTATGCCAGCTAAATTAGAGTATTGGGGGTAGGACCTAGGTATCAGTATTTTTAAGAATTCCCCAAGTGATTCCATTATGCAGCCAAATTTGAATACCAGTGACATATATCTGTGGTTGGATTTTTAAAAATATGTGACAAATACTTTATGAGGCCCACAAAGCTTCAATATTTACTATACAGCCCTTTGCAGAAAAAGTCTATTGACCCATGATACAGATTACTGTTTCATCAGACTAGAAGCATTGGTATCACATGAAGCCTTGTTAGAAATGCAGAATTCCAGGCCCTATCCCAGACCTGCATTTTAACAAGATCTCTAGGTGGTTCACATGGACATTAAAGTGTCAGAAGCACTGATACGTATCATGTTGAGGATAATATTATTTATTAAGTATTAAGCTCCTTGATACTTTTCTGACAGAGGTAATCAAGAGTGGCTACACAGTTTATTCATTTTTCAGTTTGATAATCCTTTTACCAAGGGTTATTTTTATATCTCTTAACCCCCACAGAGATCTCCTAGAGTGACAGATTCATAATTGTTCTATTAGAATCAGATTCCCCTTTCCTTGAATCTGGACTGGCCTTAGTGACATTCTTGATCAACAGAAAGCAGCAGAAATATCATTCCAAGACTGCTGAGGCTGGTGATGAACACCCGCTCTGGGAGTCCTGAGCTACCATGGATGTCTGACCACCCTGAGACTGCCTTGTTAGGCCACATGTGGGTGCTCCATTTGACCATTTCTGCTGAGCCTAAGTTTTAAACCATCTCTCCTAGGACACCAGCCATATGAGTGGAGCTGTCTTGGACCCTCCAGACCAGTCTACTGCCTGCTGAATATCACCAGTTGACCTCTGTTGATGCCATGTGGAACAGAAGAATCATCCAGCTGAGTGCTGTCTGAATCCCTGATGCACAAAAATGTGAGATATAATAAAATGATTGTTTTCTTAAACCATTAAATTTAGGGTAGGTTGTTATTCAGCAATAGATAACCAGACCACCTACGTAGAACATTTTAAAACTTTATTAAATAATTTAATAATTAAAATTAATTTAAATAATTTAAAATAATTTAAAAATTATTAAAAGTTATACTGTAAACTTTTGAGTTTATCCTTATTTTAAGATTGATCATTTTGTATAAATAATCCAGAGATAAAATATAGAGAGGGCAGTTAATTGAGCATACCATGTGTGATGGCTTTGTGGTATGTCAACTTGGCTAGGCTAAACTACATTCCCCAGAATTCCCTTTCCAAGATGGTTCTGGATAAGTAGGTTACAAGAGTTATCCTTTCACAAGAGTTGGAGGAGGGAAGGAAAGCATGAGCTAGTTTGTACCATATACACACCTTCTCTTAATTATTTAATAAAACACTAATGTAGCTTCTCCCGTGAAGAGATTTTTTTCAGACATAGTTAAAGTCCCTAATCAGTCATTGGGGAAATTATCCTGGGTGGGCCTGACAATCAGTTGAAAGGTCTTAAAAGAGGGTTGAGACATTCCCTGGAGAATGAAAGTCTACTTGTGGACAGTAGCTTTGGCCACTGTCTTTTGGATCCCAGCCTTTTTGTGTTCTTCCATTTCTAACTGTCTGCCCTATAGACTCTGGATTTGCTTAACCAGCTCCCCAAACTGTGTAATCCATTTCGGTTCCTTGTTTTTTTTTTTTTTTGCGGTACACGGGACTCTCACCATTGTGGCCTCTGCTGTTGCGGAGCAAGGCTCCAGACGCGCAGGCTCAGTGGCCATGGCCCACGGGCCCAGCCGCTCCGCGGCACGCGGGATCCTCCCGGACCAGGGCACGAACCCGTGTCCCCTGCATCGGCAGGCGGACTCTCAACCACTGCGCCACCAGGGAAGCCCCTAATCTGATAAGTTTTAAAGGCACTAAGGAGCCTGTTTCCAGTGGTGAAAGGACACTGCTAGTTCATGGCATGATGTGGCAAAAGGGTTGCACAAATTATCACCTTTGGATACCTGCAATTGAGTACCTATAGAAGGTGAGGCTCAGGGTGCCTAAGTATGAGCTCCTCTAGAACATTTCTGTCAAAATAAGGGGTATAGTGGAGTTGGTTGGTTACTCCTAATTGCCCAGGAGAAAGTGGCCAATGAAAAAGATGAACCCAGGGATTTAAATTCCTTGCTCAAGTTCTGCATCAATGACCTGAAAGCTTCTATATCTGCCCTCAAAGAAACCATATTCTGTAGGTGTACAGCTGTAGCTGTAGGGTTTCTGAAAACCAAAGCAAGAGTCTCCTCCTGCAAGTGGCTAAACTACAATTCAAATTGAATTCCCAACGACCCCTGTTAAAGTTTGGGCCCTAATTGGGAAGGAATGGGTTCCTACAAATAGGAGGGGAATATATGGGTAATGATAAAGATGGGGAATCTGAACCTCCTAAATAAAACTGAACCATCTTTGCCAGTAGAAGCATCCCTTCCACTTCTGCCTGAGGAAGTGTGATAATTCATTTTGTGTGTTAACTTGACTGGGCCATATGCTTTCCAGGTAGTTGATCAAACATTAAATGTTTCTGTGAGGGTGTTTTTTTGGATGAGGTTAACATTTTAAATGGTAGATTGAGTAAAGCAGACTGCCCTCCGTAATGTAGGTGGGCCTCATCCAGTCAGGTGATGGCCTGAATAAAATAAAAGACTGACCATTCCCCGAGTATTCTCCTGTCTGACAGCCTCCAAACTGGGATATTACCGCTTTGTGGTTCTATAGCATCCTTCTGGCCTTCAGACTCCTACTGGGATATTGGCTGTTTCTCGTTCTACAGCAGCTTCTGGAATTTGGACTTGAGCTGGGAGGAACAATGGCTCTGCAGACTTAGGATTTTCCAGCCTCCAATATCAGATGAGCCAATTCCTTATAATAAAGCTTTAAATAGATATCCTATTGGTTCTGTTTCTCAAGAATACTTTGCCTAATATAGGAAGATGGCCCCTCTTTACCTGAAGAAGCTGGAATGGGTCTCTACTGAGTTACTTGCCTGCAAGGCGCTCCTGACCCTCCTCAGGACCTAATTTCCAACATTCCTTTTTGTTTCTAGATCTATAACTAGACAAGTTGCAGAAGTTCTCAAAAGATGAGGTACTAGTTGCGATTCATGAAGAGGTGTGATACACACCAAAAACAACTGAATGATTTTTCATTTCATACAGACAGAAATCTAGAGGGTGTGTGTAAGAATGGATATTAAGGCTGTGTGATCAAGGTGGGAGGATCATAAAGTTGAATCATGCTGTATTTATTGATACAGGCTCACTAACCAGAGGTTCTGGATTCACTGTTTCAGCTGAAGCAGTTAGGAAGGGCTATAACAAGTTGGTTGGTTGGTCAATTGGCTGGACCCAAAAGGTGGCCTACATTAAATGAAGTTGAAATGCCATGTTATACTGTAGATGAAGGTATCCGAAGGCTTAAGGAGATTGCAATGTTAGAGTATATCTATCCTGTAAGACCTGCTCTCCAACCCTGGAAAGACACAACTTTCGCAACAGCTGTGAAAAATAAATTTTGGGGGGAGCCACAGCATCCTTGAAAAGTTCTCTTCTCTTTAGGTCAAAGCTCTCTTCTCTTTAGGTCAAAAATTACAGAGAAAAAAAAAAAAAAAAAAAAAAAAAAAAAAAAATTACAGAGGAAACTCTGCCACTGAACTAGGATTGCTAAATGCAGTGGAGATAATGGGATCCTGAGATGTCAGAGGCTAAATGGTGGCATTTAATTGCTAAAAACAAGGTGTGATGGTTACCATTATAAACAGTGGAGTCAAACTGGTAACCAGACTAGTTTGACTTGCAGAGACTTGGGGGTTGGCTGGTTATCAAGAGGTCCCTAGAATAGGAAAAGATGGCCAGCCTTTTAAATTCTTACTTGATCTGTATAAGCAGAGTATTTCTAGCTTACTGAACAGATGTCTGAATTGAATTAAGAAAACAGAGTCAATTTCTTCTATAAATTCTAGATTTGAGCCAGTTAACAGACTCAGACCCTCAGACACTTTTACACTGCCAAAAACATATACTGTTAATCCTTCTATGTCTTCCCCCAAAAGGACCTTTACCAGAAAAGTAATTCTGAGTAATGTACTTTAGCCTAGCCAAGCTGACATCCCACAAAGCCATCACAGTCCCTTGTCAAGTTGGAACTCATATATATCTTAAACCATCTCCTTAAACCATACTGCCTAACATGACACAGTTATCCTACATACAACTGAGGATACAAAGACCTTGGGTGATGTTTCTCTTCTCCTTTGTAATTTAAGTACTAAGATTAATGATCACAATACATCTTGTGATATTGATATAAAGGTAGCTATTTTTAAGATGCTTTAGATGATAGGATAAAACTGGAAGAAAAAATATTTGGTTAATACTTATACAAACATACTCATATCACAGTCCGTTAATCACTATAGACATGTATCTCACAGGAAAAATGAATGACCTAGTACACTGCTTGAAATTCTGCCCATGGGGAGGATTTCCCTTCACCATCATCCTTCAGGGATGTCCAAAGGAAAGCTATAGAGTATCAGAAGTCCACTTTTGAGTGGTAGCTGAAAATCACACAGAGCTCTTTGTAAATCAGGCCTAACAGTTCTGTTCCTTGGTCAACTGGTCTTAGGTGTGAAGACATAGGTATGGGCTGAGAGAGTGAAGGTGATGTAGCAAAATAGAGTCCGTGGACATTTGGGCTACTTCCTCAAGCAACTTACTTGTGCCTTCAGGGCCTCCTCAAGCCTAATCTCATAAACACCACTTCCATTTGATAACAGACTGCTGCTGCGCACACCCAACATTATGGCTTGGTGGATCAGACAGCACCAAGTTCATGATGGGTAAATCAGGTATCATGGTAACTTAGTGGGTCCTGGCCAAATGTTCAGTCTCTACTAGGCCTCATAGCGGGCAAGCTGTTTCTCAAAAGAATAGTTATCCACAGAGGATGGTGTGGCTTTGCTCTAAAATCATAAGGGTCTCTAGGAGATGGGTCAAAAAGGATCTTGCTGTGATTTATGCCATAGAGTGTTCTGCCTATGTTTTCCTCTAAGAGTTTTACAGTGTCTGGACTTACATTTAGGTTTTTAATCCATTTTGAGGGTCCGTGCTGTGATTTACCTATTAAGGCTTGCTAAAGGCTTCAAACAGCAATCCCATCTACCTCTGACAATTCAAGGACCATTGGATGTGTAGGATCATATGGCCCAAGTGACCCGGCAATTTGTATGGCAGACAGGACCTGTTGAAGGGCCTTCTCTTGTTCTGGTCCCACTCAATACAGGCAGCTTTTTGAGTCATTTGGTAAATGGGTCAGAGTAGCACACCCAAACAAGGCATATGTTACCTCCAAAATTCAAAGAGGAACTGTAAACATCATTCTTCTCTTTTAGTGGTAGGAGGGTCAGATACAACACCTTATCTACCTTGGAAGGGATATCTTAACATGGTATAGACCAATGGATTCCTAGAAATTTCACTGAGAAGGGATACCTCTGAATTTTTGTAAGAGAAGTCCCTAAATTAGGAATTGGACTTCTTAAGAAGGTGTCGTGGAAAGGATATAGCTTCAAGAACTAGGCCTATCCGGGTTTGACTCCTGGCTGTATCACTTGGTAGCTGTGTGACTTGAAAATGCTCCTCCAGACTACGATTTCTTTTTCTTTTCCTTTTCCTTTCCTTTTCCCTTCCCTTCCTTTCCTTCCTTTTCTTTCTTTTCTTTTTTTAGGTAAGAAATGGATTTATTTAGAGAGAAACACACTCCACAGACAGAGGGTGGGCCATCTCAGAAGGTGAGAGCGCCCAGACTACAATTTCTTTTTTAAAGGGTATTCTATTTATTTAAGGGTATTATATTTATTTGTATTTAGTTTGTAGATACAGATCTATAAACTGATATGTATTACTGACCTAATAAATATATTTTGGGAATCCTCTTTGTTTCTCTGAGAAATCGTATTAATAATACTATTTACTTCATGTATAATTATAATCAATTTTTAGGTAATTTAGGAATGAATGAAGGCATATTTGCTAGAGCTTATAAGCCAGGAGTTGCTTGGGAAATAGCTGCAATTTATTTTACAGTTCTTAAAATATGGCTCCCCCATATGTTTTGTTCATTTTTCCTGACATGTACTTTAAGAAGGCAATATTTTCCCTTATACCATATCATCTTTACTTTGAGTAATAAATTAGTGATTATAAATATCCATTTTTATTTCTGTAAGGTAATACTGAGCTTTGCCAACAATGCTGCTTCACCAAGATAACAGTTATGTCATTAGACTGCAAGCATAATATATATATTTTTTATTATAATGAGCAAAAGTTGATCTCTGTGTTTCTAAAATGTATTTAGTTTTCTGCTTTCTGGATTTGATGATGTCTAATGTACACTATTTTCTTTCACAGATATAATTTTAAACACAATAAGGGCAATGTTAGAATAAAAAGCTGTATCATTCTTCCATATTTATTAGAACATCAAATACTGTCAATTAAATGTTTTTATTCAAATATAGTCAGTAATTATGACAAATTTGGACCTTTCATAGACTGAACTGTTCAAGCCTGATCAATCTCAATTTGTTTGGATGGTGGTAGTATTTTTAGCGCCATGAGAGGTTTACCTACCTTATGTTAAAATATGCTTATTGCATTATCAGATATATGACATCACAGCACAGGAATGTTGAATTAGTAGTTCATAATAAAGACGCAGACATAGAGAATGGACTTGAGGACACGGGGAGGGGGAAGGGTAAGCTGGGATGAAGTGAGAGAGTGGCACGGACATATATACACTACCAAATGTAAAACAGATAGCTAATGGGAAGCAGCCCCATAGCACAGGGAGAGCAGCTCAGTGCTTTATGACCACCTAGAGGGGTGGGATAGGGCGGGTGGGAGGGAGATGCAAGAGGGAGGAGATATGGAGATATATGTATACATATAGCTGATTGATTCACTTTTGTTATACAGCAGCAACTAACACAACATTGTAAAGCAATTATACTCCAAAAAGATGTTAAAAAAAAAAACCCAAAAAAACAAAACAAAAAACTTTTTGTTCTAGGTTACACAAAGACCACCTAAGTGACTGAAATAAATAAGCTTACTTCTCTCTGCTTTAGGTTTCTCACTTTTAACATTGGAATACCTACCCAAATTCTTTCTTGTACTGGGATCATTCAGATCTTTTTAAAAAAAAAAAATCAATAAGGGAAAACTAATTCCAGGGATTACTGTAATAATAAATAAAAATAAATATCAGGTTTTCTTTCTATAAACCCAAAAGCCTATTTCTAACAATTCTTTTTTCCAGACATTAAATTAGTTAATGACAATGAAAAAATTTAAAAGCCACTCTTTATTGCACATTTACAATATATTTGACAATGTCCAAGTTAAAAGAATCACTAAATTAACTACATTTTGGACATGCATTGTTCTTTTAGGCTACTGAGTGTCTGTCAGTAAATTTTTAATTTCCTCAGGTGAATAATCCTGCAATTGGAAAAGTGTTAATATATTTTTCTAAGTATCTACTGGTGGGAATTAATCTCAGCTTTGTTTTTTTTTTTTTTGCTTTTTTGTGTTTAATATTCTGTTCTTGTAATAGTTTAAAATGTTGCACTAACGCTATTATTAGGCCTCTAAAAAAAAGGATAGTCAGCTGTCTTGGTAACAGAAAGGGACATAAGGACATACATAGAGATAATTGGAAACCAAAACTGAATATACCCTGCTAGATTAGTTCCCAGAGGATATGGTTTATCTTTAATGTATATAACTTGCCTGAGGGTAAGTGATGATTGACTAAATATATTATCATTAATGATAATATCTACTCAGATTATCATTTAATTTTACATTTTTTACTATTTTTAAGTGGAGGGAAAACCTCAGTCTTTAAAATCAAGATAAATGTAAAAGTGACATTGTAAAATTAGAGCCACAAATCCCAAACCAAGAAGAACTATGAAATTAACAGTGTGTTGTTGCTAAGTGCTAGACAGATTAGCTCTTGAATAAAGTTGAGTTTGTTACATGAAAAACATTCATAAATAAGTCCATTCTCAGATTTTCTATAAACACCAACAATTTATATAATGAAAAATTATAAAAACTTCAAAGCACATTTAAAAAAATGTTTAAGTAATTGTTATCTACATCATTTGTAATTGTTCAACCATAGTAAGGTATGAAAATTCCTAAAATGGAAAGAAAAAATAGCAAAGAAAGCAGAAAACAATGAATCCAATGACCCAGTTCACTGAATAAATATAGATGATCACCATATCCATGTCAAACCACCATCCACGGCTATCATCCTCAAAGTGCAAATAATCCATCCTATGTGCACCATGTGGAAACTGCCTTCTTGTAACTGGAGCTGCACGTCTGTGGAAACCTAGAAGATACATGAACATATTATTTAAAGCTCATTAAATTCAGTTTAAGTTCTCAGAAAGGAAGCTGCGTTATGAACAGAAGTATCACGACCAGAGCATATCTTGATTTCATTGAGTGATATATTGTATTCCTGACAGTTTTTTTTTTATTTTAATGATAAGCAACTATCAGAAGTCTTTTTTTTTTTTTTTTCAGTTAAGGGTTTTAAGGGGGGACAGTAAAATTAGCAAAGAGCATGGAATATGGAGTCAGGAAACGATCCTTTTTTTAAAAACTGGAGTATAGTTGATTTACAATATTAGTTTCAAGTATATAACATAACAATATTTTTATAGATTATACTCCATTTAAAGTTATTATAAAATATTGGCTATATTTCCTGTGCTATACAATATATCCTTGTAGCTTGTTTATTTTAATACATAGTAGTTTGTACCTCTTAATCCCCTACCTCTTCTTACCCCTCCTCCCTTGCCTCTCCCCACTGGGAACCTCTAGTTTGTTCTCTATATCTGTGAGTTTGTTTCTGTTATGATATATTCATTCACTTTATTTTTTAGATTCCACATATAAATGATAATATACAGTATTTGTATTTCTCTGTCTCACTCATTTCACTAAGCATAATATCCTCCAGGTCCATCCATGTTGTTGCAAGTGGCAAAATTTCATGCTTTTATTTATGGCTGAGGAATACTGCATTCTGTGTGTGTGTGTGTGTGTGTGTGTATGTATCACATCTTTATCCATTCATCTGTTGATGGACGCTTACATTGATTCCATATCCTGGCTATTGTAAACAATGTTGCTATGAACATTGGGGTGCATATATCTTTTTGAATTACTGTTTTTGTTTTCTTTGGATATATACTCAGGAATGGAATTGCTGGACCATATGGTAGTTCTATTTTTAGTTTTTTGAGGAACCTTCATACTGTTTTCCATTGTGGCTGCACCAATTTACGTTGCTACCAACAATGTACTAGGGTACCCTTTTCTCCAAATTTGTTATTTGTGGTGTTTTTGATGGTAGCCATTCTACAGGTGTAAGGTGATACTCATTTGCATTTCTCTGATGATTAGTGATGTTGGGCATCTTTTCCTGTTCCTGTTGGTCATCTATAGGTATTCTTTGGAAAAATGACTGTTCAGGTCATTTGCCCATTTTTTAATTTTTTTTTTTTTTTTTTTTTTTTTTTTTTTTTTTTTGTGGTACACGGGTCTCTCACCATTGTGGCCTCTCCTGTTGCGTAGCACAGGCTCCGGATGTGCAGGCTCAGTGGCCATGGCTCACGGGCCCAGCCGCTCCACGGCATGTGGGATCTTCCCGGACCGGGGCACAAACCCGCGTCCCCTGTATCGGCAGGCGGACTCTCAACCACTGCGCCTCCAGGGAAGCCCTTAATTCGTTTTTTTTTTGATACTGAGTTGTATAAGTTCTTTATGTATTTTGGATATGAACTCCTTATTGGTCATATCATTTGCAAATATTTTAGGAGACTATTTTTGATCTGTCATTTACTTGGGGCAAGGTGATTTACCTCCTTGGGTCTCATATTTCTCATCTATATCATCTGATGACTTAATTCAAAAATTTGTGAGGCTCATTTTTTGATATTGAGCCACATGAGCTGTTGGTAAGTTTTGGAGATCAATCCCTTGTCAGTTGCATGATTTGCAAATATTTTCTCTCATTCTGTGGGTTGTCTTTTCATTTTGTTTATGGTTTCCTTTGATGGGCAAAAGCTTTTGAGTTTAATTAGGTCCCACTTGTTTATTTTTGTTGATTTCCATTACTCTAGGAGATGGATAGAAAAAGACATTGCTGCGATTTATGTCAGTGTTCTGCCTATGTTTTCCTCTAAGAGTTTCATAGTATCTGGTCTTACATTTAGGTCTTAAAATCAAAATGGATTAATTTTGTGTATGGTGTTAAAGAATGTTCTAATTTCATTTTTTTTTTACATGTAGCTGTCCAGTTTTCCCAGCACCATTTATTGAAGAGACTGTCTTTTCTCCATTGTATGGTCTTGCCTCCTTTGTCGTAGATTAATTGACCACAGGTGTGTGGGTTTATTTTTGGGATTTCTATCCTGTTCCATTGATCTATATTTCTATTTTTGTGCCAGTACCATACTGGTTTTTTGTTTTTAAAATTTATTTATTTTCTATTTTTATTATTTTTGGCTGCATTGGGTCTTCGTTGCTGTGCACAGGCTTTCTCTGGTTGCAGCAAGTGGGGGCTACTCTTCGTTGCAGTGTGCGGGCTTCTCATTGTAGTGCCGTCTCTTGTTGCGGAGCTTGGGCTCTAGGCACGTGGGCTTCAGTAATTGTGACACGCGGGCTCAGTAGTTGTGGCATGCGAGCTCTAGAGTGCAGGCTCATTAGTTGTGGCGCATGGGCTTAGTTGCTCCATGGCATGTAGGATCTTCCCGGGCCAGGGCTTGAACCCATGTCCCCTGCATTGGCAGGTGGATTCTTAACCACTGCACCACCAGGGAAGCCCCTACCATACTCTTTTGCTGACTGTAACTTTGTAGTGTAGTCTGAAGTCAGAGAGCCTGATTCCTCCAGCTCTGTTCTTCTTTCTCAAGATTGCTTTGGCTATTCGAGGTCTTTTGTGTTTCCATACAAATTTTAAGAACAACCTAATCAAAAAATGGGCAGAAGACCTAAATAGACATTTCTCCAAAGAAGACATACAGATGGCCAAGAGGCACATGATCAAGAGGTACAAGATGTTCAACATCGCTAATTAGTAGAGAAATTCAAGTCAAAACTACAGTGAGATATCACCTCATAAAAGTCAGAATGGCCATCATCAAAAAGTCTACAAGCAATAAATGTTGGAGAGGGTGTGGAGAAAAGGGAACCCTATGCACTGTTGGTGGGAATGAATTGGTAGAGACACTGTGGAGAACAGTATGGAGGTTCCTTAAGAAAGTAAAAATAGAGCTACCATATATCTTGCAATCCCACTTCTGGGCATATATCTAGAGAAAAACATGGTTCAAAAGGATACATTCAGCCCAATGTTCATTGGAGCACTAATTACCATAGACAAGGCATGGAATAAACCTAAATGTCCATTTACAGGTGACTGGATAAAGAACATGTAGTACATATATACAATGGAATATTACTCAGCCATTAAAGAAAATGAAATATTGCCATTTGCAGCAACATGGGCTGACTTGGAGATTATCATACTAAGTGAAGTAAGTCAGACATAGAAAGACAAATATCATATGATATTGTTTACATGCTGAATCTAAAAAAAAATGATACAAATGAACTTATTTACAAAACAGAAACAAAGTCACAGACTTAGAGAAGGAACTTATGGTTACCATGGGGGAAGGTAGGGGGGAGGGATAGATTGGGAGTTTGGGATTGACATGTACACACTGCTATATTTAAAACAGATAACCAACAAGGACCTGCTGTATAGCACAGGCAACTCTGCTCAATATCTGTAATAACCTAAATGGGAAAAGAATTAGAAAAAGAATACATACATGTATATGTATAACTGAATCACTTTACTGTACACCTGAAAGTAACACAACATTTTAATCAACTCTACTCCAATATAAAATTAAAAAATAGCAAATGAAAAAAAATTGTGAGGTTCAAATGTAAATTATTTTCCCATGAGAGCATTTTCTAAATTAAAACTTCACGTTTTATTTTTACAACCCTCACAATTAATGTTTGTTAATTCTGATCACCAACTTAACCTTCTATCTTATACCTTGAGAATTTCACTAAGTCATTTGTGCAAAATTCTATAGGAAAAATGTCTTATGTTTTAACATCGAATAAACTGGACAGACAAAATGATACTCCTTTGAAGAAATTGAGCTTTAATTCTTATGTTTCCAAGCATGGACCTACTTAAGGAGATTATATAAAAAGTAAATACTGAAAGTAAGCAATAGTCCATTTATGACTAAATGAATATGACATTTCTGAGAAATATTACATCTCATTGTGAAATGCTGTTCTTTTTATTTTGTGATACTTATATGCTAATTATTTACAGTTTGGTATACTCAGTGGCAACCTGTTTTTGTTGGCTGACCAACACTGAATTTTGTTTTTAGAGACCTTCAAAATTATATATTTTTTAAGATGAATAACGTGATTATTAACCTTTGCTTTGTAGTTATCTACTGCCTACTAATGTATTTCTGTGCTTATTAGTGTTGGTGAGTGGGGACAATACAATTAACTGAGCAGAAAAGATATATTCTAGTACTTGCTAGTAACTCTGGTGGTAAAGGCTCCGTGAGGCTCAAGCTTGAAGCAGATTCTGGTTCATCTATTTTAATAACTCGTTATGTAACAATAACGAAAGTAATGTTAAATATTATGCTCTAGATCAGGCTGCTTATTTTGACAGAAAGGCTGCATTCACCTGAGTATTAGTATGGTTAAAGTAAAATTTCTTTGATCAAGAATAATCCTAAATTATTGTTTACATATGTTTTATTTTCTATTTTAAAATAGAAAATGTATATCTTTAAGGTGTAAAGCAGGATGATTTGATATATAATATAGTGAAATGATTACTATAGTCAAGCTAATTAATATATCCATCTCCTCACATAATTATCTTTTTTGTTGTTGTGACAGTACCTGCTGTCTACTTTATTAGCAAATGTCCAGTGTCTTTTATCAGATTTATGGTTCGTATATATTTTCTCAAAATCCATAGGTTGCCTTTTGATTTTATTTGTTTCCTTTGCCATGCTGAAGCGTTTTAGTTTGATGTAGTCCACTTGTTTATTTTTCCTTTTATTGCCTGAGCTTTTGTGGTCACATCCAAAACAAAACAAAACAAAACACCCAAACAAATTGCCAAGGCCATTGTCAAGGAGCTTATCCTGTATGTTTTCTTGTAAAGTTTTATGGTTTCAAATCTTACACTTAACTCTTTAATCTATTTTGAGTAGATTTTCGTGTATGGTGTAACACAGAGGTCCAGTTTCACTCTTTTGCATACAGCAATCCAGTTTTCCCAGTACCATTTATTGAAGAGAGTATCCTTTCCCCATTGTGTATTCCTGGCACCCTTATTGAAAAGTAGTTGATTGTGTATATGTGGGTTTACTTCTGGGCTTTCCATGGTGTTCCACTGGTTTATGAGTCTGTTTTTATGCCAATACCACACCATTCTGATTACTATAGCTTTGCAATATAATTTGAAATCAGGAAGTGATACCTCCCACTCTGTTCTTTCTCAAGGTTGCTCTATTTGGAATCATTTGTGGTTCCATACCAATTTTAGAATTGTTTTTTCTGTTTCTGTGAAAACTGCTGTTGGTATTTTGATAGGAATTGTGTTGAATCTTTATTTTGCTTTGAGTAGTACAGACATCTTAACAATATTCGTTTTTAAATTTTATTTTTTTATTGAACTATAGTTGCCATACATTTATATAATTATAAGTTACAGGTGTACAATGTAGTGATTTACAGTTTTTAAAGTTTATACTCCATTTATAGTTGTTAAAAGATATTGGCCATATTCTCCAAGTTGTACAATATATCCTTGTACCTTATTTTATACCTAATAGTTTGTACCTCCTACTTCCCTACCCCTACATTAATTCTTTTAATCAATGAACATGGAATAGCTTTTCATTTAGTTGTGTCATCTTCAATTTCTTTCATTGATATTTTATAGTTTTCAGTGTTTATTTGTAAATTACATTTACTTATGTAGGTTAAAAACATGAAATTAAGAAGGATGAGATAAATGTTAAGTGATATTTTAGAATAAATTTTATAGACATATTTCAAGTAGGTTTTTAATAATTTCTAATGTTTTTGGCTGACTTTCTATCATATTTTATTTTTTAAAATAATTTTTATAGCTTACAAAAAGCTTATACTAGAATGGTGTGTCAGCTCTTCTATTTTTTTGTTTGCCTTATCAGTATTATCATCAATCTGATTTCTTTATAGGATTCTGTTTAAGTTTCTGTGCACCTTGTGCTGGTAGTTTAGCTAAAACTAGATAATATCTAAAATCCATTTAACTGGTCATATTAAACTTCAAAACATTGCAACACCTGCAAAACTAACCAACTAATGAAGTCAGCTGTTCATATTGTCAAACTTACAGTTTTCCTCGGCTAACATTACATACCATCATAACATGTAAGTAAGGATGCCAATGTCAGTCCTCACTAAGTATTAGTAAAGTTTAACTTTTCTTCTGTTTCAATAATCATAACAGAAATTTTAATGTTATTTTCCCACATTCCAAGGGATTGTCTCGCACCAGCCTGTAGGCATTCTATTTTGGAGAGCATATTTAGGGGATTTCAATCCTAACAGCTATTTATGACTATCTAACTACTGTTCTCTAAACTGTACTCAGTATCTTAAAAGGAAAGGGGACTTTCTGTTTGTGTAGGAGAGAGGGGAAGTGGGAAGAGTTTTTCTCACATTCAAAAATTATTCTAATACATAAACGCAAATGTTCCCAAAGAAGTTTATATACCTTTTCAAAAACCTTTCACAAATATAGGCTGGAAAACAGGTAACATTGTTACTGGAAATTGTTACCATTACTACTATATTTTAAAATATGTGATTTTTCTGTCCAAAAGGAATATTTAGAGGCCTTAGATCTTCAGATTCAAAACTTTCAGTTGTTTGGGTCAAAGAATAACTGTATTAATGGCATAGCTGTAGAAAACAGTAGAACTGAGAGTAGACAAGGCACAAAAGATGTAGAATTATGCGTATGGTGATCAAACATGCTGGTTTCCCCAGGACAGTCTCAGTTACTCTTATGTCTTGGTATAATTACTAATAGTGCCCCTTTCACTCTGGAAGTGTCCTCATTAATGGTAATTTCCTTTATTGGTGGAATGAGGGAAAAAGAAGGCAGTGCAGGGAGACACCGAACTACAAAATTTCTAGCTCTGAACATCAGAAGGTGATGCTGACCCAGACGGCTTATGCAATGGTGTTTTTATAGGTAAGGTGGATAACGATCATTACTTGGTTAATTTCTTAAAAAAAATTTTTTTAAGTGGGGAAGGAGTGAATAGGTGTTTGTAATAATTTTGGAATTTCCAAAGCTGTAAATTGAATGAGAGGATTGGAATTTCTAAATCAAAATCAGACTAAAAGAAAATGACCTCACTGACAGTTACTTAGTAAATATTATATTGATTATGAAATTAGAAAAATTGCCAGAATACTAATCACAGAGATTAACTACAGATTCCACTGTAAAATGATGGCAATGAAAGTACCTAATTCATTGGGCTAATATAAGGATTAGATTAATTAATACATATAAAGCACATTCCTGGCTGATAGTAAAGTTTCAATAAATGTTAGATTCTTATATTTTTATTACTATCGTCACTGCTACTTCGAATATGAGGAAGAATCTGCTTTTCTTGTCAGTTCTTGTTCTTCATATTATGTCTACCTTTTCTGAATAAATCAATATGCTTACCATTGTTTGTTCAAACAAATGCTGAGAAACTGTTTTCTTCAAGTATGAGTTGATTTCTCTAAAGCAGTTAACGTTAAATAGACTGTCAGAACATCAGATACTGAAAATATGGAATTGATTAAAAATTTAGGAAGAGTATATGTACTATCTCTTAGAGGCTGAGGATTTAAAGATATTTTAAGACATGGTTCCTGTCTTAAGAAACTCATAGTCTAGAATAGTTTCTCAATCTTTTTTTTTTTTATTATCACTCCTGTAAGGAGAAAAAAAATGTTAAATTTAAATATATCTCAAATTAAATATTCTAATCAGTAAATCAAATTAAACCAAATTTCTCCTGAATGAGAGAAATTAAAAATAAGGAATAAAATTTGTTCAGGTAGGGTTGAGCTCTTGAGGGCCTCAAACAACTGTAATATCTAAGATTTTTTTGGTGCCCCAAGAACCAGGTTTTGCCCCCATTTAAAGTGCGTGGCCTAGGAGACAGTACACTTAAAACCATTGTAATAAGTCAATGTATATATTTTAATACATACAACCACTTCATTCCAAAAAGTGATTTGGATTGGAGTTAATGGAGTGAGAAGCTTCTGTACCAGGAATTCACTTTTTCACAGACTTACGCACAACTTATTATTAGTGATAACCTGATAATAATTAGTTTGTAATCAACACATGGTTTAAAGAATAGCCAATATTACTAGTAGATTTTAATTACGCTATTTTAAAGTAAAGGACACAATAAAGACACATACTCTTTTTTTGCCATAAACTATTAGGAAAAAAAGTGTAGTGCAGTGAAAATCATACTCCTCAAGGAATCAGAAGATTTGGATTCTTGTGCCAATATTAAACATACTTATTATTTGGTCAAGTCAAAATAGTTTCTCTATATCAAGATGTTCATATGGTTTTCTTCTTTAATCTGTTAATGTGATGAATTCAAATAGATTTTTTAAAATGTTGAATAATTTTTAAAAAATCTGTTAAAGTGATGAATTAAAGTGATAGATTTTCCAATGTTTTATCATTCCTTCATACCCAGGATAAATTCTGTGTGTTCATGATAATCGTTTTTTACACATTGATGAATTCAACTTTATATATTTTATGTGGCATTTTTATGCCTATGTTTGTAAGGAAGATTGGTCTATAATTTTGTTTTATGTGATTTTTGCCTGGTTTGTATATCATGATTTTATTGTCTTCATAAAACATGTTGGCAGTTAGGTGACAATTGTGGATCTCTGTGTGTCTGCATATCTTGCAAGCAAGAGGCACTGACTGCCTTTGTTCTGACATTGGCAATCTTGTGCTCTCTTTTTATTCTCTGAAATGGTTTGCATAAAACTAGAATTCTTGATGGCTTGACTAAATCTAACCTATAAAACCACTTGGGCCTGTAGTCGTTTCAGGTGTGGGTGTAGGTTTTTAAACACCAATCAATTTCTTTAATAGTTGTTGGTATATTAATGTTTTCTAGTTATTCTTGAGTCCTTTTTGGTAATTTTTATATAGCATTATCAGTTCTATTCAAGTTTTTAAACAAATTGGACTAAAATTTTCATGGCTGTGGTACATTTAGGGCTTTACACAAATATTCTGTTCTCTTGGGTACCTGGTTTGTTTGCACTTCCCTGCCCCTCAGGCATGGCCACCAGACTTGACAAACGAAAACGACTGTCCAAAGAAAATGCTGTGTGTTGCTTCTGGGTAGAGCATTTATCAGTTTGACATGCTGCAGCTGTCTCTTTTCCTCCTCCACAACCAGCAGTGTACCAGATAGAGGCTGCTCTGTCATCCTCGGTCCTAAAGCTTAGGATGATGTGGAGCAGAACACCTAGAAGTTAAGGGAAAAACTAATTCTGACTGAAAATAATGAAGTGACTTTTAAAACTATTAAAGAAAAGGATGATAATCACAAAAGTTGAAACTGACTTGTTTCCCCACATGAAAAAAAAAAGAAGATAAAGCTCTTGGAGAAATTCATTGTGTGAAATCAAAGAGTGAGAAAGAACTGTGAAGAAAATCTCCAAGTCACTATCATATTTAGGAAGAATATAAAGAAGAACCAGCATTCCAGAATCTCATACAGGTACTTCGGCCTCTTCATAAATTCTATTTTGTAAAAACAATTTTACCTCATAAGGATTTCTCTCATATTCTAGAAAACAAGGCATGACCTTTTCTCCCCAGAATATGGTTCAAATTTATATTCACCATCAAAGACCATAAAGTAGGCTCTATATTTTGAAGATTCTTTCAGAGACAGAAAGACTGTCAACAATTATCTCATTCATTTTTGTAATTTTAGCAACTTGCACAGTGCTTATAGTGGGTACTAAGTGTGTTTATTGAATGGATGGATGAATGTATGTATATAAGGATAGACTTCAGAGAGTAGAATGAATATATTAGCATATTTTTGAAAATGTCCCAAATCAAGCTTCTCAACTATATTTTCAGAATATATTGAATATTATTATGAATATATTTGAGGTACATTTTGTAGTTCTTATGAAAAAAAACTTTAGAGGTTAACTCAGAGAGCCCTGAAATCAGTATAAAAAGGGGATATGTCCTATTCTTCGTGTGTGATGGGACAGACAAAAGGTTAAAGCAGGTCTTTTATTGCTCTATATTCTTCATGTTACATAAGAATTCTGCTGTGTCAAAATTTGATTGATATAAATAAGCCTTAGTAGAGGTGGAGTGATATTTTTAGTCACAAGCAGGTATAGAGTTATTCTGTTAATAGACATGAAAAGTTAATGCAAAATGGATTTAAAGTTTTATCTTTATCTTCTATATCTTTAGGATTGCAGGGTCAAATATATTTATTAATCCTACAAAATTAACTTTTTATATTGAATAAACTAAAATATATTGCAGGTTGCAACATATTCTATAACACCTACTGACATTTCAATATCGTTTTTTAAGTTATTGGGCTAAATTATATAATTCTTAAATGTTTTGTTTCTGTAACCAGGTAAGAAGTGAGAACCATGTGTGTGTGTTGTTTTTTTTAATTAGTTTATTTATTTGGTTGCGCCGGGTCTTAGTTGTGGCAGGTGGGCTCCTTAGTTGCAGCTCGTGGGCTCCTTCATTGCAGCTCACCAGCTCCTTAGTTGCAGCAGGTGGACTCCTTAGTTATGGCTTGCCAGCTCCTTAGTTGAGGCATATGAACTCTTAGTTGCGGCATGCATGTGGGATCTAATACCTTGTCCAGGGATCGAACCCGGGCCCCCTGCATTGGGAGCACAGAGTCTTAACCACTGCACCACCAGGGAAGTCCCAGAACCATGTGTTTTTTTTTTAAAGTATTTTTTTGTGATAGAACACAAATAACATGAAATTTGGCATTTTTACTACACAGTTCAGTGGCATTAATTACATTCACAAAGTTAAGCAACCACTGCCACTATTTATTTCCAAAAAATTTTTCATTACCACAAAGAGATACTCTGTAGACATTAAGCAATAATTCCCCAATTCCCAGCTCTCCTTTGCTCCTGGCAACCTCTAACCTACTTTCTGTCTCTATGAATTTGCCTGTTCTAAGATATCTCATAGAAGTGGGATCATGCAGTATTCATCCTTTTTTGTTTGGCTTATTTCACTTAACATAATGTTTTCAAGGTTCACTGATACTGCAAGATGTATCAAAACTTCATTCGTTTTTATGGCTGAATAATATTCCATTGTATGTATATACCATATTTTTAAAATTCATTAATTTGTTCCTAGATAATTGGGTTGTTTCCATCTGTTGGCTATAGTGAATAATGCTGCATTGAACACTGGCATACAAGTATCTGTTTAAGTCCTCGTTTTCAATTCCTTTGGGTATATACACAAGAGAATTGTTATGTCACAATGGTGATTATATGTTTAGCATTTTGAGAAAACTCCAGACTTTTTTTTTCCAGTGCAATATATCATTTTGCATCCCTGCTAGCAATGCACAAGGGTTCCAATTTCTCCACATCCTTGCCAACATTTATTTTGTGTTTTTAAAAATTATAGTCATTATAGTAGGTGTGAATCTCATTGTGGTTTTGATTTGCATTAATTCTCCTAATAACTAATGATGTTGTGTATCTTTTCATGTGTTTATTGGCTATTTGTATATATTCTTTGGAAGAATGTCTATTGAAGTCCATTGCCCATTTTTTAACTGGGTTGTTTGCCTTCTTGAGTTCTTTATATATTCTGGGTATTAAACCATTATCAGATATAATTTGCAAACATTTTCTCCCATTATGTGGGTTGTATTTTTACCTTCTTGATAATTTCCTTTTGATGCACAAAGTTTTTAATTTTCATGAAATTCAATTTATTTATTTGCTTATGCTTTTGGTGTCATAGCTAAGAATCTGCTTGGTCACGAAGATTTACCCCTATATTTTCTTTTAAGAGTTTTATGTTTTATACTTAGGCCACTGATCCATTCTGAGTTAATTTTTGTACAAAGTATGATGTAGGGGGTCCAATTTTATTCTTGTGCATGTGGAAATCCAGTTGTCCTAGCATTATCTGTTGAAGAGACTATTCTTTCCCCCATTGAATGGCCTTAGCACCCTTTCCAAAAATCAAGAGGCCATAGACATATGGGTTTATTTCTAGAGTTACTATTCCATTTCTATTCCATATCCTTTTGCTAGTATCATACTGTTTTGATTCCTGTATTAAGTTTTGAAATAGAAAGTGTGAGTCTACAACACTGTGCTTCTTTTTCAAGATATTTTTTGTTTACTCAGGGCCCCTTGATATTAAGGACCAGGTTTTCCATTTCTACAAAAATGGGCTATAGTAATTTTGATAGGTATTGCATTGAATCTACTGATAGCTGTAGCTAGTACTGATATGTTAACAATATTAAGTCTTCTAATCCATGGACACAGGATATCTTTCCATTTATCTAGATCTTCTTTAATTTCTCTCAGTTATGTTTTATAGTTCTCAGTATACAAGTAACCATCCTTGGTTAAATTTTTTCCTAGTTATTTATTCTTTTAGATGCTGTTGTAAATGAAACTGCTTTCTTAATATCCTTTTCAGATTGTTCTCTGTTGGTGAACACAACTGAGTGCTGTGTGTTGATGCTGTAACCTGAAACTTTGCTGGATATTTTATTAGTTCTAGTAGCTTTCTTTTAGATTCTTTGGGATTTTCTATATGTAAGTTTACTTCTACCTTTCCAATTTGGATTCCTTTTATTTCTTGTTCTTATCTAACTGTTCTGGCTAGAATTTCTAGAACAGTGTTGAACAGCAGTGGTTAAAGCAGGCATCCTTGTCTTGTTCTTAACCTTAGGGGGAAAGTTTTCAGTTTTTCACACTGAGTTTGATGTTACCTGTGAGTTTTTTTTATAAATGCCCGTTGTCATGTTGAGGAAGTTCCTTTCTATTCTTAGTATTCTGAATTTTTTGTAAAAACGGTGCTTGATTTTGTCAAATGCCTTTATGCATTCTATTAATATGGTATAATATGGTAATATAATATATGGTATATTAATCAAAATATTGATTTTCTTATGTTAGACCACCCTAGCATACTTGGAATAAATACCACTTGGTCATACTGTACACTCAGTTTCCTAGTAATTTTTGGACGATTTTGCATCTACATTTACAAGGGACATTGGTCTGTAATCTTTTTTTTGTGATGTCTTTATATGGCTTTAATATTGGGGCAATGCTGGCCTCATAGAATGAGTTAGGAAGTATTCCCTTCTCTTCAATTTCTTGCAAGAGTTTAACAAAGATTGGGGTTACTTCTTTAAATTTTGGTAGAATTCACCAGTGATGTCATTTGGTCCCTGCCTTTTTGGGAGGTTTTTGATTACTGATTCAAGTTCTTTATTTGTTACAAGTGTGTTGAGATTTTCTATTTATTCTTAAGAAGTTTAGATAATTCGTGTTCCTAGAAATTTGTCCATTCTATCTAGGTTATCTAATTTGTTGTCATAAAATTGCTCATAGTATTCTCGTATACTTTTTTTTTTTCTGTAAGGTTGGTAGTGAAGCCTCTACTTTTACTTCTGAGTCATTTATTTGCATCTTCTTTGTCAGTCTAGCTAAAGGGTTGCCAACTCTTTTGATATTTTAAAAGAACCAACTTTTGGTTTCATTGATTTTTCTCCATTGTTTTTCTATTCTGTATTTCATTTACTGCCATTCTAATCTTTATTATTTCCTTACTTCTGCTAGTTTTAGGTTTAGATTGCTCCTCTTTTTCTAGTTCCTCAAGGTATAAATTATGTTATTGGTTTGAGGATTTTTTTCTCTTTCAATATAGGCATTTATAGCTATAAATTTTCCTCTGAGCACTGCTTTTGCTATATCTCATAAGTTTTGGTATGTTGTTTATTTTTCATTCATCTTGATGTATTTTTTTTTTTCTCCAGTTTTTTAAATGGATATATTTGACATATGACATCATATAAATTTAAGGTATCAATTTGATACATTTATACATTTTAATATGATTGCCACTGCAGCAATACTTAGTACATCTATCACATTGCATAATTATCCCTTTTTTCAGTGTTTGAGATAATTTTTAGTCTCTCAGCAAGTTTGATGATTGTAGTACAATATTGTTGTCTATATTAATTATGCTGTGCATTAGATCTCTATGGCTTATTTACTACTTGTTGCAAGTTTGGACCCTTAAACAACTTCAATCTTATTCCTCCACATCCCCGCTACCCCTTGGTAACCATCATTTTACTCTGTTTTTTATGAGTTTTTCTTTTTTAGAGTCCATATATAAGTCAAATTATACAGTATTTGGTCTTTTTCTGTCTGACTTATCTCAGTTGGCATAGTTTCCTCAAGGTCCATCCATGTTGTCACAAATGGAAGGATATCTTCCTTTCTTCATGGCTGAATATAATTCCATTGTATCTATACACCACATCTTTTTTATCCATTCATCCATTGATGGACATTTAGGTTTCCATATCTTGACTATTGTGAATAATGCTGCAATAAAAATGGGTGTACATATATATCTTCAAAATCCTGTTTTCATTTCCTTTAGGTATATACCCAGAAGTGGAATTGCTGGATCATATGGTAGATTTTTAATGTTTTGAGGAACCTTCATATTGTTTTCCATAGTGGTTGGACAAATCTACATTTCCACCAACAGTGTATAAAAGTTCTCTTTTCATCGTATCCTCACAAGCATCTGTTGTCTTCTGTCTTCTTGAGGATAGTCATTCTATATAACAGGTATGAAGTGATATCTCATAGTTTCGATTTGCATTTCCATGATGATTAGTGATGTTAAGCATCTTTTCATGTGCCTGTTGGCTATTCTGATGTCCTCTTTGGAAAAATGTCTATTTAGTTCCATGCAGTTTTTAATTGGATTGTTTATCGTTTTGTTATTAAGTTGTACGAGTTCTTTATATAGTTTGGATTTTAACCCCTCGCAAAATTGGCTTGCAAAATTTTTCTCCCATTCTGTAGGTTATCTAATTTTGTTAATTGTTCTTTTGCTGTGCAGAAGCTTTTAAGTTTGATGTTGTTTCATCTGTTGATGTTTGCTTTTGCTGTCTGTGCTTTTGGCATCATATCAGAAAATCATTACCTAGACCAATGTTGAGGAACTTCTTATGTTTTCTTCTAGTTTTTATGGTATCAGATCTTATGTTTAAGTCTTTGATTCATTTTGAGTTAATATTTGTGAGTGGTATGAGACAGTGGTCCAAATTCATTATTCTGCATGTGTTTCTCCAGTTTTCCCAGCACCTTTTCCCACTGGGTGTTCTTGGCTCCCTTGTTGAATATTAGTCTACTGTATATGCTAGGATTTGATTCTGGGCTCTCTATTCCATTGTTCTATGTGTATATTTCTGTGCTAACACCATACTTTTAAAAAATTACTATGGCTTTATAGTATAGTTGGAAATCCAGAAGCATACCTCCAACTTTATTTTTCCTCAAGACTGCTTTGGTTACTCAGAGTCTTTTGTGGTTTCACACAAATTTCAGGATTGTTTCTTCTATTTCTGTTAAGAGTGCCTTTGGTATTTGATGAGTATTGCATTGAATCTGTAGATGGTATTGGGTAGTATGAACATTTTAACACCATTAATTCTTCCAATCCATGAATATGGGATGTCTTTCCATTTTTTTGAGCTTTCTTCAATTTCTTTAATCAAAGTCTTATAGTTTTCATAGTATATATCTTTCATTTCCTTGTTTAAATTTGTTCCTAAGTATTTTCTTGTTTTTGATGCTGTTGTGAATGGGATAGTGTTCTTTCTTTCTTTTCCAGATGTTTCATCATTAGTGTGAAGGAATGCAACTGAATTCTGTATGTTGATTTTGTATCCTGCTACTTTACTGAAATAATTGATTAGTTCCAACAGTTTTTGATTGACTCTTTGGGATTTTCTCTATATAATATCATATTAGAAATCATGTATCAGCAAATAGCAACAATTTTACTTCTTTCTTTCCAGTTTGGATGCCTTTAATTTGTTTGTCTTGTCTAACTGCTCTAGCTAGGACTTCCAGTACTATACTGAATAGGAGTGGTGAGAGTGGGCATCCTTGTCTTGTTTCTGATCTTAGAGGAAAAGCTTTCAATTTTCTCCATTGAGTGTAATGTTAGATGTGGGACTGTCATAAATGGCCCTTAGTTTGGTTCATTCCCTCCATACCTAATTTGTTGAGATTTTTAAAATCATGAATGGATGTTAAATTTCATCTGATGAGATGATCATGTGATTTTAATCTTTGATTTTGTTAATGTGATATATTCCATTTATTGATTGCATATGTTGAGCCATTCTTGCATCCCAGAGATAAATTCCACTGATCCTGATGTATAATCCCTTTAATGTGTTGTTGAATTTGGTTTGCTACTATTTTGTTGAGAATTTTTGAATCTATATTCATCAGGGGTACTGGCCTATAGCATTCTTTTTTTTTTTTATGGTACTCTTATCTGGTTTTGGTATCAGGGTAATACTGGCCTTGTAAAATGAATTTGGATCTGTTCCCTCCTCCCTGATATTTTAGAAGAGTTTGACGAGGACTGGTATTAATTCTTCTTTAAATGTTTGGTAGAATTTGCCAGTGAAGCTGTCTGGTCCTAGGGTTTTTTGTGTTGGGAGGTTTTTGATTACTGATTCCATTTCTTTATTCATTATTGGTCTGTTCAGATTCTGTATTTCTCCCTGATTCAGGCTTGGAAGGTCATGTGTTTGTAGAAATGTATGCATTTCTCCCAGGTTTTGTAATCTCTTATGATCCCATTATTTCTGTAGAATCAACTATAGTATCTCCTCTTTCACTTAGAATTTTGAGTCTTCTCTCTTTTTTATTCTTGGTAAATGTAGTTACAACTTTGTCAATTTTGAAGAACCAGCTCTTGGTTTTGTTGATCCTATTGCTTTTTCTGGTCCCTATTTCATTTATTTCTGCTTTGATCTTTATTACTTCCTTCTTCTGCTTACTTTGGGCATAATTTATTCTTTTTCTAATTCCTTGAGGTATAAAGTTAGATTGTTTATTTGTGATCTTTCTTAATATAGGCATTTATTGCTATAAACTTTCCTCTGAGACTGCTTTTGCTGTATCCCACAAGGTCTATATTGGATTTTCATTTGTTTTAAAATAGTTTATTTATCTTTTGATTTCTTCTTGACCCACTGGTTGTTCAGAATGTATTGTTCAGTTTCCACATATTCGTAGATCTTCTCTTGATTTCTAGTTTCATACCGTTGTGATCACAAAAGATAGTTGGTATGATTTCAGTCTTCTTAAATTTGCTAAGATTTGTTTTGTTTCCTATCATATGATCTAACCTGGAGCATATTCTGTATGTACTTGAGAAAAATGTATATTTTGCTCCATTTGGATGGAATATTTTATATATATATGTGTGTGTGTATGTGTTTTATATATATATATATATATATATATATACACACACATACACACACACACATAATATTCTACTTGTTCTAAAGTATGGTTACATTTCAACATATCCTTGTTGATTTTCTGTCTGGATGACCTATGCATTGTCGATAGTGGGGTACTGAAGGATTATTGAAGGATTATTATTGTATTGTTGTCTATTTCTCTCTTAAGATCTGTTAGTATTTGCATAGTATATTTCACTGCTCAGGTGTTGGGAGCATATATATATATTTATGACTGTTGTATCTTCTTGAGTATTGACCCCTTTATCATTATATAACGACATTCTTTGTCTATTGTTGCCATTTTTGGCTTGAAGTCAACTTCTGATATAAATTTGGCTACACCCACTTTATTTTCATTATTGCTTGCTTGGAATGTCATCTTCCATCCTCACTTAGAGTCTATGTCTGTAGTTAGAGCTGAAATGAGTCTCTTGTGGGCAGCACAGAGTTGGGTATTGTATTTCTACCTGTGCCTTTTGATTGGTGAGTTCAACACGTTTACATTTCGGGTGATTATTGATATGCAAGCACTTGATACTGCCATTTTATCTTTTGACTTTGGTTATTTTGTATCTCCATTATTTTCTTTTTCCTTCTGCTTCTCTTTATGTTTGTATATTGGTGGTTTTCAGTGATCAGTTTTTCAGTCTCCCCCTTTTTTACATTTTGTGTCTCTATTCCACATTTCTCCTTTGTGGTTACCCTGAGGCTTATATAAAATATCTCATAGATAAAACTGTCCTTTTACTGCTGATAGCAACTTATCTTTTTTCAGCTATAAATGTTCTTCCTTTTTACTCCTCCCCTTTTTGTATTTTTGATGTCACAAATTACCTTTTTGTGCTGTGAATTCATTAACAAATTGTAGTAGCTATACATATTTTAACGCTCTTTAACTTTTACGTTAGAATTAAGTGCTTAACATACTATTCTAACATACAGTTTTCTAATTCTGACTATCACAATTATCACAGTTTTGTGTACTTTTTTTTTTAATGTTTCCCTAATTAGCACTTCAGCTTGAAGTACTCCTTTTAACGTTTCTTGCAAGGTAGGTCAAGTGGTGGCAAACTCCCTCAGCTTCTGTTTGTCTGGGAAAGTCTTTATTACTCCTTCATATCTGAAGGACAACTTTGCCAGATAGAGTATCCTTGGCTGGAAATTGTATATTTTAATACTTTGAATATCTCATCCCACTCTCTCCTGGCCTGTTGAGTTTCTGCTGAGAAATTCACTGATAGCCTAATGAGGGCTCCTTGGTAGGTTACTTTCCTTTTCCCCCTGGCTGCCATTAAAATTCTTTATCATTGATATTTTACAGTTTCATTATAATGTCTTGGAAAAGGTCTTTTTGCATTGAGATAATGAAGTGTTCTGTTAGGTTTGTGGACTTGTATGTTTAATTACTTCCCAGGCTTGGGAAGTTCTCAGCTATTATTTATTTTTTTAAAATAAACCCTCTGTGCCTCCTCCCTTTCTTTTTCTGGCATACCTATTATTATTACTTTGGCTTTCCTAATGGAGTCTTATAATTCTTGTAGGGTTTCTGCATTTTTTAGAAATCTTAGTTCTCTCTCCTCTTCTACCGGAATCATTTCTAAATTCCTATCCTCCAGATCACTAATTAATTCTCTCTTCCATCTGATCTGCTCTATTTTTAATACTTTCTAATGCATTCTTCATCTCATTTATTGAGTTCTTTAGCACCAGAATTTCTGTTTCTTTTTTTTTTAATAATTTCAATCTTTTTGGTAAAATACTCCTCCTGTATGTTAATTTTATTCCTGCATTCAATGAATTTGCTTTTCTGAGTTTTCTTTCAGGTTGTTCAATTTCTTCATAACAGCTACTTGGAATATTGCAATCTAACTGATAAAAGAATTCAATATCTTTGAGTTTAGTTGCTGGAGATTTGTCATTTTCTTTTTGAGATACCAAATTACCATGATTTTTCATAGTGTTTGATGGAATGTGCCTCTGTCATCACATTTGAAGTAGTAAACACCACCTTTCTTATTTTGGGAGGTTTTGTTTACTTTGAGTTAAACAGATTGGCAATTAGAAACCTTTCTTTGTTTTCCAGAAGGTGGACTATAGCACAAATTTTCAGTGTCTCTTACAGAGCTGATGTGCTGCCGAAGTTGGGAGCATGTGCATAAAAATGCTGGCATTAAAAAGAAAAAAAGCGGGTGGCAGAGTGTAGGGAGGTATGGGCTTGGTATCTGGGGCTTTGGGTGTGCCCATGGCCCAGTAGGGAGATCTTAGAGTTAAGGAGTCTCAGAGGTCTATGGGTTGACCTCTTACTGAAATCCTGGGGCAGACAGCAGGAAATGTGTTCCTTCAGTTCTCTTTGTGTGTCTTCTTCCCTCTTCTATGACCTCTCCCAGTCATGGAGGTCCCTCCTCAGAAAGAGCACTGTGTTCTGTCCAGCTGCAGCCTGTGTGGCCTAGCAGACTTTCACTCACCACTCTCTCTTTCCACCTCTTATTAGAGAAGTCACTCCTTCCAGGTGCTGCTGCTGTCACTATCCCCCTTGGCTTTGTAGCCTTCTCCAAAGTCCAATCCACCCACTTTCGGATGTACAGATGGATGGATCTCATGTGTGTCCTAATGTGCTGTGCAGAGAGGCATTTTTGCTCACTAACAAACAAACAAGTCTCCAAAGAGTTCTAAATTAAAGGGGAGATAAAAAAGGAACAACTCACACCATCATGATGGTGATATCACTCCATCATGAGGTATCCTCTAATTTCCTTTGTACTTTATTTGACCCACTGTTTGTTTAAAGTGTGTTATTTAATCCCTATTTGTGAACTTTTCAATTTTCCTTCTTCATTGATTTCTAGCTTATTTCATTGTGGTTGAGAAGATACTTTGTATGATTTCAATCTTTTTAAATTTATCAAGACATGTCTTGTGGCAGTACCACATCTTTTTTATTTTTATAACTTAATTATCAATTTAAGTACAAAAAATAAATGTGATTTACTTGGTTTTTTTCCCTTTAATTTTGGAGGACTATAATACTTGCCATTAAGGTATGTAATTTATGATAATTATATTTATATTTTTATACATAAATTATGGGTTTATATTATCCTATTTCTAATTGGCCACAATTGGGCTAAATGTGGTACATTTTATTTATGATGCCAGGATAAATACGTAATAAACAAACACCAGAAAACCATTTGTGTATTAAAAAGCAAACAACCATTACATAATCATTTAGTGATATTAATTTTGAGTGAGTGGTTGTCTAAGATTTAGATAAATATAATCCCTAATTTTTGTCTATTTTAAACAAAAAGTATTATATAAAATGTATGTTCAATTAGATGTTATAATGTAATCATTTACACTCAAAATTAAGAATATTTTCCATGTAACAAGATTTAATGGTTTTCTTCTGTAAAAAAATACAATCCCTTATTTTCCTTTATTTATAATAACATGGAATTCAGAATAACTAGATCTTATCAATGAGTCTATTTGTAGTTACACACTGTCATGCTAAAAATTGAGGTTCAGTGGTAAATTTTTTACAGTATATTTAGTTTGGAGCTCTTAACCTAATATCCAACATATTACAAAGGTATCTCTTGCCAGGAAATATTTCAAAGAGCCTCATTTAGGTTGTGAAACAGTGTACTGGATCATTTTAATTATCAGTAAGTCCTTCAGGATAGATATGTTCTCCAGTTTACAAATTAAAAATACAAAAAGGGCTTGAGGCTTTGATGGTTTATTGGTTTGCCACGGGTCACATCATAAGTGATGGATCTGGATCATAAAGCCAGTTCCTGTTTATATACCTATGACAGTACATTAAATTCCAGATATTTCAAAATGTAAGACAATGCAAAATTCTCTCATTAGCTTGACATTTTATACTGAAACTATTTCAAGCAAACTGCCTTTTGAGAAGATAATTATTTTTAAAATAATTTTATCTATTTTTGCTGGATATATAAATATATCCCACCTTATTTTAAAAATCTTTTCCTTGACACTAAAATACTGAGCAACCTGATTAGTTAGAAGACAGTGAGGTAGTAGTCAACCAAAATGGCAACACAGGAGATTCCTGAGCTCTCCTACTCCCACAGACAAAATGAATGTACAGCTACATATGGAGAAATTCCCTCTGAAAGAGATCCGGAAAGTAGCTGAGTGATCGTATACATCAGATGAATGAAAAAGTAGCCACAGTGAGTTGGGTAGGAAAGGTTGAGGCACACTCTTGCCATAACCCCCACCCCTTACACAGTGCTGTATAATTGGGGATGAACCCCCGACTCCCAGGTTCTCCCTGAGGAGCAAAGGATTTGGACCCTATATCTAGTATTCCAACATATAAGACACTCAATAGAGGGAGTTTCAAAACACCTACCTCAGAAATCTAACTGGGCTTGGGTCCATGAGAACCACAAGATGACAGCAAACAAACAAAGAAGCAATTCTTAATGGGCATACTAGAACTGCCATGGCTATCTCACTGCAGAGGGATCAGGCAAAATCACTCATACACCAGTCTTTCCCTGAGAGTTTATCTGCATACTTTAAAAGCTTCTGCCTCAGGGCCAGGTTTCTAATTTAGATGGCTCTAGGGTCTGGCCTGCATCCTCCCAAGAGACTGGGGAAGCCAGGGGATACCTCTCCTGCCTTCTCTGTCCAGCCTGATACAAGTCATCAGTACTTACTTGGAAGGAGCATGTAAACACATCTGCACCCCAGATTTTATGGCTGCCAAACAGGGTATGGGTCCCCAGATCACCTGACTCTGATAGCTAAAGGGCTTCCATTCATAAGTCCCACAGAACTGTGGCAAACAAAGAAGCAATTCTTAACTGGCTATCCCACCAGGGCTCAGTGCAGATGAAGCAGGCAGAACAGCCTCTCAGTTTTTTCCTGAAACGGGTTTATCTACATACTTTAAAAGCTGCCACTTGAGAGCCTGGCTTCTAAGTTGGTAGACATCTAGGGGCAGCTGTGATCCTCTCTAGAGACCAGAGAAGTTGGTGGATATCCCTCCCACCTTCTCTCTCTAGCTCACTCCAATAATGAAACCAAGTTGCCAGTATCTCCCTAGAAGGAGCTTGTAAACACATCTGGGGTACCCCAGGTTTTGTGGCTGACACTGAAAGATGGGCCCCAGATTGCTTGGCTCTAGTAGCCAATGGGATTTTCACTCACAATTTCCACAGGACTGTGTAAAATAAAGAAACAGTTCTTAATGGACAAAGGAGCACCACCCCTCCCCCCTGGCTATAAACCTGGGCCCATTATAGAGGGAGCAGGGGAAAATGTCCATTTCCCACTTTCTCCCTGGAAGAGGCTTAACTACTTACTTTCCCAGCTGCTGCTTGAGGGACCACCTTCAATCAAGCTGCATCTAAATGCTTACTGTGATCTTCCCCTTTGGGACACTAATGGGTCTTGATACACCCTCAGCTACTGGGAGCCACTAAAAATAAAGGAGGAGGCATGGACAATCACAAAAATTTAGGACACAACTAGGTGCTTAGGCTGGGCTGATAGATAAAGTTCATCTCCTAATTGAGACAACTCTGTCAAGACTGGGAGAGGTGTCTTTTATCTACTGCACAAAAACTGAAATAGAAAGTTAAGGAAAATGAAGAAATAGGAGTATATTCCAAACAAAAGGACAGGATAAATTTACATAAACACATCTTAGTGAAACACAAAAGAAGTTTACCTGATGGTTCAAAATAACAGATACAAAGATGCTCACTGAGGTTAGGAGAGCAATGCATGAACAAAGTGACAATTCGAACAAAGAGAAAAAATATTTTTTAAAGTACCAAACAGAAATCACATAGCTGATATCAATAATTGAACTAAAAAATTCAATAGAGTGCGTTCAAGCAGGCTAGATCATATGGAAAAAAGGACCAGCAAAGTAGAAGACAGAACAATGGAATTCATTTAATTAGAGGAACAAAAAGAAAAAAAAGATTGAAAAAGTGACGGTATCTTAAGGTACTTATGGGACACCATCAAATGGACCAATGTACACATTATAAGAGTCCCATAAGGAAAAGAGAGAAAGGGGCAGATAACTTTATTTGAAGCAGTAATAGATGAAAACTTCCTTATCCTGGGAAAGGAAACAGACATCCAGGTCCAGGAAGCAGAAAGAATCACAAATGAGATCAACCCAAAGAGGTCCATGCCAAGACACATTGTAATTAAAATGTCAAAAATTAGGAGGTCCGAGGGGAAGATGGCGGAAGAGTAAGACGCAGAGATCACCTTCCTCCCCACAGATACACCAGAAATACATCTACACGTGGAACAACTCCTACAGAACACCTACTGAACGCTGGCAGAAGACCTCAGACCTCCCAAAAGGCAAAAAACTCCCCACGTACCTGGGTAGGGCAAAAGAAAAAAAGAAAAAACAGAGACAAAAAGAATAGGGACGGGACCTGGTGCACCAGTGGGAGGGAGCTGTGAAGGAGGAAAGGTTACCACACACTAGGTAGCCCCTTCGCGGGCGGAGACTGTGGGTGGCGGAGTGGGGCAGCTTCTGTGCCGCGGAGGAGAGCACACCACAGGGGTGCGGAGGGAAAAGCGGAGAGATTCCCGCACAGAGGATTGGTGCCGACCGACCGGCACACACCAGCCCGAGAGGCTTGTCAGCTCACCCGCCAGGGTGGGCGTGGCTGGGAGCTGAGGCTCGGGCTTTGGTCGGAGCGCAGCGAGAGGACTGGGGTTGGCTGCGTGAACACAGCCTGAAGGGGTTAGTGCACCGCGGCTAGCCGGGAGGGAGTCCAGGGAAAAGTCTGGACCTGCCGAAGAGGCAAGAGACTTTTTCTTCCCTCTTTGTTTCCTGGTGCGCGAGGAGACGGGATTAAGAGCGCGGCTTAAAGGAGCTCCAGAGACAGGCACCAGCCGCGGCTAAAAGCGCGGAACCAGAGACGGGCATGATACGCTAAGGCGGCTACTGCCGCCACCAAGAAGCCTGTGTGAGGCTTCTCTGATGTGGGAGAGCCAACTTCAGGACACGGGTCCACAAGAGACCTCCCAGCTCCATATAATATCAAACGACGAAAATCTCCCAGAGATCTCCATCTCAACACCAGCACCCAGCTTCACTCAACGACCAGCAAGCTACAGTGCTGGACACCCTATGCCGAACAACTAGCAAGACAGGAACACAACCCCACCCATTAGCAGAGAGGCTGCCTAAAATCATAATAAGTCCACAGACACCCCAAAACACACCACCAGACGTGGACCTGCCCACCAGAGAGACAAGATCCAGCCTCATCCACCACAACACAGGCACTAGTCCCCTCCACCAGGAAGCCTACACAACCCACTGAACCAACCTTAGCCACTGGGGACAGACACCAAAAACAACGGGAACTACGAACCTGCAGCCTGCAAAACGGAGACCCCAAACACAGTAAGATAAGCAAAATGAGAAGACAGAAAAACACACAGCAGATGAAGGAGCAAGATAAAACCCCACCAGACCTAACAAATGAGGAGGAAATAGGCAGTCTACCTGAAAAAGAATTCAGAATAATGAGAGTAAAGATGATCCGAAATCTTGGAAATAGAATAGACAACATGCAAGAAACATTTAACAAGGACCTAGAAGAACTAAAGATGAAACAAGCAATGATGAACAACACAATAAATGAAATTAAAAGTACTCTAGATGGGATCAATAGCAGAATAACTGAGGCAGAAGAAGGGATAAGTTACCTGGAAGATAAAATAGTGGAAATAACTACTGCAGAGCAGAATAAAGAAAAAAGAATGAAAAGAATTGAGGACAGTCTCAGAGACCTCTGGGTCAACATTAAATGCACCAACATTCGAATTATAGGGGTTCCAGAAGAAGAAGAGAAAAAATAAGAGATCTTCAACTTAAAATAATCGTGTGTGTGTATGTGTGTGTGTGTGTGTGTGTGTGTGTGTATATATATACACACACACACGTATGTATATTTGTGAACCTCATGGTAACCACAAACCCAAAAAACCTATAATAGATACACACAAAAGAAAAAGAAATCCAAACATAGTTATCAAATAACAAGTGAAGAGAGCAAAAGACATTAGAAATAAATAAGGAGTACAAAACACCCAGATAACACTTAACAAAATGGGAATAAATGCATAAACGTTAAACTTTAAATGTAAATGGACTAAATGCTTCAATCAAAAGACACAGAGTGGCTGAATGGATAAGAAAAGTGAGACCCATATATATGCTGCCTACAAGAGATGCACTTCAGATCTAAATACACACACAGATTGAAAATGAGGGGCTGGAAAAAGCTATTCCATGCAAATGGAAATGAAAAGAAAGCAGGGGTAGCAATACTCATATCAGACAAAATAGATTTTAAAATAAAGACTGTCATAACAGACAAGAAGTACATTAAGTAATGATAAAGGTATCAATCCAACAAGAAGATATAACAATTGTAAATATATATACACCCAACATAGCAGCACCTAAATATATAAATCAAGTATTAATTGTAGGTGACTTAAACATCCCACTTACATCGATGGAAAGATTATCCAGATATAATATCAATCAGGAAACACTAGCTTTAAATGGCACATTAGACCAGAGAGACTTAATACTCAGAGAACATTCCATCCAAAAACAGCAACATATACATTCTTTTGAAGTACACATGGAACTTTCTCCAGAATACACTGCATGCTAGGCCAAAAAACAAGCCTCAATACATTTAAGAAAACTGAAATCATATCAAGCATCTTTTCCATCCACAATGATATGAGACTAAAAATGGAATATCTGATAAAAAAAAAACCTACAAACATATGTAGGCTAAACCATATGGTACTATATAATCAATGAGTCACTGAAGAAATCAAAGAGGAAATAAAAAAAATACCTGCATACAAATGACAACAAAGACACAATGATTCAAAATCTATGATAGGCAGCAAAAGCAGTTCTAAGAGGGAATTGTATAGCAATACAAGCCTATCTCAGGAATCAAGAAAAATCTCAACCTAAACTTACACCTAAAGGAACTAGGAAAAGAACAAATAGAAAAACAAAGTTAGTAGAAGGAAGGAAAGAATAAAGATCAGAGCAGAAATAAATGAAACACAGACTAAAACAACGGTAGAAAAGATCAATGAAACTAAAAACTGGTTCTCTGAAAAGAAACAAAATTGATGAACATTTAGTCAGATGCATTAAGAAAAAGAGAAGGCCCAAATAAATAAAATCAGAAATGAGAGAGAAGTTAAAACCAACACTACAGAAATACAAAGGATCAAAAGGGATTACTATCACAATTATATGCCAATAAAATGAATAACCTAGAAGAAATGGATAAATTCCTAGAAACATATAGTTTCCCAAGACTAAATCAGAATGAAACACAGAATATGAACAGACCAAATGCCAGTCATGAAATTGAATGACTAATTTAAAAACTCTCAATAAACAAAAGTCCAGTATCAGAAAGCTTCACAGGCAAATTCTACCAAACATTAAAGAGAAATTAATGCCTATCTTTTTCAAACTCTTCCAAACTCATTTTACTAGGCCAGCATTACCCTGATACAAAAGCCAGACAAAGACACCACAAGAAAATTATGGGTCAATATCCCTGATGAATACAGATTCAAAAATCCTCAACAAAATGTTAGCAAATCAAATCCAATGATACATTACAAGGATCAGAGAACACTATCAATTGGGATTTTTCCTAGCAATGCAAGTAATGGTTCAGTATTCTCAAATTAGTCACTGTGATATAGCACATTAACTGAAGAATAGAAACCATATGATCATCTCAATAGATGTTGTAACAGCTTTTGACAAAATTCAACATCAATTTATTGAAAGAGCTCTCCACAAAGTGGGTGTAGAGGAAACATACTTCAACATAATAAAGGCAACAATGAGATATCACCTCACACCCATCAGAATGGCTATTATCAAAAAGATACCAACAAGTGTTGGCAAGGATGTGGAGTGAAGGAAACTCTCATGCACTGTTGGTACAAATGTAAATTGGTGCAACCACTATGGAAAACAGTATGGAGGGTCCTTAAAAATTAGAAAGAGAACTACTATGTGGTCCAGCAATTCCAGTTCTGAGTATTTTCCCAAAGAAAATGAAAACACAATTCGAAAAGGTGTATGCATCCCTATGTTATTTGCAACATAATTCATAATAGCCAACATATGGAAGCAACCCTACGTGCCCATAGATAGATGAATAGATAAAGAAGATGTAGACACACACACACGTGTGCACACACATATACATACAATGGAATATTACTCAGCCATAAAAAGAATGGAATCTCACTATTTGTGCCAACATGGATAAGCCTGGAGGGTATTATGCTAAGTGGAATAAGTCAGACAGAGAAAGTAAAATACCATATGATTTTACTTATATGTGGAATCTAAAAGAAAAACGAACAAAACAACACAGAAACAGTCATTGATACAGATAACAAATGTTTGCCACTGGGGAGAGGGGATGGGGGAGGAGAGAAATAAGGTGAGGGAAAACGAAGAGTTACAAACTTCCAGTTACAAAATAAGTGAGTCATGAAAATGAAATGTACATCATGGGGAAAACAGTCAATAATAAGGTAATATCTTTGTATGGTGACAGATGGTAACACTTATCTTGGTGATTAGATATTTCTATACATTACAAAATAATCACTATCTTGTGTGCCAGGAACTAACAGAGTGTTGCAGGTCCATCATACTTCAAAAAAGACCAAATAAGCCAACTCACAGAAAAAGAGATCAGAGTTGTGGTTACCAGAGAGGTAGTAGTTGAGGGGAGGGGGAATTGGATGAAGGTAGTCAAAAGGTACAAATGTCCGGTTATGAGATAAATAAGTACTAGGGATGTAATGTATAACATGATTTATATAATTAATACTGCTCTATATTATATCTGAAAGTTGTTAAGGGAGTAAATCCTAAGAGTTCTCATCACAAGGAAAATATCTTTCCCCCTTATTTTCTATATATATTTGATGATGGAGGCTCACTAAACTTATTGAGGTAATCATTTCATGATTGATGTATGTCAAATCATTATGCTGCATGCCTTAAACTTATACAGTGCTTTATGTCAATTATATCTCAATAAAACTGTAAGGAAAGAAATTAATAAACATATAACATTTTAAAAATAAATAAATATATTTATTTATTTATTTATGGCTGCTTTGGGTCTTCACTGCTGCACATGGCTTTTCTCTAGTTGTGAGTGGGGGCTACTCTTCGTTGTGGTGCTCAGGCTTCTCATTGTGGTGGCTTCTCTTGTTGCAAAGCATGGGCTCTAGGCACATGGGCTTCAGTAGTTGTGGCACATGGGCTCAGTAGTTTTGGTACCCAGGCTCTAGAGCACAGGCTCAGTAGTTGTGGTGCATGGGCTTAGTTGCTCTGTGGCATGTGGGATATTCCCGGATCAGGGCTCGAACCCGTGTCTCTTGCATTGGCAGGCAGATTCTTAACCACTGCACCACCAGGGAAGCCCAATAAACATATAACATTTTTAAAAGACAATAAAATACATGATTATGTTGTAAGATCTCACACACACACACACACACACACACACACACACACACACACAATCTATGGTAGATACACAAAAAATAAAGACAAAGCAATTGCAAAGCATACCACTACAGAAAATCATTTCAAAGGAAAACTATAATTCCTCAAATTACAAAGGAAGAGAATGAGAGAAATAAAGGAACAAGAGAATAATGAAACAAACAGAAAATAACAAAATGGCAATAATAAGTCCATACCTATCAATAGTTACTTTAAATGTGAATGGACTAAATTATTCAACAACAGAGAGTGTGTAGTAAAAAAAAATCCAGGGACTTCCCTGATAGTCCAGTGGTTAAGATTTCTCACTTCTACTACCAGGGACACCGGTTTCATCCCTGGTCAGCGAACTAAGATCCTGCCTGCCACCAAAAAAAAAAAAAAAAAAAATCCAGCTATATGTTGCCAACAAGAGGCTTACTTCAGCTTTAAAGGAACACACAGTCTTAAAATAAAAGATGGAAAAAGATACTTAATGCAAATTTTTAAAAAGCAGGGGTAGTCATACTTCTATTGGACAAAAGAGACGTTAAGTCAAAGACTGTAACAAGAAACAAAGAAGGTCGTTATATAATAATAAAGGGGCCAATTCATCAAGAGGATGCATTTGGCCCTCTATATCCATGGGTTTCGCATCTACAGACATGGAGTGCCAACCACTTTCATTGAATTATGCCACTTTATTAAGGGACTTCAGTATCTGCTGATTATAGTAACAGTGGGGGCTCCTTAAACCAATCTCTGATGGATACCAAGAATGACTGTGTAATATTTGTATTTATGCATCCAACATAGGAATGCCTAAACATATAAAACAAATATCATGAGATCTGAAGGGAGAAACAGACAGCAATTTAATAATAGTCAGGAACCTTAAAACTCTACTTTCAAGAATGGGGAGATGATTTAAACAGATAATCAATAAGGAACATTGGACTTAAACTACCCATAAGGTCAGATGAACCTAAGACATATATACAGACCATTCCACCCCAAATGTAGCAGAATACACATTCTTTATAAATGTAAATGAAACATTCTCCAGAACAGATCATATGATAGGACACAAAAGAAATCTTAACAAATGTAATAAGATTGAAATCATATAAAGCATCTTCTCTGACCACAATGATATGAAATTAGAAATCAATTACAAGAAGAAAACTGGAAAATTTACAAATATGTGTAGATTAAACAACATGCTCCTGAACAACCAATGGGTCAAAATGAGAAATCAGGAATTATCTTGAGACCCATAAAAATAGAATCACAACATATAAAAACTTATGGGGTGCAGCAAAAGCAGTTCTAAGAGGGTATTTTATAGTAATGAATGCCGACATTAAGAAAAAAAGATCTCAGGGGACTTCCCTGGTGGTCCAGTGGTTAAGACTCCGTGCTTCCAATGCAGGGGGTGCAAGTTTAATCCCTGGTTGGGGAACTAGGTTCCCACAAGCCACGTGGCATGGCCAAAAAAACCCCCAAGAGAGACAAAGATATCAAATAAACAACCTAATTTTACACTTTAAGGACTAGAAAAAGAACAAACTAGGCCCAAAGTTAGTAGAAGAAAAGAAATAAAGATTAGAGCAGAAATAAATGTAATAGGGGCCAAAAAGACAATAGAAAAGATCATTGAAACTAAGAGCTGTGTTTTTTTTTAAAGATACAATAGATAAACCTTTAGCTAGACTTACCAAAAAATTTTAAATTGGACAACCTAGATAAAATTTAAATTCCTAGAAACATACAGCCCACCAAGACTGAATCATCAAGAAGCAGAAAATATGAACAGCTCAATTACTAGTAAGATGATTGAATCAGTAATCAAAAACTTCCCATCAAATAAAATCCATGACCAGATGGCTTCACTGATGAATTCTACCAAAAATTAAAAGAAAAACTAATGGTAATCCTCTTCAAATTCTTTCAAAAAATTGAAGAGGAGGGAGCACTTCCAAACTCATTTTACTAGGACAGCATTACCCTGATATGAAAGCTAGACAAGGACACTACAAGAAAAGAAAATTATGGGTATATTCCTGATGAAGATAGATGCAAAAATCCTCAACAAAATGTTAGAAAAATGAATTCAACACTAAAAGGATCAGGTAACATGATCAAGGGAGATTTATTCCAGGTATGAAAGAATGGTGCAACATCTGTAAATCAATGTGATACACCACATTAACAAAATGAAAGATAAGAATCACACGATCATCTTGATAGATGCAGAAAAAGCATTTGACAAAATTGAAGAATGCTTTGTGATAAAACTTTCAGTAAACTGGATTATAAAGAGAACATATGTCAACATAATAAAAAAACATATATGGCAAGCTCTCATCTAGCAACATACCAATGGTGGAAAACTAAAAGCTTTTCCTCTAAAAACAGGAATAAGACAAAGATGCCCATTCTCACCACTTTTATTCAACATAGTTTGGGGTCCTAGGCAATTAGCCAAGAAAAAAAGCCATCCAAAGCAGAAAGGAAAAAGTAAAATTGTCTCTATTTGTGGATGTTATGATAAAGAGAAAATCCTAAAGACTTCATAAAAAACCTCCTAGATATAATCAATAAATTCAGTAAAGATGCAGGATACCAAATCAATATACAAAAATCAGTTGTATTTCTATACACCAACAAAGAATTATCAGAAAGAAATTAAGAAAATACTATTGACAATACCATAAGAACACTGGAATAAATTTAACCAAGGAGGTGAAAGATCTGTACACTGAAAACTGTAAGACATTGATGAAAGAAATTGAAGAAGACACAAATGGAAAAATATTCCATATTCATGGATTGGAAGAATTAATATTGTTAAAATGTCTATCCTACCCCAAGTCACCTACAGATCCAGTGCGATCCTTATCAAAATTCCAATGGCATCTTTCACAGAAATAGAAAAAGCAATCCTGAAATTTGTAAGGAACCACAAAAGAACCCAAATAGCTAAAACGATCTTGAGAAAGAAGAACAAAGCTGGAGACATTACACTTTCTGATTTCAGACTATAGTAGAAAGCTGTAGTATTCAAAACTGTATGGTAGTGGTATAAAAACAGACACAGAGCAATGGAACAGAATAGAGAGCCTAGGAATAAATCCATACATATATAGTCAATTTTTGATAAAGGGGCCAAGAATATACAATGAGGAAAGGATAGCCCCTTCAATAAATGGTGCTCAGAAAAATGGATTGCCACATGCCACAGAATGAAACAGGACCCCTATCTTTCACCATACACAAAAAAATCAACTAAAAATGGATTAAAGACTTGCATGTAAAACCTAAAACTGTAAAATTCTTGATGAAAACATAGGGTATAAGTTCCTTGACACTGGTCTTGGCAATGATTTTTTGTATTTGACACCAAAAGTAAAGGCAACAAAAGCAAAAAAAAAAAAAAAAAAAAAAAAAAAAAGGGGGATGACATCAAATAAAAAGCTGCTGCTCATCCAAGGAAGCCATCAAAAAAATGAAAAATCAACCTATGAATTGGGATAAAATATTTGCAAACTACATATCTGATATAAGGTTAATATCCAAAATAGACAAAGAACTCATACAACTCAATAGCAAAAATACAAATAACCCAACTAAAAAACAGGCAAATGGCCTGAAGAGACATTTTTCCAAAGAAAACATTCAACTGGACAACAGGTACATAAAAAGGTACTTATAACATCACTAATTATCAGGGAAATGCAAATCAAAACCACAATGAGATATCAACTCACTGGTAGCATGATTATTATCTAAAATACAAGAGGTTAATACTGGAGAAGATGTGGAGAAAAGGGAACCATGCAGACTGTTGGTGGAAATGTAAACTTGTGCAGCCACTATGGGAAACCATATGGAGGTTCCTCAAAAAATTAACAATAGAACTATCATAGATCCAGTAATCCTAATTCTGGGTACATATCTAAAGGAAACAAAATCACTATCTGGAAGAGATATACACCAAGGTATGTAAACTAACTAAATGTCCATTGATGGGTAAATGGATAAAGAAAGAGTGGTGTGTGTGTGTATCTATATATCTATATCTATATCTATCTATCTATATATATATATATATATAATGGAATAATATGCAGCCTTAAAAAGGAAGGAAATCCTATCCTGCCATTTTGACACAGATAAATGTGGAGAGCATTGTGCTAAGTGAAATAAGCAAGACAGAGAAAGAAATACTGCATGCTATCAGTTATACATGGAATCTAAAAAAACCCAAACAAAACAAAAAACAAACAAATAAACCAGAAAAACCTCATAGAAACACAGTAGAAAAATGGTTGTTTGGGGCTGAGGAGTGGGGCAAATAGGGAAAGGTTGGTAAAAGGGTACAGTCTTTCAGTTATAAGATGAATAAAGTCTCAGGATCTAATGTGGTTATAGTTGATAACATTGTATTGTATAACTGAAATTTGCTAAAAGAGTAGAACTTAAATGTTCTCACCAAAAAAACACAAAAAACAAACAAACAAAAACTTAAAGAAAACATGTGAGGTGATGGTTGTGTTACCTGGCTCACTGTGGAGGTATCCTTTCACAATGTATACATATATCAAATTACCAAACTGTATACTTTAGATTCTTAAAAAAAAATTTATTTTGGGTCATTGATACTGCCAATAAAGCTGGAAAAAAAGAATAAGCAACCTTCATTAATGTCTGAATCCATATGTAACCTCCTTGGGGTGATGTTGGGAGATATTTGGAAATATAAGGGGGGATACTGGTAGTTACAATAAATGAAGGGTCTACTTCTGGTCAGGTCTGCTAAATGTTCAGCAATGTTGGGTTAGTTTCATACAATGAAGAACTGTCCTGACCAAAAGACCAATAGGACTCCTTTTGAGAAACACAGTAGGGGTCCTTTATTTGAAACAAAATAAGGAATTAAGAAAATGACCCATGGGTAGTTAAATTCATAACTAAAGTTTCTTATTAGATAAACCTATCTTGTCAGATCATGGCTCAGACAGGGCCTTATTTAAGTAGCAATATCTATATCAAAAAGTTATTCCTAACATTTCTAAGTCTACAAATAGAAATTATTGAAATGATTTAGTAATCTATGCTATTAGTTATATCAGCTGGTTATCAGTTTTATAAATATTTACAGTCGCTTAAGTGAATGAAAAGGAATATATTTTCTAATTTTTGATTTATGTAACTAGAAATATTATGTTACTAGCTGTTAAATATTTTGGAGATCAACCTGATAGGAAATGTTGTTCAAGAAAGTCAGACTCCATTAATTTTCTTTTTTTTTGGCTGCGCCATGTGGCATGTGGGATCTTAGTTTCCTGACGAGGGATTGAACCCACGCCCCCTGCGTTGGAAGTGTGGAGTCTTAACCACTGGACCACCAGGGAAGTCCCAGACTCCATTAATTCAATGACAACTCAGTTTAAGAAAAAAAAAGCGTTTTATCTGCTTGAGAGATTATTTTCCCTATTGAGAATTTAAAAAGGCACTATTACTTAAGATTCATCTTATCTTTTCAAAGCTCTGCTACTATTCCTGAGAAATCAGCACCCAGTTCACAGGAAGTCATATTATCACAACAGCTTGAAAAGTCTCATATTCGGCCACCAGTTGTCTGTATAAGCTCTTTTGAAAATAAACTAGTAACCTTATTCTTTTCTTGTTCTGTATGAAATCTTAGGACATACCACATAAGCAATGTAGAATAAAATAAACAAAGTATAATACATATTTCAGAATGAACTCAAAAGTTTCTAGTTACTTAAATTGTCTCTTTTTAAATTCTTTGTAATATTTTTAGAAATTAACCTAATGGCCTTTCATTTTCTCAGACCAGAAAGAGTAACGAAAGAAAAAGCAGTTCCTGTGCCATATGTTATTATTTTCTCTCCATGCTATTTTAAGAAAAGGATATTTAAATGTAGTATTGAAGAAAAAAATTAACAGGATAGAAACTGTTTCCAGACAGATTATATTTTCAGATTATACTATGCTATAACATATATAATTTATACATAATATTGCATTATATCCAATATATTTCAGCCCATCAGAAATGCAGAAGATCATATATTTTAAGTGATAATATAAAACAGCAGAACCTCTACTGTATTACCAAAATAGAATTGTTCACGAAAGAGTAGTAACCTAAAATTTCTCAACTTTTTCAATTTTCCTAGAAAAGTCAAAACGTGTATGTAGAGTAGACTTTTGCTAATAAAAACCATTTCATTGTCAGCACAGTTATGGAGTTTTTGCTTTAAATATCTTAAGCTGCTTTGCTTAATTATAGCACAAGCCTGATACTAGTGAAGGTAAAGATTTGAAGTTTACATCTGTTCAGTTGTTTGCAAGTTTTCAGTAGCAAATTATAAATCTGGAAATGTTAAAACAGTTTCATATTAGCTTATTAATTTTAATGAACTAATACTCTAATAGCTGTTGAAATTTGTGAGTAAACATCTCATTTAATATTCATCTTTTTAAAGCCATAATAAATAAGCCCTTCTATTTCATGTTCACTGTAAAAACAAAAGATACAGCTACAGCTACGGTATAGTGAATCATGGCAGTAGCTCCACCAGTTGGCAGAAAAGTCCTGGAACTTTCAAGCATATCTTCAGATCATTAGCATACTCCTTAATGTCCCCAAAGGAAAGAAGTTGGGATTGTCCCTACCCCCTTCTCTACATACTTTTTTGTTTTGCAACTTCTTTTCCTCTCTTGAGACTACCTTGATAACCATTTCAACCCACTTCCCTTTTTTAACAGATTTTTAAAAATGTAATTTCTTTTTTTTTTTTTTTTTTTACAGATGAAAGAATAGGCAAATAGATTTGGTGCCTTGGATACAACATGGAAGTAATAAACACTTTGTTATATCCCATGGCATTTTCCCCCAGAGAGGTGTTCTCAGCATATTGGCTAAACTCTAATTTGTGCCATTACTTGCAGATTTCTTAAATTTGCACTGTAGTTTCAAATTAAATTTATATTTATGATCCAAAACAAATGGGCAACTGCCATGCACTATTAAACTATCACTGAATTATGTCAGAGTTAACTTCATTTCAGTGTAAGAAAAACACTAATCCTCTCCTTTATTTATAACATTGTATTCTGTCTGATTAATTCATTCTTCATAATAGCAAGGATATGATACTGCCTGGAAGTCAGAGAATAAATAGAAGGACTTTTCATGGTACCTTTCCATTTTGAGTCCACATTCTGTTTTGCTATATAGTCACAAATCCTAGCAGCTTCTAGAGTAATGTATCTCAGGCTTAGTACTTTGTCTGCATATTGGACAAAAGCTCTCCTGGGGAGCTTTAATTACTACTGATGTTTGAGATGCATCTCCAGAGATTCTGATTTAATTGGTACGGGATTTGACCAGGGGATTGGGGTTCACTTAAGGTCATAGTGTGAAATATCAGAAACCAATACCCAGAACTGTTTTGCTTCCAAAAAGCTGAACAAAACAAAACCTTACCTCTTCTCCTCCCTCATGCAAAAATTTTTTTTTTTCATCTGTTCAAGTTAATTGAGGACCTTGGAAATTTCCAAGACGAGATAAAAAGTTCTGTTTCATAATAATGGTTTTATTTTGTAGTTAATTTATTTTAGGGCATCCAGTTCCTGAAATTCTGGTTTAAACTTATGAGTGAGGATGATTATCTCTCTTGGAAGTTCTTTATGTCTTTATTAGTATCATCAAGCTAAATTCTTGACTGATTGATTGAAAGGAGACTGAGTACTTTACATTTTACTTTCCCTAAGAAATAAGTGATGCAAACTGTAATTTCTCTAGAAGCTAGTTATTTTAAATACATTGTGCAAATATAATCATATTCTACAAAAAAGAAAAAGAAAACCCAAAAATTCCTTACATAACTTCGAATCCATAACTTCAGGATTTTTTTGAGTCTAAAATAAATTTATAAGATTTAAAATCGTACATTTAAAATAATGGCTTATGAACAATGGAGGGCTTTTGGTCCGTAATATGAGTAGTGCAGGATGATTATCCAATCTTTAGCTCACATATAGGAAAGCAAATTAGGGTCAACAGGGTCATGTATGCCTCCCTGCATAATTTTATCAGAAAGCACCATAATAACCCCAATATTTATACAAGAGAAAAACTAAGAAACAGGGAAGTGCTCATTAAATAAGATGAATTTAAAATTTGTTAATTATAGATGGATTGAAGAGATGCAATCTATAGTCTCAGCAATGTCTTAATGAAAATTTCCTCAATGTTCAGATATAAATGATTTGAAAACTAGAATTTCTCTCTGAAGTCTAGGTCACTTCCACCAAGAACACTCATAACACCTGTCATGACAAATACAAATAGGAACAAACTATAAACAATTTACTTTGCATCTCCAACAGGAAGAAGCTTCCTACTTTCCTACCCAGCAGGAGGAAGGAAGACATTTTCCTGACCCAGCAACAGCCCTGCCGATAAGAGGCTGTCACAACTCAGCCAATGAAAAGCCAATACACTCTGAACTCCCAGTTTCCTCCAATGGACTCTGTTTATAAGAGCCCCTTCTAACTCCCCGTTCTCCTCTGTAAAAGGACATTTATCTCCCTTGTTTTCTGGACTTGTCTGTGGTTTGCCACAGAGTACATGGCCTGAATTGTAATTCTTTGTTCTTTCTGAATAAACCCGTTTTGCTAGTAAAATAACTGGTTGTCTCTATTATTTTAGGTAAACATTTGAATGCTGGCCACATTTTCTTAACCTTTCCTTTCTTAAATTATGTCTCATAATTTTTTATTGTATGAATTATCCACGGAGATTGAAGTAGATATTATTTCCCTCCACAGAGGGTTGGCCCTTTTGTCAGGCAGACAGAGCGAGAGACACATTGTCTCAACTCAATAATTAATAAGCTGGATTGAGGTTGAAGTTAGGTTGCAGCTTTAATTAGATTCAGTCAACCTCTGGTTTTAAATGGCTTAAAAGGGCATGACCTATGTTGTGTTTGTTGCAGGCTCCTTTAATGGGACTTGATGTCCTAAACCCTATGGAGTCCACTATGGGACTGCGGATTTGTACTCTGCTTTCAGGTCCTGACCCCTCCTTGAGCACGGTCCTTTGGGTTTTTTGGTTAAGAGTTTAGCAGGTCTCTATCTCCTCTAATCTGAAAGTTCTGCTTTTCAGAGGTTGTGAAAATAACTCCTTTGTCTTCCATCCTACATGGGTTTAAAATACAGTAAATGTCTTAAGGAGGATTCTTACTATGTGTTTGTTGTAGGCATCTCTACACTATGGCTTGATTTCTAAACTCTGTGAGATTGTTGGAGATTTCATTTTGCTCATTTGGGCCAACTGCTTAGCCTCTTGTACTGCCACAGCTCTCAGCAAATGTCTCTTATGGCCATATTTTCAGACTTCTCTTCCTACCTGACATGTCAGTCCATATGGTTGTCAAAACCTCAGCTGATTTCTCTTTCCTCTAGTAGAGTCTTCTGCCTATGGCAAGACTGATTCTCAGATAATTAATTCCCAGACTCAGAAAATACTCCCAGAGAAGCCAACAGCTGGCAATATTAGCTTTCCTGGGGGACTCGCCCCCTACTGGAATTTTACTTATCTAGCCTTCCATAGATCTTTTATTTCTTTAAAAGTATAATTTTTCTAATTCATCACTTTACTCCCAGATATTGCCATTGAGGGTGATGACTTGCCATCACTTATTGTATCCTAATGTATCTTATTATATCTTCTATATCCTAGAGAAAGAAATCTCCACTGCTGTTATTATAAGAAATAATAAGCCTGACCTGTGTTTATCCTTGCATTTTTCAGAGTTCTGTGGCTGTTTTCTTATTTTTGTGCTCAAAATCAGGTCCCGTGCATCTCTCTAACCAAGTTTCCTCATCTGTCAATTTCAACTTTGTTGCTGATGATCAAATGAGATTGCTACTCTTCCAGTGCGGAACTAAGAGATAATAGCTCTGCATGTCATATATGTAACAGGTCCACAGCATAGTGGAGATCTGCTATAATTTTTCACAACATGTTCTGATTGTTTGGGATAAAAGGTGTAATAAACACAAAGAATAACATGCAGCCATTGCACAAACCCAGAAGCATCCTCAGAGTACCTTTATACACCTTGCCCACCTCTGCATTTTAGGGTGCATATCCACTATCACCCACAAGGGTACACCACTCATCATGATTATAGAAGAGGATAAAGTGACCAGAGGGTCTCTCAGAGACGCAGGAAGTTTTCCATTACCTCTCTTAAGTCCCATCTCCTCAACCTTCATTTTTTTTTTTTTTTTTTTTTTTTGCGGTACGCGGGCCTCTCACTGTTGTGGCCTCTCCCGTTGCGGAGCACAGGCTCCGGACGCGCAGGCTCAGCAGCCATGGCTCATGGGCCCAGCCGCTCCGCAGCATGTGGGATCTTCCCGGACCGGGGCACGAACCCGTGTCCCCTGCATCGTAAGGCGGACCCTCAACCACTGCGCCACCAGGGAAGCCCCCATTTTTTATTCCAAGATTGACCACAATTTTCCAGGATAATTCACAGTGAATACACATATTGCCTACTGCCCTAACAATGTCATACAGTGGTCAGACCTTAGAACACTTGAACATTTCTGAAGTCTTTAGACATCGATAGTCCAGTTTGAATTTGGCTGTGTTCTTTCACTTCCTTTCTGGTCTCTCTTAATCAAAGGTTCAAAAAATACAGGATCAAGTACCAAGGTCACCTTATTAAATGTTTAAACGTTTTAACTCTGTGTCATCTATTCTGCAGGGTACATAGGGAAATCATTAGTAATGGGAAAGCACGGTATTAAAACTGTGAGCTCAGGGCCAAGGTCAGATGCAGCCACCCTCTCCCAGCATAAGAATTTGCTTCCAGTGCTAATTTCAGGGGTCCTGTGGTTAGTGAGTGGGCATGTACAGGCATATGTGTGCATTTATGTTATGTATGCAAGTATTTGTAAATGAAGGTAGCATTTCCTACCAACATCCTACTTCATATAGGATTAATAAAGCAACTTCTATATATGTGAAACCATGAAGCAGATAGAATTTATGTGTGTAAGAGAGTGTGTCTGTGTGTGTGGGGGTGGTGGTGGATAAAACTTCTGGTAATTTAAAAAATAATAGTTATAAAGTGGTGATATTTGAACAAAGTGTACAATTTGTATTATAATTTGGTTCAATCATAAACTTAATATAGAAGAAAAGGGTGTTTTAATTTTGAGTTCATTGCCCAATTGAATTATTCAGCCTTAGACAGAGACTATGAATTCCATGACCCAACACCAGAATAACACTGGGTCATGTGAAAAGGAATGGAAATATTCTAGATAAATGTAAGCTAGCACTTATATCTCTTATCAGGATTAACTGCACTGATGACTCTGTCAATCTTGGTTCCTTCCTCTGAAATATCTACCATTTCCAGGCATTGCATCCTCAATTTATTTTATCAGTATCCAATTGACACGGTTTCCAGTCCCATTAGTATCCCTGAAACAGGCAACCAGGACCCAGAAACCAGCTTCCATGAGGAACAGTTGAAGGAATGTGGATATTTTCTGTGTGGAATAAAGACTTCCAGAGAACATCATATATGTCTTTGTATATTTGAAGAACAGTCTTATGGAGGAAGATTAAAACAGACTTGAATCAATAAAAGGAAACTGTGAAAAGGCAGATTTCATTTACACAGAAATTTATCTGAAAGAGTTGTTAAAATGGACAAACTTACTTTTTCAGGTAGTTAAGCTCCCTGTCATTGTATGTGATAAGCAGAATCTAGACATCCATCTCCGAGCATGATTGTTGAGGCTGTTCTTGTATTGGTTGGAGAAGTTACATTATGTATCTTCTCTAACTCTTTAGAATCTATGATTTTATATTTTAGTGGGATTGCATGTAACTACCTGTTTTTAAAGTAGTTTCTGATATTGTAAGGCTTATTACTGGTTTGGCTTCGAAATTTTAAACTCATTAGTAAACCCTATAGCAAAAACAGGGCCTGATTCTCCCATTAGAAAATAAATAGAAAGAAAAAGACAGAGTTCTTAGGCCCTTTCCAAAAATTATCTGTGAATAAAATCGTTTTAGTTTCAGAAGAAATGTAAAGGTTAATGAACTTTCTACTAAAAGACAGCACCACATCTAAAACATATTTTAAAATCCCTCTGACTTTACCTCCAACTTTCTGAGAAGGCAGATTTCTGGGTTATATTAAATTCCTGCTGTTTGATCATGTACTGTTTTGTTCTCTATTAGAGATAAGCATTTTTTTCCATGTGAATATTCCTTCATTTATACTGAGCATGTTTAAACTTGCAGAATCAATCTAACACCTTCAGATGAACTAATGAGCAAATAAAACAATTCGCCAGGCTTTTACAAGAAATGAATGGATTTGTTATAAACATATCTCAAACACCTTCACTTCAGCTGCATGTTCTTGACAGAAAAAATTAACACATTGGATTTTGATTTTTTTTTTACGGTGCGCGGGCCTCTCACTGTGGTGGTCTCTCCCGTTGCGGAGCACAGGCTCCGGACGCGCAGGCTCAGCGGCCATGGCTCGCGGACCCAGCCGCTCCGCGGCATGTGGGATCCTCCCGGACCGGGGCACGAACCCACGTCCCCTGCATCGGCAGGCGGACTCTCAACCACTGCGCCACCAGGGAAGCCCAACACATTGGATTTTAAATCATGACTTTTATTTTGTTTGACTTGAGTATATTTAGAAAATAAAAATTCAACACTGTGGACTTTTTTTTTTTTTTGGCAAAAAGATCTTAGTAAAACCTCTTAGCTGGTTAACTTTATATGTGTGTATATATACATATATGTACACACACACAGACACACTTATGCAAAATTGGTTTCTTAGGAAACCAATGGTATGGCTGAAAATCATGTCAATTAGATAAAGATAAACTGAGGATGCAACGCCTGGAAACAGTAGGTACTTCAGAGAAAGGAACTAAGATTGACAGAGTCAGCAGTGTAATTGGTATCTGATAAGAAATGTAAAGTGCTAGCTCACATTTATCTAGAATATTTCCATTCCTTTTCACATAACCCATTTTATGTATAAACACATAAAATATGTATTTGTAAAAAAAAATTAAAACATGCCTGCTTACTCATCAATATTTCTAAGACATTACTTGACATGGTGAAAGGGATGGGTCTGTACTAGGTAAGTGTGAGCGAGCTTTATGGCTGAATGAATTCAAAAGAGTTGATATAAACTTCACTAATTAGGAAATCTAAAACTATGTTAAAATGTTTTGTTTTTGTGGAAAGAACACTAATTGTACGGAGCCAAAGGCGTCTATGGCAATGTTTATTCTTTCCAGTTATATCCCTCACCTTCCCACCTTACTTCCTTCTACCAACTTCTGAAAATTAAGCTGAAAAGAAACAATTTTGAGAAAACAATTAACATGGCATGGATGGCATGGTATGTTGAGTACTGTGGTATAATATGGATATCACAGATCCCAATTTTCAAGTATGATCCTAATTTTGTACAATTTCATTATTTTTAATCAAGATGGTTCAATAAATATTGAATTAAGTGTGCTTTATTCTTATGAAAAATAATCAGAAATGAAGAATAACAAAAATACGGCATACAATATATTACTGAGATTACTGAGAGGGAAATTTATGACCTTAAATAATAATTTTTTAAAAATTAAAAGGATAAAAATTAATGTCCTAGAAAGCCACCTTAATATGGTATTAAAAGGACAGAATAAATTAAAAAATTGCAGTAAGGATTTAATAAAGAACAGAAATTAATGAAATTGAAAATAAAGATACGGTGAGTCAATTTCAAAAATTCATTAGTTAAAAAGAATAATAAAATTTACAAATATATAGCAAGATCAGGAAAAAAACAGGGCATGAGTAAATAATATTAATATACAAAGAGAACGGAATTATAGATACAGGAGAGATTAAATGATATGAACAACTTTTTGTCAAAAAATTTTAAAACAGAAAAAATTAATTCCTAGCAAAAAGATAAATTATATAAACTGATTCAAAAAAGAAATTGAGAAAACAAAGACATTTTGAAAAAGGAAACATAGGGGCAATCTTACTCATAAATGTAGATGTTAAAAAAAAAGAACCTCAAGCAAAAGTGGTATTCCCTGCTTTTCAAAAGTTCACTTTATGCCGGTTTTGCTTTTACGAAAGGCCTAAACTAATACCTCTTTTCACTAACTGAAAGAAATCTGAAAAGGATTTTGGCTTTTAAGCAAAAAGATGAAAATCGAAAAAAGAATTTTATGTTTGTTTTGCAGGGAGCTATCATAGAGGCAGCACATACCCCCAGTAGGCAGAGTGGCACCAAGCTCCTTCCCCAGGATTACAGCCAATATCTCAGCATCAGGCTGCTATAGCATGATCCGTGTTTGTGAGCATCTGTGCTTTATCTCAGTTTATTTCGTGTATCCATTAGCAAGATGTGTCCTAAGGTAATTGTTTCTTTGCTTTACCCCTTTTGGGTTATGAAAAATTTCACAGGAATGCTCTACGTTCATATAGTGGGGGAAGCCTGAATTAGCAAACCAAGTTTACCAATGCACAAAAATGATCAAGTTGAGTTCTTCCCAAGAATACAACAGCAGTTTGACATTAGAAAATCTCCTACAATCTATTAATGTAATTCAGCGCATTAACAGATTGAAGAAGTAAATCCATTATAGTCATTTCAAAAATGTTGAAAAAAATCCCCAAATTAAAAATCCATTCAAGAAAGAGATTAAGAGAAAACTAGGAACAGATGGGAACTTTCTTAAAACCTGATAAACGGTATCTACCCAAGATGCAGAGCAAGAATTCTACCCAATGGCAAATATTAAAATATTCCTTTTAATATCAGAGATGCTGCTATCGGTTTTTCTATTCAAAATTAAACAGAAGTCCTCGCTCAGAAAGTATGACAAGAAAAAAAAGAAGAAAAAAACGTATGATTAGTTTGAAAGATATGTGTCTTTATTTACATACAAGACAGATATGATTGTCTTCATTCAAAGCCCCCCAAACCCTATAAATAATGAAACTGAAGGTAATTTAGTAAGGTTGCTGAATATGGGATCAAAATCCCACAAGGACATTTCTATACAACAACAGAGAATAATTAACAAAACCTGGAATCACTATTTAATATTCAGAAAAGGGGGCTATTATTTGAAGAAAGACATGAACCCTCTGTAACACATGATAAGAGGTAGATTCTAGATAAAGACCTAAATGAGAAAGGTTTTTTAATATTAACTTCATAGTTTTACCTAAGCAGAAACCTTTGTGGCCTAGGAATGGGTAAGAACTTCTTAAAACTTCAAAACACAATGACAATGCAAACTTAAGGTGGATTTAATTACGTCAAAGTTCAGAATTTCAGTGAAGGACACCATGGACAAACTTAATATACAGATAATAAAATGGGATAAGAGATTTATAGTGTCTAAAGCAGAAAATGGATTAATATTTGAATATACAAGAAATTCTGTAAAACTGATAAGGGCAGAAACCACCTTAGAAAAATGAGAAAAGCAGTTACAGAAGAGGAATCCAAAAGACTGATGAGCATTTGTAGGGATCTTAAGCTACTAGAGATCAGATAAAAGCAAATTAAATCAATACTGAGTGTTCGTAATTTCCATTCTCTGTCAACGCTTGTCATTTTCCATAGTTCTAATTTCTTCCAACCCTCATGCACTGTTAATAGGTATCTATACTGGTCATTTGGGGGAACTGTTGGCATTATTTACTCAAGTTAAGTATATTCATATTCTGTGACCCATACATTCTGCTCCTGAGTCTATAGGCCAAAGAAATTTTGACAAGGTCCATATTAGGATATTCATTAGTATTACGTGTAGTGGCAGGAAGCTGGAGGTATTCTGTGTTCCAGTCAGTGAATAGTTGGATAAAATGTGGTAGATGCACACCTTAGGAGAACATTATTTAGAACCCACAGATTATAAATACACATAGCTACCCGGATGCATCTAAAAGCCTAGTGCTAGATGAAAAAGATAAGAAACAGCGCAATATATAATGACACCATTCCCGTAAATTAAAATATACGCACAGAAAACAATAAACATAATTTAAGAAAACAATAAAAAAGATACAGATTAAATAAACTCAACATAATGGAAAGTAGGATATGAGGATAAAAGGAAACAAATGAGTGTGTGGACTGGTGATGATGGTAGCTGTTAATTAAGAAGTGGGACTGCAGCAACTATATGAACTCAAGGTTCAGAGGAGGAGAAAAAAGGATGACAACATAGCAAATATATGTGAATAAATCTCACCAAAACATGTATAAAACACTTGTAAAGGAAATTATCACATTTTATTATAGACATTAAATATTTAGGAGATCTAAATAAAAGAAGAGAAAAACCAGTTAGTGGATGGCGAAAGTTATTATTAGGATGTCAATTCTCCCCACATTGACTCATGCATTGAATAGGAACTTCTTCCCTTAATCCAACCTGGTTTTCATGGAACTTGACAAGATGATTCTAAAATTCAAAGAGCCAAAAAAAAAAAAAAAAAGAAAAAGAAAAAAAAAAAGGCCAAGACACTCATGCAGCAAAACAAGTTTGAAGGGAGATACCAAAACTTCTTACAAGGCTCCAGTAATTGAGACAGTATGGTATTGGCACAGGATTTGATATACAGACCAAAGGAACCAAATAAAGACCTCAGAAATAGACTCACACGAATGGAAATTTAAAATATAACAGATTAGCACTGTGAATCAGTGGGGGAAATAATGAATTATTTTCAGTAAATGGTGGTTGGAAAAAATTAAATGGGAAAAAATCCCAAAGTGACTGGCTCTCTACCCTATAACACAACCCCCCTCCCCGCCAAAACCCAGAAAATATCAACAACACAAATCATTTCGAAAATGTTTGAAATATAAATATTTGAAAAATAAAATATTTTTTTAAAAAATTGAAAATATTTGAAAAATACCCAGGAAAATATGTTTATGACACTGGGGATAGAGAAGAATTTCTTAAGGCAGATAACACATGCCAGAAAGATGATAAAGAAAATGAAGAACTACAATTCATTAAAAGATATCATAGAGTGAAAAGACAAACCACAAATGAGAGAAGAGAGTTGCCATTCAAATAATTAAAAAAGGAGTCAGCAGAAAATATTTTAAAACTCTCAAAAATCAACAAGAAAAATGCAATCAATAGGAAAATGGACAAAATTTGTAAAGGAATTTCACAGATGAAGAAATTCTATAACTAATACACATACAAAGTTATTTTCAATCCCTACTGGTAATTAGAGAAAGTGAAATTAAATCCCCAGTGAGATATCATTTTATACCTATCAGACTGGCAAAATCTAAAGGACTGAAAACATCAAATGTGGTAAACAAAGTTGGTGACAGATCAGCAGTCATTTAGGAAAATGGTTTGGTTTAGGTAGTCAAATTAAAGATGTGTTTTTCTTATGACCCAGCTGTTTGCTACTGGCATTTATTCTAGAGGAACTCTTATGCTCCAGGACAGATGAAAATAATATTTATAGCAGTGTTGTTTATAAACAAAAAATGGGATAACTCAGTTGTCCATCAACAGGAGAATAGATAAATTGTACCATATTCACATAGTGGGTGATAGTATAGCAGTAAAAATAAATGAATGTGGCTACGCTCACTGAAAAGACAAATCCAAGAAACATAATGCTGAGTGAAAAAGCAAATATAGAATACATACATTGTTACCCCTGCAAAAGTTCAAAGACAAGCAAAATTAAATAACAGTAAGTATACATATGTATACTTACTTGTACAAAGAAATGATAAATACAAAATTCGGGGGAGGCAGGAAGCAAACAAAGGAGTACAGACGGTGCTTCAGTAATACTGGTAATTGAGTCTGGTTTGTGATTAAAATCCTACGTGCGGCTTTTCAGGCCTGACCATAGGCAATTATGGAGGCTTTACCTGGTAGGCATCACAGAAGAAAGCTGCCCTCCCCACACCAGATTTGGTGTAAAGCCAGTGCATTACAATCTCTGAAGGAGCTGCAATCAAGGTCTCAGGCCCCTGGCCTGTGATGATCTTTCATATATTTACGGTCCTCAGCACCTGCATTCCTGGGTCCTTTATCTGAGGGCTTGGGCAGAGGGCTTCTGGATCTCTGCTGAGACCTCTTTAGAGGGGTATTAGGGAGAAACCTTAAAGATACTTTTCCCCACTCTGAATTAGTACTCAGTACTTTTCCACTCCTAGTCTTCCCTTCTTCCCCCCGCCAAAAATAAAACTCCAACACACACACATATACACCCCTCAGGGCCCATGAAAGTGCCAAGGCCTTTTGTTCGGGGGCCTCCTCAACAGTAAGATTATCCCCACATCTGTCCTGGTCGACCTGACCCTGGACCAGTGCACTGTTCCATGGGGGAAAATAGAATATTGGGGGTGGGGGGGGGGTTGGCATTTCCTCCGGTTTTACACTCTTGTTTACACCACTGTGCCAAGTGATTAAAGGCTTAACTCTTTCAGTTTTGGCTGAGGCTTGCTTAGCATAGCTGAACTCTTGATAGTAATATATTGCTTAAGTTAGGTTGTATAGTAAAGCTACTTTGAACCTCCTCCATAAAAACTTATAAAAAGTTCAAGTTCTGTGGAACTTCTATGGGGAGGACAAATAAGATTAAATCACAAAGAAGCAAATATTTAATTTATAGCTTCAGTACCCCAGAGTACAAAAAGACAAAGGATACTGAGGGGTTATCAGAAAAGTGACTCATTCTTTTTAAAATGTGGGTATAGGGTAGAAGGTAGGATACAAAGGAACCTTTTAAAGCACATAATTCATACAATAAATTTTCTCTTCTTTGGTATGAAATCCTTTAAGTAAGACTGAATTTCACAGTAATATATTTTAAAATGTATCTATACCAAATCTATGGACAATGGGTTTCTATAGTTACTTACCATTTTATAAAACAGTATGTACTTATAAAATGTCTTTAAACTAAGTTTCTTCATTCAAACTACTGTATAAAGTTATATTTGTCCTTAAACTACTTTCTTCAAACCTTGAGGATTTTGTAATTCAACTTATCTTTTGCCTCAACCATACAAGGCTCTGTTTTTACCTCCTTTTGGTTTACATCATTGCTGTACTGATCTTATCGGTCTTCTTATGTAGAAGTCCCTCTGGTTCCCTGAAGATCAGAGTTCCCCATATCTGAGCTTCTCCAACCAGACCCCCCAAAAACATCATAAGGGTAAATACTAAAACTGCACAAACTGTTCTGACAGACCATGGTTTTATAAAAGATGAAATTATATTTTATGTTTATACTGTCTGATCATCATTACACATAACAAATTCTCAAAGGTGAAAAAGGTATTAGAGATTGCCTTGCCCTAATTTGATAATTCCTTATATCTATATAGTACAATTAGTTATAATTTAGAATGTGCTTTCACATCAGCTCATTTGATCCTTGTAACTATATTAATTAGGAATATATAATTATTACCATCTTACAGATCAGAAACAAACAAAAGAAGAGGTTTCTATGATATCCCTGAGGTCATACATTTAGTTAGACATGAACTCAGAAATAAGTATTCCTTGTCCTCTGTACAAGCATGAGACACTCTATACTAAAGCACAGATACTTTCTACTTGTCCTAAACTTGTGGGACAACTTGTAAAATATTAAAATAAAATAGTATGAAAGTGAAACACTTCCAAACTCATTCTATGAGGCCACCATCATCCTAATACCAAAATCAGACAAAGATACCAGAAAAAAAAGAAAATTACAGGTCAACATCATTGATGAACACAGATGCAAAAATCCTCAACAAAATACTAGCAAACTGACTCCAACAGTACATTAAGAGCCAGAGCAATCCTGAGAAAGAAAAATGGAGCTGGAAGAGTCAGACTCCCTGACTTCAGCCTGTACTACAGAACTACAGTAATCAAAACAGCATGGTACTGGCAAAAATACATAAATATAGATCAATGGAACAGGATAGAAAGCCCAGAAATAAACCCACCCACTTATGGTCAATTAATCTATGATAAAGTGGGCAACAATATACAATGGAGAAAAGACAGTCTCTTCAGTAAGTGGTGCTGGGAAAACTGGACAGCTACACGTAAAAGAATGAAATTAGAACATTCTCTAACACCATATACAAAAATAAACTCAAAATGGATTAAAGACCTAAATGTAAGACCAGATACTATAAAAGTCCCAGAGGAAAACATAGGCAGAACACTCTTTAACATAAACCACAGCAATATTTTGGGGGGACCCATCTCCTAGAGTAATGGAAATAAAAGCAAAAATAAACAAATGGGACCTGATTAAACTCAAAAGCTTTTGCACAGCAAAAAAGACCACAAACAAAACAGAAAGGCAGCCTATGGAACAGGAGAAAATATTTGCAAATGATGTGACCAACAAGGGATTAATTTCCAAAATATACACACAGCTCAATATCAAAAAAACCCAACCCAATCAAAAAATGGGCTGAAGACCTAAACAGACATTTCTACAAAGAAGACATACAGATGGCTACTAGGCACGTAAAAAATGTTCAACATGGCTAATTATTAGAGAAATGCAAAGCAAAACTACAATGAGGTATCACCTCAAATCAAAAAATCTACAAATAATGCTGGAGAGGGTGTGGAGAAAAAGGAACTCTCCTACACTGTTGGTGATAATGTAAATTAGTACAGTCACTATAGAGAATGGAGTATGGAGGTTCCTTAAAAAACTAAAAATAGAGTTACCATATGATCCTGTAATCCCACTCTTGGTCATATATCTGGAACAAACTCTAATTCAAAAAGATACATGCACCCCTATGTTCATAGCAGCACTATTTACAATAGCCAAGACATGGGAACAACCTAAATGTCCACTGACAGGTGAATGGATAAAGATGTGGTGTGTGTGTGTGTGTGTGTGTGTGTGTGTGTGTGTGTGTGTGTGTGTCTATATATCTATATCTATGAACGATGGAATATTATCCAACCATAAAAAAGAATGAACTAATGGCATTTGCAGCAGCATGGATGAACCTAGAGATTATCATAGTAAGTGAAGTGTAAGACAGACAAAGACAAATATCATATGGTATCACTTATATGTGGAATCTTAAAAAAAAAAGATACAAATGAACTTATTTACAAGACAGAAATAGACCCATGACATAGAAAACAAACTTATGGTTACCAAAGGGGAAAGGGTCAGGGAAGGGATAAATTAAGAGTTTGGGATTAACATACACATATTACTATACATAAAATAGATAACAAACAAGGACCTACTGTATAGCACAGGAAACTAGACTTAATATCTTGTAATAACCTATAAGGGAAAAGAATCTGAAAAGGAATATATATACATACATATTTAAAACTGAATTGCTCTTCTGTACACCTGAAACTAACATGACATGGTAAATCAACTATACTTCAATAAAAGAGAAATAATTTATTAAAATAAAACAGATTAGAACCAATAAAATGAAATGAACTTAAATTATGATAATGAGTTGTTCAAAACCTTTATAAGGAATACCAGTGCTTTTGTCAAATATAGCTTTTGTCAAATCTGTTACTTTTGAGTTCATTATCTACATATTAAACATTACTGACATCAAGGCAAAATAAATTTAATCATGAGTTTTTCTCAGATTTTGCTCTTACTGTATAGTCTCCATTTTTTTCATATGTACACCTGTAGCTTTCAGTAAAAGGATACTTAGCAAAATCCTTACTTAAAATTGACAAGTAAAGAAATATTTTTCTACTAATATATCTAAGGCAGAAAGAAAACAGCTTTAAAGAAGACCTTGGACAATGTTACCAGACTTTTTTTCCTTTTCTTCCTTTTTTTTTTTTTTTTTTGCATTAGCTTCCTTACCTCCAAAAATATGGAATGCTTTTTTGCGGCTTGGTAGGGGCCACTTTGCAGAGCTGGATTTCTGAAAGCTTTGTTTTCTTTTCAAATATTCTTTAGTAAAGAATGTTTTTGTGGCATTGTTCAGTTCTAGAGTAAAGCAAAAGAAAATAGTATTTTTAAACATTAATTTGAGTAAAATGGCAAGAACCTGAAAAATGGTTGTTGTAGTATTTTGATAATAAATTCAGATCTCTTTAAGACAGTGAAGACAAAAGTACAGTCAACTTTTTTTTTTAACCCAAGCAAACCTAACTCCTCTGAATTTGATGCAACTCTGATATGCCTACACATAGAACACACACCTACTGAGCAGCTCCTATGTCAGATACTACACCAGATATGCAGAACACAGTGATGAATGAGACATAGCCCTGCCCTCAAGAAGACTGCAGTCTAAAAGATGGAAATAAACAGGTAGACCAGAAAAAGGGGGAAACGTGTTATGGGTGTAGCAATAGAATAACTAGAGTGTAACCATGGCTCAGGAGTGATAATGAAAAGGAAAAATCCTTAGAACTTTTTATGTCATAGTCTCTTTATTTCATTCCATATGTGATGGGTTGACCATTTAGATGCTAACGCTGCTGATATGAAGAAGTTTAAAAGATGTAGAGATAAATTCTCAACCTTTCAGAAACATTAATGAGTTAAAGAGAAAAGGAAAATATTCATTTGAAATAAACGAATACCAAAGATCACATATGATGACATTCACTTTATTTTTAAAATTTTATTTATTTATTTATTTAGGCTGTGCTGGGTCTTAGCTGCACCACGCAGGATCTTTTTTTTTTTTTTTTTTGCGGTACGCGGGCCTCTCACTGTTGTGGCCTCTCCCGTTGCGGAGCACAGGCTCCGGACGTGCAGGCTCAGCTGCCATGGCTCACGGGCCCAGCCGCTCCGCGGCACGTGGGATCTTCCCGGACCAGGGCACGAACCTGTGTCCCCTGCATCGGCAGGCGGACTCTTAACCACTGTGCCACCAGGGAAGCCCCACCCAGGATCTTTTAGTTGAGGTATGCGGGCTCTTAGTTGTGGTCCAGTGGGTAAGACTCTGCGCTCCCAATGCAGGGGTTTGCTCTCTGGTGGGGGAACTAGATCCCACATACATTCACTTTAAGAGTCTCTGGATACGAGCCAGGGAAAGCAAGGCATGATCCGAGTTGAACTGTTCGATGGAGAAGTTCTTCTCAGGGAGGCCAGTGTAGAGCTGGTTACTAACTGAGAAATAAAGTAGTCTTTCCATCAATGATGCCCTCTTACTTTCATCCCACAATTATTCCTGTACTATCTTCTCTGTTTCCATCCTTCAGGCTTTGAGCTTCTGCTCAAACCAGTTACATCAAATTATCTCTATTTTTCCTAATTACTCTCCAGGATTGATTCTTACCTTAAGCAATTCACAGGGAAAACAGATTCTCAGAGTTTACATTTAACAGCAAAAGAAACAATGTAAAAAACAGACCACTCCAAGCAAGGGAGGTTAAGTATTAAACTGGCAACTCCCTTCCCCATTCTACACCCAAGGGCCAGTAATTAAAGCACACAAGATAGAGAAAAAGTAATTTCATAGTCTGTGTACTCATCGTGTATGTTGGCGGTTGTTATGGCTAGTGAATGTTTTATCCTTCATATGTTTAATAGTTAAATCATTTCAGATTGGATATTCTCGCAGTGTTTTCTGCAGCAGTGCACAGGTGTTTTATCAATGTCCACTCTGCCCACTGCCTGTGAACAGCCCCTTAGTGTAAGATGGTCATGGCACTACTACCTGGTTAAAAGGACTCATCAGTGTCATTCATACTGATGAAGAGAATGGAAGAGATTATCAAATGACTTATAACACATTCACTTACAGTAACAATTCTTGCAGGGCTTATCCTTAAGCAGTGATGACTGTAATTCAGGGTATTTTCTGAGAAATTAAAAATCCTATAAGTGGTATTGTGTTAACAATTAACTCTAGGGCAAATTGACTCACAACTTCCTAAATGCCTTTAAAAGTAAGACCAGTGTGGTGGGTAAATGATTTCATGTGGGAGATAATATAAACCAAGGTGAAGAGTTTGAAACTCAAGAATTCTTATTCCCCTCCTTTCTATTTCTCCTCTCCACCTCCTCCTCCTTCTGGAGAGCTTGTAGCCATGCTCTAAAATGTTGATGCAATAACCAGAGGATGCCACTGCACTGCCCTCTCTTAAAATGAAAACTTATTTGGAAGTGTAATTGATTTCAGTAAACCAGATCAAAAAGACATTCTTGTAAGAGTTGGCCAATAAGTGCAGTTTTGAAAGCTGGTCACAAATCAAACTTCTCTTAGACGATACATGAGAGAGGTAAAAGTAATAATGATAACTGTGATATTTTTGTTTTCTAGCTTCAAGGAACTTATTACACAATGCACTTTTAACCTACATAACAAACCCATGTGATTAATGCACCAAAGAAAAAAAGGGTTCATAAAAATATTTATAATACCTACAAAAACTATGATCAGAGAAATTACTAAAATGTGCAAAATGAGATGGGAAATGTACCTACAACATTTTGTTGAACATAAATACATGTGTCCATAACATAATCTTATGAGATGTTGGAAGATTTTATTTCTTACACTGATCTGAAAGGCCTTTGGAGAAAAGAGGACCTAGAAGCCCTTATCCCTCCATTTCTGGGGCAAATAAGAACTGGGTTCTAATGCTTCTTAACTGTGGCACCTTTCGTAAGTTGTTGAACTTCTCTTTGTACTCACTTTCTACCCTATCTCTGGCAAACATTTATTTTGCAACAGCTATGTGCCTAGCACTTTACTGGTATAGCTATAAATATAGAAATTAATTAAATGTAATTCCTGTCTGCTGGGCATTGTACTAGATCACTGATTCCAAAATACACGTCTGGAGCCTGGCTATGCATCAAAATTGCTGAGGGCACTTGTTAAAAAGACAAATTCTAGGACCTTGCCCAGATATTACTGAAGCAGAATTGCTGTGGATGTGACCTAGGAGTCTGTGCTTTCTACAGGCTCCTTGGGTGATTCTGATGCACAGTCAAATTTGATAACCACTGGATGAAATGACCTTAAATCCTTTTCTGTTCTAAAATTACCTGAATTTATTTAAATAGGTTAAACCTTATATCACTCTGGTATAAACTGTACAAACCTTACCCAAGGATGTTGTTCTTTCTATAGAACAATGTTGCTTCATTCTAGTGGCATTTGAACTTGGAACTCCAGGATATTGCAACAAAAAAAATATTCAGTACTACCTTTCTCAGAATTATTTGGAAGAAGCACTGAGAAAAATCTGAAGGCAGACCAAGATGTAGGGCTTGGAGTAAAAGGTGATAAAAACTACCTTTATCTCCTCCTTTGCCAACCCTACCTCTTAGGGAGTAGAGGCTTCTTAATACAATATACATTATAATGTATTAGATGTAATCAATATTTCATATCATTCAATATGCTAGAAAAAGACAAAACCCTGAATATCCTGGAAAGATTCTAAAGTCTACTCAAATGGTACATTTAGTTAAATGTGGTGGCAGTACCAGTGGAAACAGCAGCATCTTTGCGTGACACTATCATAGAAATAGTAAATAAGTGTTAAGATAAGAGTTCCAGGCTTCTTGACTTGGCTGAATGCAGGAGTCAATCACCAACTACATAAAAACATAATTCACATTATTACAGTGTATATTACCATGAGTTTCACTGTATCGTATCATAAAGAATAAAATAAGAACAACCACATACACAGCGCAATTTTGAACTACAGGCAGTACCAATAGGGTAGTGTAACTCTGATTTCTGCTTTATGCTTCAATATGGGCAATTTTATATTTAAACAACTAATTATAATTAAGCAAATATTTGTTAGTAATAGTTTTAAGCATTCTGCTAAGTATAAGAGTTAAAACTGTGAAACAGGCATAGTACCTGCATTAAATCCTATCTAGTAAATAGGTAACCATTAAGTTATGAGGTAAGTGCCATGATAGGGTTAATTCAGGCCTTAGGGTCCTATTAACAAGGGGAATATAATAAGAGTATTATTATAAATACAGGGCACAGTCATTTAGATGGACCCAGTGGTATTATGTTCTAATTTAAAAGCCTAGGATATATGTGTCCACCCATCTCACTTAGATTATTAAAGGCCTTGTTTACCTACTTAAAATTATGTCTCATTATAATGAAAGCTTTTTTTCCCTACAATTCCCTTCTGAGTCCTATGTTGTTTGATACATAATATTTCATTTTTCACAAAGATGCAACTTGCAAAAAGATGATTTGACAAAAAGAAATTTGAAGCATGTTTTAATAAAAGTTAAAAAAAAAGACTACTTCTCCAAGAGTTTTGCATTATATATATAGAATGAGCCCTGATTTTAAGTGGAAACCCAACTTTCCTTCATTTCAACAGGCATGGGACATGCTTGTTCACAGGCATTATTTCGTTCCAGGAGATTAATGTACAATAAAGGACATTTGCAAGGAATAGACAAGATTGTGAATGAAGAGTCCCAATCAGTGGGCATTTGTATAAAAAGGGAGATTTCTAACAAAACAATCTTTACCAGCTGATGCTTAACCCTCATTTTTTAAACATAGCATTTAGTTTAAGTAACCTCTTGTGAGATGATCTTTAGAACTTTTAGATTAGTCTCATCTCACTCTTCTTCTTTAATATGTTGATCTATATGTTTATATATTTAATATGATGAAAAATAGTAATTTTTCAAGAATATACAATCTAAGATAGTTTTCTTTGTATTGTTTTACAGCAGCAGGAGTAAAATTGAGTGAGGATGCTGCTTCAAGGGGATTTGAGATCTTTCCCTTACACAGGAACAGAGAAGGGCTAATATATCGACATTTGAGCTCACTTTACTAGATATCAATGAAAATCTATAAACTATCTTAAAACTGTCTTCAGGGTTTCAAGGGCAATGCTTGATCTGCATCTCTGCAAGAGGGGCAAGAAAGTCTCACTTGTAAGGGACCCTAATTCTCCTAGTGAAACTCATTTTATACCCATGTGAGCACCCAGAAAGGTCCATCTATGAGGGGAACACTACCAGTTAGAGAAAACTGGAGTCTGCTATTGCAGCTTGCATTTAACAGAATATGACTACTTTGACTCAAAGAAATATGAGTAAGATAAGCCTCAGAACCAACTCTTCAGACCTGGCAGGTTCTCACCCTAGGGCGGCTGCAAGGTCTCCTAGTAACTGCATGTCCTATGTGATTTGGTGGCAAGAGGAACTCTGAATGTTCGAAAGAGAGACCAACCAGGAGTATCTCATTAATACTTATGAATATTTATCTATGTATGCTCTGAATATAAATTTTAACCTGATTTTCTTACCCTTTCCTAGTGAACTGTTCAAAGTTAAAATCTAGTTAGGAAGTTCCATCTCCAACTAAATATGTAGCCTGATGACAGAGGCACATACAACAGGGACCAAACCAAACCAAAAACAAAAATTCTATATTTGACACTTTGTCAAGGTGGAGCTATGGATTTTACAATATACAAGTCATTACAGAATATAATTTATGCTTAACTGATGTTAATATTTAGGAGTTCCTATTTCATTAGGTAGATAAACTACAGTTAAAATTTTATCCATTTTAATGTAATAATTCCACTTAATATTTGGTACTGCAATATTTTATACCCATCATTTTTATACCTGAATAGGAAAAGAGTTGTTACAAATACTTTAACCCTTTGGCCCAGGAGAAATCTGCTAGTACTATAAGACCTTCTTAGGTTAGAGAATTTATCCAAGCTTTCATCTCAGCCATCTTGTGTTTAAGTTGTGCTTATTGATGTCCTTTAAGACTCTGGAGCATTAAGAATTATTTCAGTAACTGTTTCATTACCCAAGAATAACTAGTTTACCCTCTGTTAGAGGAATAATAAGGCCAAGAGGAGATCTACTAAATTAAGCCCAATTCAACAATAACCTTTATTGTGCTCTTAGTATGATAAAGACAAAATGCTAAGTACTTTGTACTGTTATGATGTATACTGTTATTATTTTGTATTTAAAGTTACACTTCAAGATTTAGAAAAAGGCTTTTGAAAGCCTATGGATAGGGATATACTAGTGGATCTTCAAAACAGATAGTTAGTGGGAAGCAGCCACATAGCACAGGGAGATCAGCTTGGTGCTTTGTGACCACCTAGAGGGGTGGGATAGGGAGGGTAGGAGGGAGACGCAAGAGGGAGGAAATATGGGGATATAAGTATATGTATAGCTGATTCAATTTGTTATAAAGCAGAAACTAACACACCATTGTAAAGCAATTATACTCCAATAAAGATGTTAAAAAAAAAAAGGTTATCACAGCATCCATTCTTGGCTTCAAAGAATCCATGATTCTCTGTCTTCTGTATGAAAAGAAACAGGACTCCATCCTCCCTGCCCACAATCATATTTAATGCTGCACTTCGGTTTACTTATTTATTTTTAAAAACTGTCAAAGTAACACATGCCCATGGTTTGAAAAGATCCAAATGATGTTAAAAGGCTCAAAAAACCAAAACCAAAACCAAAACAACAATGAAGATCTATTCCACTCCCTCTATATCTAGCTCCACTCACAATCCCCAGGGACTGTTTTAAATATTCCTGTTTTCAAGCTTTTTTCTGGAGATTAACCTCCATTAACCTCCTGCAAGGCAGTGTTTTTCAACACTTGGTTTGCAGACCACTAGCCATATGTGAAAGGATTTAGGATGAAATTGAATGAAAAATTTAAAAATTTTCATAGTTACCTATTTATTTTAATGTATATTAGAAGAAATGTATAAACTAGAACATCAAATACATAAATTCACAAATAAATTGTTAAGGATGAGGCTAAAATAAGTATTTTTTTTAAAAACGTGTTGATATGAAGAAAATCTTTAAGTAAAAAAGTAATTCTGGTGGTATGTGGATACAGTAAAAATTGTGAAGGTGGTAGGAAAATGAGAGAAATTTGAGAAACACTGCTCTAATCATTATGCTTATTTTTCTATTTCTTTTTTATAATAAAATATATTTTTTCCATACATTAATACACAAGAGTGACTACACTAAAAGACATCATGAAATAGATACTCCTACTGATAAAGAATGAGTTTGTACATATATACAATGGAATACTACTCAGCCATAAAAAAGAACAAAATAATGCCATTTGCACCAACATGGACACAGCTAGAGATTATCATACTAAGTGAAGTCAGAAAGAGAAAGACAAATACCATATGATATCACTTGTATATGCAATCTAAAATATGGTACAAATGAACCTATCTGCAAAACAGAAAGACTCACAGACATAAAGAACAGACTTGCAGTTGCCAAGGGGGAGGGGGGTGGAGGAGGGACTGGGAGTTTGGGATTAGCAGATATAAACTATTATATATAGGATGGATAAACAACAAGGTCCTAGTATACAGCATAGGGAATTATATTCAATATCCTGTGATTAAACCCATAATGGAAAAGAATATAAAGAAAAAAAGAATGTCTGTGTATAACTGAGTCACTTTGCTGTACAGCAGAGACTGGCACAGCATTGTAAATCCACTATACCTCAATAAAAAAAAATGAACAACTTTGGATTTTGGAGGCAGTGATGATTCTGTACAAGATGAACAGAAAAATGAAAAAATGAAAAATTTCATGGATGAACGCAAGAACAAAACCACTATTAGCATAAGAATTAACAGACCAGATTTTTTGGTATAGAATAAGAGAAAGTATGAAATGCCGTTAATGGGAATAGGGACAATAGAACAAGACCAATTACAGGTTGTCACAGTGGATAAAAAGAGGAAGTGTGATGTTCTTTTGGATGAGCTGTATGTCCTGGATAAAGCTCAGCAGGACATCTAAAAGTTAGACAGAATACTGGATAATTCGTCACTGTGTGGGACTGGCCCAAACACTGCAGGATATCTGTCATCCCTACCCCTGCTCACTAGATGCCAGTAGCATCCTCATATTATTGTGACAGCCAAAATATCCCTGGTGAAAAATATCATAAGCCTGCTTTATGCTTAAAATCCTAGATTAGGTTAAATGTCATTTCTTTACTTACTTAGGGACTTCTACACACAAGGTGAGGACTTAGCCATTTTCTTTTCCTTTTTTTCCAATGGAATTCACCAGCACTTCTTCTTATCAGCATCTAGTTCCAGCATGTAAAGGCACAAGAGTAGTGGCATGGGGTGGGTGGTCAAAAAAGGAGACAGACGTTGAATGGAGGAAAATAGTGGAACAAGGGTAGAAATCCTCCTTGCTGAGGTGTGGGTACATCTGAATGAGGTGAGAGCAGTGAGTGACTTCACAATTAGAGTTAAGTTGTACTGATCCTGTGGCTCCCTATGCAGTACCTGAGACACTTGTATCTTCCACATGAGCATGGGCTGGGATCCCTGAACAATGAACACTGAGTCTATCGTAGGACTGCCCATACCAGTGTTCTTCAGAGTCAGTCCACAATAGGGGCAGTGACATGCTTTGTTTGAAGGCTTCAGTCATAAAGTCAATTCAAAAAAATATGATGCCTTCCTTCACAACGAAACCATAATCTCCTTGGCTGAGGGATTCCTCCCCCCTCACTTGGATGACCCTCTCTCCATTTAATGCTCGTAAGACATAGCCTTTTCCCTTCCTCAGCCTGCTGATGGAGGTGGCCTGCAGATCCTGTTATACAGCATGTAGCACCTCTCTGAACAGACCTACTGTTGGGGTGCTGATGTGGGAGTTCCTTGTCTGAAAGAATGAGGCTGTCAGTCAGTGAATAAGAAAGGTCTTCCCTATCCAGAGGTCTTTCTCCTCAGCTCTGCCCATCCTGGATTCTTTTTCATCTCCACAGACAAAAGAACTCTAGTTAACACCAGAACTTTTCCCAATCTCACAAGCAGGCTTAGAGTCTTCCATGTGCAAAACTTATTCTGCTGTTTTCCAAAGTGACTTTGCCATTTTATACTCCAACCAGCAATATATGAGTTCCAGTTTCTCCATATCCTTGTCAACACTTGTTGTCTATCTTTTTTTTTTTTTTTTTTTGCGGTATGCGGGCCTCTCACTGTTGTGGCCTCTCCCGTTGCGGAGCGCAGGCTCAGCGGCCATGGCTCACGGGACCAGCCGCTCCGCGGCATGTGGGATCTTCCCGGACCGGGGCACGAACCCGTGTCCCCTGCATCGGCAGGCGGACTCTTAACCACTGCACCACTAGGGAAGCCCTATCTTTTTAACTATAGCCACCCTAGTTACTGTGAAGTGATATCTCATTATAGTTTGGATTTGCAACTAATGACTAATGATATTGAGCATTTTTTCATGCTTATTGGCCATCTTTATATCTTCTTTGGAGAACTGTCTATTCAAACTCTTTGTCCATTTTAAAATAGGGTTATTTGTTTTTTAATTCTTGAGTTGTAACAGTTCTTTATATATTCTAGATACTAGATCCTTGTCACATATATGACTTACAAATATTTGCGTTTATCCTGGTTATCTTTTCACTTTGCGTTCACTTACAAATATTTGCGTTTATCCTGGTTATCTTTTCACTTTGCGTTTATCCTGGTTATCTTTTCACTTTCTTGATAATATCCCTTTAAGCAGAGAAGTTTTTTACTTTGATGAAGTCTGATTCATCTATTTCTTTTTTGGCTGTTTGTGCTTTAGGTGTCATATCTAAGAAACCATAGCCCAATACAATTTCAAAAAATATTTACAACTATGTTGTCTTCTAAGAGTTTTATATTTTTATCTCTTACATTTAGGTCTTTGTTCCATTTTAAGTTAATTTGTGTATGTATGTGTGTGTGTTTGTGTGTGTGTGTGTGTGTGTGTGTTCATAGTGTAAGGGAGGGTTCCAAATTCATGCCTTTGCATCTGAATTTCTAAATGTGACAGGCTCTCTATGTTCTTACTGAGTATAATGGTAGACTTCAGTAGATTTTTAAAAAAATAAATGTTTTTCTATTTGCTGTACATCCTTAGGACAATTTCCATAGACTTAAATGAAATAAAAATCATTTCACCAGTTAAACAGTTGTTTTGCTGGAGTGAGGATCCATGAAGCTTCTCACGTTACCATTCCAGAAATCTTCTTCACTATTTCTTAATTTATCAACTTTAAATAATATTGACTTCCTTCTAGGAGGATTTGGGTCTTTTGCAATATCTTCTTCCCTTCTCACCTCTCAAATTTTTGTGAATAATATCATTTTTAGTTTCTATATTGTCTACCTTCATTATTAGTATGCTTTCATCAGTTAGGATGCTCTTGGTGTACACTAATAGAAAAATTTATTCAAATTGCCTTAGTTAATTAATAAATTTAATATTTCATGTAATAGAAAATTCAAAGGTAGGGTAGGCTTCAAACCTGGCTGACTTGGTGGTTAAACAATGTCATCAAGACCCCTTGTTCATTTCTTTCTTTAGTTTTACTATCCAAAATAAAGACTTTATACTCAGCTGGTTCCCCACTTGCTCATAAGATGGCTGCCAGTAATTATCCCTATTACACACCTTCTTGTTTATGTCCAATGGGGAAGAAACTAGCTTTTCCATCTCATGTCTTAAGAGTAAAGGCAAATTTTAGTCTCACCTCATCACTCAGAAGTGAAACACATGCCCATTTATGAACCTATCACTGGCAAAAGGAATAGATTACCAAAAAGCCAAAGATGGGTTCATCTACCCAGGAGCCACCTGACCTATGCTGAGGGAGTTAAATACTGGAATAAAACTCAGGGTATGTTAGGAAGAAAGATGTAATGGATATAAATTAGCAACCAATAGTGTCTACTACCTATTTTTTTGTATGCTTTTGTGTTAACTTTTTTCCCCCATATTTGCTAGTTTTATTTATTTATTTAACTTTTTTTTTAAACATCTTTATTGGAGTATAATTGCTTTACAATGGTGTGTTAGTTTCTGCTTGATAACAAAGTGCATCAGCTATACATATATCCCCATATCTCCTCCCTCTTGCATCTCCCTCCCTCCCTCCCTATCCCAACACTCTAGGTGGTCACAAAGCACCGAGTTGATCTCCCGTGCCATGCAGCTGCTTCCCACTAGCTATCTATTTTACATTTGGTAGTATATATATGTCCATGCCACTCTGTTAACTTTTGACAGTATTATCTTGACCTCCACTAACAAATGATATTAATGCCTTCCACCCTGTCTTCTATATATGCTCTCCCACTTCAAATTCTCAACTTCTAGTGTATCAAGTACTTTATCAAGATCACATCTAACAGTGTTAAGAAATATAAGCAAAATCGCATGAAATACTGAATGTTATATTGAGAGTGGTTTAAATCATTATTTTCCTAAGCACACTCTATGGAATAAGTCTGGAAGGAATTTCATCATAACTCTATCCACTGAACTACTCTAAATTACAACTAACCCCTTATTCATTTGCCAAATATCTTCAGTTCCTTTAGAAAATGACAACCTTCCCACTTTAATCTTTGATAATAACTGTCCCCTGGTTTGTACACAATTGGAATGGTGACATTAGGTAGCTGAGATGATTAATTCATTCACTTAATAAATAACTCTCAAGGTTCAGTAAAGTTAACAGAATAGTGTAAGATTGGAAACTGACTTTCTCCCAAAATATCAACAAAAGCAGCTGAAACCAGAAGAGGAAAAAAATCCCATTTACAATTGCAGCAACAAAAGTATACAGGCATAGGGCTTCCCTGGTGGCGCAGTGGTTGAGAGTCCGCCTGCCGATGCAGGGTACACGGGTTCCTGCCCCGGTCCGGGAGGATCCCACATGCTGCGGAGCGGCTGGGCCCGCGCGTCCGGAGCCTGTGCTCCGCAACGGGAGAGGCCACAACAGTGAGAGGCCCGCGTACAGCAAAAAAAAAAAAAAAAAAAAAAAAAAAAAAATACAGGCATAAAGCTAATAAGAATTTTGCTGTGCCATTTGAAAGGAAATTACAGAAATGTTATTGAGAGGCAATATGCTTTCAATATTATAACAATGTTATAATATTATAACAATGTTATAAAAATGTCAATTAAAAATGTGAATTATTCCCCAACTTATAAAATTAATTCACTTATGAGTTATTAAAACATAAAGCTAAAATAATTATAAGACCGAAGTAATGGTATAGGACAAGATAGAAATATGAATGGAAAAGAACAGTTGCCAAAAAACACAGAAACATTTTAGTAATTATCTTCATTACCTAAAAAAGGCAGTTCAATCAGTATAGAAAAAAAATGAATTGTTCAATAAATGTTAGTGGGATAAATGCTTACAAACACGGAATAAAGGGACTATATATTTTTTTAAATTATGACTTAAGCTGTTTATTCTTTCTAAATTAGTAAAAAACTATTTTGCAAGATTTATTATTATTATTTTTTGTTTGTGGTTTTCTTGTTTTGCTTTTGAAAGGTACTATATTTTTAACCAAACCGCACACCATAATAAATGGACTGGAATTAAGAGCAGGGAAATGAGGACAAAATGAAATCCAAAATAAATATAGGTAAAGAGACTATTTATAAACAGTAAGTCCCCTACATATGTACCTTCAAGTTGCGAACTTTCAAATATGCGATCGTGTGTTCACATGTCCAATCACATAAGTTAGCTCACATGTCTGGCGTATGTTATCACATGTGTGCATCCTCTACAAGTGGTTGTACTTTTGTGTATTTTACTGTACAGTACTGTATATAGTGCAGTAGTACAGTATCTTTATTTCAAGCTCAGGATGTCTGGAAGCAAGCGTAAAAGCAGTGGTGATGTAGCTGGTACTAATGTACTTTTCAAGGTACTGTACTGTAAGATTAAAAATGTTCTGTTTTTGTGTTTGTTTGTTTTTTATGTATTATTTGTGTGAAAAGTATTATAAGCCTATTACAGTACAGTACTATATAGCTGATTGTGTTAGTTGGGTACCTAGGCTAACTTTGTTGGACTTAACAAACAAATTGGACTTACGAATGTGCTCTCAGAACACAACTCATTCATATGTAGGGGATTTACTGTAATTCTGTAGTGGATAAGGCCTTTTAATACCTAACTTTGAAATTAGAAATAATAAAGGCAAAGGTTGCTACATAAGACTACATAAAATATAGAAGTTCTGCACATTCATAAAATATAATAAACATAAATCAAGTACATATGACGAAATAGGAAAGCGATTTGCCACATATGACAAAAGCTGACATTACTGAAAAAAAAAATCCTCTTGCAGTAAATAAGAAAACGATGAACAGACCAAAAGAAAAATCAGCAAAGGACATGGTAAGGGATTTAAAAGGAAAAAAAAGGATAGTCCAGAGTGTTGAGAAAATAAGCCCATTATATTGCTGCTTGCAATAATTTTGGAGCATAATTTTGTAACATATACATAGCCTTAAAACACGTACAGACTTTAACTACCAATTCTACTCCTGGAAATCCATTACAAGGAAATGCTCGGAGATGTGTGCAAATATTTATCCATATATACCAGCAAAAAAAATGAATGATAAACAACTAAACTAAATAGTAGATAGCTTAAGTAGATAATGATATAATCACAAGAATTTAAAGTAAAACAAGGGAATTCCCTGGTGGTCCAGTGGGTAAGACTCTGCGCTCCCAATGCAGGGGGCCCGGGTTCAATCCCTGGTCGGGGAACTAGAGAGCACATGCATGCTGCAACTACGAGTTCGCATGATGCAACTAAAGATCTTGCTGCTGCAACTAAGACCCAGCTCAGACAAAATAAATTAAATAAATAAATAAATATTTTTAAAAAAGTAAAACAAAAGCAGGTCAAAAGCCTTATGTTCAAAATGAACATTTTACAAAAAAAATGATTAAGTATATGGATATAAAATATTCTGGAAGAATACTCGATAAATGATGTGATCTTTAAATGGTAGGACTATGGAGGATTTTGAGCTTATAATTTTATTTGTAAAGTCGGATTTTTCTATAATGAAATTGTATTACTTACATAATTTTAGAAGTTATTTTTATCGGAAAACCAGACTCTCTCTCTCTCTCTCTCTCTCTCTCTCTATATATATATATATATATATATATTTTTTTTTTTTTGGGCTACTGGCAATGTTGCTTTCCCTAATCTATACTCTGATATGCCCTCAGCTCTTATCAAAGAATACCATAAGATACCATGTTAGAACACCTGATATTGCATTTGCTCTGAGGATGTTTTTGAGGACACTGCCTACTCCATCTCTCACTATGCCTAGAAATCACATTAAAAAATTTCTTTTAAAGTGCTGGAAAAAACTTCTCTTGCCCTTAGGAGTTGGTATGTTTCTTTCCATCGATCATGAGAATCATTTAATTGTATGCTTATTTTATTTTTTCTTAGGCAGACAGAATATTAAAATGAAATACTTCATTACTTCCCTTGCCTTGCTACCTCATTGCATATATATTTTAAAACATGTCAAATCTTTTTGAGGTAGGTATAAATAACTAAGTAGTATATTCCCATTATTATTACCAGCTTCTAAATGACAGTGCACAACCAAATTTAGTCTCCATTGGAATAAATATTCCCAATATGATTTATTATATAGAAGAACCAATTTTGGAAATAAAGGAAAATATGACATTGTTGCTTTGATAAATGAACCAAGAGAGAGTCAAATCATCATTGTTTTAAGACATTAAGGAAAGCAATTTTAAAATCCCTGTCAACATTAAACTGGATCATGGAAGGCAGGGACATCTGTCTAAATCACTATGTACATCGCCTAGATGCTTCCCTTCAAAACAGGCTTTCAGTAAATGTTTTCTTGCATAGATGGTCAGAGATAACACTGAGAAAGAGATGTTACTCTTCACATTTCATTCATTCCAAAGCACCTAGCAAGGGATCTAATACTAGAAAAGAACCCCTATTTTTCCTGCTTCAATGTAAGCCAGAGAAGAACTTCCAGTAAGCTTCTGTCCTCCCATGGAATTGCTTCCTTCCCTCTCTCCACTCCTTACTTGCTCTTCCCCATGAAAGGAAGAGTGATCTGTCAGTGTGACAGATGACAGCCTGCAGTCCCTGACCATGTTTCTCTATTGGCTACAGTCAACTGTGCTTGGCATGTCCTTTTGTCTCCAGGTCTGTCTGTGCTCAGTGCAGTGATTTTGTGCTCCAAACTATATGCACTAGGCAAAGATCAGAGAGGCAAAGTTATATTTTCTCTTCACTGTTTGATTACTGAGCCTGTAAGCCAGGTTTGCAAGTCTTCATGCAGCTGGTTGGGTTAAGGCATGCAAAGCTTATTTTTATAAACTGATTCTTCCTTGCAGATGGGTCCTTGGATTTTCTTTTGCGGAAGAAAAATGTACCATGTGTTTTCTACAGTTTTACTATTAATAAAGTACATACTTTGATCCTCATTTAGTTCCTCTATGGTTGAGGCGAGAATGTGGATATAGAAATTTCCTCCCCTAAGGTTTAGCACACAGTAGTGCACTCAATAAATATCAGCTCTGCTTACTTCTATCATTCTTCCCTTTCACCTTAGCAGGTTTCTATGTTCCACATTCATTCGTTTTTCCTTTCTCCACTAGTATGTTTTAAATATTGTGTTATATTCCATCTTTACATGATAATTAGGTAAACAAATCCTTGTTCCAATTTTACTATCTTCTAGTTCAAGAAGAAAGGCCTTAAGAACAACAAGAATGTTGAGAAGATTTGAAGTCTGGGGGAAAGGCCTAATAGTTATCTTCAGATATTTACAGATTTATTCTCTGAGACTTCAGAGGAAAAAGCATGGGCCAAAGAATGAGGAGTAGTGGAAGGCAGATTTGAGGAATAAATAATCAACAGGGCTGCTTCAAATTTTAATGGAATGTCCTTGACACTGGAGATGTTCAAGTACATGCTGAACAATAACTAGTTAGGATGCTTTAGAAAAGATCTCAACATTGAATAGAGGACTAGAGATGAGAAACTATTCTCATCTATGATTCTATGATCTTAACAAGTTCTAATGAGTTGGGCAAGCACTGTTTTATAAACTAAAGAGTAACAAATTATGCTGTATATGATTTTCAATAACTTTCTCATGTTAATTCATACAGTACTTTTAGAACTGGAACAAAGAGGTAGTCAAAATAGTCAGGTAATTGTGTTAATGAAAGACAACAGTTACCTGTCTGGAAAAAGACTCTGGAAATAATTGTCCGACACAATGGGCAGGGAGTGCTTGCAGGATTGTCTTTGGCAAGAGTCCGTAAGCAGGGCTCACAGAAGATGTGGTGGCAAGGGTAACACATGTAGGGGTTGAAATAAACATCCAGACACACTGCACAGATGTAGCTCTCCTTTTCTTCTGCATATTCATTGTCATCATCTGTACTCATCTCATTATCCAAAGTCTGCAAAACATAAGCAAAAACGATTTTTCTTAGTTCAGTATGATATTGGTTTCCTTGAGAAATTGAGACACTGATTTTATATTTTCTTAAAATGAATGAAAATATTTATGAGAAACAGGTAATATCTGTTTCTGTGCATAATCAAAGTGACAGAAATGCTACCTCGCAAAGTGGGAAGAAACTGGAAACATACATGAAAAACCCAGAAGTCTTAATTATTCATTTTAGTATTTTTATATAATGCTAAATGTTAAAATATAGTACCTGAACACATTAGGTATACCAGTATCTCTATTTAACCAGCACTACTTAAGTAACTGTTAGGTCCTAGGACGACAGGTTCCCCCTATCTATTCCACTCCCACCACAGCAAATAAGCTGACTGTCGCAAGATTATAAAGCCTTACATGGGCATTCACACATGAAGAGAAGTGGGGGTAAGAGGATGTCATACTTCATCTTCACACCATGCATGGAGCATTTTTATTCTACATTTTGCACCTTCCTGGACCTCAAAGCCAATAAAAGGCCAAAGCCTAAGGTATGTCAGGAAGTAGATAAGGCAAAGAAACTTGTAGTAATTCTGGGATGAGCCTTGTAACTGGGAAATATGATGATCCCTCTCCTCTCTCCCAAATGGAACAGTTAAGAAAGACGCTATTAAAAAGTAGTTAGGATTTGTTATAAAGCATAAACTAACACACCATTGTAAAGCAATTATACTCCAATAAGGATGTCAAACAAACAAACAAACAAAAAAAACTGTAGTTAGGCACTCAGGTTAGCAGCACAAAATCTGGTGGCTGAATTCCTGTTACTTAACATCACAATATTCCTCATCCATGAGGATGCTGTGAGAATTAAATGAGGTAATCCACATAAAGCGTTAAGCAAAGTGTCTGGTATATAACAAATATTCAATAAATATTAACCATAGCCATCCTTCTCTCCTCTCTTCTTCAAAGGCCCTATAGTCTTGGTTAGAGCCTTGGGAAATTTTCCTCAAACCAGGCCTGACCTCAGTCCACTGAGGCATAATGGGAATCTACATGGTGTAGATGCTTTCCTCCTCACTTTAATGGATGTCAAAAATGGAGATCAGTGATTAATATTTGAGTAAGCCTTGGGTTTAATAAATATTTTTAGGTTACATGAAATGTAAAAGTTACACAAATGAGGCAAACAGAGCCTTGAAAATACAGAAAAACCTTTCTACTGGATAAACTATTATTTGATTTATCCAGATGGCTTTGCTTCCTCTTTCTGCTGCTTGTTGATAATTTCTCTCTTTCTGAAAGACATATTTGAGGCATTAGGCCATTCTTTTTAATTGGTTGTCTGACTTTTCTTAAGCATTTTTACTTAATCTAGTTATTTGTTGTTACTGGCTAGATGTGTTGCAAATATTTCTTCCTTTTCTCTGGTTTGCCTTTTCATTCTTTTCATAGTGTTTTTTGATAAAATGAAATTCTTAATTTTAAAGAACATTTTTCCTTTATGATTTAATACTTTTTGTGTCTTATTTAAGAACTCTTACTTTTTCCCAAGGTCAGTAAGAGAGTCTTATTTTGCATCCTATAATCTACCTGAAATTGATTTTCATGTATGGTGCACATTAGGGTTAAATTTAATTTTTATTTTTATGTAATTATTAATTGGTACAGCCCATTTATTGCAAAGACCTTACTTTCACAGGTTCAGCTTGAGGTCAGAACTATAATAAGCCTCAATAGCTGGTAAAGGAAGTCCTTTCATCTTAAAGTCTAATAAGAACCTGCAGTATGAACAAGCAAACAAACAAAGCAACTAATACTAAACCTTCTTTGGGTTATTTGTATGGAAATATGTTAATATAAATGTTTCAGACATTACATGAAATTTCTAAAAATCTTAAAAAAAAAAAGCCCTTACTCAGGTGGATGATTACAAAATAGATAAAATTCTTCCTGTCTCTCTATGTGTACCCATATGCATTTCATCAAGATGTGGAGATTAGTTTTCCACCTTCTGATTTTGGGCTCTGTCATGTGACTTGCTTTGGCCAATGGATTGTTAGTAAATATGATGCAAACAGAGGCTTAAAAAAAGCTTGTGCATTGGAATAATCCTCTCTTGATGATATTGGGAACCCTAGTCTACTACCATGTGAACAAGCCTAGGCTAACCTGCTGAATAGTAAGTGAATATGGTCCAGCTGCCTCCATTGTGACTGCTGATAACAAGCCAACCACCAGACGCGTGTGGGTAGAGTCAATGACTGTCACCGAACTGTAAAGGTACTAGTGAGCCCAGATGACACCATGTGGATCAGAGATAAGCCATTACAGCTGAGCTCAGCCCCAACTGCCGACTCAGAAAACTGTGAGTGAATATAGGTTGTTGTTTTAAACAACTAAATAAAATCTGTTTGTTACATAATAAAAATTAGTTGACACATCCTTGTCTACACATGGCTAACTTTACCTCATTTTTAAAATCTTAGTTTAAATACCAACTTCCCCAAAGGATTTCACTGCTATTCTATCTAAAGTTGTTCTGTCACTGCTACTTATTTGTTTCCTCATAATAATTTTTATTTGCCTATTTTTCTATGTCTCTCAATAGAATGTTAAGATTAATAAAGGGGAATGAAAAAATATATATACATACACACACATTTTTTCCCCAATGAATTAATAGTAGAGCCTGCTTGGTGGTGGCTTGCAGTCTCAAAATGCTCACAGGTTCAGCTTGTTAAATATTGTATTGATTATACCTCTATTAAGTGTTCTTAGGTGTTCTTGTAGGCCTTTTGGATATTTACAGCTAGAAAACAAGCATTCTGTGAAATCTCATATAACATATACAAAGTTTAACACAGAGAAGATATGAAGTAACTGTCCCTCACCAACAGAAAGATTGTGGCTATGAGTTGAACACTAATAAAAATCTGCTGGAAAGGCAACAGTATCCACAACTTTTCTCATTATTGTTATATGACTATTCTCTCCTGTACTTAAAAGAAACTTGAAAAAGGAAAGCTGTAAGTGCACAATTAGTACCGATTAGGGACCCCCAGATAATAAAAACATCTTTGGACCTAGATGCTCACTTACTAAAATTTTATTTCATAGTGACAGCTTATTCTGTTTGTATTACACTCTCAATATTGTGTCTTGAGATTTGAAGTAATTAACCTCAAAGAAACTCATGGCATAAGAAAATCATAATTTGAAGACCCACTTAAAGCAATCCAAATTGTGGCCCTAATAACTGTAAATAATTTTTATTTCTATGAAGTACTTTATCTCTACATATATAACAAAAGTGACTAGATTTCATTAAAATATACATCAAAGAAATAAATGATTTGCTATTTAAAAACACAACCATATTATGGAAATAAACTTGAAGGTGGAAGTTTGCAAATAGAAAATGAGGTCAGAACTATTCATCTATTAGCTGAGCTACGTGACTCAATCCACAAAACAGATGTAACACATACAAAGACCTCTAGAATCACTATATTTTAAGGGACCAAAAAGGGTGAAGAGTTTCCATTACACAGAGAATTGAACATATCCGATAATAAAAACTGTTCTGCAAGAAGATAAAAAAACCACCTCAAAGATAGAACTCCACTGGGCTTTTCTCCAAATTAGAGAGATAATAATAAATTTACTGTTGGATATATGGTTATATTTTAAAAATTAATTACACATTAATAGATAAAAGTCAACCTGGAAAAAGGTTTTTAATAGGTGTGCCTATGAACTCATCTTCATCTCATCAACATTTCAATTACCATAGATCGAGACCATCAAAATGCTTCTCAGAAATGGAGAGGTGACAGGAAAGATGGCTGCCTAGTTAAAAACAACTAAAATCCTTTCTGAACAGGAGGGAAACCTTCAAGATGGCAGAGGAGTAAGACATGGAGATCACCTTGCTTCCCACAAATACATCAGAAATACATCTACATGTGGAACAACTCCTATGGAACACCTACTGAACGCTGGCAGAAGACCTCAGACTTCCCAAAAGATGCCCTCAGGCGACCTACAGGCAGAGGCGGGGCCAATCCAAAGCTGAACCCCAGGAGCAGTGCGAACAAAGAAGATAAAGGGAAATTTCTCCCAGCACCCTCAGGAGCAGCAGATTAAATCTCCACAATCAAATTGATGTACCCTGCATCTCTGGAATACCAGAATAGACAATGAATCAATCCAAAATTGAAGTGGTGGACTTTAGGAGCAACTATAGACTTGGGATTTGCTTTCTGCATCTAATTTGTTTCTGGTTTTATGTTTATCTTAGTTTAATATTTAGAGTTTATTATCACTGGAAGATTTGTTTATTAATTTGGTTCCTCTCTTCCTGTTTTTTTATATACACATATGTATTTTTTTCCTATTTCTCTTTTTGTGAGGTATATGTGTATGCTTCTTTGTGTGATTTTTGTCTGTATAGCTTTGCTTTTACCATTTGTCCTAGGGTTCTGTCTGTCTGTTTTTTTTTATTTAGTATAGTTTTTAGCGCTTATTATGATTGGTGGATTTGTTTTTTAGTTTCGTTGCTCTCTTCTTTCTTTCATTCTATTTTTATTTTTCATTGCTCTCTTCTTTCTTTCATTCTTTTTTATTAATTCTTAACAATTTTTATTAATTAAAAAATTATTTTAATAACTTTATTTTATTTATCTATTTATCTGTCTGTTTCTTTATTTATGTATTTATTTATTTATTTATTTCTCCCTTTTCTTTTGAGCCGTGTGGCTGACAGGGTCTTGGTGCTTTGGCCAGGTGTCAGGCCTATGCCTCTCAGGTGGGAGAGCCAAGTTCAGGACACTGGCCCACCAGAGACTTCCTGGCTCCACTTAATATCAAATGGCAAAAGCTCTCCCAAAGATCTCCATCTCAGCGCTAAGACCCAGCTCCACTCAACAATCAACAAGCTACAGTGCTGGACACCCTATGCCAAACAACTAGCAAGACAGGAACACAACAACACCCATTAGCAGAGAGGCAGCCTAAAATCATAATAAGGTCACAGACACGCTCAAAACACACCACTGGACACGGTCCTGCCCACCAGAAAGACAAGATCCAGCCTCATCCACCAGAACACAGGCCCTAGTTCCCTCTACCAGGAAGCCTACACAGCCCACTGAAACAACCTTAGCCACTGGGGGCGGATACCAAAAACAACAGGAACTATGAAACTGCAGCCTGCGAAAATGAGACCCCAAACACAGAAAGTTAAGCAAAATGAGAAGACAGACAAACACACAGCAGATTTAGGAGCAACGTAAAAACCCATCAGACCTAACAAATGAAGAGGAAATAGGCAGTCTATCTAAAAAAGAATTCATAGTAATGACAGTAAAGATGATCCAAAATCTTGGAAATAGAATGGAGAAAATACAAGAAACATTTAACAAGGACCTAGAAGAAATAAAGAGAAAACAAACAAATATGAACAGCACAATAAATGAAATTAATGCTTCTCTAGAAGGAATCGATAGCAGAATAATTGAGGCAGAAGAACGGATAAGTGACATGGAGGATAAAATAGTGGAAATAACTACCATACAGCAGAATAAAGAAAAAAGAATTAAAAGAATTGAGGACAGTCTCAAAGACCTCTGGGACAACATTAAACACACCAACATTCGAATTATAGGGGTCCCAGAAGAAGAAGAGAAAAAGAAAAGAACTGAGAAAATATTTGAAGAGATTATAGTTGAAAACTTCCCTAGTATGGGAAACTACATAGTCAATCAAGTCCAGGAAGCGCACAGAGTCCCATACAGGATAAATCCAAGGGGAAAATGCCAAGACACATATTAATCAAATTATCAAAAGTTAAATACAAAGAAAAAATATTAAAAGTAGCAAGGGAAAAACAACAAATAACAGACAAAGGAATTCCCATAAGGTTATCAGCTGATATTTCAGCAGAGACTCTGCAAGCCAGAAGGGAATGGCAGGATAAATTGAAAGTGACAAAAGGGAAAAACCTACAAGCAACATTACTCTATCCAGCAAGGATCCCATTCAGATTCAACGGAGAAAATAAAACTTTTACGAACAAGCAAAAGCTAAGAGAATTCAGCACCACCAAACCAGCTTAACAACAAATGCTAAAGGAACTTCTCTAGGCAGGAAACACAAGAGAAGGAAAAGACCTACAATAACAAACCCAAAACAATTAAGAAAATGGTAATAGGAACATACATAGTGATAATTACCATAAATGTAAATAGGTTAAATGCTCCACCCAAAAGACACAAACGGGCTGAATGGATACAAAAACAACACCAGTATATATGTTGTCTACAAGAGACCCACTTGAGACCTAGGGACACATGCAGACTGAAAGTGAGGGGATGGAACGAGATATTCCATGCAAATGGAAAACAAAAGAAAGCTGGAGCAGCAATTCTCATATCCGACAAAATAGACTTTAAAATAAAGACTGTTACAAGAGACAAAGAAGGACACTACATAATGATCAAGGGATCAATTCAAGAAGAAGATATAACAATTGTAAATATTTATGCACCCAACATAGGAGCACATCAATACATAAGGCAAATGCTAACAGTCATTAAAGGGGAAATTGACAGTAAAACAATCATACTGGGGACTTTAACACACCAGTTTCACCAATGGACAGATAATCCAAAATGAAAATAATTAAGGAAAACAAGTTTTAAATGATACATTAAACAAGATGGACTTAATTGATACTTATAGGACATTCCACCCAAAAACAACAGAATACACTTTCTTCTCAAGTGCTCATGGAACATTCTCCAGGATAGATCATATCTTGGGTCACAAATCAAGCCTGGGTAAATTTAAGAAAATTGAAATCATATCAATATCATATCATATCTCTTCCAACCACAATGCTATGAGACTAGATAACAATTACAGGAAAAATTCTGTAAAAAATACAAACACATGGGGGCTAAACAATACAGTACTAAATAACCAAGAGATCACTGAAGAAATCAAAGAGGAAATCAAAAACTACCTAGAAACAAATGACAATGAAAACACGATGACCCAAAACCTATAGGATGCAGCAAAAGCAGTTCAAAGAGGGTAGTTTACAGCAATACAATGTTATGTCAAGAAACAAGAAACATCTCAAATAAACAACCTAACCTTTCACCTAAAGCAATTAGAGGAAGGGGAACAAAAAGACCCAAACTTAGTAGAAGGAAAGAAATCATAAAGATCAGATCAGAAATAAATGAAAAAGAAATGAAGGAAACAATAGCAAAGATCAATAAAAATAAAAGCTGGTTCTTTGAGAAGATAAACAAAATAGATAAACCACTAGCCAGACTCATCAAGAAAAAAAGAGAGAAGACTCAAATCAATAGAATTAGAAATGAAAAAGGAGAGGTAACAACTGACACTGCAGAAATAAAAAAGATCATGAGAGATTACTACAAGCAACTCTATGACAATAAAATGGACAATCTGGAAGAAATGGACAAATTCTTAGAAAAGCACAATCTTCCCAGACTGAATCAGAAGAAATAGAAAATTGGCTTCAGAGGCGAATTCTATCAAACATTTAGAGAAGAGCTAACACCTATCTTTCTCAAACTCTTCCAAAATATAGCAGAGGGAGGAACACTCCCAAACTCATTCTACGAGGCCACCATCACCCTGATACCAAAACCAGACAAAGATGTCACAAAGAAAGAAAACTACAGGCCAAGATCTCTGATGAACATAGATGCAAATATCCTCAACAAAATACTAGCAAACAGAATCTAACAGTACAATAAAAGGATCATACACTATGATCAAGAGGGGTTTATCCCAGGAATGCAAGGATTCTTCAATATACGCAAATCAATCAATGTGATACACCATATTAACAAACTGAAGGGGAAAAAACACAAGATCATCTCAGTAGATGCAGAAAAAGCTTTCAACAAAATTCAACACCCATTTATGATAAAAATGCTCCAGACAGTAGGCACAGAGGGAACTTACCTCAACATAATAAAGGCCATATCTGACAAACCTATAGCCAACATCATCCTTAATGGTGAAAAACTGAAACCATTTCCACTAAGATCAGGAACAAGACGAGATGGTCCATTCTCACCACTATTACTCAACATAGTTTTGGAAGTTTTAGCCACAGCAATCAGAAAAGAAAAAGAAACAAAAGGAACACAAAGCAGAAAAGAACAATGAAAGCTGTCACTGTTTGCAGATGACATGATACTACACATAGAGAATCCTAAAGATGGTACCAGAAAACTACTACAGCTAATCAATGAATCTGGTAAAGTAGTAGGATACAAAATTAATGGACAGAAATCTCTTGCATTCCTATACACTAGTGATGAAAAATCTGAAAGGGAAATTAAGGAAACACTCCCATTTACCATAGCAACAAAAAGAATAAAATATCTAGGAATAAACCTGCCTAAGGAGACAAAAGACCCATATGCAGAGAACTATAAGACACTGATGAAAGAATTTTAATTAAAATTAAAGATGGAGAGATATACCATGTTCTTGGATTGGAAGAATCCACATTGTGAAAATGCCTATACTACCTAAAGCAATGTACAGATTCAATGCAATCCCTATCAAACTACCACTGGCATTTTTCACAGAACTAGAACAAAAAATCACAATTTGTATGGAAACACAAAAGACCCTGAATAGCCAAAGCAGTCTTGAGAAAGAAAAACGGAGCTGGAGGAATCAGGCTCCCTGACTTCAGACTATACTACAAAGCTACAGTAATCAAGACAGCATGGTACTGGCACTAAAACAGAAATATAGATCAATGGAACAAGATGCAAAAGAGGTAAACCCATGCAAATATGGTCACCTTATTTTTGATAAAGGAGGGAAGAATATAGAATGGAGAAAAGACAGCCTCTTCAATAAGTGGTGCTGGGAAAACTGGAGAGCTACATGTAAAAGAATGAAATGAGAACACTCCCTAACATTATAAACAAAAATAAACTCAAAATGGATTAAAGACCTAAATGTAAGTCCAGAAACTATCAAACTCTTAGAGGAAAACATAGGCAGAACACTCTATGACATAAATCACAGCAAGATCCTTTTTGACCCACCTCCTAGAGAAATGGAAATAAAAACAAAAATAAACAAATGGGACTTAACAAAACTTAAAAGCTTTTGCACAGCAAAGGAATCCATAGAGAAGTCCAAAAGACAACCCTCAGAATGGGAGAAAATATTTGCAAATGAAGCAACTGACAAAGGATTAATTTCCAAAATTTACAAGCAGCTCATTCAGCTCAATAGCAAAAAAACAAACAACCCAATCCAAAAATGGGCAGAAGACCTAAAGAGACATTTCTCCAAAGAAGATATACAGATTGCCAACAAACACAGGAAAGAATGCTCAACATCATTAATCATTAGAGAAATGCAAATCAAAACTACAATGAGATATCATCTCACACCGGTCAGAATGGCCATCATCAAAAACTCTACAAACAATAAATGCTGGAGAGATTGTGGAGAAAAGGGAACACTCTTGCACTGTTGGTGGGAATGTACATTGATACAGCCACTACGGAGAACAGTACGAAGTTCCTTAAAAAACTAAAACTAGAACTACCATATGACCCACCAATCCCACTACTGGGCATATACCTTGAGAAAACCATAATTCAAAAAGAGTCATGTACCACAATGTTCACTGCAGCTGTATTTACAATAGCTAGGACATGGAAGCAACCTAAGTGTTCATCAACAGATGAATAGATAAAGAAGATGTGGCACATATACACAATGGAATATTACTCAGCCATAAAAAGAAACGAAATCGAGTTATCTGTAGTGAGCTGGATGGACCTAGAGTCTGTCATATAGAATGAAGTAAGTCAGAAAGTGAAAAACAAATACCATATGCTAACACATATATATGGAATATATAAAAAAAAAAAGGTTCTGAAGAACTTAGGGGCAGGACAGGAATAAAAACGCAGACATAGAGAATGGACTTGAGGACACAGGGAGAGGGAAGGGTAAGCTGTGACAAAGTGAGAGAGTGGCATGGACTTATATGTACTACCAAATGTAAAATAGATAGCTAGTGGGAAGCAGCCGTTGATCTCAACAGGGAGATCAACTCGTTGCTTTGTGACCACCTAGAAGGGTGGGATAGGGAGGGTGGGAGGGAGACAAGAGAGAAGGGATATGGGGTATATGTACACATATAGCTGATTCACTTTTTTATAAAGCTGAAACTAACACAGTATTGTAAAGCAATTATACTCCAATAAAGATGTTAAAAAAAAATCCTTTCTGGAACAAGGCATGCCATCAGCAAATAATATAAAAATGTAAAATAGGCTAAACCAGATAGCAGAGTTAAGATTTAAAATAAAAGTTAATAAGTTCCTGGCTTAAATCAAGATTAAGTTTAACAGGGATAAATATAAATCCCTCATTAAGAATCCAAACCAGACTGCAGACATAGAAGATGCATGAAACTTAGCTGAGAGCAATTCATCTAAAGAAGAGATAGAGATTTTAACTAACTGGAAGCTCAGCATATGATGTGGCTACTTAAAAAAGTGGGTTTACGTGGCTACCATTTATATGATCACACCATATTTGTAGCTACTTTGAGGGATGCAGAGAAACTAGAGTTATCCATAGAAGTATACTGAGGGCCAAGGCAGCATAACTTCTGAAACTACCTCATACGAAGTACTGTTAAAAGACTGAGGAGGGGCTTCCCTGGTCGTGCAGTGGTTGAGAGTCCGCCTGCCGATGCAGGGGACACAGGTTTGTGCCCCGGTCCAGGAAGATCCCACATGCCGCGGAGCGGCTAGGCCCGTGAGCCATGGCCGCTGAGGCTGCGCATCCGGAGCCTGTGCTCCGCAACAGGAGAGGCCACAACAGTGAGAGGCCCGAGTACCGCAAAAAAAAAAAAAAAAAAAACAAAAAGACAGGATATTCACTCAGAAAAATATTAAGAAGAGACAAGATATTCAGGTATTTGTGAGAGAGATCATAATTTTTCTCTGTGTAGTTCTTATGATTAGATATAAAAAGGAATGAATGTTATGAGAAGAGAGACTAAAATAAATGATAAAATAAATACCTATTCATCAACCAAAGTGATATGCACACCAGCATAACATGTTCACTCTTAAAATGTACATTTGCCACAGAGGTAAACATTTATCTGATGTTTCCTACCAAATTTTGGGGGACTTATAAATAAGATGACAAAAGTTGTACATATTAACTAATTTCGTCAACACAAAGCCCCTGTAAACTACATTTAATTACGATCATCATTTTCTAGATCAAAGGAAACTGAAATATAGGCAGCTCACTTACTGAAACTAGTGGTGATGCCAGAATTTCAACTCAGCCAGTCTGGATCTGAAGCGACACTTTTCATCACCACATTCTTAACTGAATTAATATACTTTGAATAGTCCAGCAAATAATAAATGTTAACTGATGATGATAATGATGTACATAAAAAGAAAAATGAAATTTAGACAGGATCTATAGGGAAGTTAGAAGTATCAAGGCATCATCATTAAAATCAACAAATGAATATAATAGGTGTTCAATTGTCCAACTGCTTTTGGCCCCATAGAAATGATCCTGCAAAGCCAACCAAATGTACTGTCTCTCAAGCTCCTTTACAGGGGCTTCCAGTCTAAGAAAATGAGATAATAAACTGATAAATAATACAAACAACCTTTAAAAAATCTGTAAAAATCAGTACAAAAATTAATAGGTCAAAAATTTTTTTTTTTTTTTTTTTTTGCGGTACGCGGGCCTCTCACTGTTGTGGCCTCTCCTGTTGCGGAGCAAAAGGCTCCGGATGCGCAGGCTCAGTGGCCATGGCTCACGGGCACAGCCGCTCCGCGGCATGTGGGATCTTCCCGGACCGGGGCACGAACCCGTGTCCCTTGCATCGGCAGGTGGACTCTCAACCACTGCGCCACCAGGGAAGCCCCAAAATTTTTTAAAAATAATAATGACAACAAAGCAGCAGTGACATTTAGTTTATTTATAATTATTGTGATTACTGTTATGTTGGCCTTATTCCTTCACTTCCTATTTTTTTTCAAGAAGTGATAGTTGGGCAGTAGTTAAGAGCAAGACTCCAGTGCCAATCTTGCTGGACTCTGCCACTACTGCCTGTTTGATCTTACACAAGTTACTTAACTCCCTGGGGTCTCACTTCCCTTATCTGTAAGGCGGGAATACTAAAATTACCTAGCTCGTAGAGTTGTTGAAAGAATTAAAGGAGTTAATATGTACAAAGCACCAGAACAGTTCCTGGAATATAAGAAGTGCTATCTAAGTGTCTGCTGCTATTATTATATCCTATTTCTTTTCTCTAATAATTATTCTTAACTTTTAACCAAAACAGTTAAAGTTTAATGTTTATAACCTCCCTCTTCTGAACAAGACTTAGAAGGCATTTTACTTCCCACTCAAAAACACAAAGACGGCTTATGTTTTATTGCAATCATCTGAACTTTATTTCTAAAATCTTAATAATTGCTTAAATATATTATGCCTCTACTTTGTCAGGATTACCTTCTTAAAATCAATTAATCTATATTTATTTTTAACTATGTTTTACTGTCTTCTTATTTTTATTCTTCAGTTTATTTAACACTGTTTTCTTGTATCCCTTATTGTCCTCTCTCTTGAATTCCATTTTTTGTTGCAATCTATCCTTGAGAATTCTTTTTCCTTAGGAAATATACGTGGGTGGTAAACTATGTTCGTGCATGTTTGAAGTCCCTTTATTTTGTCTTCACATTTGAATTCTATTTGAGTATAATTCTAAATAAAAAATAATTTCACTCAAAACATTGAAGATAGAAAGAGGAGACCAAGATGGCAGGGTAGGAAGATATTAAGCTCAACTTTTCCCATGGGCACACCAAAATTACAATTATTTATAGAGCAACCACCCATGAGAATGACCTGAAGACTAACAGGAAAGATGTTCCACAACTAAAGGTAGAAAAAGAAGGAACCACAATAAGATGGGTAGGAGGGGCAGAAACGAAATGCAATGTAGTCAAGACCCACACCCTGGGGTAGGTGACCTACAGAGGGGAGAATAATCACAATTGCAGAGGCTCTCCCCAAGGTTCAAGGGATCCAAGCCTCACCTAGGGGTCTCCAGTCCTGGGGTCCTACACAGGGAAGACAAGCCTCCAGAATGTCTGGCTTTGAAGGCCAGTGGGATTTGTGTATAGGAGAGCTGGAGGGCTGTAGGAAACAGGGATTATGCTCTTAAAGGGTGCACACAAATTCTCACAGGCTCTGAGACCCAGGGCAGAGTCAGTAACTTGAAAGGAAACCAGGTTAGACTCATCTGCTGATATTGGAGAGCCTCCCAAAGAGGTGGTGGCAACTAAGACTCACCCTGGGGACACAGACACTGACAGCAGCCATTCTGGGGACCTCCTTCTACCAAGAGGACACTGGTGTTGGCAACTAATATTTTGGAGTCCTCCCCCTAGCCCATTGGTACTGGGACCCAGCCCTGCTAACCAGCCAGATGGCACCAGTTCTGGCAAACCCCAGGCAGAGGAGTCAATCAAGTGGGGATGTAGCCCGGTCCACCAGCCAGTTGAACACCAGCCCTAGGATCCCCCACACCTCCCAGCAAGCTTACCTGGGACTTAACACTGCCTAAGAGTGGGCCAAGGCAAGCCTCAGAACCCCCAGGCCTGAAGCCAATTGCACCAGGACCTGGCTCCACCCACTAGCAGGCTGGGACAAGCACTGTGACCTCTAGCACCTGTATCCAGCTGTCCCAGGACCCAACTCCATGATCCTGCTCACAAGTAGGCCAGCACTAGCCCTGGGATCCCTGGGCCCTACAACCAGCCATGCCAGGACCTGACCCTCCTCACCAGCTCTGGTGACCAGAGCGAAGTGAGCTGCTGGGCCCCACAGGAAATCTCCAACACGAGGCCATTTCTCCAAGATCAGAATATGTAACCAACCTACCTAATACATACAAATAAAAGTGAAAATTAGCAAAAATGGGGTGAAAAGGAAATATGTTTCAAATTAAGGAATGAGATAAAACCCCACAAGAAGAAAGAGATGAAGCAGAGATAAGCAATCTACCCAATAAAAGTTCAAGGTAATGATCATAAAAATGCTTAATTTGGGAGAAAACTGTATAAACACAGTGAAAGGTTTAACAAAGAGTTAGAAAATATAAATAAGAACCAAACAGAGATGAAAAATACAATAACCAAAATAGAAAAATCACTAGAAGGAATTGACAGTGGATTAGATGATGCAGAGGAACAGATAAGTAAGCTGGAAGACAGAGTAGTGGAAATCACTGAAGGTAAAAAGAATAAAGAAAATAAAATGAAGACAGTTTAAGAGGCCTCTGGGACAACATCAGGCATACTAACATTCATATTATAGGGATCCCATAAGAAGAAGGGAGAGAGAAGGGGGTAGAGAACATATATGAAGACATAATAGCTGAAAAATTCCCTGACCTGGGAAAGGAAACAGACATACAGGTCCAGGAAGCACAGAGAGTCCCAAATAAAATCAACCCAAAGAGAACCACACGAAGACACACTGTAACTAAAATGGCAAAAATAAAAGATAAAGAGGAATATTAAAAATGGCAAGGGAAAGCAACAAGTTACTTACAACGGAACGCCCATAAGGCTATCAGCTGACTTCAAAGTAACTCTACAGGCCAGAAGGCAGTGGCATAATATATTCAAAATAATAAAAGGAAAAAACCTACAACCAAAAATACTCTACATAGCCAGGCTTTCATTCAGATTTGATGGAGAGACAAAAGTTTTATAAACAAGCAAAAGCTAAAAGAGATCAGCACCACCAAACCAGCTTTATAAGAAATGTTAAAGGGACTTCTCTAAGTGAAAAAGAAAATGCCATAACTAGAAACATGAAAATTACAAAAGGGAAAAGTTCATCAGTAAAGGCAAATATACAGTAAAGGTAGTAAATCAACCATGCAAAAAGCTAGTGGGAAGATTAAAAGACAAAAGTAGTAAAATCATCTATGTCCTCAAAAGTGGTAAGGAATACACAAAACAAATAGATGTAAAATATAATGACGAAAATTGTACTTTTGGGGGGAGGAAGTAAAAATGCAAAAACTTTGCAGGCCAGAAGGACTGGCATAATATATTTAAAGTGAAAAAAAAAGAAAAAAAACCTCTACAACCAGGAATATTCTACCCAGTAAGGCTATCATTCAGATTTGAAAGAGACATAATGAGTTTTGCAGACAAGCAAAAGCTAAAAGAGTTCAGCACCCCTAAACTGACTATATAATAAATGTTAAAGGGACTTCTCTAAATGGAAAAAAAAGGCCCACAACTAGAAATATAAAAATTACAAAAGGAAAAATCTCATTGGTAAAGGCACACATATAGTAAAGGCAGTAGATCGGCTACTTATAAAGCTAGTAGGAAGGTTAAAAGACAAAAGTACTAAATAATCTATATCTACAGTAAGTAGTTAAGGAACACACAAAACAAAAAACTGTAAAATATGACATCAAAAACATTAAACATGGGGAGGAGTAAAAATGCGGGGATGTTACATGTTCGAAGTTAAGAAATCATCAACTTAAAAATAATCAGGTATATCTATATAGATTGCTATATAAAACCATGTGGTAACCACACACCAAAAATCTATAATAGATACATACACAAAAAGAGAAAAATTTCTAAGCATAACACTAAGATAGGGACTTCCCTGGGGGTCCATTGGCTAAGACTCCATACTCCCAATGCAGGGGGCCCAGGTTCGATCCTTGGTAGGGAACTAGATCTCACATGCTGCAACTAAGAGTTTGCATGCTGCAACTAAAGATTCCACATACTACAACTAAAAGATCCTTCATGCTGCAACAAAGATGCTGCACGTGGCAACGAAGATCCAGCATGCTGCAAATAAAGACCCTGCTTGGCCAAATAAATAAATAAATAAATATTAAAAGAAACACTAAGTCACAAGGGAACAGAGCAAAAGAAAGGAACAAAAAAAACTAGAAAAGAACTCCAAAACAATTAACAATGCAATAAGTACATAACTATCAATAATTACTTTAAATGTAAATGGAATAAATGTCCCAATCAAAAGACACAGAGTGGCTGAATGGATACAAAACAAGGCTCACATACATACTGCCAACAAAACACTCACTTCAGATGTAAAGACACACACAGAGTGAAAGTGAGGTGATAGAGAAAAGGTGTTCCATACAAATGGAAACAAAAAGGAAGCCAGAGTAGCAATATTTATATCAGACAAAACAGACTTTAAAACAAAGACTGTAACAAGAGACAAAGAGTGACATTATATAATGATAAAGGAATCATTCCAACAAGAAGATATAACCACTGTAAATACATATGCATCCAACATATGAGCAATTAAATAATACAGCAAATATTACCAAACACAAATAAAGAAACTGACTTTAACACAATAATAGTAGGGGACTTTAACAGCCCAATTACATCAATAGATTATCCAGATAGAATCAAAGAGGAAACACTGGTCTTTAATGACATATTAGATCAGATAGATTTAGTAGCTATATAGAGAGCATTCCATTCAAAAGCAGCAGAATACACATTATTTTCAAGTGCACATGGAACATTCCCCAGGATAGATCACATGCTAGGCCACAAAACAAGTCTCAGTAAATTTTAAGACTGAAATCATATCAAGCATCCTTTCTGACCACAAAGGTATAAGTCTAGAAACCAACCATAAGATAAAAATTGCAAAAACCACAAGTACATGGAAGTTAAATAATATGCTGCTAAACAACCAATGGGTCACTGATGAAATCAAACACGAAATAAAGGAAAATACCTGGAGACAAATGAAAACGAATATACAATGATCCAAAATCTATGGGGCCCAGAAAATCAGTTCTAAGAGGGAAGTTCATAGTGATACAAGTCTACCTCAGGAAAGAAGAAAATCTCAAAAAAACAACCTAACCTTATGCTTAGAGGATCTACGAAAAGAACAAAACACGAATTTAGTAGAAGGAAAGAAATAATAAAGATCAGAGCAGAAATAAATGAAATAGAGACTAAAAAAAGATAGGAAAGATCAATGAAACTGACACCTGCTTCTTTGAAAAGATAACAATAATTCATAAACCTTTAGCTAGACTCATCCTGAAAAAAAGAAGGAAGACCCAAATAAAATCAGAAATGAAAAAGGAGAAGTTACGATCAACACCATAGAAACACAAAGGATCATAAGAGATTAATATGAAAAATTACACACCAATAAAATGGACAACCTAGAAGAAATGGATAAATTTCTAGAAATGCACAATTTCCCCAGACTGAATTAGGAAAAAATACAAAATATAAAGAGACCCATTATCAGTAATGAACTTGAATCAGTAATGATAATTTAAAAAAACTCCCAAAAACAGAAGTCCAGGACCAGATGGCTTCACATCTGAATTCTACCAAGCATTTAAGGAAGAGTTAATGCCTATCCGTCTCAAATTATTCCAAAAAATTGAAGAGGAAGGAACACTTATGAACTCACCACTCTGGTATCAAAACCAGATAAAGCCACCAAAAAAAGAGAATATTGAAGAACAGAAATGCAAAAAGTCCTCAACAAAATATTAGTGATCCAAATTCAACACTATATTAAAAGAATCATATACCATGATCAAGTGGGATTTATCCCAGGGATGCAAGGATAATTTAATACACATGAATCAATCAATGTGATATACCACATTAACAAAGTAAAGAATAAAAACCATATCACAATCTCAATAGATGCAGAAAAAGATTTTGACAAAATTTAACATCCTTTTATGATAAAAATTCTCCAGAAGTGGGTATAGAGGGAACATATCTCAATATAATAAAAGCCATATATGATAAGCCCACTGCTAACATTATACTTAACAATGAAAAGCTGAAAGCATTTCCTCTGAGATTGGGAAAAAGACAAGGATGCCTACTCTCACCACTTTCCAAAGAAGACATACTGGTGGACAACAGACACATAAAAAGATGCTCAGCATCACTAATCATCAGTGAAATGCAAATCAAAATTCAAAGAGATATCACCTCACACTTGCAGAATGGCTATTATCAAAAGGACAACAAATAACAAGTGTTGGTGAGGATGTGGAGAAAAGGGAACACTCGTGTACTATTGGTGGGATTGTAAATTGGTGCAGACACTATGGAAAACAGTATAAACATTCCTCAAAAAATTAAAAATAGAGCTATGATCCAGAAATTCCACCTCTGGATATTTTCCCAAAGGAAACGAAAACACTAATTTGAAAAGATATATGCACCCCTATGTTCATTGCAGCATTATTCATAGCCAAGATATGGAAGCAACCTAAGTGTCCATTGGTAGGTAAACAGATATAGAAGATATGGTGTACACACACACACACACACACACACACACACACACACACACACGATGGAATATTACTCAGCCATAAGAAAGAATGAAATCTTGCCATTTGTGGCAACATGGATGGACCTAAAGAGTATTATGCTGAGCGAAATAAGTCAGACAGAGAAAGACAAATACCGTATGAATTCATGTATATGTGAAATCTAAAAAAACAAAAAACAAATATAACAAAACAGAAACAGAATCACCGATACAGAGAACAAACAAATGGTTGCCTGAGAGGACAGGGGTGTGGGGAGGAGTGAAATAAGGTGAGGGAAAATGAAGAGGTGCAAACTTCCAGTCACAAAATAAATGAGTCATGAGAATGAAATGTACGGCATGGGGAAATTAGTCAATAATAATGTAATATCTCTGTAAGGTGACACCAAGATCTCTGTAATGATCTTGGTGATCATTTTGTAACGTATAGAAATATCTAATCACTATGTTGCACACCAGGAACTAACATAGTGTTGTACGTCAATCATACTTCAAAAATAAACAAATAAATGAACTCACAGAAAAAGAGATCAGAGCTGTGGTTACCTCCTTGTATTAGCTGTGCTTCTCCAGAGAAATAGAATAAAGAGCATGTGGGGGAGAGGGAATTGGATGAAGGTAGTCAAAAGGTACAAACTTCTGGTTATAATATAAATAAGTACTAGAGATGCAATGGTCAACATCATTAATATAATTAACACTGCTGTATGTGATATATGGAAATTGTTAAGAGAATAAATCCTAAGAATTCTTATCACAAAAATACATTCTTTTCTTTCATTTTATATGTATATGAGATGATATTCATTAAATTACTGTGGTAATTATTTCATGATGTATGTCATATCACAATGTAAGTATGTAATGTAATTTGTAAGTTACATAATGTAACTTACACATCATTGATGTAAGTCAAATCATAATGCTGTATACTTAATCTCTTACAGTGCTGTATGTCAATTATATTTCAATAAAACTGGAAGAAAAAAGACATGGATCAAAATCTTTAAAGTACTATAAAATATTTTTATGCAAAGGCTTAGAGTATTTTGACAGATAATAAAATTATGTTAATTTATGCATGTAAAAATATTTTATTACTTTTACTTATTTCATTAAAAAATAATTATTTGGATGTAAAATCAACTTAACCTTGAGTCTCTAGGGAATATAAAACAAATTTTCTTCATGGTAATTAATGTTTAAATTTAAAAAAGTATAAGAAAAAAAATCTTTAAAGTACTGGGAAAAAAAACCTATCTACCTACATTTCTATAGCCAGTGAGTATATTTAAATATCTTTCAAATATAAAGAGGAGTTAAAGTCCGAAAAAAGAAAAACTTTGAAGATATTGAACCACTGTCTCACAGCATCTATCACTGAATATGGAAAACATGTCTACCTTATGTTTGTTTCTTTTCTTGCTGGAAGTCTTACAACCTTCTCTTTATCCTCAGATTTGAAAAATTTTACTAGTTAGGTGTTCTTATAGTTACTCCTGTTCAGTACTCAGTAGTCTCTTTTAATCTGAAGAACAATGTCTTTCTGCAGTTCAGTGGAAATTTCATTTTTTTTCCCCTAATTAATCACCACTGTCTATTCTCTCTGTTCCTACCTTTATATTTCTCAGTACACACAGATTTGGATCTCTTTGATCTATCTTCCATGTTCAATTTTGTGTTTCTATTTTCCATCTCTTTATGTTATGCTATGTTCTGGGAGAATTCCTCAGCATTATTTTCCAAGATACAAAATCATTCAATCTTTGACTTAACAAATATTCACTGAGTGCCTACTAAGGACTGTACACCATTCTAGGTGTAGGTGGTAGGTATAAAGCAGTGGACATAACATACATCCCTTCAGGAAGCTTGTTTTCGAGTCTTATGTTTTATGTCATTCTGTTATACAGCTCTCATGCCACATATTTTTTAATTTTAGGAATCACGTTTTTAATTTTCATGAATCATTTCATTCTCTTAGTATTCATTTATTTAACAGTAGGCCATTCTTTCCCTCAAGATATAATATCTTCTTGACTAACATAAGATAATAACTAGAACTTTTTATAATATCCCTTTGTTTTCTGGATAAATCTATTTCCTCTGGGATCAGTTTTTATGTTTATCTTCCATATCATTGGTGTTCCTCAAAAGTCTGACAATACTTCTCCACAGGTACAGATTTTTTAAGAGTAGTTCTAGGTTTACAGAAAAACTGTATAGAAAATACAGAGAATTCCCATATGCCCCCTCCTACTACAGTTTAATCTATTATTAGCATTACTGTGGTACAGTTTTACAGTTGATGAACCCATATTGATATATTACTATTAACTGAAGTTCACGGTTTACATTAGGGTTCAACATGGTTTTGTACATTCTATGGGTTCTGACAAATGCATGTCTTATATCCACAATTACAGTATCATACAGAATAGTTTCACTGCCCTAAAAATCCACTGGCTCTATCTATTCATTCCTCTCACCCTCTCCCACAACCCCTGTCAACTACTGATCTGTCTGTATATAGTTTTCCTTTTCTAGAATGTCATACAGTGGAAATTATACACGATGTAGCCTTTTCAGACTGCCTTCTCTCACTTAGCAATATGAATTCAAAGCTCCTCATAATTGATTTTTTTTTTTTTTTTTTTTTTTTTTTTGCGTTATGTGGGCCTCTCACTGTCGTGGCCTCTCTCGTTGCGGAGCACAGGCTCCGGATATGCTGGCTCAGCGGCCATGGCTTATGGGCCTAGCCGCTCTGCGGCATGTGGGATCTTCCTGGACCAGGGCACGAACCCGTGTCCCCTACATCGGCAGGTGGACTCTCAACCACTGCGCCACCAGGGAAGCCCCATAATTGATTTTTGATCTTGAAATTATCCCAGGTCTCTAATGAGAACTGCTCTTAATTCTACATCACTTTTCTTTCTTGGGCTTAAAAACAAAACAAAACAATTTATTTGTTTTCATTTTCATTTTCTAAAGAAATACAAACCCAATTGCTTTCTATCTTTTAGAAATTCTGAAGAGATTCTGGTTCACTGATGGATTGCTCTCTTATTTTCTAGCATTGTTATATATATGTATTCTTTTAAAATAAACCTTTTTCTATAATTGTGTTTTCTTTAACAGTATCTGTTGAAATTAATATCATATTTCCCTTTCACTAAAAATTGTCTCCAAGGAAGTGGTAAGTATAATTAAAAGTTACACCAAATTTTATTATATATATGTATGTGTGTATATTCCACCACTCAGGGAAAAAAAGCCAATTTCCACTAAGAATGCCCTTGCTGAAGCAAGAAAAATACTAATTTTTATTAAATCTCCACCAATGAAAATGTATCTTTTAATATTACATGTGACAGAAATAGGAAGTACCTACAAAGCATTTCTGTTGCATACCAAAGCATAATGATTATTTTGAGAAAAGCACCTTTGTTATTGTTTGAGTTGTGAGCTGACCTAGCTGTTTTTACCATGAAATACCATTTTTTATGTAGAAAAGAACAATTGTCAAAATGATTATACAGATTTGGTTACTTGGCAGACATTTTCACAAAAAAATGAACAAAGTAAATCTGTCAGTTCAAGAAAAACAACTGACAGTATTTGTTGCCAATCAAAATGATAAAATTTGAGCTTTCAAGCAAAAAATCAGAATTTTGGAAAACCTGTATTTGCTTATAGTTTCTCAATACTTACAGTCTTTTCTGAAGAGACTGGTGGTGATATTAACAAATTTTAAAATATTGCATAATGAAATATGTCAATACTTAGAAGAGCTGTATAACTCAGTTAACCTTAGTTTTCAAATGTTTAATGCATGATAATATAAAATCATCCATGAGTAAATGAACCACTCAAAGTGCAAACACAGACCAACAGATTTTAATGTAACAGAGTACTTTAAGTTCATATCAAGTGTTAGATTCCACATTATAACTAGCCTTTAATAATCAACACTTGTCAAGTTCTGGTGAAATATCAAAAATGACTATCCAAAATTATCTTGAAAAGCTATTATAATACTATTCCCTTTTCTGACTACCTGTCTGGCTGGGTTTTCTTAATATTCTTCAACCAGAAAAACAGACGGCAACAGTTTGCATGCAGAAGCGGATGTGAGAATTCATCTGTCTTCTATTAAGCCAAATGTTAAAGAGATTTGCAAAAGTGTAAAATGATGCCATTCTTCTCAAATTTTTTAATAGTTATTTTTCATAAACTATGTTATTTTACCAATGGTTTATCTTTATATGAATTAATAAACAAATATTTTAATTTTTTCTCAGTTTTAATGTGTATTATAGAAAATATTTATAATGGGTATTCACAAAAGCTTTTGGGCGTTCTCAACAATTTTTAAGATTTTAAAGGGATCTTGAGATCAGAAAGTGGCAGAACGGATATACTAGGAGACAGAAAGCAAAGGTGATTTGGGCCCTAGGCATATATTATATACTATATTAAAGTATGTAGGTATTTATTGAATTGGCAGTTTTGTCAATAATCTCATCAATGATAATACTAAGCAAGATAATTTAGCGAGAAAATACAATGTCAGTTCTAAATTATGACAAGTTCTTATCTATATAGGATCCAAAGAAATAAAGGATGAAAGAGGTAGGAGAAAAATATGCTAGCACACTGTAGATTTTAGAGGGAAGGAAGGGGAGGAAAAATATATAGCATTTATTTCAAAAAGCCACACCTAGCTATATCATAGTTTCAATTGATACTTTATAAATCAGCTTTATATTTATAATTCTATTAAATGATAAATAACTTCATTTAAAATGAAAAGAAATATTATTAGACTCTGAGGTGGCCTCTAGAGTATCAAGGAAAGATTAAATAATCTTCAACGCAATTTTAGTTATATTTTTACATTAATTATTTGAAAATTGGTGATTCATATTGGGTTGCTTAATAAAATTTTCATCTAATCAGAACATCTCATTAATAAGCCATTCTAGATAGACTGAAAATTACTATTTCTGAATTGTTTTTTACATCATCACTTTGCAAGACAAATACAGATTTAGATCAGAGTTAGGTCTAGGAATCTATGTCAAAAGTATCTAAGTGCTCATTTTACTTAAAAAAAAAAACACAATAATATCCCACAATCTAGAGTGTATGTTCAGTCAGTAACTACAAAAGAAGAATCAGACTAAGTCCATGCAGCTTGTGGTAAAGAAGAAACAGAATTCATAGGGCCTCAAATCAACTCTGGAGTTGAGAAATTCAAAAGCTTGATTAGGAACTTCCCAGTATTTATTCCTGTAACTACCATATACCCATGGGAAGGAAAAGACTAAATCAGGGGTCCCTGATCCACAGCCTCTTAGGAACAGGGCCGCACAGCAGGAGGTGAGCAGTGGGTGAGCGAGCGGAGCTTCATGTGCCACTCCCCATGGCTTGTATTAATGACTGAACCATCCCCCCACCCCACCCCCATCTGTGGAAATATTGTCTTCCACAAAACTGGTCCCTGGTGCCAAAAAGGTTGGGGACCGCTGGACTAAATGAAGACTTTACATGCCTCTGAGTGGTTCACCAATGCTGGCTTAGAGTATTTTTTTCCCCAGTCATGATCACACTACGCTGGGTGTTTGCAGGCTAATGCAATTCTCAATATTGTCCAGGCCATCAGACACAGAGTTATTCAGAGGCCATTTATTCTCTATGCTACTTAACTAATCACAGCCTCTATGTAGTGATGAAACTGCCTCCTACTGAGATACATTTATAAAACAGAAAATTCCAAAGAAGATATACTGTCATTTTCCCTATAATGGCAATTGGAAGAACTGTATCTCTATTCATCCCATTAAAAGTTGCTCTGGGGAATGCAACTCTACACAGATTATCTGTTCTCCTAATAAATATGAACATTAAACTAAAATAATAATCCTTTAATTTATGAAATAACCAAGCTAAATAAAGAGGAACATTAAGGAACAGTCCACCTTGAAAGAGCTGAAAATGATCCACATTCACAATAAATGATTGCAAAAGCTCAGCCTAGGATTTATAAATTCCTGCAAATTACTCTGGTTTGGAGACTAAAACCAATTAATTAGAATGGAAACCTTTCTTTTTCTCCAGCAAATTTGAAAGAATATATTTCTGCTATTTTGGCTCTCTTTAGAGCATATATGTGACTCTAAAATACAATACTTTCTATGGAAAAACTTATCACTTTTGCTTTATATATATTATATTGCCCATCACTCCCATTCCTGGCATCTGAAATAAAATGTCTGCAATATTTTCTATTGACTATCACTAATTGAAAATTTCTTTTTTGCTTTGAAAACCAAGGATGTTCTAGCAGTTATTTTAAAAATACTATTTGTACTGCATAAATTATTAGACCTTTAAAAATGATAAATGATAGAGTGTATATTCTATGCATATTTTTGCAAAACATTTAAACTTAATAATCACATACACTAGAGAAAGTACTATCCTGACTAAAATTAAAGAGAGAATGTTTTGTCATATTGTGCATAACATTTCTAACATATTGGTAACTCTGGGAAGTTTTCACTTCATTTAGAGAGTCTTTTGCCATGTTTATTTAAGGCAAGAGAATGGAAATTACAGGTTATTGGTTAGATCCCAAAGGAAAATATCCAGACATTATATCTTTATTTATGCTTAGTTGCTTACATGTGATCATGTCATTAAAAGGCTTGTTACCATGTCCTTAAGGACTACAAAATGAAATTATTATTCTATTGAAAACATTTTTCTTAATCTCAATGTTGATGTCTGTGTGTGTGTGCGTGTTTGTGTGTGTGCATGTGTGTTTGTGTATGTGCGTGTATGTGTCCTTCCCTTTCTCTTTCTTCGTTTGGCTATAACTGTTCATCTGCTTTATCTAAATTTTATTCTGAGTGTGTCTCTGTGTACCTTCTCTGCCTATTACTGACTTTTTTTGACATATAATTCACATACCCTAAAATTCATCATTTTAAAGTGCACAACTTGGGAGGAGATTCAAGATGGCGGAAGAGTAGGCAGTGGAGATCACCTTCCTCCTCACACATACATCAGAAATACATCTACGTGTGGAACGACTCCTACAGAACACCAACTGAACGCTGGCAGAAGACCTCAGACCTCCCAAAAGACAAGAAACTCCCCACGTACCTGGGTAGGGCAAAAGAAAAAACAGAGACAAAAGAATAGGGATGGGACCTGCACCAGTGGGAGGGAGCTGTGAAGGAGGAAAGGTTTCCACACACTAGGAAGCCCTTCATGCGCGGAGACTGCGGGTGGCGGAGGGGGGAAGTTTTGGAGCCACGGAGGAGAGCGCAGCAACAGGGGTGCGGAGGGCAAAGCGGAGAGATTCCCAAGCAGAGGCTCGGTGCCGACCAGCACTCACCAGCTCGAAAGGCTTGTCTGCTCACCCGCCGGGGTGGGGCGGGGTCTGGGAGCTGAGGCTCGGGCTTCGGTCGGATCCCAGGGAGAGGACTAGGGTTGGCTACATGAACATAGCTTGAAGGGGGCTACTGTGCCATAGCTAGCCGGGAGGGAGTCCGGTAAAAAGTCTGGAACTGCCGAAGAAACAAGAGACTCTTTCTTGCTTCTCTGTTTCCTGGCGGGCGATGAGAGGGAATTAAGAGCACTGCTTAAAGTAGCTCCAGAGACCGGCGCGAGCTGCGGCTATCAGTGCGGATACCAGAGATGGGCATGAGACATTAAGGCTGCTGCTGCAGCCACCAAGAAGCCTGTGTGTGAGCACAGGTCACTCTCCACACCTCCCCTCCAGAGAGCCTGTGCAGCCCACTACTGCCAGGGTCCTGTGATCCAGGGACAACTTCCCCAGGGAGAACACACAGCACGCCTCATGCTGGTACACCATCACGCTGGCCACTCCCGCCGCAGGCTCGCCCCACATTCCATACCCCTCCCTGCCCCTGGCCTGAGTGAGCCAGAGCCCCCGAATCAGCTGCTCCTTTAACCGCGTCCTGTCTGAGTGAAGAAAAGACGCCCTCAGGACACCTACACGCAGAGGCCGGGAGAAATCCAAAGCTGAACCCTGGGAGCTGTGCGAACAAAGAAGAGAAACGGAAATCTCTCCCAGAAGCCTCAGGAGCAGTGGATTAAATCTCCACACTCAACTTCATGTACCCTGCATCTGTGGAATACCTGAAGAGACAACGAATCATCCCAAATTGAGGAGGTGGACTTTGGGAGAAATGATATATATATTTTTCCCTATTTCTATTTTTGTGAGTGTGTATCTGTATGCTTCTGTGTGTGATTTTGTCTGTATAGCTTTGCTTTGACCATTTGTCCTAGGGTTCTGTCTGTCCGGGTTTTTTTTCATCTTTTTTTTAGGATACTTTTTAGTGCTTGATATCATTGGTGGATTTGTTTTTTGGTTTGGTTGCTCTCTTCTTTCTTTCTTTTTATTACTTTTAAATTTTTTTAATAATTATTTTAATAACTATTTTATTTTATTATTTTCTTTCTTTCTTTCTTTCTTTCTTTCTTTCTTTCTTTCTTTCTTTCTTTCTTTCTTTCTTTCATTTTCCTTCCTTCCTTCCTTCCTTTCCTTTCCTTTTCTTTTCTTTCTTCTTTTTCTCCCTTTTATTCTGAGTCGTGTGGGGACAAGCTCTTGGTGCTCCAGCCAGGCATCAGGGCTGTGCCTCTGAGATGGGAGAGCCAAGTTCAGGACATAGGTCCACCAGAGACCACCCAGCTCCATGTAATATCAAACGGTGAAACTCTCTCACAGATCTCCGTCTCAATGCCAAGACCCAGCTCCACTCAACAACCAGCAAGCTACAGTGCTGGACACACTATACCAAACAATTAGCAAGACAGGAACACAACCCCACCCATTAGCAGAGAGGCTGCCTAAAATAATGTCACAGACACCACAAAACACACCACCAGAAGTAGACCTGCCCACCAGAAAGACAAGATCCAGCATCATCCACCAGATCACAGGCCCTAGTCCCCTCCACCAGGAAGCCTACACAAGCCACTGAAACAATCTTAGCCACTGGGGGCAGACACCAAAAACAACAGGAACTACGAACCTGCAGCCTGCGAAAAGGAGATCCCAAACACAGTAAGTTAAGCAAAATGAGAAGACAGAGAAACACACAGCAGATGAAGGAGCAAGGTAAAAACCCACCAGACCAAACAAATGACGAGGAAATAGGTAGTCTACCTGAAAAACAATTCAGAATAATGATAGTAAAGATGATCCAAAATCTTGGAAATAGAATGGAGAAAATACAACGAACATTTAACAAGGACCTAGAAGAACTAAAGAGCAAACAAACAATGAAGAACAACACAATAAATGAAAATTAAAATTCTCTAGAAGGGATCAATAGCTGAATAACTGAGGGAGAGGGACAGATAAGTGACCTGGAAGATAAAATAGTGGAAATAACTACTGCAGAGCAGAATAAAGGAAAAAAAATGAAAAGAATTGAGGACAGTCTGGGACAACATTAAACACACCAATATTTGAATTATAGGGGTCCCAGAAGAAGAAGAGAAAAAGAAAGGGACTCAGAAAATATTTGAAAATATTAAAGTTGAAAACTTCCCTGATATGGGAAAGGAAATAGGTAATCAAGTCCAGGAAGCACAGAGAGTCCCATACAGGATAAATCCAAGGAGAAACACACCAAGACACATATTAATCAAACTATCAAAAATTAAATACAAAGAAAAAATATTAAAAACAGCAAGGGAAAAACAACAAATAACATACAAGGGAATCCCCATAAGGTTAACAGCTAATCTTTCAGCAGAAACTCTGCAAGCCAGAAGGGAGTGACAGCACATGTTGAAAGTGATGAAAGGGAAAAACCTACAACCAACATTACTCTGCCCAGGAAGGATCTCATTCAGATTTGATGGAGAAATTAAACCTTTACAGACGAGCAAGAGCTAAGAGAATTCAGCACCACCAAACCAGCTTTACAACAAATGCTAAAGGAACTTCTCTTGGCAGGAAACACAAGAGAAGGAAAAGACCTACAAAAACAAACCCAAAAAATTAAGAAAATGGTAACAGGAACATACATATCGATAATTACCTTAAATGTAAATGGATTAAATGAGCCAACCAAAAGACACAGACTGGCTGAATGGATACTAAAACAAGATCCGTATATACGCTGTCTACAAGAGACCCACTTCAGACCTACGGACACATACAGACTGAAAGTGAGGGGATGGAAAAAGATATTCCATGCAAAAGGAAATCAAAAGAAAGCTGGACTGGCAATTCTCATAACAGAAAAAATAGACTTTAACACAAAGACTATTACAAGAAACAAAGAAGGACACTACCTAATGATCAAGGGATCAATCCAAGAAGAAGATATAACAATTGTCAATATTTATGCACCCAACATAGGAGCACCTCAATACATAAGGCAAATGCTAACAGCCATAAAAGGGGAAATGGATACTAACACAATCATAGTAGGGGATTTAAACACCCCACTTTCACCAATAGACACATCATCCAAAATGAAAATAAATAAGGAAACACAAGCTTTAAATGATACATTAAACAAGATGGACTTAATTGATATTTGTAGGACATTCCATACAAAAACAACAGAATACACTTTCTTCTCAAGTGCTCATGGAACATACTCCAGGATCAATCATATCTTGGGTCACAAATCAAGCCTTGGTAAATTGAAGAAAATTGAAATTGTATCAGTTATCTTTTCTGACCACAGTGCTATGAGACTAGATATCAATTACAGGAAAAAATCTGTAAAATATCCAAACACATGGAGGCTAAACAATGCACTACTAACTAAGCAAGAGATTACTGAAAAAATCAAAGAGGAAATCAAAAACTACCTAGAAACAAATGACAACGAAAACACGATGACCCAAAACCTATGGGATGGAGCAAAAGCAGTTCTAAGAGGGAAGTTTACAGCAATACAATCCTACCTTAGGAAACAAGAAATATCTCAAATTAACAACCTAACCTTACACCTAAAGCAATTAGAGGAAGAAGAAGAAAAAAAAAAACCCAAAGTGAGCAGAAGGAAATAAATAATAAAGATCAGATCAGAAATAAATGAAAAAGAAATGAAGGAAATGATAGCAAAGATCAATAAAACTAAAAGCTGTTTCTTTGAGAAGGTAAACAAAATTGACAAACCATTAGCCAGACTCATAAAGAAAAAAAGGGAGAGGACTCAAATCAATAGAATTAGAAATGAAAAAGGAGAAGTAACAACTGACACTGCAGAAATACAAAGGATTATGAGAAATTACTACTACAAGCAACTCTACGCCAGTAAAATGGACAACCTGGAAGAAATGGACAAATTCTTAGAAAAGCACAATCTTCCGAGACTGAACCAGGAAGAAACAGAAGATATGAACAGACCAATCACAAGCACTGAAATTGAAACTGTGATTAAAAATCTTCCAACAAACGAAAGCCCAGGACGAGATGGCTTCATGGGCGAATTCCACCAAACATTTAGAGAAGAGCTAATACATATCCCTCTCAAACTTCCAAAATGTAGCAGAGAGAGGATCATTCCCAAACTCATTCTACGAGGCAAACATCACCCTGATACCAAAACCACACAAAGATATCACAAAGAAAGAAAACTACAGGCCAAGAACCCTGATGAAGATAGATGCAGAAATCCTCAAAAAAATACTAGAAAACAGAATCCAACAGCACATTAAAAGGATCATAAACCATGATCAAGTGGCGTTTATCCAAGGAATGCAAGGATTCTTCAATATACGCAAATCAATCAATGTGATACACCATATTAACAAATTGAAGGAAACAAAAACGTATGATCATCTCAATCGATGCAGAGAAAGCTTTTGACAGAATTCAACACCCATTTATGAAATAAACCCTCCAGAAAGTAGGGCATAGACAGAACTTTCCTCAACATAATAAAGGCCATATATGACAAACCCACAGCCAACATGGTCCTAAATGGTGAAAAACTGAAACCATTTCCACTAAGATCAGGAACAAGACAAGGTTGTCCACTCTCACCACTATTAGTGAACATAGTTTTGGAAGTTTTAGCCACAGCCGTCAGAGAAGAAAAAGAAATAAAAGGAATCCAAATGGAAAAGAAGAAGGAAAGATGTTACTCTTTGCAGATGACATGATACTATATATAGAGAATCCTAAAGATGCTACCAGAAAACCACCAGAGCTAATCAATGAATTTGGTGAAGTAGCAGGATACAAAATTAATGCACAGAAATCTCTTGCATTCCTATACGCTAATGATGAAAAATCTGAAAGTGAAATTAAGAAATCACTCCCATTTACCACTGCAACAAAAAGAATAAAATATCTAGGACTAAACCTACCTAGGGAGACAAAAAACCTGTATGCAGAAAGTTATAAAACACTGATGAAAGAAATTAAAGATGATACAAATAGATGGAGAGATATACCATGTTCTTGGATTGGAAGAATCAATATTGTGAAAATGATTATACTACCCAAAGCAATCTACGGATTCAATGCAATCCCTATCAAACTATCACTGGCATTTTTCACAGAACTAGAACAAAAAATTTCACAATTTGTATGGAAACACAAAAGACCCCGAATAGCCAAAGCAATCTTGAGAAAGAAAAACGGAGCTGGAGGAATCTAACTCTCTGACTTCAGACTATACTACAAAGCTACAGTAATCAAGACAGTATGGTACTGGCACATAAACAGAAATAGATCAATGGAACAGGATAGAAAGTCCAGAGATAAACCCACGCACACATGGTCACCTTATCCTTGATAAAAGAGGCAAGAATATACAGTGGAGAAAAGACAGCCTCTTCAATAAATGGTGCTGGGAAAACTGGGCAGCTGCATGTGAAAGTATGAAATTAGAACACTCCCTAATACCATACACAAAAATAAACTCAAAATGGATTAAATAACTAAATGTAAGGCCAGGCACTCTAAAATTCTTAGAGGAAAACACAGGCAGAACACTCTATGACATAAATCACAGTAAGATATTTTTTGACCCATCTCCTAGAGTAATGGAAATAAAACCCAAAATAAACAGATGGGACCTAGTGAAACTTAAAAGCTTTTGGACAGCAAAGGAAACTTTAAACAAGACGAAAAGACTACCCTCAGAATGGGAGAAAGTATTGTGCAAATGAACCAACGGACAAAGGATTAATCTTCAAAATATATAAACAGCTCATGCAACTCAATATTTAAAAAACAAAGACCCCAATACAAAAGTGGGGAGAAGACCTAATTAGACATTTCTTCAAGAAGACATACATGGCCAAGAGGCACATTAAAAGCTGTTCAACATCACTAATTATTAGAGAAATGTAAATCAAAACTACAATGAGGTATCACCTCACACTGGTTAGAATAGGCATCATCAGAAAATCTACAAACAACGGATGTTGGAGAGGGTGGAGAGAAAAGGGTATCCTCTTGCACTGTTGGTAGGAATGTAAATTGATCCAGCCACTGTGGAGAACAGTATGGAGGTTCCTTAAAAAACTAAAAATAGAATTACCATTTGACCCAGCAATCCCACTACTGGGCATATACCCAGAGAAAACCATAATTCAAAAAGACACATGCACCCCAATGTTCATTGCAGCACTATGTACAATAGCCAGGTCATGGAAGCAACCTAAATGCCCATTGACAGATGAATGGATAAAGAAGATGTCATACATACATACAATGGAATATTACTCAGCGATAAAAAGGAACGAAATTGGGTCATTTGTAGAGACATGGATGCATCTAGAGACTGTTATACAGAGTGAAGTAAGTCAGAAAGAGAAAAACGAATATTTTATATTAACGTATATATGTGGAATCTAGATAAATGGTAAAGATGAACTGGTTTGCAAGGTAGAAAGAGAGACACAGACGTAAAGAACAAACGTATGGACACCAAGGGGGGAACATTCGGGGACTGGGGGTGGTGGTGTGATGAATTGGGAGATTGGAATTGACAAGTATACACTAATATGTATAAAATAGATAACTAATAAGAACCTGCTGTATAAAAAATAAAATAAAGTTCAAATTAAAAAAAGAACCTAAGTCATCTCAACCAGTGTAGAAAATATTAAAAGAATAACATATATGTTCCTGAACCATCTGATGAGAGTAATAAATACAATTATTTAAATTTATCATTTTATTTTTAATTGTTTCAAACTATTATCTCTAGTTATTTCTTGAACTATTACTTCAACAAAGTTGTTATTGACTGAAATGTACTTCTAATGTATATCTTTTATATACGTATTATTATCTTCATAACATATGGCTACATTTTGCCGTCATGTATAAAGATAGGTTATCTTTGTATAAGTTTAAAAGATATAGTTAGAAAAGTCACCCTTTTCCTACTGAAAAACCAAATAGGTGGTATGTGAGAATTCCACAAATTGTAGAAAGAGCTTTCCCATACGTAGTCAAACCTCCATTTCAAGAGAAGTACAGAAGATGCTACCTCCTGTGGGCAAGCAGATAGTATAGATCTTGGGAGGAGGGTGGCAGCATCTCTAATTATATATTTCTCCACAAGCCTGGGACAGGAGAGCACTGATTGCAAAAACATTGCAACATTGATATTACACATGCAGTAGCATGTTTAACTCATTGATTTTTAATGTTCTCCCTTGTTTTTTTCACCCCCCGGGTCCTTCTGAGATTCTTATGAAAGCTATGACTCTCCCCCCCCCGGAAAACTGACGTACTTTCTATATATGTTATTTCACATAAGTATCAGGGGATTCACAGACACCTTAAAAAACGTGACCACTGCCTGGATTGAAAACTTCTCTTTTACCACCTGGATAGAATTTTAGCCTTAAGTCAACAAAATTTGTAACATTCAACTACCTAAAGCTACTAACATTAAACATCTTTAAGAATATATCCATGACAGCCATACTCAATGATACCATATTTTGAACTATAAACCCTTTTTCCACTACCCATTGTCTATTTTTTAAATTAAGGAACAAAACAGTGGGAGAAATGATATGGGATGAGTATCAGGAGGCCAATCCTGATATGTCAGTAGCCCTACTTGAGAAACTGTACTTTGTGTGAAACTAAGTGCTCTCCAGATCTTCCCTATAAGATGTTTACTGTCCATTTTCAAGTCCCTGTCACTGCAGTCTGATATTTCTTGTGGCCACATTAGGAAAAAAGGGTTTTGAATCTAAGAATTTTACAAATACACCAATATTCATGTTTCTGAAAATACTCATATTTCTGCTATTGGCAGAATAAAGCAAAGGAAGTGTGGTAATAGAGTTAGTAGAAATGGCTAATCAAGAGCTCTCATACCATTTCTATATAAACTTCTTCCCATCAAGTAGGAATCATGAATATTATGTTTAACCATTAAATTCTGATTACTAAGGAGAGTGCTTGGCATATAGAAGATGCTCAGTAAATATGAGTAAACTTGGAGAATGTTAAGACTGGTAAAGGAGAAAAACATACTTGTCATACTGGTAGGACCCTAGAGAAACACTAGAAGTGAACACAAGAAAGATGACTAAAAATAACCTAAATGTCTACATTTGGATGCATTAGCTGGAGTTCTCCAGGATGCAGATCCTGAGGCAAAAGTTTATATGACACTATTTTATTAGGGAGTGCAGAGGTGTGAAAAAAAAAAAAAAAGAGAGAGGGAAAAACGGAGAGCAAACATAAGGAGATGAATTTATGAGTAGAAATTTAAGTGGTATCAAGTACAGTCTTCAGAAAGGGTCTATGAACTATTACAGCCCACATGCATGTAGTATGAGTTATAGCCTGTTGGGGGAAAAAGAGAGAAGAATTTATCTGCTGGTGCCCACCACCTATTGGTTCAACATTTGCCCTAGGGAGCATTAACACCTCCTCACATCCAGGTTACACACACACTAGAATCAGATGGATCTCACTGCATCTCATGCTTCAGTGGTAATAAACAAGGCCTAAGAAGCAATTACTATTAATCTGCCTGCTAGAGCAGTTGCTGGGCAGAGCCCAGCTGAATTGTTCTCTGAGGTGGTAGCTAGGCCAGAACAAGGGACCAAAGGCCCAGACAAGTGAGGCTAAGAGGATTTCTGGAGGCACAAATAAACATACTTTAGTACATTCATATAATGGAATACTACTCAGCAATAAAAATATAACTTGATCATATACAGTTTTTATTATATTGAGGTATGTTCCATCTATGCCCACTTTCTGGAGAGTTTTTTTTTTTTTAAACAACTTTATTGCAGTATAATTGCTTTAGAATGGTTTCTGCTTTATAACAAAGTGAATCAGTTATACATATACATATGTTCCCATATCTCTTCCCTCTTGCGTCTCCCTCCCTCCCACCCTCCCTATCCCACCCCGCTACGTGGTCACAAAGCACCAAGCTGATCTCCCTGTGCTATGCGGCTGCTTCCTACTATCTATTTTACGTTTGGTGGTGTATATATGTCCATGCCACTCTCTCACTTTGTCACAGCTTACCCTTCCGCCTCCCCATATCCTCAAGTCCATTCTGTAGTAGGTCTGTGTCTTTATTCCTGTCTTGCCCGTAGGTTCTTCATGACCATTTTTTTTTTACCCTTAGGTTCCATATATATGTGTTAGCATAGGGTATTTGTTCTTCTCTTTCTGAGTTACTTCAGTCTGTATGACAGACTCCAGGTCCATCCACCTCACTACAAATAACTCAATTTCATTTCTTTTTATGGCTGAGTAATATTCCATTGTATATATGTGCCACATCTTCCTTATCCATTCATCTGCTGATGGACATTTGGGTTGCTTCCATGTCCTGGCTATTGTAAACAGAGCTGCAATGAACATTTTGGTACATGACTCTTTGAATTATGGTTTTCTCAGGGTATATGCCCAGTAGTGGGATTGCTGGGTCATATGGTAGTTCTGTTTCTAGTTTTTTAAGGAACCTCCATACTGTTCTCCATAGTGGCTGTATCAATTTACATTCCCACCAACAGTGCAAGAGGGTTCCCTTTTCTCCACACCCGCTCCAGCATTTACTGTTTTTAGATTTTTTGATGATGGCCATTCTGACTGGTGTGAGAGGATATCTCATTGTAGTTTTGATTTGCATTTCTCTAATTATTAATGATGTTGAGCATTCTTTCATGTGTTTGTTGGCAATCTATATCTTCTTTGGAGAAATGTCTATTTAGGTCTTCTGCCCATTTTTGGGTAAGGCTGTTTGTTTTTTTTTTTGGATACTGAGCTGCATAAGCTGCTTTTAAATTTTGGAGATTATTCCTTTGTCAGTTGCTTCATTGGCAAATATTTTCTCCCATTCTGAGGGTTGTCTTTTGGTCTTGTTTATGGTTTCCTTTGCTGTGCAAAAGGTTTTAAGTTTCATTAGGTCCCATTTGTTTATTTTTGTTTTTATTTCTATTTCTCTAGGAGATGGGTCAAAAAGGATCTTGCTGTGATTTATGTCATAGCGTGTTCTGCCTATGTTTTCCTCTAAGAGTTTGATAGTGTCTGGCCTTACATTTAGGTCATTAATCCATTTTGAGTTTATTTTTGTGTATGGTGTTAGGGAGTGTTCTACTTTCATACTTTTACATGTACCTGTCCAGTTTTCCCAGCACCACTTACTGAAGAGGCTGTCTTTTCTCCACTGTATATTCTTGCCTCCTTTATCAAAGATAAGGTGACCATGTGTGCGTGGGTTTATCTCTGGGCTTTCTATCCTGTTCCGTTGGTCTATATTTCTGCTTTTGTGCAGGTACCATACTATCTTGATTACTGCAGCTTTGTAGTATAGTCTGAGGTCAGGGAGCCTGAATCCTCCAGCTCTGTTTTTCTTTCTCAAGATTGCTTTGGCTATTCGGGGTCTTTTGTGTTTCCATACAAATTCTGAAATTTTTTGTTCTAGTTCTGTGAAAAATGCCAGTGGTAGTTTGATAGGGATTGCATTGAATCTGTAGATTCCTTTGGGTAGTAGAGTCATTTTCACAATGTGGATTCTTCCAATCCAAGAACATTGTATACCTCTCCATCTATTTGTATCATCTTTAATTTCTTTCATCAGTGTTTTATAACTTTCTGCATACAGGTTTTTTGTCTTCTTAGGTAGGTTTATTCCTATATATTTTATTCTTTTTGTTGCAATGGTAAATGGGAGTGTTTTCTTAATTTCACTTTCAGATTTTTTATGATTAGTATATAGGAATGCAAGAGATTTCTGTGCATTAATTTTGTATCCTGCTACTTTACCAAATTCATTGATTAGCTCTAGTAGTTTTCTGGTAGCATCTTTAGGATTCTCTATGTATAGTATCATGTGATCTGCAAAGAGTGACAGCTTTACTTCTTCTTTTCCAATTTGGATTCCTTTTATTTCTTTTTCTTCTCTGATTGCTGTTGCTAAATGGTTTTTCAATTTTGTTTATCTTCCCAAAGAAACAGCTTTTAGTTTTATTGATGTTTGCTATTGTTTCCTTCATTTCTTTTTCATTTATTTCTGATCTGATCTTTATGATTTATTTCCTCCTGCTCACTTTCGGGTTTTTCTCTTCTTATTTCTCTAACTGCTTTAGGTGTAATGTTAGGTTTTTTATTTGAGATGTTACTTGTTTCTTGAGGTAGGATTGTATTGCTATAAATTTCCCTCTTAGTACTGCTTTTGCTCCATCACATAGGTTTTGGGTTGTCGTGTTTTCACTGTCCTTTGTTTCTAGGTAGTTTTCAATTTCCTCTTTGATTTCTTCAGCGATCTCTTGGTTATTAAGTAGTGTACTGTTTAGTCTCCATGTGTTTGTATGTTTTACAGATTTTTTACCTATAATTGATACCTAGTCTCATAGTGTTGTATTCCAGAAAGATACTTGATACCATTTCAATTTTCCTAAATTTATCAAGGCTTGATTTGTGACCCAGGATATGATCTATACTGGAGAATGTTCCATGAGCACTTAAGAAGAAAGTGTATTCTGTTGTTTTTGGATGGAATGTCATATAAATATCAATTAAGTCCATCTTGTTTAATGTATCATTTAAAGCTTGTGTTTATTTATTTTCATTTTGGATGATGTGTCTATTGGTGAAAGTGGGGTGTTTAAATCCCCTACTATGATTGTGTTAGTATCCATTTCCCCTTTTATGGATGTCAGCATTTGCCTTATGTATTGAGGTGCTCCTATGTTGGGTGCATAAATATTGACAATTGTTATATCTTCTTCTTGGATTGATCCCTTGATCATTAGGTAGTGTCCTTCTTTGTTTCTTGTAACAGTCTTTGTGTTAAAGTCTAGTTTTTCTGATATGAGAATTGCCAGTCCAGCTTTCTTTTGATTTCCTTTTGCATGGAATATCTTTTTCCATCCCCTCACTTTCAGTCTGTATTTGTCCCTAGGTCTGAAGTGGGTCTATTGTAGACAGCATATATATGGGTCTTGTTTTTGTATCCATTCAGCCAGTCTATGTCTTTTGGTTGGAGCATTTATTCCATTTACATTTAAGGTAATTATCGATATGTATGTTCCTATTACCATTTTGTTACTTGTTTTGGGTTTCTTATTGTAAATCTTTTCCTTCTCTTGTGTTTCCTGCCTAGAGAATTTCCTTTAGCATTTGCTGTAAAGCTCATTTGGTAGTGCTGAACTGTCTTATCTTTTGCTTCTCTGTAAAGGTTTTAATTCCTCCATCGAATCTGAATGAGATCCTTGCTGGGTACAGTAATCTTGGTGTAGGGTTTTCACTTTCATCACTTTCAATATGTCCTGCTACTCCCTTCTGGCTTGCAGTTTCTTCTGAAAGATCAGCTGTTCACCTTATGGGGATTCCCTTGTATGTGATTTGTTGTTTTTCCCTTGCTGTTTTTAATATTTTTTCTTTGTATTTAATTTTTGATAGTTTGATTAATATGTGTCTAGGCATGTTTTTCCTTGGATTTATCCTGCATGGGACTCTCTGCGTTTTCTGGACTTGATTAACTATTTCCTTTCCCATATTAGGGAAGTTTTCAACTTTAATATCTTCAAATATTTTCTCAGTCCCTTTCTTTTTCTCTTCTTCTTCTGGGACCCCTGTAATTCGAATGTTGGTGCGCTCAATGTTGTCCCAGAGGTCTCTGAGACCGTCCTTAATTCTTTTTTTTTTTTTTTGCGGTACACGGGCCTCTCACTGTTGTGGCCTCTCCCATTGCGGAGCACAGGCTCTGGACGTGCAGGCTCAGCAGCCATGGCTCACGGGCCCAGCCACTCTGTGGCATGTGGGATCCTCCTGGACTGGGGCATGAACCCGTGTCCTCTGCATCGGCAGGCAGACTCTCAACCACTGTGCCACCAGGGAAGCCCCTGACCTTAATTCTTTTCATTCTTTTTTCTTTATTCTGCTCTGTAGTAGTTATTTCCACTATTTTATCTTCCAGGTCACTTATCCATTCTTCTGCCTCAGTTATTCTGCTGTTGATTCCTTCTACAGAGTTTTCTATTTCATTTAATGTGTTGCTCATTATTGTTTGTTTGCACTTTAGTTCTTCTATGTCCTTGTTAAACGTTTCTTGTGTTTTCTCCGTTCTATTTCCAAGATTTTGGACCATCTTTACTATCATTATTCTGAATTCTTTTTCAGGTAGACTGCCTATTTCCTCTTCATTTGTTTGGTCTGGTGGGTTTCTACCTTGCTCCTTCATCTGCTGTGTTTCTCTGTCTTCTTATTTTGCTTAACTTACTGTGTTTGGAGTCTCCTTTTCACAGGCTGCAGGTTCGTATTTCCTGTTGTTTTTGGTGTCTGCCCCCAGTGGCTAAGGTTCATTCAGTGGGTTGTGTAGGCTTCCTGGTGGAGAGGACTAGTGCCTGTGTTCTCGTGGATGAGGCGGGAGCTTGTCTTTCTGTTGGGTAGGACTGCATCCAGTGGTGCGTTTTGGGGGTGTCTGTGACCTTATTATGATTTTAGGCAGCCTCTCTGCTAATGGGTGGGGTTGTGTTCCTGTCTTGCTAGTTGTTTGGAATAGAGTGTCCAGCACTGTAGCTTGCTGGTTGTTGAGTGGAGCTTGGTTTAAGCATTGAGATGGAGATCTCTGGGAGAGCTTTTGCTGTTTGCTATTACATGGAGCTGGCAAGTCTCTGGTGGGCCAATGTCCTGAACTCGGCTCTCCCACCTCAGAGGCACAGGCCTGACACCCGGCCAGATCACCAAGACCCTGCCAGCCACAGGGATCAGAAGAAAAGGGAGAAAAAAAGAAAGAAAGACAGGAATAAAATAAAATTTATTAAAATAAAAAATTATTAAAAATAAAAAACCTAAAAAAGTAAATAAAAAAAAGTAGCAACCAAACCAAAAAACAAATCCAGCAATGATAATAAGCACTAAAAACTATACTGAAAAGAAAAATAAACAACAAAAAATCGGACAGACAGAACCCTAGGACAAATGCTAAAAGCAAAGTTATACAGACAAAATCATACAAAGACTCATACACATACACACTCAGAAAAAGAGAAAAAGGAAAACAACATATATATCATTGCTCCCAAGGTCCACTACCCCTATTTTCGGATGATTCATTGTCTATTCAGGTATTCCACAGATGCAGTGTACATCAAGTTGATTATGGAGATTAAACCCGCTGCTCCTGAGGCTGCTGGGAGAGGTTTCCTTTTCTCTTCTTTGTTCACACAGCTCCTGGGGTTGGTTCTGCTCTGGATTTGGCCCCACCTCTGTGTGTAGGTTACCAGAGGTATGGGGTTAAAGGAGCAGCTGATTTGGGGGCTCTGGCTCAGTGAGGCTGGGGGGATGGAGGGGTACGGAATGCGGGGAGAGCCTGCAGTGGCAGAGGCAGGTGTGTCATTCCAACAGCCTTAGGTGCACCGTGTGTTCTTCCCGGGAAGTTGTCCCTGGATCACGGGACCCTGGGAGTGGTGGGCTGCACAGGCTCCCAAGAGTGGGGGTATGGATAGTGACCTGTACTTGCACACAGGCTTCTTGGTGGCTGCAGCAGCAGCAGACTTAGCATTTCATGCCTGTCTCTGGTGTCCACGCTAATAGCCGCAGCTCGCGTCTGTCTTTGGAACTCATTTAGGTGGTGCTCTGAATCCCCTCTCCTCACGCACCCTGCAACAATGGTCTCTTGCCTCTTAGGCAGGTCGACTTTTTCCCAGACTCCCTCCCGGCTAGCTGTGGTGTACTAGCCCCTTTCAAGATGTGTTCACATAGCCAACCTCAGTCCTCTCCCTGGGATCTGACCTCCGAAACCAGAGCCTCTGTACCATTTTAAATGTTTGAAACAAATATCGTGGATATTATTCATAAAAACAATGCTTAAATTTTATTTGGTTTCCTGGGGGCTGGCTGTGAGGTGGCGTATAATCCTTTACTCAGCTGGAGATGCAAGTGGGACAGGATTTCAATTGTTGAACATCCCCAAAGGAGGGTGGCTAGTGATCCAAATCACAGCACCCAGGGTAATAATGCCTTTAATCTGGGCTGGTATCAATATTCAAAGGGCAAGGCATGAAAAACAGGGTAGCAAAGCTTCCATGGCAGTAATGAAAGTTATGACATTTCAGGAATTCTGTGCTTTTTGTATTTTTTTAATTTTATTTATTTATCTTTGGCTGCATTGGGTCTTCATTGCTGCGCGCGGGCTTTCTGTAGTTGCGGCGAGCCAGGGCTACTTTTCGTTGCAGTGCATGGGCTTCTCATTGCAGTGGCTTCTCTTGTTGTGGAGTGCAGGCTCTACACGCATGGGCTTCAGTAGTTGTGGCACGAGGGCTCAGTAGTTGTGGCTCGTGGGCTCTAGAGCACAGGCTCAGTAGTTGTGGCATACAGGCTTAGTTGCCCCACAGCATGTGAGATCTTCCCAGACTAGGGCTTGAACCCATGTCCCCTGCATTGGCAGGCAGATTCTTAACCACTGCGCCACCAGGGAAGCCCTGGAATTCTGTGTTTGATGTAAGCCTCTAGACATGGTAGGGGAAAGGTGAAAGGGTCTGACACCCAGAGTAAAGAGACAAAAGATGGCTATAAAGTTATTAAGGCATGAATTATGTAAATTAGAGCTCCAGTCCAAGCTGAAACAGTAGTGGAAATCAGGAAGTCTAAAGGTGGCCAGCTCAACAGAAGGCACAGGCTATACTTGGTAGCAAGACAGGTTTTGACCCATCCTCTGGTACCTCATAAGGTAACAAGCTTAGGAAGGATTGGTTCAGATGCAATGTGAGGCTGAGCTGGGCAAAGCTGGGACAAGCAATGATCTATATTACCTATGTTTACATCAAGTAGGAGTGCAAAGCAAAAGTCTGACTACATATGTCTTTGATTGTGATTTGGTTTTTCTTAACATTTTAACATTTCTAAAATTGGTATCTAATTTCAAATCAGATATATGTCTTTCATTTGAAAATCTTCCCACCTCTCCACAAAGTCTTCATTGATTAAATTGATGGTCAAATTTGTTTCTCAAAAATAATCACTAAGGGGCTTCCCTGGTGGCACAGTCTGGGAGGATCCCACATGCCGCGGAGCGGCTGGGCCCGTGAGCCATGGCCGCTGAGCCTGCGCGTCCAGAGCCTGTGCTCCACAACTGGAGAGGCCACAACAGTGAGAGGCCCGTGTACCGCAAAAAAAAAAAAAAATCACTAAGATTATATATGTTTCTCTTCCTAGTGTTTTTTCCTATGTATTAGCACTCCTTTAAATTTAAAAATAAAAAACAAAATTAATACATCAAACTAAAAATCTTCTGCACTGCAAGGAAAATCATCAACAAAATGAAAAGGCAACCCACTGAATGGTAGACAATATTTGCAAATCATACATCTGATAAGGGGATTATATCCAAAATATATAAAGAATTCACAAAACCCAATAGCAAAAAACCCCAAACAATCCAATTAAGAAATAGACAGAGGATCTGAATAGATATTTTTCCAAAGAAGACATGCAGATGGACAACAGGTACATGAAAAGATGCTCAACGTCATTAATCATCAGGGAAATGCAAATCAAAACCACAATGAGATATCACCTCATACCTGTCAGAATGGCTATTATCCAAAAGACAACAAATAACAAGTGTTAGTGAGGATGTGGATTAAAGGGAACCCTGTGCACTGTTGGTGGGAATATAAATTGGTGCAGTAATTATGGAAAATAGTATGGAGGTTCCTCAAAAAATTAAAAATAACTCTCCCTCCTGCCACCTCCCCTGGCCCTCTTGTGCTGTGCGGTTTCTCTGATGCAAGACTGTCCCGGCCCAGATATGGCTCATGGACAGCAGAAGATTCAGTCTCAGCAGAAAAATGCCAAAAAGCTGGACAAAAGAAGAAACAAGGACATGACCAAAAGCCTGCTGCCAAAACTGCCTTAATATATATCTGCACTGTCTGTAAGACACAAATGCCAGACCCTAAGACCTTCAAGCAGCACTTTGAGAGCAAGCATCCTAAGACTCCACTTCCTCCAGAATTAGCTGATGTTCAGGCATAAAGTTGTTTACAGGGGAAGTTGTGACACCTTTGACTCTTCTCCTGTCTCAGACCTTAGGTAACAAACCTGCAGCTGCTTTTCTAACAAACTGTTGATCAGCAAAAATAAAGGGGCTACAGAAACACTCATTTTTATGCTGTTCCCTTTTGGTCTTCATGCAAAGACAATTCTGTGCAAATGTACCGTTGACTCTGATTTGGAAATCTGAAAATCAATTCATCCTTGTTATAAAATTTTTTTTATAATTGTAATTATATTGATGTTCATATTGTATAAAATAACTCATTTAATAAAGTAGTACTTTGATTTTACAACATCACAGGATAAATGGTTCTAGAAATTCTATTCTAACTTTCTACATTATTTGCCTTATAAAAATCTAATGAATTCATCAGCTAGAATTGCAAGCACAATTCTTATCTCCCTTTCTAATGCAGGGGCATGTTCATAGTTAAACTAGAGCAGACTCATTCATTAAATCTGTGCACACGATTTTATTGGAAGCTGCTGACCTAGGTGAAGAATGACTTATCTGCTGCCTTAGTATATTGCAATCATGTGTCATTTTCCCCTCTGATTGTTTCTTGTGATTGAGGTTGGAATATTTAAACTTGCTGTGTGACCTGGCTATACCTGCCAGCCATGTATGGCCTGTAGACTAACTGATAAATTCCTTAAAGTGGTTGGATTGTCAGTGAGCCCGTGTGAAAAATTAGGTTCTGAAGTATATGCCACAATGAAGTAATCAGCCTATTGTTCAATACAAAATATGATGGAACATACGTGAACTGGTAAAGATCTATCTTTTATAAATTATACTTGATTCTTTGAAAATTGTTCAAGTTCTTTCATTTAAAATTGAAACTCATAATTTTCGAAGGAGTTTTTAGAAGTTAATTACAATTTGGCCAATTTATGAACGGATTCTGCATTAACAGAAGGATTGGAATGGCTTGTGACTGGGTTAAATCCCAGTGAGTAGTTGATTTTTACTTTGTGCTGGTTCCTAAAATCAAAGGCTGTGTACAGCATGACTTCCGTCTGAACTAGAAAAGTATTAAAATAGGCCAATATCCACATTTTTTAGGCTCTAAGGATGGGAAGTGGGTTTGTTCCAATGAATGAGGTAAATCCTGCCCAGTTAAAAAAGACTAATTTAGGTTTCTTCTAATTTGCTTTTGCCAACTATTAATACAAGTGAAACTGCTGTAACTCAGTTTAAATTTAAAGTTGATAGAATAGGAAGAACACTCAAATATTTACTGGTAATTGCTTAGAGCTGCAAATCTGATCCTGTGGATTACAAAATGCATTTCCTCTTTCTGCTGTAACTCATCACTGCATTTGTTTTGTAGCTATACATATTCTGCCCCCCTTGTTTGTCTTCACTGTAAGTTTAAAATAAGATATTTCCAAGGAAAAGCTTCAGTGGTGATAATTTCTTAGTAACTCCTATTCTTATACTCTTACTTTAAAATAGTCATTTTTTCATGTATTTGATTTCTTCAGTTTCAGATTTATTATTTGTTAATTCCCAATATGTTTGTTACCAGAACATTAGAGTTGGCCTAATTGCTTATAGTGGTTATTAACAGAGGTTCTGGTTAAATTACAATTTAAAAGTTTTTAAAAGTGCTTTGAGCATATGTATGTTTATATTAGTAATAAATCATTTAAAAACCTTTCACAAGTTTTGGTTTAATTTTTTTTCATTTGTTTTACTGACTAATTCAGAATAAAAGCTTTATGTTCTTGTTAAAAAAAAAATTAAAAATAGAACTGCAATATGACCCAGAGAGTCCACTTCTGGGTATTTGAAGAAAACGAAAACACTACTTCAAAAAGATATGCGCACCCCTATGTTCATTGCAGCATTATTTTCAACAGCCAAGGTATGGAAAAAACCTAAGTGTTCAATGATGGATGAATGGATAAAGAAATTGTGGTATTTATACACACACACACACATAGACACATACTGGCATACTATTCAGACATAAAAAAGAATGAAATCTTGCCCTTTGTGACAACATGAATGAACCTTGAGAGCATTATGCTACGTGAAATAAGTCAAAGACAGACAATAATTATATATGAAATTTAAACAACAACAACAACAAGAAACCAAGCTCATAGATACAAAGAACAGATTGGTAGTTGTCAGAGGTGGGAGATGGGTGGGTGGGAGAAATGGGTCAAGGGGGTCAAAAGGTATATAAACTTCTAGTTATAAAATAATTAAGTCATGAGGATATAATGTACAGCATGATGACTATAGTTAATAATACTGTATTGTATGTTGGAAAGTTGCTAAGAAACTAGATCTTAAAAGTCTTTATCATAAGAAAAAAAACCTTTTTTTAAAACTGTGTATGGTACCAGATGGTAACCAGACTTGTGGTGATCATTTCACAACACATATAGAGAATCATTATGTTATACACTGGAAACTAGTATAATGTTACATGTAAATTACACATCAATTAAAAAATCCCCTCAAAACCCAAAAAACAAAATGAAGATTATTCTCTCTCTTGATATGTTCTTCCTTAAAGATACACATGTACAAATCTCTCCTATTAGAAACAACAGAAAAACCTCTCCTTGGATGCTGTGTTTCCATCTAGCTACAATCACCTCTCTCATTCCCTTCAGAGTCAAGTTCCTGGAAAGAAAAGAATATAATTTCTGCTTATTATTTCCCACTACCTACTTAAAATAAAACTGCTCTAGCCAAAAGTCATCTATCTATGACCCAATTGCCAAATCCAGCAGCATATTTTTAGTACTCATTGTACTCGACAATTCTGTAGCATTTAATGCTGTTGGCCAATTTCTCCTCTTAAAACTGTCCTTTTTAAGAAAATTAACCATCTCCACTCTGTCCACTTCCTACCTTCCAGATGCAACCATCCCTGTCAACAGTGGTGAATCCTTTCATACTTTCTCTTGGCTCATGCAAAATATAAAAGCACATGTGCACATAAATACTCTGCTGTCACTTTTCTCAACATACCATAGATGCCTCTCCAAGTTAGTAGATATTGATCTTTTAGTCTTTTTTTCTAACCTACATACACACATATTTTACATAAATAGGATGATCTATCTGCTTTTTATATTTCAATTTTTTTTCTCTCTCTTTTTTTTCCCCCCACTGGCCTGCCCCCTCCCTGCTCTCTGTAGACTTGCTCCTCCTCCCACTTTCCCCTGTCTCATTTCTTGTAGTGTTCCATCTTGCACCTTATCATTTCCTCTGTGAGGCCTGATCATTGTCCTTGTATTACTCTACCCTCTGTAAACATTCCACCTCTTCCTTTATGACTCTACTCTTTTTATACCTTCCATAATACCTATATTGACTATCTACATATGTCCCCCTTTATTACATTTCTAAGACACTTGTGGGCATGGATTATGTTTTATTTATGTTTCCTAATTCCAGAACTTAGAGGGAAGAATAGAAATAGGAATCAGGGAGATAAGCATAGAGGAAATTTAAGACAAGGAGACAATTTGGGGAAATCATGGAGTTTGTGGATGAGGTACCTGTCAATCTGACAGGATGAGAGCTTTTCCAATAAGGAGTAGGAAATATTCCTTGAGAGTTAAGGTGGGTCATTTGCTACTGGTCAGGAATGGGCAAAGTATAGCCTATGTGGCAAATACGACCTGCTATCTGTATTTTTTTGTAACTAAAATTTCAGTGGAACGTAACCATGCTCATTGGTCTATGTATTGTGTATGGCTATTTTTGTGCCACCATAGCAGAACTAAGTAGTTATGACACCATAGCAGAACTAAGTAGTTGTGACAGAGACTGTACGGTCAGCAAAGCCTACTACAGTACAGGTCACTGCATGTCAGCCTGAGATGTCTCATTATGTTCCTGAATGGAATATAGCATTGCTAATTTCCACCACAATAAACAAATATTTATTGAGTGAACAAAGCATTATTTCAGGCCTTGGGGATTTTCTTAGTCTGCCTGGGCTGTGATAACAAAATACCATAGACTGGGAAGGTTAAACAATAGTCATTTATTTCTCACAGTTCTGGAGGCTGGGAATCCAAGATCAGGGTGCTAGCATGGTTGGGTTCTGGTGAAAAACCTCTTCTTGACTTGCAAACACCCATCTTCTCATTGTGTGTTCACATGGCCTTTCCTCTGCGGGTGTGGAAAGAGATCTCTCTCTCTTCCTTTTCTTATAAGGCAGCCAATACTATTAGATTAGGATGCCACCCTTATGACTTCATTTAACCTTAATTACCTCCTAAAAACCCTATCTTCAAATACAGTCACAGAAGGGGTTAGAGCTTCAAGGAATGAATTTTGGGGGGATAAAATTCAGTCCATCGCAGGGATATACAAGGCACTAGGGATGTTGTGGTGAACATATGAAGCAATTAAGTCCTCTGAACTAATTCTTTAAAAAAGAAAAAAAAATGTGAAGAAGAGATAGTTTCAAGAATGTGAGTGCTAAAAGGCACAAAGAGGCAATAATTAAGGCATGGGGTACCAAGGTCCTGAAACAGAGTGGTTGTGTTGAGAATTTAAGGCATTTTGAAAGTAAAATCAGCAGAAGCTAATTCTCATTCGAATGGAGGAGGACACACTGGTTTCATAACGAATAATTTTGATTTTTTTCCTCATAAATCTTAAAATCTCTGAATTCACAATTTCATTTTGATTTGCATTCCCCTATTTCTTTTGAACACTTTAAAAAGAAGTCAAAGATCTTAGTTTCTGACTTCCAGGCAGGTGAGAAGTCCCATTGGGCCATAACACAAAGAACACAGCTCTATATCAAAAGCCATTTTTAAGCCTCCAGCAACAATCCCTATACCCGTCAATCAGTTCCAGATCCACTAAATCCAGTTACTTCTAAGCCACAGCATGTCACACATTACTTTAGAGAGCAAAGTGGTCTTTTATTAGTCTTCTCTCTTCTTTACTGAACCTCTTGGGCTCTTTTCTTGCCTTATTCCATTCTCCTTAATTTTCTTTTGTTTCTCTATCACAGAAAAACTTTTATATATTAATTAAATTTGTTCCAAATATTGGTTATCCATAACCCTTCTTCTCCATTCAGGCAGAAACAGGTAATGTTCAACTGCCTCAAAGAATGGATGACACAGCAGTATGTAGATAAAAAAGGAATTAAATTATTAAATATTTGGTATTTGAGTTTCAAAAGCCTAGGATTCTGAGTATAAACGATAGATTTAGAAGACCTTTTTCCTACTCCTCCTATCCCTTTATACTCAACACATACTAGATAAAGATTTTATGGGATTGGAGCAAGAGCCTATTGGATCTCCAAAAAGGTACTCTACAACAAGGTAGAGTACCTCCAAAAAGTACCTCCAAAAGTAGAGTACCTCCAAAAGTACCTCCAAAAAGGTAGAGTACCTCCAAAAGTACCTCCAAAAGGTAGAGTACCTCCAAAAGTACCTCCAAAAAGGTACTCTACAACATGTTCACCTTAGCTTAAAACTGGAAGGAGGATGATAGGACAGAAAATACCATCAGGTTTAGGGTCTGGATAGCAGGAAACCTGTAACTTCCAATCTCTAGAATATAGTCTAAGGAGGAAGCGAGGTCTCAGAAGTCTCTTATGCTTAGCATGGTATGGGAGCAGCATAGAATGGCATTTATCTGGCACCAAGTAGACAGTAAAGATCTTTTAGTCAATACAAGAAGGAAAATAAATACCTTTCTTTCTCAGTCTTTCTGAGTATAAGCTCAGTAGGTATCAGTAAGGCCAAATTCCACCCCACCTTCAACATGCTGACACTTGGAAGGTTCTAGAAACTTAGAACATAGACCTAGAGGTAAAAAGAGGAGAAAGGCTTGACCGATTAAGATTTAGTTTCTAGCCTCCAATAGAAAGGGGGCTTAAAATAGAAATTCAAATTCATTCATTTATTCAACAAGTATCCACTGTGTACTTATATGTACAAATAACTTTTAATAAAAAATAAAGCTACAGGGCTTCCCTGGTGGCGCAGTGGTTGAGAGTCCGCCTGCCGATGCAGGGGACGTGGGTTCGTGCCCTGGTCTGGGAAGATCCCATATGCCGTGGAGTGGCTGGGCCCTTGAGCCATGGCCGCTGAGCCTGCGCGTCCGGAGCCTGTGCTCCGCAACGGGAGAGGCCACAACAGTGAGAGGCCCGCGTACCACACACACACACAAAATAATAAAAAAAAATAAAGCTACATTCCCTGAATATCTGAGTTTGTGGATTATGAGTCATTCCTAGAACATATTATTCACTTTCTTATCTTTTCCTTATATCATTTAATTTCTTCACATACATTTGAAGTACATCCACTTTTCTTTAAATCTTATCTATTGCATTTATCTCATACCTGACACAAAGTCCATGCTATGTCACAGAAAAAGTTCAGATATTAAAGTTATCAGAAAATCACATGATTAAGAAACAGCATATGGAAGTTACTTTAAATATACAGACATATATATTACAGAATTCTCTTCATTCCTGATTCTTAAAAAATGTAAGTTTTTATAAATGTCATTGTTGTGTCATAAGAATCTGTATTTCTAGTTTCAGAATATGACTCCAAATTTGCATAAATACATATTCCAAATTTGACAGTTTTGGACTTCTAACATATGCTAGTGCTAGCTTCCATATCAGTCATCAAAAATATATTTTAAGAAACAACTGGAAAAGTTTCTTACATCACCAAAAAAGATTTTGGGTCAATATGGGGAACAAGGCAAATGCAGTAAGTCTCCCTCCAGTACTAATTAAATAAAAATGTTAGATTAACTGTTCAAAAACCTAACACATATGTTGCAGATATAGCTTGGGAGTCAAGGCTCTAAGCTCTATGTATAGCAGTGAGCTAAAAAGGCTGTTTGGTCTGAGGAATATAGTACAGAAGCCAGCTAATCTAGGCAAAGAATTGGCAGAAGGATACCAGCACTCTAAACCTGCACTATTTGTAGGTGTGATGTCTAAATTAGCACCTCCCAAGAAGCTTGGAAACCCTAAATAGAGAAAATAAAATTAAAATAAGTCCTGTACTAGTGAAAGCCACAGCAAAGTCAAACACAAAACTGGCTCCAAGGGGTTTCTTCCACAACTCAGGGCCCTTGAAATTCACATAGAAACAACTCCCACTGAAGATAAGCTCACAGTCAAAAGTTACAAAGTATGTCAGAAAACAACCTGTCAATAAAAAAGTATTAGTAGATGTATGAATGGGAAGAATTCACTTTTAAAAAACTACATATAACTGAGAAATATGTAAGAAACTTTAAAATAATTGTGTTAAAAGAAATTTTAGGGACTTCCCTGGTGGCGCAGTGGTTAAGAATCTGCCTGCCAGTGCAGGAAACACAGGTTTGATCCCTGGTCCGGGAAGATCCCACATGCTGTGGAGCAACTAAGCCCGTGAGCCACAGTTACTGACTCTGTGCTCTAGAGCCCATGAGCCAAAACTACTGAGCCCGTTTGCCACAACTACTGAAGCCTGTGCGCCTAGAGGTCATGCTCTGCAACAAGAGAAGCCACTGCAATGAGAAGCATGTGCACTTCAATGAAGAGTAGCCCCTGCTCACCGCAACTAGATAAAGCTCGTGTGCAGCAATGAAGACCCAATGTAGCTGAAAATAAATATAAATTAAATAAATAAATTTAAAAAATAAATTAAAAAAAAGAAATTTTTAAAGAAGAATATAGTTAATTAGACAAGAACAGGATATAATAAAAATATAATAATGTAATAACTTTGTATAGTGTATAATGTACAAAAATACCGAATCACTACATTGTACATCTGTAACTAAATAATATTGTAAGTCAACTACAATTCAATTAAAAATATACATATATATATAATAAAAACAAAAAGTGAACTTGAATAAGAATCCAAATGGAGACTGTAAATATGAAAAAAGTAAGGTTAAAGAAGATAGAATTATAAGATTGGAAAAATTGCTAAAGGTAAATACAGAACAATTACTCTGTAAGATTCTCAACTTATTTTATAGAGGCAAGATACAAACTTCCTTCTAAAAACAAACAAACTCATAGAAAAAGAGATCATTATTTATGGTTATCAAAGGCAGTTGGGGGAGGGGTAATTGGATGAAGGTAATCAAAAGGTACAAACTTCCAGGTATAAAATAAATACTAGAGATGTAATATACAACATGATAAATACAATTAATACTGCTATATGTTATATATGAAAATTGTTAAGAGAATAAATCCTAGGAGTTCTTATCACAAGGAAAGGATATTTTTTTCTATTTCTTTAGTTTTGTATCTATATGAAATGATGAATGTTCACAAAACCTAGTGGGGTAATCATTGCATGATATATGTGAGTCAAATCATCTTGCTGTATACCTTAAACTTATACAGTGCTCTATGTCAATTATATCTCAATAAACCTGGAAGAAAAATATAAGAGATAAAAGAAAAGAAAATTCCTTGAATTGAATCCTTCCAAGTATGGAGTAAGGCTATAAGGAATTTTATAAAATCATCTAATTCAGCACTAAAATCATGGTTTCTCTAAAAATCTCTTTCAAATAATATACTACATATTTCTCCAATAATTAAACTGTATTATACTCTTCTAGATTGGCAGTCCACAACTCGTGTCAAATATGTGGGAACAATTCTGTTTTTTTCCTGGCTAACTTATTAATTCACTGACTGGCTCTCTGATATGACTATTCTAAAAACTTTGCCATTTGCCATTCCTTTCAAATTCTTCCTGGATCTACAACTTCTCTTTCTCTAATGGCTTCTCACATTAAAAATAAAAAGAACCACACACACAGATACAAAAACCCAAACACACAAAAAACCCAAATTCTCTTAGTCTTGCAATTTGATCCAACTACTACCTTCCCTCTCTCTTCTTCCTATCACAGCTAAACTTCTCAAAAGAACTGTCTCTACTTTTCATCTAACTTGATCTGTTGGCAGATTTGACACTGTTATTCTCTTCTTCAAAATTTTAAATTTCTTGAAATATTCATCACTTATCTTGTGTGATTTTGTCTGTTAAGGTCTGCCTTTACCATTTGTCCTAGAGTTCTGTCTGTTCTTTTTTTTTTAGTTTTGTTTGTTTGTTTTTCTTTTTATGAGTGTGTGTGTGTGTATGTTTCTTTGTGTGACTTTTGTCTGTTTAGTTTTGCTTTTCCCATTTGTTTTGGGATTCTATCTGCTCATGTTTTTTTTAATTTCTTCCTTTTCTTCAGAGCCATGCAGCTGGCAGGGTCTTGGTGCTCCAGTCAGATGTCAGGCCTGAGCCTCCAAGGTGGAGAGTTGAGTCCAAGACATTGGACCACCAGAGACCTCCCGGCTCCATGTAATATCAATTGGCGAGAGGTCTTCCAGAAATCTCTGTCTCAACACTAACAGCCATCTCCATCCAACGGCCAGCAAGCTCAAGTGCTGGATGCTCCATGCCAAACAACTAGCAAGACAGGAACACATCTCCACCCATTCGCAGAGAGGCTGCCTAAAGTCATACTAAGTTCACGGACACACCAAAACACATGGCCAGACACGGCCCAGTCCACCAGAAGGAGAATATCCAGTACCACCCACCAGAAAACAGGCACCAGTTGCTCCAACCAGGAAGCTTACACAAGCCACTGAAACAACCTCATCCACTGGGGGCAGACACCAAAATTAGCAGGAACTACGAACCTGCAGCCAGTGAAAAGAGGACCACAAACATAGTAAGTTAAACAAAATGAGAAGACAGGGAAATATGCAGCAGATGAAGGAGCAAGGTAAAAACCCACCAGACCAAATAAATGAAGAGGAAATAGGCAGTTTACCCAAAACAGAATTCAGAGTAATGACAGTAAAAATGATCCGAAATCTTGGAAATAGAATGGAGAAAATATAAGAAATGTTTAACAAGGACCTAGAAGAACTAAATAGCAAACAAACAATGATGAACAACACAATAAATGAAATTAAAAATTCTCTAGAAGGAATCATTAGCAAAAGAACAGATAAGTGACCAGGAAGATAGAAGAGCGGAAATAACTGCTGCAGAGCAGAATAAAGAAAAATGAGTGAAAAGAATTGAGGACAGTCTCAGAGACATCTGGGACAACATTAAATGCACCAACATTCAAATTTTAGGGGTCCCAGAAGAAGAAGAGAAAAAGAAAGTTTCTGAGAAAATATTTGAGATTACAGCAGAAAACTTCCCTAAAATGGGAAAAGATATAGTCAATCAAGTCCAGGAAGTGCAGAGAGTCCCAAACAGAATAAATCCAATGAGTAACATGCCAAGACACAAATTAATCAAACTATCAAAAATTAAACATAAAGAAAAAATATTAAAAGCAGCAAGGGAAAAGCAACAAACAACATACAAAGGAATCTACATAAAGTTAAAAGCTGATCTTTCAGCAGAAACTCTGCCATCCAGAAGGGAGTGGCAGGATGTATTTACAGTGATGAAAGAGAAAAACCTACAACCACGATTACTCTACCTAGCAAGGATCTCATTCAGGTTCGACAGAGAAATGAAAACCTTTACAGACAAGCAAGAGCTAAGAGAATTCAGCACCACCAAACCAGCTTTACAACACATGCTAAAGGAACTTCTCTAGGCGGGAAACATAACAGAAGAAAAGGATCTACAAAAACAAACCAAAACAATTAAGAAAGTGGTAATAGGAGCATACATATTGATAATTACCTTAAATGTAAATGGATTAAATGCTCCAACCAAAAGACACAGACTGGCTGAATGGATACAGAAACAACACCTGTCTATATGCTGTCTACAAGAGACACACTACAGACCTAGGGACACACACAGACTGAAAGTGAGAGGATGGAAAAAGACATTCCATGCAAATGGAAATCAAAAGAAAGCTGGAGTAGCAATGCTCATATCAGACAAAATAGACTTTAAAATAAAGACTACTACAAGAGACAAAGAAGGACACTACCTAATGATCAAGGGATCAATCCAAGAAGAAGATATAACAATTGTAAATATTTATGCACCCAACATAGGAGCAACTCAATACAAAAGGCAAATGCTAACAGCCATAAAAGGGGAAATCGACAGTAACACAAACATAGTAGGGGACTTTAACACCCCACTTTCACCAATGGACAGATCATACAAAATGAAAATAAATAAACACAAGCTATAAATGACACAACAGACCAGGTAAAATTAGTTGATATTTATCAGACACTCCATCCAAAAACAACAGAATACACCTTTTTCTCAAGTGCTCATGGAACTTTCCCAAAGAGAGACCATATCTTGGGTGACAAATCAACCACTGGTAAATTTAAGAAAATTGAAATCATATCAAGGATATCTTCCGACCACAATGCTATGAGACTAGATAACAATAACAGGAATAAAACTGTAAAAAATAAAAACACATGGATGCAAACAATACGCTACTCAATAACCAAGAGATCACTGTAGAAATCAAAGAGGAAATGAAAAAATACCTGGAAATAAATGACAATGGAAACATGATGACCCAAAACCTACGGCATAAAGCAAAACAGTTCTAAGAGGGAAGATTATAGCAATACAATCCTACCTCAAGAAACAAGAAAAATCTCAAATAAACAACCTAACCTTACACCTAAAGAGATTAGAAAAAGAACAAAACAACCCCAAAGTTAGCAGAAGAAAAGAAATCATAAAGATCAGATCAGAAATAAATGAAAAAGAGGTAAAGGAAATAATAGCAAAGATCAATAAAACGAAAAGCTGGTTCTTTGAGAAGATAAACAAAATTGATAAACCATTAGCCAGACTCATCAAGAAAAAAAGGGAGAATATTCAAATCAACAGAATTAGAAGTGAAAAAGGAGAAGTAACAACTGACACTGGAGAAATACAAAGGAACATGAGAGACTACTACAAGTAACCATACGCCAATAAAATGGACAACCGGGAAGAAATGGATAAATTCTTAGAAAAGTACAACCTCCCGAGACTGAACCAGGAAGAAATAGAAAATATGAACAAACCAATCACAAGCACTGAAAATTGAAACCATGAATAAAAATCCTCCAACAAACAAAAGCCCAGGACCAGAAAGTTTCACAGGTGAATTCTAACAAACATTTAGAGAAATGCTAACACTTACCCTTCTCAAAATCTTCCAAAATACAGCAGAGGGAGGAACACTCCCAAACTCATTCTATGAGGCCACCATCACCCTGATACCAAAACCAGACAAAGATGTCACAAAAAAAGAAAACTACAGGCCAGTATCACTGATGAACATAGATGCAAAAATCCTGAACAAAATACTAGCAAACACAATCCAACAGAACATTAGAAGGATTATACACCATGATCAAGTGGGGTTCATCCAGGAATGCAAAGATTCTTCAGTATATGCAAATCAATCAATGTGATACACCATATTAACAAATTGAAGGATAAAAACCATATGATAATCTCAATAGATGCAGAAAAAGCTTTCAACAAAAGTTAACACCCATTTATGATAAGAACTCTCCAGAAAGTGGGCATCGAGGGAAACTACCTCAACATAATAAAGGCCATATATGAGAAACCCACAGTCAACATCACTCTCAATGGTGAAAAACTGAAACCATTTCCGCTGAGATGAGGAGCAAGAAAAGGTTGCCCAATCTCACCACTATTATTCAACATAGTTTTGGAAATTTTAGCCATGGCAATCAGAGAAGAAAAAGAAATAAAAGGAAAACAAATCAGAAAAGAAATAAAACTGTCACTGTTTGCAGATGACATGATACTATACATAGAGAATCCTAAAGATGCTACCAAAAAACTCCTAGGGCTAATCAATGAATTTGGTGAAGTAGCATTATACAAAATTAATGCACAGAAATCTCTTGCATTCATATACACTAACAGCCAAAATCTGAAAGAGAAATTAAGGAAACATTCCCATTTACAGTTGCAACAAAAAGAATGAAATACCTAGGAATAAGCCTACCTAAGGAGACAAAAGACCGGTGTGCTGAAAAATATAAGATACTGATGAAAGAAAGTAAAGACTATACAAACATATAGAGAGATATACCATGTTCTTGGATTGGAAGAATCAACATTGTGAAAATGACTATACTACCCAAAGCCATCTACGGATTCAATGCAATCCCTATCAAACTACCACTGGCATTTTTTGACAGAACTAGAACAAAAAATTTTACAATTTGTATGGAAACACAAAAGACCCTGAATAGCCAAAGCAATCTTGAGAAAGAAAAATGGAGCTGGAGGAATCTAACTCTCTGACTTCAGACAATACAACAAAGCTACAGCAATCAAGCAGTATGGTACTGGCACAAAAACAGAAATATAGATCAATGGAACAGGATAGAAAGCTCAGAAATAAACTCACACACTTATGGTCAATTAATCTATAACAAAGGAGGTAAGAATATAAAATGGAGAAAAGAGAGTCTTTTCAGTAAGCGGTGCTGGGAAAACTGGACAGCTACATGTAAACGAATGATATTAGAACAGTCTCTAACACCATACACAAAAATTAACTCAAAATGGATTAAAGACCTAAATTTAAGGCTGAACACTATATAACTCTTAGAGGAAAACATAGGCAGAACACTCTTTGATGTAAATTGCAGCAATATCTTTTTGGATCCACCTCCTAGAGTAATGGAAATAAAAACAAAAATAAACAAATGGGACCTAATTAAACTTAAAAGCATCTGCACAGCAAAGGAAACCACAAACAGAACAAAAAGACAACCCACAGAATGGGTGAAAATATTTGCAAACTAAGTGACTGACAAGGGATTATTCTCGAAAATATACAAACAGCTCATGCAGTTCAATAACAAAAAACAAACAACCCAATCAAAAAATGGGCACAAGATCTAAATAGACACTTCTCCAAAGAAGACATATAGATGGCAACAAGCACATGAAAAGATGCTCAACATCACTAATTATCAGAGAAATGCAAATCAAAACTGCAATGAAGTATCACCTTTCACTGGTCAGAATGAGGTATCACCTTACACTGGTCAGAAAGAGGTATCACCTTACATTAGTCAGAATGGCCATTAAAAAATCTACAAACAATAAATGCTGGAGAGGGTGTGGAGAAAAGGGACCCCTCCTATACTGTTGGTGGGAATGTAAATTGGTACAGCCACTATGGAGAACAGTACGGAGGTTCCTGAGAAAACTAAAAATAGAAGTACTGTATGATCCAGCAATCCCACTCCTGGCCATATATCCAGAGAAAACCATAATCTGAAAGGATACATGTACCCCAATGTTCACTGCAGCTCTATTTACAATAGTCAAGACATGAGAGCAACCTAAATGTACACTGACAGAGGAATGGATAAAGAAGATGTGGTACATATATACCATGGAATATTACTCAGCCATAAAAATGAATGAAGTAATGCCATTTGCAGCAGCATGGATGCACCTAGAGATTATCATAGTAAGTGAAGTCAGACAGACAGACAAATATCATATATCACTCATATGTGGAATCTAACTTTAAAAAATAAAGAAAGAAATGAACTTACTTACAAAACAGAAAGGGACGTACAGATATCAAAAACAAACTTATAGTTACCAAAGGGGAAACGTGGAGGGGAGGGATAAATCAGAAGCCTGGGATGAACACACACACACTACTATATATAAGACAGATAAGCAACAAGGACCTACTGTATAGCACAGGGAACTCTACTCAGTATTCTGTGATAACCTATATGAGAAAAGAATCTAAAAAAGAATGAATATATGTACATGTATAACTGAATCACTTTACTGTACACTTGAAACTAACACAACATTATAAATCAACTATACCCCAATAAAATTTTTTTAAAAAAGAAAACAAAACAAATAAAGGAGAGAAAGAGCATGTGAGAGATAAGAATGGTATGAAGAAGGCTATGGACATGGGAAGCAGCAGTTTGGATGTAGGTGTGCAACAAACATTAGAGGAAGTAATAATAAATAGATGTGGGTTGGGAACAAATGTCAGCAGAGAATATACAGATAGGTTTTTGTCCCCTCCACACAAATTCTCCCTACCTAAGACATTTGGCAATTTATAACAGAAATGGAAAATAAAAGTTTGAAAAATAAGTGGAATGTCATGTACACTAAAAAAAGGAGCAAAGAGTTGAATACAAATACTTCATTCCTAATTTATAATGTGGCTGGAATAAGATAAACTCTAAAGACTAGTACTATAGTTAGAATTCAACCTATAAATAACAAGCACTCAGATGCTTTGTCTATTGTGTAATAAAACTCAAAAAAAAGTAGGGAATTGTTTAAAATAATGCTAGCTGAAAGTAAAGGCATGACTTGAACTCCAGCTTCATCACCTTGTGGATATAAATTAATCAACATCAGAAACCAATAAGGAAGATAGATAAATTTATGATTAACAGTATTTGTAACCAAGGTTTCATAAACTGTGATCCATGGATAGAATGAGTAGGGGGTGGGTGGTCTATGAATTAGGATGGGAAAATGAATTATATATCAATTTTTCTAACCTCTATTTGAAATTTATCATTTCCTTCGATGATGAATGAAGGAGATAAATCTCAGCAGTATTAGCAGTACCTGTGACCTTGTCACCAACAGAAATTAAAGGTTTTTCACATAATATTACAGCTGGTGCAGATATCTCCAAATATCATTTACACTCATCACTTCAATGACTTTACAATAGTAATTATACCCACTGCTAGACCCTGTTATGTAATGCCTTAATAAAGAAACACATGTATTAACTGTATCACAAATTTTTATTATTTTGATAACTGTTTCGATATAATTACTTTCTTGTCCATGTATTTTCTTTTATGCATTTAAGACATTATTTAAGTTTGCCAAAGAGGTCTATGGCACAATAAAGATTAAAAAGTTATGGTCTAAGTATAAAATAAATTCAATTTGTTTACTACAGTTCACAGTCTGTTAACAGAACCCTTAGTGCCAGATATGTCTCAGAAATCAGAATTTTAAAAATGTCAGATAGGTAGAGAAGCTGCATATAATATAATGCCCCAGCACAGTCTGTGGCAGTGTTCTGGAATCAAACACTAAATATTTTCTCCAGTAAAACATGAAAATATATACAGCAATACGTAGTTTCCCTTTACTTCAATTCAGGTTTTACTGCCAAATGCATTTAGATCCAGACAAGTTTGGTGATCAAATGAATTATGAAAACAAAACAAAAAATATTGGTTTTAAGGGTTTTTGAATTTTAGAACTGTGATAAGGACTGTTGTCCTATTTTTGTATAGATGAATAAATATTCATCAGTTTTGTCATTTTCCCTATTTATATCTACTTTTCCCCCATAATTCTGAATAAATAACTTGTTTTACTCAGCATCATTTAAATTTCAATAGTAGCAAGGTTTTCTTAAAAGTTTCGTTATAGCAGATTTGTAGCAGAGAGTCATCTTAAGTCTTTTTTTACAATTTAGGAAAATTAGGTGATGAAATTTTGATAACTGATAATCATTCTGAGTGAGCTACATCCCTTGTAGTGAGGACTCTAATGTTTCTGGCTGCCAGTCACCTATAATATTCTGTGCTCACTCTAGTTTAGCTATTAATAGAGCTTCTTTGGTAATCATCATAGAATCCTCCAGCACACTTTTTTTCTGTTGGCACTGACACACATTAAGATATTCCCCTGACTTATGACCCATTTGGGGGAAACGTACTCATTTACCAAAGAAAACATATACTGGAAAGAAAAAGCAAGAAGAGAAAAGAGAAGACATATGTTATAATAAGTCAAATTGTTAAAAAAAAGGCACATAAAATAAACAAAGCACAATATACCTGCTCTGCTGGGAAATCAGTATACAAGACTGACATAAACCAAACCATGTCAAGCACTGGGTAATAAAAGGTCTGTAGAATTATACCATGAAAATGAACAAACTATGTTTGAAAGAAACAATATAGATGAATCTAGTTGGTAGTGCAAAGTTAAATCAAAACAGGAATCTCAAAAGAGTAAGCTCTTTATATAAAATTCAGAATTAAATAAAACTAAATAATATATTGATCACACATATGTGTAAGATATGAAACTAAAACAAGGCAAGAAATATATTTAACTGAGGATATTCTAGTTCCTGGGTTGAGCAATGGATTCATGAAGATTCATCAAATAATTAATTTTAAAAAAACCCCAGAACCCCAAAATAAGTAAAATGAAATAAAATAAGTAAATGTGCATAAATCAATGATGATGTTTCGTCATGAACTATGGATTATGAAAAACTCAATTTTGGGCAACTGAGGAAACAAGAAATGTTATACATTTTTTAAAAAGTTAATAGGTGTTCATGAAGCCATTTTGTTAATTGATTTTTCACTTCACAGCTGCTAACCAAAATATGAGAAAGGATAAATTAAGAAATATCAGTAGTTAAAAGTCTCTTTACCTAGTCAACTTTCAAGTACATTTTATTTAGCGATGTGATAGAACCAGCTTAAAGAGCAAAATGTGCATATCTCCTCCCAATTCTTCATTCAGTGATTTCATATTGGTTGCTTGAAATTAGCCATGGTGATTTATACCATGTATTTATACCATGGAAATCAGCAGGCAAGTGCTACAAGTCTGGGTTTTTTCCCCCTGGAGAAATATTTATCAGCACAGCACTGATTTTACTGAAGTATAGCTTACATAGAAAAAAATCACAAATGCACAATGAATTCTAACTGAAAACATCTGTGTAACCACTATCTGGCTGAAGAAATAGAATTTTACTAACACCCTGAAGGTCCCTCTCATGCTCCCTTCTCAGGAAACTGATTCTCAGACAGGTGGCTTATTTAAAATCACAGAGATAGTAAGTTTTAGAGCCAGGACTTATCTATAATGCATCTATAATGCTCTTATACAATGTCATTTTCATTGCCACCATATTTATTTCCCAGTCTTATATCTTGTTGAGACTGTCATAGCACAGCTTATTTGAATTAGCAGCTTCTTACAGAAGCACTTATCTTTCAGTGGGAGTTTTTGGTTGGGCAGAGATATCACTGTCAGTATATCACAAACATTCCTTTGGAGAACCTAGAAAAGGTTAGAGGGAAAATAAAAAGTACTTGCTGCTCACAAAAATGTTGGAGGACCCATTTTAATGGCTTTACTACTCAAAATAAATCACTCAAGGCTAAAATGAACTTTCTACAAGACAAGTGTAAAATAAAAAATATTTTTTGCTACTCATGGAAAGGTGTCTTGAGGAGTGCATGTTTCTCATTCATCAATGCCATTATGTTTCTGAAAATTAATGCTACCTAAATATTTTCCTTTTTAAGAAATAGGAAGCAATTGACTGAGACTGTTCATGATTAAACAAAGTGTTACTAGTAAACTACATATTTAAAATTCACATTAATTAATTGTTTGGACTGTGTGCCATGGTAATAGGAATGAGTCATCAGTATCTACAAACTCCTTAGCAGAGTGTGGGTATTAATTCTACTGTTCAATTTTGGCATATGAAAAAAGCAATACACAAGTAAGTTGGCATATTAAAGCATCCAGCACGGTGCCCAGAACATAGCTGACACTAGGTAAATGATGGTCTTGTCATTCTCCTGATTCCCCTAGACTGCTTTTTATTATCTATGTAGTAAGCAAAGGGAAGGAGCTAATTTTAAAGAATGGATAATTCAACAGCCTTATATTTAGCTTTGAAATACCTATATTCTTTTTCCTTTTCTACTTCCTATTAGATTAAGATAGTATGTATCCTTTTAGTAAGTTACCATTCTAAGTACAGGAAGATCAGAGCGGGGAATACTACCTGAAATGTAAAAGCTGCTAAAGGTAATCTACATGTTGAAAAATTTTTGGTAAGTATAAAAATAAAATGGCAATTCAAAAGGATTTCTTCAGAATAGGTATAAAACTGGCCATGAGGCCAGTATCATAGTTTTGTTTTCTGGTCAATAAGACCCTCAAATTGTGTCAACTAAGTAGGATTATCCAGTTGTCAAGTTGTATAAACACACCAAGATAAAAAGAGCCAAGCTTCCACGTTCAAATTTTGGTTCTATCACTCCAGCTGAGTAACCCTGGATAATGACTTAACTTCGCTTTGCTTGTGTTTTCTCATTTACAAAAGAAGAAAAATAAAAGTATCTTCCTCCTAGGACTGATGAGAGGTTAAATCAGCTAATATTCAAATGGTGCTTAATTAAAGCCTAGAAGTCAGTAAAAGCTATATGTGTTGTTATTTTTATTACTTCTTTAGCATATTACAATACTTATATTTATGGATACTGCCTTAAATTTGTCAAGAATATAAATAAATACTAATCATGATAAGGTTTGATCAAAATGTCCTTTAATTTTATCATTCACTGTATGTACCAAGCCACCAATCTTTTTTAAAAATATAAAAAAGTTGTTTTAATATGTAATTATTAATAATTGAATACATATTTTGTTAAAGTATCTTAATTACATTAAGTGATATTAAAATATTTCTAAAAGTACTACTTATAGTATAAAATAGCAAGAAATTATTAACTATAACACATGACTTCAGAAGACTTCTTTTCCTTAAGTACATTGCTGTGGGATAAGTCTGTATGGTACTTTCCTGTCTGAAAAGGTAGCTGACAGACTGAATAATACACATGGACAATGCCCAGACCATACATAAAAAAACAGAACTCTGACCCAAAATCTGCAGCAACCATCTCAGGAAACCAGCCCATTATCTATAGTAATCAGTCTAGGAAGTCAGACTACTATTTCTAGCAATTAGTCAAGAAATAACCCTGAAACAATGGCTAGGGCTTGATTAATAATGGATAGCTTCTCTAATTTTTGTCCTCATTTCTAACTTAGGACCAACTGAAGAAAGCCAACTACGTACCCCTAACCAATCACATAGGTGCCCTGCTTCTAGTCAGTCCATACCAACAGCATCCAGTCAGGGTACACCTGAAGCCTTCCTGTTTTTCCACTGTAAAGATTTTCCATTCATCTGCCTGCCTTTGGAGTCAGCCAAATGCAAGTGATGGTGGCTGACTCCCTTACTATACAGCAAGTTTGGAATAAATAGCCATTACATATTCTCATTCGGGTGGTCTTCATTTATTTTCACATAGTATTCATCTACAAGAGACCTCCCTCAAATTGCTAAGTAAAGTATATATTTACAGCATTTAATCAGATAATGGCATTCTCAGGAAGAAACAAAACTAGGGGAAAGGCAAGCCAATGAGTTTATTGTGTCTAAGAGTCATTTTTTTCAGATAAAAAGGAAAAACATTCTGCAATATCATAGAAAATATTTATAATATTCCGAGAAGCAATGAATAAAAAACATTTGTATTAGAGGTATGTAAAAGGACACAATTGACAAATGAAGTCACTTCTATCCAAGGTTGCTGTACTGGGCAGAAGCATGATATGTTGAATGATTAGTGAAATGATTTCTGAGCTTACAATAGAACCACTAGAAAGCTAAAATTGTTAAATCTTCTATTTTTGCATGTACTGAAATAAATCTGTATGACATCAATGAAATATATCTTTTTTATGTTCTTTCCTATTTGGGGCTTTGAAATGCTTGTTTGCATTCAGTATGCATTTGTTAGGCAGGAAGTTAGCCATGAGCGACGAGAGAGGCAGCCCCATTGAATAATGTCCAATAGCCGCCTAATCCCGCCAAGCTATTTTGCCAACCCCGCCGCAAACACGTCCCCATCAATACTCCAAAATGGTCTGGGGACCGGAAAAATCCCCCACTGGCCCACTGGAGGGACTGTCCCCACTCTGGCACATGCGCACACCTCCCGTTATCATGTCCATAGATAACCTTTGGCTGCCATTAGGCTCATTAAATGTTCATAAATACTCTATGAATAGATACATCTGATTATAACAGACTGAATTATGGGAAGGACATGCACAGTGGCGCCTCGTTATATAACTTGCAGCTGTCAATCAAGACTGTCAATCAATGACTTTGCCTTAAAAACTCTACACCCCAGCCCTCCGGGGCCATTGCCTTCCTTGACCTGGCCCACCTCTCTCTTGAGGTGTTCTCTCTGTTCTCTCCTTATCTTCAATAAACTCTCTTGCAACTGGTAAGACCTCAGATTCTTTTTTGCATCCTTACTAAGAACCGAGGCCCATGGGAAGAGGGGTCTCCAGACTCTCTTCCCCTAACAGATTCAGAGTGACTATGACTGCTGGATTAAATCCGACCCATAATAAAGAAGAGAGGAGGCTGAACCAATACTCTGGATGCTAGAAATAGGATTATCAGCAGTTTTTATTCTTTGCATAGTGTTTGAATTTTTATAATGGGCATATACTACCTTTATATTCAAAACAAAACAGAAAGCTAATTTAATTTTGAAAAAACAAATTATGTCTGTGTTAAAGAAACTGTATCTTAGTCCAAGATATCTCCTAAACTTTAATATCTCTAACCATATAAATAAATATATTTACAACCAACTGTTGAACATATCTGCCTATATATCCCATAAACATGTTAGTCTCAACATGTCTACCCATTCCTTACCTCACTCCCTTCCCAATTTTCCTCCTTAACCTGTATTTATGAGTCAAGGGAATAGGATCCACAATTCATTGACCAAAAAACAGTGATTCTACCTCTCCCTCTTTCACCATCACAACTAATTAGTTCCCAAGTGCTGTTGGGACTCAGTCTCTCTCAAATTTGTTGACCTCCAATGTCATTTTAACCTCTCTTATAAGAATTTCTAAAATAACCTCTTAACTAGTCTCTCTGACTCCCCTCTAAATCTTATCTCCCTCCCTCCTCCTATTTACCCTCTACACTTTGGCTATACTGACTTCAAAAACACAACCGTATCAGGTCACTCTTAATCTTGTTTTAAATTTCCTAGCAAAGCATAACATTATTTTTTTTAGTTCTGGCCTCTCTGTACTTTCCCATCTTGACTCGTAGTCAGAAACATCTCTGTAATCATCATACCAATTGCTACCATTTTCTTGTGGTTAGTCCCTGAAGAGGCCATGTGCTCTCCTTTCACTCTTTTCTGCCTAACCTCCTAGTCAACTCCTGACTGAATGTCCCACAAGACTTCATGTGAGGATTTTCAAGAGGAAATGCCTTCTGACCCTTCACCTTTCCCATAGAGTTACTCCAGCTTCCTGTGCATTCTTCTTTTATGGCACTTGCCGCAATTACAATGTCATTACTGCCTTTCACCCATCTCAGTAATTAGATTGTGAGCTCACAGAGGGCAAATACTATGTCTTTTTCTTTATTTCCCTCATGCTGAGCAGAATTCCTGCACACAGAACGTACTCAGTAAGTGCTAAATAAATGAAATATATTGAAAATTTGGAAGCATATTCATTGTCAACATTTTTACTTTTTAGATGTATGGTTTAAGGAGTTTTTAAAAAGTAAAGATCCAAAATCCACCAAATGGCTGATTAATTTTTTTGAGAAATGTTTTCAAAAAATTTAGTTCAAATCAATGGGATCTTTTTTTAGAAATATGGGAAGCATGATTTATTTATGGGAAAAAATGTAGTAAGGAACAACTGGAACTGACTTCTGAGAGTGGGTTCTCCTTCCCTGAGATCAGGACATCAGATATCATTTCAGATGGCTCAGCTGTATTTACCAAATGACTTTCTAAGATCCCTTAATAACCTGTGAAACCAGGATAGGACATGTATTAATGGCTGGAGAAAAGCATGGGAATTAAAGTTTTCTTTACTATGGCTCTGTACATTTTCTTGGGCATTTTGTTTTATGCAATTTGCTTAAAGCTTGCCATACTCTATAATAAGCTAAGTCCATTATGGTATACAATATCCAAACAGAAAGATTATATAAAAAGAATGGATAATCTTAAGAGACTATCCTGCATTTTTACTATGGCTTGCTTTATGACCAAATCATTACAAAAGCTAGTGTTATTTGACGCGTTTATTTATAAATTCATTTTCCTCCAACTCAAATTCTCCTAAATGCTTTTTGTAACATAACATGATACAAAAAGCAAGTTGCAAAGTGCCAAAGGTTTTCTGATGTCTCCAAGGTATAAAATACTTCATTGCCAGTTAAATAAATGAAGAAATAGAGTAAACAACTCCTGTTGAAGAGCCATACATTACAAGAAGCAAGGCGCCAATATGGTTCTGTCAGTCTCTAAGGAGAAGGAATCATTAGATGAAATACCACCTCCACGATTTTCATCTCCATCTTGTCATCAGGCCCTATTTATCACCATTCTGGCATTGCTTCTTAAATAGCAGCTTCCTAGAAAATAGCTAAAGGTGGACTTCGAATAGTTTTAGCTCTCCAGAGGTATTAGCTGTCTAAGATGTTAGCTAAAAGTAACTACTCTTCATAATCTTTATTTTTCAACCTTTTACATAACTGAATAGAATTTTAAAGTATCTTCCATTTATTAAAGGTGAAGTCGTGAACTCTGGGCCTAGTTTCCAGACTCAGAATACTCAGATGTTCACTTTTACCTTTTAAGATTACATTAGTGTAAGCATTAAGAACATGTGAAGGTTCAGGAAGAGACGATCCATTAGTAACGGTAAAGGCAAATATCATATAAAAATAATTTTAACTTTAATAATAATACCTTGTATTTATCAAATTCTTACTATATGCAAGGTCCTACACTAAAATTAAAATACATTATCTCATTTAATCCCTGCAATAACCTTAGGAGGGCACTATTATCTTCAATTTACAGACAGAGACACAGAAGCCCAGACACTGAGGTACCTGACAGCTAGTAACTGGAAGGCAGAGCCAGGACTCAAGTTCTAGGTTGGCAGTACGCTAAGCTTTTTAACCTCTTTGATTCCTAGCCATGTGATACCTGATTTAAAAAAAAAAAAAAATAATGGGTGAAGGTGGTCAAAAGGTACAAATTTCCAGTTATAACATTAATAAATCCTGAGGATATAATGTACAGCATGGTGACTGCAGTTAATATTACTATATTGTATATTTGAAAGCTGCTAAGAGAGTAGATCTTAAAACTTCTCATTACAAGAAAAAAAATTATAACTATATATGATGATGGATGTTAACTAGATTTCTTGTGGCGATCATTTCACAATATATACAAATATCAAATCATTATGTTGTACACTTGAAACTAATATAATGTTACATGTCAATTACATCCCAATTAAAAAAATAATTCCCCACACTCAATACCCTATAACAATTGTTTATGTCTTTGCCCTCAATTATAAACCTTGAGGTCCAGTCTTAATTATCTTTGTATTCCCAGGACTGAGTACACAGCATGGCACATTTAGGCATTTGGTGTTCGTTCGCTCATTCATTCACCCAGCAGATATTTATTGAACCCCTAATATATGTCAGCCCTGGGACAGGTGCTGGAGATACGACTGTTAGCAAAACCAGACATAGCCACTTTTCTCATGTAGCTTACAGCCTAGTGGGGAAGAACATGTTAATTAAGTAATCTTACTGATGAAGGATTAATTACATATTGAGATAAATGCTCTGAAAGAAAGAAATAAGTTCACTGAGGTAAATGACAAAGGAACCTGATCTCATTTTGTGGGTGCAGGAAGACTTCCAAGGAAGGGATCCCTTAGCTGACCTATGAAGGATGAGCAGGATTAAAAAGGCAATATGGGTGGAGGTTGCAAAGCCCCTGGGGAGGGAACACAAAGCTAAGGGGAGAGCACAGCAACACAGGGCTAGAGAGGCAGACAGGGGTTGACCAGGCTGGGCTTCTCAGGCCATGCTAGAATTTAGATATTTATCCTAAGAGCAAGGAATCTACGGAAGGTTTCTAAGAAGGGAGTTGATGTCTAATGTTATGTAAAGATCACTCTGGCTGCAGTGCGGAGAAAAGACAGATCAAGAGGTTTCCCAGGTGACCATTCCATGCTCAGTAATCTGCTGGGCAATGTAAAAAAACTGAGATTTATAAAGCAGATAAATAGCTTTTTAAATAACCAATAGATTTATGTTTAATGCTTTTAAAATGATTTGACCTATAAGTAGTGATTTACATAATTTTTGTTTTTCAGCCACATACCTACAACTTACTCATTCAACTAATATTTGTTAAGCCAGGCACTACATGCCAGGCACTGTTCTAAACACTAGGGTTACATGAATAATAAAGACAAAATGGAGCTTACGCCTAATGGAAGTGAGTGATAACACACAAGTAAAAAATTGAAAAAAAATAAGAAAATTGCAAGGAAAGATAAGTGCTATCGAGAAAACAGAATAGAAATGTGTGAGAGCTGTGAGTGGTCTCTGAGAAGACAGCATTTGATCAAAAACAAGAACAGCCAGCCATGTAGAGATTGGGGGAAGAGCAGAGGCCAGGCCCTGAAGGCAGGACTACATTTGAATATAAATGGGAAACAGCAAAAAGGCTAGTGTAATAAAAATGAAGTGAGCAAGGAGAATGGTGGAGGAATGGTGAAGAATACAGGCTATTCTGTTCTTGTGGGGGCAGATCATTAGGGTCTTGAGGAATTGGTAAGGCATTTATATTTTATTCTATGGCATTTTCATTATATGGCAATGGGAAGCCATAGGACATTTTGATACATGCTCTGTATCAAATAACATGCTCTGATTTACTTGACTGCTCTGGGGTAAAGGGGAGTAGACTGTAGGGGACAAGAATAGTAGCAGGAAGATAAATGCAGTTGGTGCAGTGGTCTAGGCAAGTGACAATGGTGATTTGATTACTGGAACATGAAGAAAAACAAATGGATTCAGGACACATTTTGAAGATACAACCAACTATATTTGGTTGGCAAAAAATGTCTATTTTTATTAGATTACAGGAGTTTGCTATTTCAAGGAAACCTAATGCAAGTACTTTTGCAAAAGAAAGAATTTATCCTTACACCAGCCATAATATAAATTCAGACTTTGACACATCAGGTTTGTTTAAAAGTAGAATATGTCTGTATTATTTTAATTCGCCTTTAGAGGTGAACACAGGAGTTATAATGAAGGAACTTCACTTACTAAGAGCACTTCCAGGATAAAGATCTGAGAGAAAAGTGAAAGCTACTCCAGCACCAACTACATCTTTTACTCTAATTTCTTATAGATCTTCCATTTTTCCCTGTCCATAAAACTCCTAGAACTCCACTGAATTTACCAGGTCCATGGAATAAATAAAACACATCAGAGTCCCCACTCAGAGATCACTTTTGCAAACTGAAAAACTGCAACCTGAATAATATTTTGGTAACAAAATGTTAAATCCCAGAGGCTCAAATTTTAACATATTTATTTCTTCAAAACTACAAGATTTTCCTGTGAAAATTTCAAGTTTTTGTTTATTTTTTGTCTTTGAAGAGAAAGGAATGTTAGTATTCTACTAACTTACAGAGAACCATATTTCAGTTGTGATGGTTTAATGACAAGAGGGTTGTAAATGATGCAAAAAAAGAGAAACTGAAAGCTCAACTGACAAATTTCTCATAAAATATTTTACAGGAGACATAAACTCCACTGACATACCTTAACTCTTGGCATTAAGAAAGAACAACTTGTAGAATGAAAGTCTATAGCCTCATAAATGTTTATAGTCTAGCAAGTATGAATTTCAAAGTCACCAAACTCAGATGTACAAAAACGTAATGGATTTGCAGCAAGTGAATCCAACTTGCATATTTAGCTCTCATTTAGAACAATCTTCAGGGCAAGTTATTCACTTTCAGTTCAAAGCTTAGCTTCTTTGTGGTGAACAGGATTTTCCCTAAACATCAGTTAAAAGCTCATAAGATTACCCACTGGAATGAGATTTTTGAACTTAAGTTATATAACTGATAACTGCAGGTCTAGGAAAGTTAATTTTTTGCATCCTTAATTTAGAATGTAGTATAACACTAAAAATTAAGAACAGTGAATTCATTAGGTTGCTTGCATTGCTAAAAATATTTAGAATGTGACCATTTCTCACTCCTTAACATTCAAAGGCATAAATTAATACAATAATAGTTGCTGCAATATAAGAATCATCTACTGTGTGCCAGGTGCTTATCCTTCTCACACAGATTTTTGTATGAGTTAAGAAAGCTTTCAAATACAATAAACAGAATAACTGATTATATATAGCTTAAACAAATAGGTGTTTATTTTCTCATGCACTAAGAAGTCTGAAATTGCAGGCAGTAAAACAGCTGCCATAGCTTTAGGCATTGTGTTGTTTAAGGTTGGAAGAAGGGGAGGTGTCTGGACCAGTCACATCTGACTCTTTTACATACAAGAAAAAGCTTTTCTGGAAGGTCCTGGGAGATTTCTGTCTATTTCTCATTGACCTGCATTATGCCCCATAGCCAGTTAGCTACAAGGGAGACTGGAAAAGTTTGTTTTTAGGGTTTGTTTTGTTCTATTTTTTATTTTGGGGGTGGGGTCCTCCATAGTAAAGTCAAGCAAGGAAGGAGGAGGCTGGAAATAGGTACTAAATTAGTGAACTAACAAGGTCTGCCACAACTGCATTTGATATACCTCCAGAATTATATATTTGATGCTAAAAATACAACTGGTAGAGGCCCAAACAGAAATCTAATTTCTATATACTTAAAAAAATGTTTGTTGCTCATTCATTAATTCATACCGAATTCCTATGTGCATAGCAGTAAGCACAACCTAAAAAAGACCTTTTTTCTTGTAGATCTCATATTCTAGTAGGGATAAAAAAAATAAAGCAAATATATACTTGGTGGCAATAAGCACCATGAAGAAAAATAAACTGTAAGGAAATGGAGAATATATGTAGAGGGTAGGCAGGTAACTTAGGGTAGTCAAATAAGGTCTCTCTAAGGAAGTGTCATTTGAGTAGAGATGTGAATGAAGCGAGAGACTCACGTGGATGTTCCAGGGCAGACCTGGGTAGAAGGAACAATAAGTGCTTGGTGTGTGCTAAAGACAATGAGGGGACCAGCATGGCTACAGCAGAGAGAATGAGGAGACAGGTGATCAGCGATGCCATCAGAGAGAGGGCAAGGTATCAGGGAGGATTTTATAGTAAATCCCATTTTTAGTGAGTAATCACTGGTTAAATGTTCTGACATAGCCCTGTCACCAAGTTTCTAATGGGAAGGTAAAACCAGTGACTGTGTGTATCAGGTACTCTGACGCGTATCAGCATATTTAACTCTAAAATCCAGTTTACAAATGGGGGATCTGATGCTCATCCTGGTTAAGGCTCTCACAGTCTCTATTATAAACACAATAAGTCCTGATCATTTTAGTATATGGCCTGGTGGTCCTTGTTATACAGTTGTGCTAGAATGCTGGATTAAGCAAGACTGAACAGATTTGTTTCACAGAGGATTCATCCAGAGCCTTTATTATACTGATCTGTATTTTGAGTGTCAAAAAAGAAGACATAGTTTACAGAGTATTTCCATATTTGATATACTATGGAAACACAGGCTAACATTCTTGTGAAAAGCTAACTGTGAAATGCTGCTATATATTATATATAGTCCTATGTGTATTTATTATGCTGATGGTTAATGTGCAAGAAGGATACAAGCATCACTTGCTATTTGAATCTATTTGGTTCCCAACTGCAGATTGTGAGGAATTAGAACCCACAGAGAAAATGTGCATCTCCAAAAATGCCTTCAAATTTATTTAGTTCCTGACTTTAAAGAATGAGGGATAACTGTATATTTTGATGGATGGGCAGCACTTTAGCAATTTCATCTAAGATTTGAAAAGGTAACATCCAAAAATATATTTTGTTATATCCAGCAAACAACTGTAATCTCAAGTAGAACTTTTATCATGTTTCTCATTTTAAATGCACATTTGTTCTCCTTGAAACAATGAATTTGCAAAGTAAGCATTTTCAGATGAATATAATGCTTGTTCTAAGATGACGGTTATTTATTTATATACAGGCAGATACACTATAAAATATTCATTAGCACTAGCATATCTTTAAGAGAAAGATTACAGCTCCGTGACAGAGGGCACGGTGTTTCATAAAATCTCTGATTTTAAAATGTTTCTACCTGCCAAATGAAGCCAAATTAATAATTCAGCTTGCTCTAAAATGCCACAATCAATACAACAGCTTCTAACTCAATTGAGGAACAATACTTTAAAAGACAACTACCTTATAAAATAGATTCCGCTCTCATTTTGAACCAGACAAATAAAAAAAATAGCAAGCTTTTCCAAAAAAGGGCAGTATTTACTAGCAGACAGAGAAATGAAACATATAGAAAGCACTTACTACCACGAGCAAAGTGCGCTATCTATAAATGACAAATGGGAGCTGGAAAAAGGCTAAAGCAATGATTCTCAAACATTAAAGAACACATGAATTACCTGGGAAACTTATTAAAGTGCAGATTCTGATTCAGTAGGTAGAGTGGGGCCTAGGATAGTATATTTCTAACTAGTTCTCAGATGATGCTGATGGTACTTGTCCAGGGACCTGACTCTCAGTAACCAGCCCTAAAATACACTCTTTGTAAAGTCCCTATATCTGGGATGCTATTGGGATATCCATACTACATGAGTCAAAATAATACCCCAATCCTTTCTTTATAAAATATTGTTATGCTTAACTGGTAGGAGAAGCAATGGTAAATTCTCCAAAACTAAAATCAAACAAACAAAATACCCACAAGGCATCAATCATAATTATAAAGTTAATCTTCAAAATTATAAAAATTTCAACTGATGCTTGAGATTAGGGTAAAAAAAAGACTAATTTGAATATTAAGAACTTTGAAGTTTCTTATTGAGGAGATGCCAATCTGCCTGGCTATAAAATGGAGATGTCCACCTAAAAAGACCTGCCAATCTTTCAGGGAACAAATACAGTGTAGCAACTGGACAGGAGCAAGGATGCGAAGTTAAAAGCACATAGGAATTTAATCTGAGGAAATGACAAGACTGTAGGTATATATACACAATAGGTTATATCAGCCAAAAAGTGTGTGCTTGTTATTAAAGTGACCAAAGAAAGGGATTGGTTAACTAAATTCTGGTGTGTCTATAAAATATACTAATTTGTTTTATTTCATCTGTAAAATGAAATACTAGGTAGCCAGTAAAATGTTGACATAGATCTATAGCTAATGACATGGGGAAATGTTTACAGAACTCTGTTAGTAAGAAAAAAAAGGCTAGAATGTAGTATGTGCAAAATTATTCCACTCAAATATATGCAAACATAGGAATAATAGATTATGAGTAATTTGGGAGTTTTCTTCTTATCTGAATATTCTATTTTGCTTAAAATAAAGATTACTTTAACAAAAGCAAATGAATAAATACATTTTTCCTGAACACAAATATATTGGTTTTAGACTTATATTCCCCAAATTCAGATCTTAAGTAAGCTAATTAACCTCTTCATATGTGACAGTTTCCTCACCTAAAAAGAAGGCATAATAACAGTATAAACTTTACAGGGCAGTTACAAGAATTAATACATGCTAATAAATGTAAAGTGCTTAAAACACAAGCTGGTAGATTAGTAGAGTTGGCTGTTTCTTTCTTTTTTAAATGATTAAACTGGTCTCTTGTTGATACCATGTCTGAGAAGATGTTATCACCATAAATCTGCTTTGGCTCCTGAGTCTACATATTAGCTCTAGGACCTTTGGAGATAACTAGTAAATGGAAGGGTCTAAATCAGAGCAAAAACACCCTGAAGTGACCAAACAGCAGTCAAGGCAGAACTTTATACAGTTACTCAGTATTTTTAAACATCCAGTAGAATGGCTATTCATAAATTGCTGATAAGAGAATAAACTGGTTCAATCCTTCTAGGATACAATTTGGTAATTATGTATTCAACTAAGATCCTAACAATTCTGGTTCTAGGAATTTAGCTTAAGCAAAGTGGACATGACATTCAGAACACAAAGATTTAGATTTAAGGATGCCAGTTTATAATAACCAAAACTTGGGAACAATCTAAGTTTCCAACAGTGTGATATGGCTGAAAACACTTAATATATTCACATATTACAATTTTTTTGGAGACTATTTAATGACACAGGAAATGCTCTAGAACATTAAATTTTTAAAAGTTGAATACAGATCTAGAGATAGAATAGAAATTGAATGTTTTTTTAAAGTTTCTGAATATAAGATGCATTGGAGGGTTTACAGGAAGTCAGTATTTTAAAAGAAAAATATTTAATATTTAAAAGAAAATTCCCTGTCAGATATATTTCCTGAATCTGGGTATTAAGGAGATATATTTTACACCCCCAAAAAAGATATAAATTAAGTTGAATTTATTTATTTGGGTCTTTATTCAGATAGCTCATTCAGGATATATGCAGCAACTGTAAAAATACATCTACAAATCAAGTTGTTAGATTTCCTTAGCGGTGATGCATGTTGTACTATTTGTACTATTTTTTACCCCTTAAAAGTAATAATGTAGTTTACTTTTCTCAAAAGTGGCATTTTAATGCCTTTCAAGTATTTTTTCCCTTCACCAGATCTACTTAATAAATATTTATTTAGCTCCTAATAGGGCCTAGATAAAAATACGAATGAAAAAGAGTCACTGACTTCAAGGAGCTCTACTGAAAGCTGCCACCAAATAATAAACAACATCTTCATATGGTGGCTCAGACCAGGAGTTTATATATGCACAAGGGAGAAAAAGCTAAGTGACACTTCAGTTTGCTTTTATAAAATAAAAATAAAACTTTTTATGTACACTCTACAAAGACACAAATTAAGTTTACTTTCTACATTTAAACTTCAAAATACAATATATTCAGGGATACTTGAGAAATGGTAGTGGTCCGGCCTCTGGTCACTACCATTTCTCAAGCATCCCTGAATATTAAAAGAAGAAATTCCAAAACAAGATCATAGATAAAGTAGTTCATATTAAGCATACATATTGGAAAAGTTAAGACAAAAAGACAACGTCATATAATAGTGTTGTTCACAAGATAATTAAAGAAAAATATATCTCCTGATACCTAAAAAAACCCAATAATATAGTACAAATATATGTTAGAAATTTAAATTTGAATAGTAGGCTTTATTATTTTAATAAATAACTCCCCTAAATCATTTTTTTTTTCATATAGAGGAAGGGCAGGCATATCCTCCCTAACAGTCCCTCTCCTGGTTAGAATTCCTCAGATGTACATCATACTGTTAAAAAAAGGGGTTAAGGGCAGACTCCTTATTAATGCCTTCTCTCACACAATCAAAAGCAAATATTTACTTAAAAAGTAAAAAACCTTAAAGAAATAAATACTGAAAGCTACTTTTCATTAAGGATCCATATTGGCTTTCTATTATTATAATATTTATTATATTGGTTGCCTGTTGTTATTGCAGCTAACTTGTACTAAGTATTTTTGTTATGTGTTTACTTTAAGTACTTTATATTTATTAGATCATTAGATCCTCACAAGCCACCATATATGGTAGGCAGTATTATTAGCTCCATTTTAGCAAAGAAATTAAGGCACAGAGATTTAAAATGTGTTTAAAGTTACTTAAATAATAGATGATAGGCAGGATTAAAACCCACAATCTGGGTCCAGAGCCCATGCTTAACACTATTACTTTATTCTGACTCGTAAAAACAGAAGCAAAGGTCACTCCTTAAAACCTGAAAAACATAAATGGAGGCCTCAATGGATTAATGTACTTAGAGGGTAACAACCATGTGGAACCATAAAAATTTCTGACCAAGGTAGTGGCCACCACTGAGGAGAAGGGAAGCCACAGGTAGCTCTGACTGAGGTTCCAGCCCTTCGGGCCTGGCCCCATTCCCTAGCTACGATGTCAACCACAATGCTACTGGGGAGAGGCTGTGATTTGCTCTGGACCATGGCTCTAGTCCCTCCAGCCTGTTGAGCCCAGCCTTGCCCCTAGATAAGGCAGTGTCTGCCATCAAGCCAAGGAGAAGCCATGACTCCCTCTGAACTTTGGCTCCAGACCCTCAGGCCCTAACCCCACCCCTGGCCAAGGCTATGACCACCATCTTGCCAGGGATAGCAGCTAGTGCTGGGCATAAGCTCCAGCCCTTCTGCCCAAGGCCTCATCCCTCACTAAGGTAAACATCACGATGCCACATAAGAAGCCACTGCCAGTGCTAGGCTTCAGTTCCAGGCCCTCCAGCTCTGAACCTGCCAAGGTGGCAACCTCCATCATGCCATGGGAGAAGCCCCAGCTCACACCAGGCTCATGCTCTTACTCCTCCGAACCCAGCCCACCCCAAGTCAAGGCAACAGCTGCCAGCACACCCCAGGAGAAGAAGTGGCCTGTGCTCACTCTCCCACCAAAGCCACTGGACACATGCACACTGCATAGGGATGCTCAGGTACAAGGACATGCCTTCAAGATTGGGATAGGGAACTGTTCTGCCTATTTCATAGAGACAAACAGAGAAAGTCAAACAAAATGAGAAGACAGAAGAATATGTTCCAAATGAAAGAGCAAGATAAAACCCCAGGCTGGGGGGGACCCTAATGAAATGAAGACAAATCATTTATCTGATAAATAATTCAAAGCAATGGTCATAAAAATGCTATTACTTTGGGAAAAGAATTGAAAAACACAGTGAGAACTTCAACAAAGAACTAACAAATATAAAAAAGAACCAATCAGAGCTGAAGAATACAATAACTGAAATAAAAAATACACTAGAAGGAATTAACAGCAAAATGGGTGATGAAGAATGCATAAGTGACGTAGAAGAGAGAATAGTGGATATCACTCAATCAGAACACCAAAAAGAATTTTGAAAATGATGAGGATTAAGGGAACCTCTAGGACAACATCAAACATACTAATACTTGCATTATAGGGGTCCCAGAAGGAGAAGCAAGAGGGAAAGGGGCAGAAAAAGTAACTGATGAAATAGTGTCTGAAAACTTCCCTCATCTGAAGAAGGAAACAGATACCCTGATGCAGGAAGCACAGAGAATCCCAAACAAGAAGAACCCAAAGAGACCCATACCAAGGCCTATCATAATTAAAATGGCAAAAGTTAAAGACAAAGAGAGAATTTTACAGACAGCAAGAGAAAATCGGAGTCACATATGAAGGAACCCCCATATGGTGATTAGCTGATTTTTTTAGCAGAAACTTTGCAAGCCAGAAGGTAATGTTATGATATATTTAAAGTGCTAAAAGAAAAAAAAAAAAAACCCAACCAAGGAAACTCAACCCAGTAAGGTTATCATTCAGAATTGAAGAAGAGGTAAAGAGAGTCCTAGACATACAAAAACTAAGAGTTTGTCACCACTAAATTGGCCTTATAAGAAATGTTAAAGGGTCTTCTGTAAGGAAAAATAATGGGCTATAACAAGAAATGAGAAAATATATGAAGGAAAAACTCTCTGGTAAAGGTAAATATACAATAAAGGCAGTGGACCAAGCAAATACAAGAGGTAAAAGACAAAAATTGTGACATCAACTGTAACTATAACAAGCAGCTAAGAGATACACATAAAGATGCAAAATATGACACCAAAACATAAAATGTAGGAGGGGAGATTTAAAAAGTAGAGCTTTTAGAATGTGTTTAAACTTAAACAACTACCAGTTTAAAACAATGAGATATAAATATCTCATATATTTTGATTTTGTAATTTTGTATATTTTGATTTTTTAATCACAAATCAAAACATACAACAGCTATACAAAAAACAAAGAGAAAGGAACCCAAACATAACACTAAAGAAAATCATCAAACCACAGGGAAGAGACTAAAAAAGAAGAAAAGATTATAGAAAAACTACAAAAATAATCAGAAAGCAAGTAACAAAACGCCAAGTAGTACATACCTATCAGTAATCACTTTAAATGTCAATGGACTAAACACTCCAATCAAAAGACATACGGTGGCTGGCGGGATTTCAAAACAAACAAACAAAGAAAAAAAACAAGACCCATCTATAAGCTGCTTACAAGAGACACATTTCAGAGCTAAAGACAAACACAGACTGTGAAGGGATGGAAAAAGATTATGACATGCAAATGGAAACAGAAAGAAAGCTGAGGTAGCAATACTATATCAGAAAAACTTGACTTTGAAACAAAGTCTATAACAAAAGACAAAGAAAGGCATTATAAAGTGATAAAGGGGTCAATCCAAGAAGAGAATATTATATGCATAAACATATATGCAGCTAAAATAGAAGTACCTTAAATATATAAAGCAAATATTAACATACATAAAGGAAGAAATTGACAGTAATGCAATAAAAGTAGGGGACTTTAACACCCTATTTACATCAATAAGTAGATCATCCAGACAGAAAATTAATAAAAAGTGGCCTTAAATAACACACTTTATCAGAAAGACTTAATAAATATCTACTGAACATTCAACCCCAAAACAACAGAATATACATTCTTTTCAAGTGCACCTGGAACTTTCTTCAAGATAAATCACAGGCTATGGAACAAAACAAGTCTCAATGATTTAAAAAAGATCAAAATCATCAAGCATCTTTTCTGAATCCCAAGGGTATGCAGTTAGGATCAATTACAGAAAGTCAAACAGGAAAAAACACAAAAATCTGGAGACCAAACAACGTGCTACTGAAAAAACCAATGTATAAAAAGAACTAAAAGAGGAAATGAAAAAATACCTTGAGATGAATGAAAACAGAAACACAACTTTCCAAAATCTATGGAACACAGCAAAAGAAGTTCTAAGATGGAAGTTTATAGCAATATAGCTCTATCTCAAGAAGTCTCAAATAAACAACCTAGCTTTACATCTAAAGGAAATAGAAAAGAGAAACAAAGCCCAAAGTCAGCTGAAGGAAGGAAAGAATAAAAACAATAGAAAAGATCAATGAAATTAAAGCTGTTTTTCTGAAAAGATAAACAAAATTAATAAAATTTTATCCAGATTCATCAAGAAAAAAATAAAGAGAGGGTTCAAATAAAATTAGAAATGCAAGAGAAGTTACAACCAACATCACAGAAATACAATCAGAAGAAAATACTTTGAACAGTTATATGCCAACAAATTGGACAACCTAGAAGAAATGGATAAATTCTTAGAAACATATAATCTTTCAAGACTGAAGCAGGAAAAAAATAGAAAATCTGAACAAACCAATTACTTGTAATGAAGTTGAATGAGTAATCAAAAAACTACCAAAAAAGAAATATCCAGGACAGATGCTTCCACAGGGAAATTCTACTAAATATCTGCATAAGAGTTAATACCTACCCTTTTAAACTATTCCAAAAATTTAAGAGGTGGGAATACTCCCAAACTCATTCTACAAGGCCAGCATTACCCTGATACAAAAAGGAAAACTACAGGCCAATATCCCTGATGAACCCAGATGAAAAAATCCCCCCGAAAATGTTAGCAAGCTGAATTCAACAATACATAAAATGCATCATACATCAGGATCAAGTGGGATTTACTCCAGGGATGAAAGGATGGTTCAACATCCACAAATCAGTTAATGTGATATATCACATTAACAAAACAAAGAATAAAAATTGTATGACCATCTCAACGAATTCAGAAAAAGCATTTGACAAAATTCAACATCCATTCATAATAAAAACTCATTAAAGTTGGTATAGAGGGAACACACTTCAACATAATAAAGGCCATTTATGACAAACTCACAGCTAACATCATACTCAATGGTAAAAATCTGAAAGATTTTCCTCTAAGATCAGGAAAAAGACAACAATGCCCATTCTTGCCACTTCTATTTAACATAGTATTGAATGTCCTTGCCACAGAATTTAGATACAATAAAGAAATACAAGGCACTAAAATTGGAGGGAAGGAGTAAAACTGTCACTATTTGTAGACAAAATGATACTATAAATAGAAAATCCTAAAGACTCCACCAAAAAACTATTAGAAATAGTAAATGAATTCAACGAGGAAGCAGGATACAAGATAAATTTATAGAAATCTGCTGCACTTTTATAGACTAATAAAAAATTATCATAAAGAGAAATCAAGAAGAAAATCCCATTTACAACTGCATCAAAAAGAATAAAATACCTGGGAATAAATTTTACCAAGGAGGTGAAATATCGGTACACTGAACTATATAGCATATTGATGAAGGAAACAGAAGATGATAAAAATAAATGGAAAGATATCCTATGTTCATGGATTTAAAGAATCAATACTGTTAAAATGTCCAAACCACCCAAAGAAATCTACAGATTTAAAGCAATCTCTATCAAAATACTCATGGCATTTTTCACAGACCTAGAACAAATAATCTTAAAATTTGTATGGGACCAAAAAAGACCCTGAATATCAAAAGCAATCTTGAGAAGAAAGAACACAGCTGGTAGAAATGTACTCCCTGACTTCAGGCTATCCTACAAAGCTACAGTTACCGAAACAGTATTGTACTGGCACAAAAACAGACACAAAGATCAGTGGAACAGGATAGGGAGTGTAGAAATAAACCCACACACACATAGTCAACTAATATATGACAAAAGAGGCATGAACACACAACGTGGAAAAGAGAGTCTGTTTAATATGGGGTGCTGGGAAAACTGAACAGCTACATGTAAAAGAATAACTAGAACATTTTCTCACACCATATACAAAAATAAATTCAAAATGAATTAAAAACTTAAATGTAAGACCTGAAACCTTAAAATTTCTAGAAGAAAACATAGGCAATATGCTTTCTGACATTGCTCTTAGCAATACTTTTTTAGATATGCCTCCTCAAGCAAGGGCAACAAAAGCACAAATAAATAAATGAGACCTAATCAAACTTACTTCTGCACAGCAATGGAAACAACAAAACAAAAAGGCAACCTACTAAATAGGAGAAAATGTTTGCAAATGGTATGTCCAGTAAGGGGTTAATATCCAAAATATACAAAGAACTCATATAACACAATATTAAAACAAAATCCAATAAAAAAAGGGCAGAGGACCTCACCAGGCATTTCTCCAAAGAGAACATACAGATGGCCTAACAGGCACATGAAAAGATTCTCAACATCACTAATTATCAGGGAAATGCAAATCATATGAACACTGAGATATCAATTCATACTTGTCAGAATGGCTATCATCAAAAAGGTAAGAAACAGGAAGTGTTGGTGAGGATGTGGATTAAAGGGAACCCTCATGCACTGGTGGAAATGTAAATTGGTACAGCCACTGTGAAAAACATAATGGAGGTTCCTCAAAAAATTAAAACTAGAACTACCATCCAATCCAGCAATGCTGCTCCTAGGTATTTATCCAAAGAAAATGAAAACAATTGTTCAAAAATATATATGCATCCCAATGTTCACAGCAGTATTATTCACAATAGCCAAGATATGGTAGTGACCTAAGTATCCATGAACAGAAAAATAGATAAATAGAACAGATAGAGAAAGATGTGGTGTGTGTGTATATATATATATATATATATATATATATATATATACACACACACATACATACATATATATGGTTGGTATATATATGTTTGTATGGTTGAGTAGTGTGTGTGTGTGTGTGTGTGTGTATGTGTGTATGCAGACAATCAAGAACTTTTACATATAGGTATTGATCCATAAGTAAAGAAATGCGAGTGTGAGAAAGTACCCTTAAAAAGAAAAACTTAAAGCTACACATAAGCATCTTCTTTTGAGTCCAAATATGAGTGACTCAAAGAAAGACACTAGCAGTCAGGAGAAGAATGACAGATCCCTGCTAAATGAGACTGACTGGCACTAACCTAAACAGAATTGCGCTGGTAAGTGCCAACTGTACCTGTGGGGGAGTAATGGCTCAATTAAAACAAAAAATTGATAATGAAGCTACAGATAAAATTTTCTTTTATAGACTATTATTTAGGAAGTACTTTGATGGCTTATTTGTAGACTGTCAATAACAATCTTTTTAACATGTCATAGTTAAAAAGCATTATTCAATTGCAACAGATTGAATTATACATTTCCTTTTTGTGATTATTCATTTGAAAACATTAACAAAAGGTTTCTTTCATCTGAACACAACTATCTACCTGCTTCATGATTTGGACTAAACTAATTCACCTCTCTGAACCTGTTTCCTCGTCTATAAAATAAGCATATCTACATGATAGGGTTATTATGAAAATTAGAAATAATATATGCAAAGTGCCTAGCACTCTTCTCTCTTTAACCGCACAGCTAATAAGCAGTAGTTTCAGAATTTAGGGTTTGAATGTAGTAAAAGACAAAATTATTATTAGTAGTACAAGTACCATTCTAAGTCTTAATAGTGGCTTTGAAGTAAAGAACTTCATTATGTAAAAATTTTTATAATAAAACTAAAAGTAAATATTGCATTTGAGAAGGCTCTCCCTCTCACTCCAATATACACAGACTCAATTATACTTGTTTTCAGCTGTTATTTTTCATTTATAATTAAGGATTTAAGGTTCATGAATGATCTTTAACAAACTATTCCAACTCAGTCATGAAAAAGGAGGAAGAAATTAGAATCAACTTTATATCACATTCAACAATTAATAACTGCCTATAATATGCTTAACCTATGAAGTATTAAGATGAAAGACACATAGGTCCTGCCTTTTAGAGGCTCACAGTCTAGACAGAACATGCACACAAATCTTAATGGGTTACATGTCATAATCAAGGTGCTTATAAAGAGCTTAGAAGAGAGGGAAGCAGCTAAATTTGCCTGAGTGAGTTGATCAAAGATTAATATTTAAACTCAATCTTGAATGATGAATAAGTTCCTCAATGGAGAATGTAGAGAATCAAAACTAGTTACAGATGCATGAAAGTAAATTATCATTTTCAAGGAACTGAGAGAAACCTGGACCAAAGAGAGACAACAGTGAGGGTTGACAGAGATGGAATGGAGGAAGGTGAAAAAGGAAATGTAGGGTGGGAATAAACTGTGAATGAGTTTGGATGATTAGCAGACATTTGGTCCTGTCCAAAACCTCTACTGAGACATTTGGTCCACACCAAAAGGTCCTTGAAATTTGATCTTATCAAAAGTGTCCATGGGCATATTGTCCATGCCAAACAGTCCTTGACATTTCGTATGGTCACAAACGTCCACACTTAGAAAATGTCCCTGGGTTCACATAGGCCATAATGTTTATTTATATTTTTGGTTTACAGGATTAATACATAAAAAAGTACTATAATGTTTTATTGGTCCAATGATTGTGTTGTGTCCATAATAACACTTCTTGCCTTCGTAGCCTAGCTGGTAATGGCACACGGGGTTAAGTACATGGACTGGAATTCAAATCTTGAGGAAGAGTGGGATTAATATTAACTATGCATACCAATGATGAGTCCTACAGTTACAGAAATGCACAGAGGATGACAAGTGGAGGATGGGATCTTGCCATACATGGTGTGTTAATATGTCACTGGGCATTTGGTTGGATGTGGCTGGGTTGTTAAGTAAGAGCAGAGTTTGAAAGGAGAGGCTTGGTTAAGCCACTATGTAAAATGGTTGGTAAACACATAGATGTAAACACTTTACAAAGCATCTTGGTTTTTCTGGAGGAGTGAGAAATGTGTGGCTTTCCTACCACATAGCAGTGGAATGCAAGAGCACCATGAGGAGACACCAGGCAGCCAATTAACACCCTTACAACTATCCCATCACTCAGGGTTAATGGGTAATGTTTCCCTTGAACTGCTGTCCTATAAAGGCACCATCTTGGTCTGTTGCTATTTGGAGAAGTCTTAGGGGATGTGATTCCCACACTTACCTGTCAATCCACATAGACCACCATGCCCTCCTTAGTGCCTACCTATTGGCTGATCCTTCCTATTGGCCAGATGTCAGATCCATAAGACATAAGAAAGGTTTTCCCTACCAGTAAAGCAGAGACCACTGGTCAGACAGCTACAAAAGAAATAAATAGATAACCCCTCTTCTGTTCCTTAGCAATATGACATCTTTAATTTAAAATTCTCAGGAGGAACGGCCAAGATGGAGGTGTAGAAGGACCCTAAGTTCACCTACTCTCACAAGCACACCAAAATCACAACTGCACAGCAACCATTGATGAAAAAGTCTGGAACCTACCAGAAAAGACCTTCTATAACTAAAGACATAAAGAAGGAACCAAAACAAGACAGTTACGAGGGGGCAGACTTGCGATATAATCAAATCCATATCACCTGGGTGGGTGACCCACAAACTGGAGAATAATTATATTTCAGAGGTTCTGCCACAGGAGTAAGAGTTCTGAGTCCCACGTCAGGCTCCCGAGCCCAGGGGTCAACACCAGGAAGAGGAGTCTCCAGAGCATTTGGCTTTGATGACCAGCAAGGCTTGATTGCAGGAGCTCCACACGATTAGGGGAAATAGAGAATTCAATCTTACAAGGGTGCACAGAAACTCTCACATATGCCAGGACCAAGGGCAAAAGCAGTAATTTGATAGGAGACTAAGACAGACCTACCTTCTGGTCTTGGAGGGTCTCCAGGGGGAGGGAGGTGGTGGCTGTGGCTCACCCTGGGGACATAGACACTGGTGGCAAACCTATCGGGAAGCATTCATCTGTGTGACCTCTCCTGGAAGCTGACATCTTGGCACCAAGACCTGGCCCTACCTAACAGCCCATAGGCTCCAATGTTGGGTTACCTCAGGCCAAACAACCGACAAGGCGGGAACACAGCCCCACCCATCAGCAGAGAGGCTGCTTAAAGTCTTCCTGAGCACACAGCTGCCCAATAAACACACCCTTTGATAAGGCCCTGTTCACCAGAGGGTCAAAACCCAACTCCACCCACCAGTGCACAGACACTGGTCCCTCCCACCAGAAAGCCTGCACAAGACTCTAGACCAGCAGTCCCCAATCTTTTTGGCACCAGGGACCAGTTTCATGGAAGACAATTTTTTCATGGACCGGGGGTGGGGGGATGGTTTCGGGATGATTCAAGTGCATTACATTTATTGTGCACTTTATTTCTATTATTATTACATTGTAATATGTAATGAAATAATTATACAACTCACCATAATGCAGAATCAGTGGGAGCCCTGAGCTTGTTTTCCTGCAACTAGATGGTCCCATCCGGGGGTGATGGGAGACAGTGACCCAAAGTGTGTTGCTTATGTCCAGTCTACTCCGTAATCTCATTTTGGTTGCTGTCACTGCAGAAAACCCTGCTTCACAAAGACAGAATGTTGGAAATGGAAGCAGGCTTTTCAGTGCTTTTGTGGCAATCTCAGGATATTCCACCTTCACTTTAATCCAAAATGCATGGAGATTTGAAGTTGTCTCGAACACACTTTAAGGCCACCATCATTTGCGATCTCAAGCAGTTGATCCTCTTCTAGCTCAGACAAAGTTGATTCACCTGGCTTATTCACAAATGGGTAGCAGATCCATTCCTTCCCAGTTCGGGGGTCTTTTGTGGTTGGGAAGTAATGCTCAAACTCTTTTCAAAGCTGAGATAGGTGACCACGCACCAGCTGGGAGAAAGGTGGTCCTGGCGCAGTCTCTTTCAAAATCTCTGCTAATGTATGAAACATGTCAAAAATCCCAATGTTCACTCATCGCCCCCATAATTCCAGTTTGGCTTTGAATGCCATCACTTTATCTGCTGACTTGAACACAGTTGTCCTTCTCCCCTGAAGCGACAGACTGAGTTCATTGAGCAGGTTGACTATGTCACACAAGTAAGCAAGTTTTACGACCCATTCTGTGTCACTGAAATGTGCCGCCAGTGGTGACTGTTTTTCTAAAAGAAATCCCTGGAGCGGCTCTCGTAACTCAAAACTCTGGCCAGTGATCTACCTTTAGAAAGCCATCTCACTTCTGTGTATAAGAGAAGACGTGTGTGCTCTATGTCCATCTCCTCACAGAGGTGTGCAAACAGACATGAGTTAAAGGCATGTACTTTAATGTGGTTGATAATGTTAATCACATCCTGCAAAACGTTCTTAAGTTCAGGTGACATTTTTTGGATAGCAGCATTTCTCTATGGATGACAGTGTGTAGACCCACATTCAGAAGCAACCTCTTTGACCTGAGTAGTGAAACCAGAAAGCCATCCAGTCATGGAAGCTGCTCTGTCTGTGCATATGCCAACACAAAATGTTCAATTCAGTTTTGCTGATATGTAATCATTCAAAGGCTTGAATAATTCTGCAGCTGTGGTGCTGGCTGGTAACAAAAGTGTACATAACATATCCTCATGCACATCCTCCTGAAAAATATATCTCACAAAAACAAGCATTGTGTCCTTGCTGTCAACACTGGTAGACTTGTCAACCTGGATTGTGTACCACGGAGACTCATTAATCTTCTCTAACAATTGTGCCTCAGCATCCTCTGTTATTTCATCAGTTTGTCTAATTGTGGTGCTAGCTGATAGAGGAACACGTGCCACCTTTTGAACTGCAGCCTCTCCTAAAAGTTCATGACAAATGTACTTAGCAGCAGGCAGGATCAACTATTCACCAACAGTAAAGGGCTTCTTAGCTTTAACAATGCAGTTAGCCACTAAGAATCATGCTCTCAGTGCAGACACACAGATGAAGTGTTGGCCTTCAATAAGCGCTTCTGTTCTTCATATTCACGTTTTTTTCTTTTGAAAAACTCCAAAGCCTTGTCTTTTAATGCTCTCCGCGTGGCGAAGCAGTTTTGAAGGTTTCATGGCTTTGGTGGATAGCCGGTTGCCAATATTGTACAAAGTGGGCTTGGAGAATGTGAATCACCTGTTGCAATGAACCTGTAATTTAAGTAGGACGCTTTGCATTTTCTTTTAAATGCAGCTTTCTTTTTGTTGGCAGTCTTAGAGTCTTCTGCTGTCTCATCATTGTGTCTTTCCCTCTTTTCAAAGAAGCTTTCCAGTGATGTTTGTTTTTTACTCATTTTGGCTAGGGTTTAGCTTGTGGGCTAACCAAAACTGTGACTGAGACAAGTACGCAGTGCGGGAAAGAGGTGTGGACAGAAGTGGTAAATAAAATAATGGGTGGGCCACATGAGGACTAAAATAAGTGTCAGATTCTGACTTAAAGCCTGCCACCAGAGGCAGCTTAATTATCACCTGCCACTCACTGATAGGGTTTTGATATGAGTCTGCAAGCAATTGATTTATTATGGTCTCTGTGCAGTCAAACCACTCTGCTAATGATAATCTGTATTTGCAGCCTCTCCCCAGCACTAGCATCACCGCACCTCAGCTCCACCTCAGATCATCAGGCATTAGATTCTCATAATGGATATACAACCTAGATCCCTTGCACACACAGTTCACTGTAGGGTTCATGCTCCTATGAGAATCTAATGTCGCTGCTGATCTGACAGGAAGTGGAGCTCAGGCAGTAATGCAAGCTATGCGGAGCAGGTGTAAATACAGATGAAGCTTTGCTTGTTCGCCTGCCACTCACCTCCTGCTGTGTGGCCCGGTTCCTAACAGGCCATGGACCAGTATCAGTCTGTGTCCCGGGGGTTGGGGATCCCTGCTCTAGACCAGCCTCACCCACCAGGAAGCAGACACCCACCAGAAGTAAGAAAACTACATTCCCAAAGCCTGTAGATCGAGTCTGCAAACACAGGCCACATAATACCATGGGACCAGCTGGTCCCTGTCCCTTGGGTGACAAGAGGGGAGTGTACTGCTGGGATGCATAGGATATCTCCTACAGAGGGCCATTTCTCCAAGGTTGGGAAACGTAACTAACCTACCACATACATAAAAATACAAATAGCAATTTACACAAAATGAGGTGACAGAGTAGTGGAAATCACTGCCACTGAGCAGAAAAAAGAATGTAAAGGAATCAGGACAGTTTAAGAGACCTCTGAGACAGTGTGTAAACCCTGTCTACACATAGTAGTGGAATGAGAGACAACATTAAACACGTTAGTATTTGCATTATAGGGGTCCCAGAATGAGGAGAGAGAGAGAAAGGGCCTGAGAAAATATCTGAAGAGAAATAGCTGAGAATTTCCCTAACCTGGGAAAGGAAACAGTCACTCAAGTCCAGGAAGTGCAGAGTCCCATACAAGACTAACCCACAGAGGAACACACCAAGATACACTGTAATCAAAATGACAAAAAATAAAGATAAAGAGAGAATGTTATAAGCAACAAGGGAAAAGTAGCAAGTAACATACAGGGAAACTCCCATAAAGCTATCAGCTGATTTTTCAGCAAAAACTCTGCAAGCCAGAAGGGAGTGGCACAATATACTTAAAGCAACAAAAGAGGAAAACCTACAACCAAGAATACTCTACCCAGCAAGGCTCTCATTTGGATTATGATGCGGAAATCAAAAGTTTTACACACAAGCAAAAGCTAAAAGAATTCAGCACCACCAAAGCAGCACAAATACTAAAGGAACTTCTATAGGCAGAAAAGAAAAGGCAACAACTAGAAACAAGAAAATTACAAAATGGAAAAGCTCACTGGTAAAGGCAAATACACAATAAGGATAGGAAAACATCCACACACAAAACTGAGAAGGTTAAAAGCCAAAAGTAGCAAAATCATCTGTATTCACACTAAACAGTTAAGGGACACACAAAACAGATGTAAAATATAATATCAAAAACACTAATTGTGAGGGGAGGAGAGTACAAATGCATGGTATCTAAAATGCATTTTAAATTAAGAGATCAGCAACTTAAAACAAGCACATGTACATATGAACTGCTATATAAAAACCTCATGGTAACCACAAAACAAAAATCAATAATATATATGCAAAAAAAGTAAAAGGAATCCAAACATAACAGTGAAGTTAGTTATCAAATAACAAGAGAAGAGAACAAAAGAAAGGGGAAAAAGATACGAAACCAAATCCAGAACATTAACAAAATGGCAAGAGGGACATACATATCATTAATTACCTTAAAAGTAAATGGACTAAGGCTGCAACCAAAAGACACAGACTGGGTGAATGGATACAAAAAGAGGACTCATATATACTGCCTATGAGAGACTCACTTTAGATCTAGAAACATCTGTAGACTGAAAGTGAGGGGATGGAAAAAGGTATCCCATGAAGATGAAAATCAAAAGAAAACTGAGTAGTAACACTTCTATCAGACAAAATACACTTTAAAATAAAGACTGCCACAAGAGACAAAGAAGGACACTACATAATGATCAAAAGACCAATCCAAGAAAAAGATATAACAATTGTAAATATATATGCATCCAACATAGAAGCACCTCAATACGTAAAGCAAATTTTAACAGAGATAAAAGGAGAAATTGATAGTAACAAAAATAATAGTGGGGGACATTAACACCCCACTTACATCAATGGACAGATCATCCAGACAGTATCAATAAGGAAACACAGGCCTTAAATGACACATCAAACCAGATGGACTTAATTGATATTTATAGAGCATTCCATCCATGAAATGTTCTCTAGGATAGGTCACATGCTGGGTCACAAAGCAAGCCTCAGTAAATTTAAGAAAAGTGAAATCACATCAACCATCTTTTCTGACCACAATACTATGAGGTTAGAGATCAACTACAGGGAAAAAAAACTGCAAAAACACAAACACATGGAGGCTAAACAATATGCTACTAAACAACCAATGGATCACTGAAGAAATCAAAGAAGAAATAAAAACATTCTTAGAGAAAAATGAAAATGAAAACATGACAATCCATAACCTATGGGACACAGCAAAAGCGGTTCTAAGAAGGAATTTTAAAGCAATACAAGCTTACCTCAGGAAACAAGAAAAATCTCAAATAAACAACCTAACCTTACACCTGAAGCAACTAGAGAAAAAAAGAACACACAAAACCCTAAGTTAGTAGAAGAAAAGAAATCATAAAGATCAGAGCAGAAATAAATGGAATAAAGGCAAAGAAACAACAGAAAAGATCAATGAAACTAAAAGCTGGTTCTTTGAAAAGAAATAAAATTGATAAACCGTTAGCCAAACTCATCAAGAAAAAAGGGAGAGGGCTCAAATCAATAAAATTAGAAATGGAAAAGAAGAAGTTACAATGGGCACCACAGAAATACGAAGGATCATGAGAAACTACTACAAGCAGCTATATGCCAATAAAATGGGCAACCTAGAAGAAATGAGCAAATTCTTAGAAAAGTACAATCTCCTAAGACTGAACCAGGAAAAAATAGAAAACAGGAACAGACCAATCACAAGTACTGAAATTAAAACTGTGATTAAGAAACTTCCAACAAACAAAAGTCCAGGACCAGATGGCTTCACAGGCAAGTTCTATCAAACATTTAGAGAAGACTTAACACCTATCCTTCTGAAAATCTTCCAAAAAACTGCAGAGGAAGGAGCATTCCCAAACTCATTCTATGATGCCACCATCACCCCGATACCAAAGCCAGACAAGGATATCACACACACACTTAAAAAAATACCGGCCAATATCAATGATGAAAATAGATGCAAAAATCCTCAACAAAATACTAGCAAACCAACTCCAACAATATATTAAAAGGACGATACACCATGACTAAGTAGGATTTATTCCATGGATGCAAGGATTTTTCAATATCTGCAAAACAATCAATGTGATACACCACATTAACAAATAAAAGAATTAAAACTATATGATCATCTCCATAAATGCATAAAAGGGTTTTGATAAAATTCAATGTCCGTTTATGATAAAAACTCTTCAGAAAGTGGGTATGGCAGGAACATATCTCAACATGATAAAGGCCATATGACAAACCTACAAGTAACATCATATCCAACAGTGAAAATGTAAAAAGATTTCTTCTAAGATCAGGAATAAGACAAGGACGTCCACTCCGGCCACTTTTACTCAACTTAGTTTTGGAAGTCCTAGCCACAGCAATTAGAAAAGAAAAAGAAATAAAATGAATCCAAATTGAAAAGGAAGAAGTAAAACTGTCACTGTTTGCAGATGACATGATGATAGACATAGAAAATCTTAAAGATGTTTATAGAAATCTACTAGAGCTTACCTATGAATTCTGTAAAGTTGCAGGATACAAAATTACTATACAAAAATCTGCTGCATTTCTACACACTAACAACAAAATAACAGGAAGAGAAATTAAGGAAAGAGTCCCATTTACTATCACATCAAAAAGAATAAAATACTTAGGACTAAACCTATCTAAGGGGGCAAAAAACCTGTATTCTGAAAAACTGTATAAAGAAATTGAAGATGACAGAAAAAGATGGAAAGATATACCATGTTCCTGGACTGGAAGAATCAATATTGTTAAAATGACCATAGTATCCAAGGCAATTCACATATTCAATGCAATCCCTATAAAATTACCAATGGCATTTGTTTACAGACTAGAACAAAACTTTTAAAAATTGTACGGAAGCACAAAATACCATGAATAGCCATGACAATCTTGAGAAAGAAGAAAAGAGCAGGAGAAATCATGCTCCCTGACTTCAGACTATACTACAAAGCAATAGCAATCAAAACAGTATGGTACTGCCAAAAAAACAGAAATATAGATCAATGGAACAGGATAGAAAGCCCAGAAATAAACCCACCCACCTATGGTCAATTAATCTACAAAAAAAGGAGGCAAGACTATACAATGGAGGAAAGACAGTCTCTTCAATAAATGGTCCTGGGAAAACTGGACAGCTACACATCAAAGAATGAAATTAGAACACTCTTTAACACCATACACAAAAATAAACTCAAAACGGATTAAAGACCTAAATGTAAGACTGGATAATATAAAACTCTTAGAGGAAAACATAGGCAGTACACTCCTGGACATAAATCGCAGCAATATCTTTTCTGAGCCATCTACTAGAGTAATGGAAAGAAAAACTAAATTAAACAAATGGGAAACTAATTAAACACAAAATCTTTTATACAGCAAAGGAAACCATAAACAAAATGAAAACACAACCCACAGAATGGGAGAAAATATTTGCTAACAATGTGACCAACAAGGAATTAATTTCTAAAATATACAGTTTATACAACTTAAAAAAATGGGCAGAAGACCTAAATAGAAATTTCTCAAAAGAAGACATACAGATGGCCAAAAGGCACATGAAAGGATGCTCAATATTGCTAATTATTAGAGAAATGCATATCAAAACTACAATGAGATATCACCTCACACTGGTCAGAATAGCTATCATTAAAAAAGTCTACAATAGTAAATGCTAGAGAGGGTATGGAGAAAACGGAACCCTCCTATACTGTTGGTGGGAATGTAAATTCGTGCAACCACTATGGACAACAGTATGGAGGTTCCTTAAAAAACTAAAAATAGAGTTACCATATGATCCAGCAATCTCACTCCTGGGCATATATGTGGAGAAAACTCTAATTAAAAACAATACAAAGACCCCAGTGTTCATAGAAGCACTATTTACAATAGCCAAGACATAGAAGCAACCTAAATGTCCACTGACAGAGGAATGGATAAAGAAGATGTGGTATATATATACAATGGACTATTACTCAGCCATAAAAACATGAAATAATGTCATCTGCAGCAACGTGGCTGGACCTAGAGATTACCACATTAACTGAACTGAGACACACAAATAATGATATAACTTGTATGTGGAATCTAAAAAAATGATACAAATGAACTTATTTACAAAGTAGAAACAGACTCACAGATATAGAAAACCAAGTAATGATTACCATAGGGGATAGTGGTGGGGGGAGAGACAAATTAGGAGTTTGGGATTAACATGTACACACTGCTATATATAAAATAATCAAGAAGGACCTACTGTATAGCACAGAAATCAATATTCTGTATCTTCTAACAAGCTAAAATGGAAAAGAATCTGACAAATAATAGATATGTATATAACTGAATCACTTGGCTTTACACCTGAAACTAACACAACGCTGTAAATTAACTATAGTTCAATTTTTTAAAAAAGGTCAAAAAAAAAAAAAAAAAAACTTCCTGGAAGGAAAAAATATAGGAAATTCTCACTTATATGTGGGGTTTTTTTTTCAATAAGTACGTTCTACAGTTCCACACCATCCAAGCTGCCAAAGCACGGATACTGAGGGCCAACTGTAGAGTTATAATTGGATTTTGGATTGTGTGGGGGTTGGTGCCCCTAACCTCCATATCATTCCAGGGTCAACTGTAAATAGAATTAAAACCAGATATTGAACTCCAAATCCAACTTAACTGCATGAAATTAAGTTCCAGAGGAGTATGAAGTGACCAGATGTGGAGAATGATTTCTTATGTACGATTCTGGTGCTCCAGGTGAATAACGATTTCTTACTTACATAACGTATGACAATATTTGATATTTAAGTGCCAATACCACATTATTTAGTGATGGCACCTTCAAGACATCATCAACACCGTTCACTGAGTTATTTACTATGCACAGTGTACTGCTGTGTTATACTATACCAGTGATTTATGTACTAACAATGAAAAGGTGAGAAGACACAGACTGATCTACCTATCTATCTATCTACCTACCTACCTACCTACCTACCTACCTGACAATCTATGTGCATCTTCGTGGAAAAGAAATCTCAACGTTAGAAGATGGTGGAGTACAAGGACATGCTCTCACACCCTCTTACAAGAACACCAGAATCACAACTAACTGCTGAACACTCATCAACAAGAAGACACTGGAACTCACCAAAAAAGATATCCCAAATCCAAAGACAAAGGAGAGGCCACAATGAGACAGTAGGAGGGGCACAGTCACACTAAAATAAAATCCCATAACTGCTGGGTGGATGACTCACAAACTGGAGAACACTTATACCACAGAAGTCCACCCACTGGAGTGAAGGGTCAGAGCCCTACATCAGGCTTCCCAATCTGGGGGTCCGGCAACAGGAGGAGGAATTACGAGAGAACCAGACTTTGAAGTCTAGAGGGACTTGACTGCAGGACTTCGACAGGACTGGGTGAAACAGAGACTCCACTCTTGGAGGGCAAACACAAAGTAGTGTGCTCATTGGGACCCAGGGGAAGGAGCAGTGACCCCATAGGAGACTGAACCAGGCCTACCTGCTAGTGTTGGGGGGTATCCTGCAGAGGCGGGGGTGGCTGTGGCTCACCGTGGGAACAAGGACACTGGCAGCAGAAGTTCTGGGAAGTACTCCTTGGTGTGAGCCCTCTCAGAGTCTGCCATTAACCCCACCAAAGAGCCCAGGTAGGCTCCAGTGTTGGGTCGCCTGAGGCCAAACAACCAACAAGGAGGGAACACAGCCCAACCCATCAGCAGACAAGCAGATTAAAGTTCTACTGAGTTCTGCCTTCCAGAGCAACAGTCAGCTCTACCCACCACCAGTCCCTCCCATCAAGAAACTTGCACAAGACTCTTAGATAGCCTCATCCACTAGAGGGCAGACAGCAGAAGCAAGAAGAACTACAATCTTGCAGCCTGTGGAACAAAAACCACATTCACAGAAAGATAGACAAGATGAAAAGGCAGAGGGCTATGTACCAGATGAAGGAACAAGACAAAACCCCAGAAAAACAACTAAATGAAGTGGAGATAGGCAATCAACCAGAAAAAGAATTCAGAGTAATGATACTGAAGATGATCCAGGACCTCAGAAAAAGAATGGAAGCAAAGATCAAGAAGATGCAAGAAATGTTTAACAAAGACCTAGAAGAATTAAAGAATGAACAAACAGATGAACAATACAACAACTGAAATGAAAACTACCCTAGAAGGAATCAACAGCAGAATAACTGAGGCAGAAGAACGGATAAGTGACCTGGAAGACAGAATGGTGGAATTCACTGCTGTGGAATGGAATAAAGAATAAAGAATGAAAAGAAATGAACACAGTCTAAGAGACCACTGGGACAACATTGAACACCACAACATATGCATTATAGGGGTCCCAGAAGGAGAAGAGAGAGAGAAAGGACCCAAGAAAATATTTGAAGTGATTATAGTAGAAAACTTCCCTAACACGTGAAAGGAAATAGCCACCCAAGTCCAGGAAGCACAGAGAGTCCCATAAAGGATAAACCCAAGGAGAAACACGCCAAGACACATAGTAATCAAATTGGCAAAAATTAAAGACAAAGAAAAATTACTGAAAGCAGTAAGGGAAAAACAAGATATAAAAAGGGAACTCCCATACGGTTAACAGCTGACTTCTCAGCAGAAACTCTACAAGCCAGAAGGGAGTGGCATGATGAAAGGGAAGAACCTACCACCAAGATTACTCTACCAGGCAAGGCTCTCATTCAGATTCGATGGAGAAATCAAAAGCTTTACATACAAGCAAAAGCTAAGAGAATACAGCACCACCAAACCAGCTCTACGAAAACTGCTAAAGGAACTTCTCTAAGTGGGAAACACAAGAGAAGAAAAGTGCCTACAAAAACAAACCCAAAACAATTAAGAAAATGGTCATAGGACCATACATATTGATAATTACCTTAAACGTGAATGGATTAAATACTCCAACCAAAAAACACAGGCTTGCTGAATGGATACAACAACAAGACCCATATATATGCTGTCGACAAGAGACCCACTTCATACCTAGAGACACATTCAGACTGAAAGTGAGGGGATGGAAAATGATATTCCATGCAAATGGAAATCAAAAGAAAGCTGGAGTAGCAATACTCATATCAGATAAAAGAGACTTTAAAATAAAGAATGTTACAAGAGAAAAGGAAGGACACTACATAATGATCAAGGGATCAATCCAAGAAGAAGCTAAAACAATTATAAATATATATGCACCCAACATAGGAGAACCTCAATACATAATGCAACTGCTAACAGCTATAAAAGAGGAAATCGACAGTAACACAATAATAGTGGGGGAGTTTAACACCTCACTTACACCAATGGACAGATCATCCAAACAGAAAATTAATAAGGAAACACAAGCATTAAATGACACAATAAACCACATAGATTTAACTGATATTTATAGGACATTCTATCCTAAAACAGCAGATTACACTTTCTTCTCAAGTGAGCACAGAACATTCTCAAGGATAGATCATATCTTTGGTCACAAATCAATCCGCAGTAAATTTAAGAATATTGAAATCATATCATGCATCCTTTCTGACCACAACACTATGAAATTAGAAATCAATTACAGGGAAAAAAAAACGTAAAAAGCACAAACACATGGAGGTTAAACAATACGTTACTAAATAACCAAGAGATCACTGAAGAAATCAAAGAGGAAATCAAAAAATACCTGGAGACAAATGACAATGAAAACACAATGATCCAAAACATATGGGATGCAGCAAAAGCAGTTCTAAGAGGGAAGGTTATAGCTATACAAGCCTACCTCAAGAAACAAGAAAAATCTCAAATACACATTCTAACGTTACAGGTAAGGAAACTAGAGAAAGAAGAACCAACAAAACCCAAAGTTAGCAGAAGGAAAGAAATCGTAAAGATCAGAGGAGAAATAAATGAAATAGAAACAAAGAAAACAATAGCAAATATCAATAAGCTGGTTCTTTGAGAAGATAAACAAAATTGATAAGCTATTAGCCAGACTCATCAAGAAAATGAGGGAGAGGACTCAAATCATTAAAAGTAGAAATGAAAAAGAAGTTACAACAGACACTGCAGAAATACAAAGGATTATAAGAGATTACTACAAACGACTATATGCCAATAAAATGGGCAATCTGGAAGAAATGGACAAATTTTTAGAAAGGTATAACCTTCCAAGACTGAACCAGGAAGAAATAGAAAATATGAACAGACCAATCATAAATAATGAAATTGAAACTGTGATTAAAAATTTTCCAACAAACAGAAGTTCAGGACCAGATGGCTTCACAGGTGAATTCTATCAAACATTTAGAGAAGAGCTAACTCCCATCATTCTCAAACTCTTCCAAAAAATTGCAGAGGAAGGAACACTCCCAAACTCATTCTATGAGGCCACCATCACCCTGATACCAAAACCAGACAAAGATACTATAAAAAAAGAAAACTGCAGGCCAATATCACTGATGAACATAGATATAAAAATCCTCAACAAAACACTAGCAAACAGAATCCAACAACACATTAAAAGGCTCATACACCATGATTAAGTGGGATTCATCCCAGGGATGCAAGGGGTCTTCAATATACACAAGTCAATCAATGTGATATACCATATCAACAAATTGAAGAATAAAAAACATATGATCATCTCAATAGATGTAGAAAAAGCTTCTGACAAAATTCAACACCCATTTATGATAAAAACTCTCCAGAAAGTAGGCATAGAGGGAACCTACCTCAACATAATAAAGGTCATATATGAGAAACCCACAGCAAACATCATTCTCAAGGATGAAAAACTGAAAGCATTTCCTCGAACATCAGGAACAAGATAAGGATGTCCACTCTCACCACTATTATTCAAAATAGTTGTGGAATTCCTAGCCACGGCCATCAGGGAAGAAAAAGAAATAAAAGGAATATAAATTGAAAAAGAAGAAGTAAAACTGTCACTGTTTGCAGATGACATGATACTATACACAGAGAATCCTAAAGATGCCACCAGAAAACTACTAGAGCTAATCAATGAATGTGGTAACGTTGCAGGATACAAAATTAATGCACAGAAATCTCTTGCATTCCTATACACTAAAGGTGAAAAATGTGAAAGAGAATTTAAGGAAACACTCCCATTTACCACTGCAACAAAAAGAATAAAATACCTAGGAATAAACCTACCTAGGGAGACAAAAGACCTGTACGCAGAAGACTATAAGACACTGTTGAAAGAAATAAAAGATGATACCAACAAATGGGAGAGATGTTCTATGTTCTTGAATTGGAAGAATCAATATTGTGAAAATGACTATACTACCCAAAGAAATCTACAGATTCAATGCAATCCCTATTAAATTACCAATGGCATTTTTTACAGAACTAGAACAAAAAATCTTAAAATTTGTATGGAGACACAAAAGACCCCAAATATACAAAGCAATCTTGAGGGGAGAAAACGGAGCTAGAGGAATCAGACTCACTGACTTTAGACTATACTATAAAGCTACAGTAATCAAGACAATATGGTACTGGCACAAAAACAGAAATATAGATCAATGGAACAGGATAGAAAGCCCAGTGATAAACCCACACACCTATGGTCAACTAATCTATGACAAAGGAGGCAAGGCTATACAATGGAGAAAAGACAGTCCCTTCAATAAGCAGTGCTGGGAAAACTGGACAGCTACATGTAAAACAATGAAATTAGAACACTCCCTAACACCATACACAAAAATAAACTCAAAATGGATTAGAGACCTAAATGTAAGACCGGACATTGTAAAACTCTTAGAGGAAAACATAGGAAGAAAACCCTCTGACATAAATCACAGCAAGATCTTTTCTGATCCATCTCCTAGGGTAATGGAAATCAAAACAAAAATAAACAAATGGGACCTAATGAAACTTAAAAGCTTTTGCAAAGCAAAGGAAACTACAAAGAAGACGAAAAGACAACCCTCAGAATGGGAAAAAATATTTGCAAACGAATCAATGGACAATGGATTAATCTCCAAAATATATAAACTGCTCATGCAGCTCAATATTAATAAAACAAACAACCCAATACAAAAATGGGCAGAAGATCTAAATAGACATGTCTCCAAAGAGGACATACAGATGGCCAAGAAGCACATGAAAAGCTGCTGTGCATCACTATTTATTAGAGAAATGCAAATCAAAATTACAATGAGGTATCACCTCACCCCCGTTAGAATGGGCATCATCAGAAAACCTGCAAACAACAAATGTTGGAGAGGGTGTGGAGAAAATGGAACCCTCTTGCACTGTTGGTGGGAATGTAAATTGATACAGCCACTATGGAGAACAGTATGGAGGTTCCTTAAAAAACTAAAAATAGAATTACCATATGATCCAGCAATCCCACTACTGGGCATATACTCAGAGAAAACCATAGTTCAAAAAAACACATGCACCCCAATGTTCATTGCAGCACTGTTTACAATAGCCAGGTCATGGAAGCAACCTAAATGCCCATCCACAGACGAATGGATTAAGAAGATGTGGTACATATGTACAATGAATATTATTCAGCCATAAAAAGGAACGATATTGGGTCATTTGTTGAGATGTGGATGGATCTAGAGACTGTCCTACAGGGTGAAGTAAGTCAGAAAGAGAAAAACAAATATCATATATTAACGCATCTATGTGGAACCTAGAAAAATGGTACAGATGAACTGGTTTGCAGGGCAGAAATTGAGACACAGATGTACAGAACTAACGTATGGACACCAAAGGGGGATAGTGGCTGGGGTGGTGGTGGTACGTATATGTATATGTATATGTATATGTATGTATATGTATATATACAGTATGTATATGTATATACATACATATATATGTATATATATGTATATACATATGTATATATACATATGTATATATACATATACATTATATATGTATATATAAATATACATATTTATACTAATATGTATAAAATGGATAACTAATAAGAACCTGCTGTATAAAAATATAAATAAATTTCAAAAATTCAAAAAACAAATGGAGCTGGAGGAATCAGGCTCCTGGACTTCAGACTATACTACAAAGCTACAGTAATCAAGACAGTATGGTAGTGGCCCAAAAAAAAAAAAAAGAAATCTCAACATTAATCATTCATCATGCATGATGGATTTTGAGATGTCAAATATGAATGTAATTCGACTATTTCTATCCAGCGCACAAGTAAAGGGATGTTTGTTTCACTTTTCATAATTACTGTGGCCAAAAAATATCTTCTTTGAGTCTAACAAGATAAGTATATGACAATGGAAATTAATACCTGTAAGTGTGTATCCATGTTATTTGGGCTTCTGTTTGTGCCTGTGCAAGATGTAAATGAAATTGATGAATACATTATGGAGAAGACAGAGAAAATTTAGATGACCTAATGGATTATGTTTAGAACTAATGGATTATTTTTAGAAAGTGTATGTCCATGGAAGGTTTGGCAGAGGCAAAAGAAGACCAGAAGCTCCAAGATTTCTACCAGAAACTTGGAATGTTTATACATTCGTACTGAACAGCAATCAAAGGATGAACAATGCAGTGAAAGGCTGACAAAGCAAATTTCACAAGCTGATGATAGAGCATCATCCTTCAATTTGGAGATTTATTGAAGTGTTAAAAGACAAACAGCAAAGTAATAAACAAGTTATCACTGAAGTTCTTGGTGGTCACACTCAAATATGGCCAGCAACTTCACGATGATACTGACAAAATCAAATTTGTATCAATGAAATTGTTAACAGATTTAATCAATATGAAGCCAATAATCAAATTGATATATACTTGAGAGTAACCGTTCATCAACTTAAGAGCAACTCTGCCAAACTTTATGACGAGGAAGAACAAGAATAATTGTGAAATGCAAAATTCATTATGAATCACAATAAAATAACATAAATACAATTTTAATGAAGTTAAGTGTTTGTATTATATAAGAAATCATGGACCAAATGTCTCAATGGACATTTGGTCAGTACCAGTTTCAAGGACCTTCTGATGAAGTTAAATGTTTGTATTATTTAATGAATTGTGGACCAAAAGTCTCAAAGAATGTTTTGGACAGGACCAAATATCTAGGACCTTTTGGTGTAGACCAAGTTTCTCAATGAATATTTTGGACAGGACCAAATGTCCTGCTAGGGTTTGGACATTATCCTTCATAAATGGGGATTCATAGGTTTTTAGGTAAGAGACTACGGTGACCAGGTATATTTTAGATGTAAGTCAAGAATAAGATAATAAGGGCTTGAACTAGAGCCTTGAACAGTGGGAATAGAAGAAAAGAGATAGCTTAAAGATAGGAGGAATCAAATTTAATAACCAATTGTGTAAGAGTGTGATAACCAATAATACATGGGTAATGAAGAAAATGGAGTCATGAAAGATTCCCATGTTTCTACCTTTGGCAACTGGCTATATGATATTATAAATTTAGATAGAAAATTCAGGAAAAGGAATAAGAACTTCAACACCAGGGTTGATTGGCTTAGAAAACTTTAGAATTGTAGGTGGATTCAATGTCACTATGAAAAGAGCAAGTTTTTCACAAAATGAATGCAGAAACCTGTCTTGAAGTGTGGCTACCTTTGACAAATGAATATATTTAACTTAAGGGGAAGAATGTGTTGTTTACTTCATGTTACAGAAGCAATTAATTTTTATTTTATGTATTTGGAAAAAAAAGAAACCTTTGTAAACCTTTGTAAAATTTTGATATGTTTTCTTCCAATTTTCTTCATGGTTATTATCAAATTATCTGTAAACATACATGTGTAGCCTGCTTTGTTTTTCATTTAACATTATGACCTAACATTTTAAATAATTATCTTAAACAAATATACTCTTAGAATTAAGGTAAAATAAGAAAGGGTAACTGTCATCTAGAAAGCCCAGCCACTAAAGACCATGACTTTGAAAGCCACTGACCATGTTATTAATCTTTAAATGAAAGGAAAAACATCTTTACTAACTGAATAACAAACGGAGAGGAAGAGACATGTCAGTAGCACTTATCCATCTAAATCTTACTTTTTGTGGATGAGGCACTAAACACATAGAAGAAACCAAGTCTCAGGTGAACTAACTAACTTGCACAAGACTACACAGCTAAACAATCAGTGGAGCCAGAATTCAAATCTTAATCTACTGGGACTTCTGGTTCTCTTTCCAGAATGCTATGCTGCCTCCCCTCAGTTACAGGCCATGGAGAATAGCAAGTTTTCTGAAATGGTCCAGAGCATTCATTTGGAATGCAAGGCGATTATCTAGGGCAGTGAGTCTCAATTCTATGGTGGTAAAGAAGAACCACGTAGAGTGGCAAACTAGATAATTCCTCTGTGCCTTTTCAGTTCTAACATGCTGTGACTCTGCATTCTTCAGCAGAGCTGCTGAACTCTTTTCTTTCAGCTCCCAATACAAACAATTTTCCTTCACAGATTTTTGGTGCCTATCACCCAGTACCCACTGGTCTAAAGTCTCTTCTCAGAGGCATGAACATGATTCCCATATCAATTATTGGTGGAGAGTGTGTACAAGAGCCCACAGGCAAAACTTGGCCCACTGTCACTTAGAACTGTTATATTTCTCAAAAGTAATTATTATTTTATCATTATATTAATTTTTGAATGCCTTTCACTTATGATTTCCTTAAAAAATTATTTGCATTGGCTATTTTATTTATTTTAGTACTTCATTTTGCTTTAAATAAGGGGGATAATTTGAAAATCAATAAGGCAACAAACTGCTTTTTGTCAATTACCTAATTTCTGATATAAGATAGGCATTGCCCACTTTTAAAAATTCAGATATTGAGTAGTACAAAGAGAACACTGTCTAATGTAATGGTTCAAAACCTTGGCTGCACATTATTAGAACAATATAGAAAGCTTTTAAAAATTGCTAATGACTAAGCCCATGCCAGATTAATTAAACAGGATTCTCTGTGTGGGGGGGTGGGGAGATGTGGGGTAGGCAGAACAGAGGTATTATTTTAAAATCTCCCCAACAAAATCTATTTAAGCCAAGGACAGTATAGTCATCAGAGAACAAAAAACTTTGGAAGCAACCAGGGTTCCGTGGACTTTTCCAGAGAAAACAAACGAGAACTAAAGATTAACCCATAACATTTATTAACGTCACATTCATAAAACTTGTGCTACATATTGTCTGCAAAGATGGGCCTAATAATTCCTCCCATGTCTGTATGCATGTTCCTTCTCAATGTGATTTTGTTGCTCCTCTCATCAAAATGAAAAATCCATTTCTCCACCCATGAATCTGCTCTAACCTCATAATCTGTTCTCAGCAACAGTATGTAGTAGAAGTGATGTTCTGTGACTTCCAAGCCTAGGCTTCAAGCAGTCTTCAGCTTCCATACTAGTTGTCTTGGAGGGCAATGCTGTCATGTGGAGATCCTTAATGGTAAAAGACCACACGAAAAAAGAGAACAAACTAAAACCAGCATCAACCTCCTGATGTGTGATTGAGGCCATCTTGAACCTTCCAGGCCCAACTGAGTGCCAGATGATATGGGCAAAACCAGTAGAAGAACTGACCAGCTGATCCTAGAACCACGTGCTAACCAACAGAATGGGGAACAAATAAAATAGTTTTTTTATAAAGCCAGTAAGTTTTGTGGCAGCGTTACAGTAAAAAATAACTAATATAATAGTCTTGATGATTGTGGTAAATACTAAGGACAAAGTAAATTCCTCCCTAGTTTGCTTAGAATAATATTTATGTGCTTGAAATACTTGTTCATGTATTTTTTAAAAACAAGGAATAAAATCCAGAAGTATAATTTAGTAAAAATAGTCTTTCTGTTTTCTCTGATAATAATTCAGTAATACATATTTAATTTAGAACTTGGAATACATGATCAAAACGTGAGAAGATCTTTTATACTTATACAATAAGCTACTATAAAAATAATTTTATATCATCATTTCATGCACATTCTACATTTAAAAATGTGTGGATTTCTCACTTTCTATATGAAAAAGCTCATAAGTCTCAAAGCTTTAAAAAGTCACCCTAACACAAAGTATATACTTTTTGGACAAATCCATGAAATTACTCAAAATTATATAAAGTTTTCAGTATACACTGCTTTTTCACAAAAATTTACTAACTGGCTCTTACATTAATCTATTCATTTAATAACTATTTATTGAGTGTCTATATACAAACCACTATGTCAATGTTATCCAAGGAAGACTCAAAGTTGTCTGCTTCAATCATTTTTCATTGGCTTTCAGGAACATAAAGTAGAGGAAGTAAGACAAATTTGGAGAGTTATAGCCAAAGGAATAATAATTTCTGCTTAAATAAGTATTGAAGACTCCAAGAAAAAAAACATTCTCTTAATTGTGTCTTAAGAGATGATCATCATTTTAAAAGGATGCTCTAGGTTCAGGAGTAAAACCACAAAATAAAGCTAGGAGGTGAAAAATGTTCAAGAGTACAGTATGCAGTCCAACCTGACTGGAACACAGTATATATGTACAGAAACACTGGGATACAACTAACACTAGATCAGCAAAAGCATGAATTGGCAACCTAGATATTAATTATTCAGTAGGCAATTATCGTCAAAGAGGTTTGGGAAGATAATAGTAAAAGGAACAAATGGAGCTACAGAAACAGCAATATACACGAAAAAGTAAGGAAGGATTGCTGGGAGGCTACTGCAAAGTCCAAATGAGAAGAATATTACCTTTTGCTGTAATAAACAATCCTGGGAATAACAAGAGAAATAAGTAGGATTAGGAAGGTACATGGGTAGAAGCAAAATCATAAGGACGTCTTTATATGATAGGAAGTCTTTCCATAGGTACTGAAGTGATGATGCTGTGGACAACTCCTCAGTTGCACCAGCAATAAAAAAAAAAAATAACTCCTTGTAAGTAAGATGTCAAGCCCTGGTGACTTTTTTTCTTCCTTACTGTTCAGGACCAAGATGACTTATTCAGCTTATCACCAAGAGCTGTCCAAAGGCTATATACATAGTCTTCAAATATGTCCTCTGTTCCCTGTGAGTTCTCACCACTGGTCACTAAAATTTTCTTGGGGATGGTGCAACCCTGTTGAATTCTCCTAGGGCTTTCTGGTGCTCCCTTGCAACAAAGAGTTCCTAGGATGGACCACCTGTGCCCTGGTGCTTGAATCTATGGTCTCAGACTTCATGACACACCATCTAGGAGGAATATCCAAACCATAAGAATCTTTAAAAATACTGATGCTTTAAATTGGTGCATCAAGATTATTTCTGCACACCACTACAGACTTCTGTTGTCTCACTTGAGAATCTTTGCTAAATTATTCATACAGCCCTATAATTGCTAAAATCTAATATGCTAAGATATTTTAGATAGCCACATTGGCCAGAATTTTTCATTTTTTAGGCTTCTTGACTGTTTCATGACTCAAAACTTATAATACAATAATATAATGATAATAACAACAACATCTACCAATTATTGGGTGTTTATTATGTAAAATGCATGTGCTCAAAATTTTGCAAACATTCCTTAATTTACTCTTACAATACCTTATATGGAATATATATATATATATATATATATATATATATATATATATATATATATATGTTTGTGTTTTGGTTTTTTTTTTGTCTTTTTTGCGGTACGCGGGCCTCTCACTGTTGTGGCCTCTCCCGTTGCGGAGCACAGGCTCTGGACACGCAGGCTTAGCGGCCATGGCTCACAGGCCCAGCCGCTCCGCGGCATGTGGGATCTTCCCGGACCGGGGCACGAACCCGTGTCCCCTGCATCAGCAGGCGGACTCTCAACCACTGCACCACCAGGGAAGACCAAGGAATATATTTTAAACTTTATTTATTTATTTATTTTTAGATGAGGAAACCAAGTCTCAGAGAGGGTAAATAATTCACCTAAGTGATTATTTAGCCAGTACCATACAGAGTCTGCTTATAAGTCCCTGGTTTTAGACAACTTACTGTATGACTTCCTATCATATATATGGGCTCATCAGCAAAACAGAATCATGAGATAAAAAAAAAAATGCAGTGGATGGAACACAGCTTCTTAAGCCTCAAGGTCTGGGTTTGAATCCTGGCTCCAGCACCTACTAGCTGGGTGATTCTGGACAAGGTATGTACCACTCATTTATAAATAGCAATAATAAGGTAACTACCTCATAAAGTTGCCATGACGATTAAGTGACTAGTACAGTATACTTAAAGGGACTAGAGCAGGACTTGGCAAATAGCAAGTGCTAGGGAAGTGTTTATTGTTTTTGTTGTTGCTGCTGTTTATCATTATCATTATTATCATTCTTGACTCCAAAGTAAGACTACTACCTTTGAAATCAATCCTTTAAATGTGACATATTGTCATTTACTCGTTTCTTTCATCAATATTGATGTTTTGACTTTTGAAAGATGTAGTCCAATAACATCATGGAGAAAATGATCTCCTAAGCTTTAACTCCAGTTAACTTTAGAATAAGCAGCTAAGAGTTAACAAGTCAGGCTGCATATTGGAATTAACTAGGAAGCTTTTAAAAATTGTGTGGGGCCTGCCCTAGACTTATGACACTAGAATCTCTAGGGGAATTGTATAAAGCTCCCCTGCTAATTCTGATGTAGCTGGCCCACAGATGAGCATTTTAGAACCACAGCAGTACATAATTGGCATAAAGAAAACCAATCCAGAGAGATTAAAATCTCCATCTCTTCCCTAAATATGTTCCTGAGATCAAGTTCTATCAAAAGGCTAGAAATATAAACCTCTGTGCTTTGGGACCCTTGTGAAGGGAAATCCATTATATTCTCAATATTTCTTACTGCCTAATGCAAATGAAACTTTTGGCACTCAGTATGACAACAATCACCTACATGTGTACAAAGATTTTTGACTTCTCAAGTATGCAGCCATGAACGTTGATAAAATCCAAATGTTATTAAAAGCAAACTGTCCTAAAACAGAGAACAGTTGCTTCAAAATAAAGGGATGCGTTCCCATAGTTTCAAGTGTGCTGAAATGAGCACTACTATGGCTCACACATAACAATAGTGGCTGCAAAAGTTTTTGCTCTCTTGGATAAGCTGGGAAAGTGTTTTCTTTTCTTTCCTCTTTAGGTTTAACCTAAATAGTAAACACGTTCATCTATTCTAGTTTAGAATATGGCACTGTGTGAAAGTCAGGAACTGCACAGAATGTCACAGACCCTGCTGGAAGAGCAGAATTCAGCAATTCACTTCTGAAGAAGCAGAAACTCTTTAACATATCACAACATGCATTATTACCCAAACTATTACTAATGAGTATAAAGGCTAACTCAAAGGTGTACCTTCAACAGTTAGCATAATGATTAGGGACCTAGATAACTGAGTTCCCTGAAAGAGAACTTACTCTTCCTTATCAAGCTCAGTAAGTCTGTGGTACATATTTCTCATTTAATTTACACCATCTGGGGAAACCTTCAAGATGATGGAGGAGTAAGATGAGGAGATCACCTTCCTCCCCCAAAATACATCAGAAATACATCTACATGTGGAACAACTCCTACAGAACACCTACTGAACGCTGGCAGAAGACCTCAGACTTCCCAAAAGATACATATATTTTTTTCCCTTTTTCTCTTTTTCTGAGTGTGTATATGTATGCTTCTTTGTTCGATTTTGTCTGTACAGCTTTGCTTTCACCATTTGTCCTATGGTTCTGTCCGTCTGTTTTTGTTTGTTTGTTTTTTGGATAGTTTTTAGCTCTTGTTATCATTCCTGGATTTGTTTTTTGGTTTGAGCGCTCTCTCTTTCTTTTTATTTTTATTACTTTTTAATTTTTAATAATTTTAATTCTTTATTTTAATACCTTTATTTTATTTTACTTTTTTCTCTCTTACTTTCTTTCTTTTTATCTCCCTTTTCTTCTGAGCTGTGTGGCTGACAGGGTCTTGGTGCTTGGGGCAGGTATCAGGTCTGTGCCTCTGAGGTGGGAGAGCTGAGTTCAGAACATTGGTCCACCAGAGACCTCCCTGCTCCACATAATATCAAATGGTGAAAGCGCTCCCAGAGACCACCATCTCAACACTATGACCCAGCTCCACTCAACGAACAGCAACCTATGCCAAAGAACAAGCAAGACAGGAACACAACCCGACACGTTAGCGGAGAGGCTGCCTAAAATCATAATAAGGTCAAAGACACACCAAAAACACACCACCAGACGAGGTCCTGCCTATCAGAAAGACAAGATCCAGGCTCATCCACCAGAACACAGGCACTAGTCCCCTCCACCAGGATGCCTACACAACCCACTGAACAAACCTTAGCCACTGGGGGCAGACATCAAAAACAACGGGAACAACGAACCTGCAGCCTGCAAAAAGGAGACCCCAAACACAGTAAGTTAAGCAAAATGAGAGAACAGAGAAACAAACAGCAGACAAAGGAGCAAGGTAAAAACCCACCATACCAAACAAATGAGGAGGAAATAGGGAGTCTACCTGAAAAAGATTTCATAGTAACGATAGTAAAGATGATCCAAAATATTGGAAACAGAATGGAGAAAATAAAAGAAATGTTTAAAAAGGACCTAGAAGAAGTAAAGAGCACACAAACAATGATGAACAACACAGTAATTGAAATTAAAAATTTTCTAGAAGTAATCAATAGCAGAGTAACTGAGGCAGAAGAACGGACAGGTGACTTGGAAGATAAAACAGTGGAAATAACTATCACAGAGGTGAACTAAGAAAAAAGAATGAAGAGAATTGGGGACAGCCTTAGACTGCAGGGAAAACATTAAATGCACCAACAATTCGAATTATAGGGGTCCCAAAAGAAGAAGAGAAAAAGAAAGACAATGAGAAAATATTTGAAGATATTATAGTTGAAAACTTCCCTAATGTGGGAAAGGAAATAGTCAATCAAGTCCAGGAAGTACAGAGAATCCAATAGAGGATAAATCCAAGGAGAAACACGCCAAAACACATATTAATCAAACTACCAAAAATTAAATACAAAGAAAAAATATTAAAAGCAGCAAGGGAAAAACAACAAATATCAGACAAGGAAATCCCCATAAGGTTAACAGTTGATCTTTCAGCAGAAACTCTGCAAGCCAGAAGGGAGTGGCAGGACATACTGAAAGTGATGAAAGGGAAAAAGCTACAACCAAGATTACTCTACCCAACAAGGATCTCATTCAGATTCGACGGACAAATCAAAAGCTTTACAGACAAGCAAAAGCTCAGAGAATTCAGCACCACCAAACCAGCATTACAACAAATGCTAAAGGAACTTCTCTAGGAAGGAAACACAAGAGAAGGAAAAGACCTACAATAACAAACCCAAAACAATTAAGAAAATAGTAATAGGAAAATACATAGTGAAAATTACCTTAAAAGTAAATGGATTAAATGCGCCAACCAAAATACACAGACTGGCTGAACGTATACAAAAAAAAGACCTGAATATATACTGTCTAAGAGAGACCCATTTCAGACCTAGGGACACATACAGACTGAAAGTGAGGGGATGGAACAAGATATTCCATACAAATGAAAATCAAAAGAAAGCTGGAGTAGCAATTCTCATATCAGACAAAATAGACTTTAAAATAAAGACTATTACAAGACACAAAGAAGGATACTACATAATGATCAAGGGATCAATCCAAGAAGGAAGATATAACAATTGTCAATATTTATGCACACAACACAGGAGCACCTCAATACATAAGGCAAATGCTAACAGCCATAAAAGGGGAAATCGACAGTAACACAATCACAGTAGGGGACATTAACACCCCACTTTCACCAACGGACAGATCAACCAAAATGAAAACAAACAAGGAAACACAAGCTTTAAATGATACATTAAACAAGATGGACTTAATTGATATTTATAGGACATTCCACCCCAAAACAACAGAATACACTTTCTTCTCAAGTGCTCATGGAACATTCTCCAGGATAGATCATATCTTGGGTTACAAATCAAGCCTCAGTAAATTTAAGAAAATTGAAATCATATCAACTATCTCTTCCTACCACAACGCTATGACACTAGATATCAATTACAGGGAAAAATCTGCAAAAAATACAAACGCATGGAGGCTAAACAATACACTACTAACTAAGCAAGAGATCACTGAAGAAATCAAAGAGGAAATCAAAAACTACCTAGAAACAAATGACAGTGAAAACATGATGACCCAAAACTTATGGGATGGAGCTAAAGCAGTTCTAGGAGGGAAGTTTAGAGCAATACAATCCTACCTCAAGAAACAAGAAACATCTCAAATAAACAACCTAACCTTACAGCTAAAGCAATTAGAGGAAGAACAAAAAACCCCCCAAAATCAGCAGGAGGAAAGAACTCATAAAGAGCAGATCAGAAGTAAAAGAAAAAGAAATGAAAAAAATTATAGCAAAGATCAATAAAACTAAAAGCTGGTTCTTTGAGAAGATAAAATTCATAAACAATTAGCCAGACTCATGAAGAAAAAAGGAAGAAGATTCAAATCAATAGAAGTAGAAATGAGAAAGGAGAAGTAACAACTGACACTGCAGAAATACAAAGGATCGTGAGAGATTACTACAAGCAACTATATGTGAATAAAATGGACAACCTGGAAGAAATGGACAAATTCTTAGAAAAGCACAACCTTTGGAGACTGAACCACGAAAAAACAGAAAATATAAACAGACCAATCACAAGCACTGAAATTGAGACTGTGACTATAAACCCTCCAACAAACAGAAGCCCAGGACCACATGGCTTCTCAGGTGAATTCTATCAAACATTTACAGAAGTGTGAACACCTATCCTCAAACTCTTCCAAAATATAGCAGAGAGAGGAACACTCCCAAACTCATTCTACGAAGCCATCATCACCCTGATACCAAACCCATACAAAGATGTCCAAAGAAAGAAAACTACAGGCCAATATCACTGATGAACATAGCTGCAAAAATCCTCAACAAAATACTAACAAACAGAATCCAACAACACATTAAGGATCATACACCATGATCAAGTGGGGTTTTTCCCAGGAATGCAAGGAATCTTCAATATATGCAAATCAATCAATTATGATACACCATAGTAACAAACTGAAGAATAAAAACAATATGATCGGGCTTCCCTGGTGGTGCAGTGGTTGAGAACCCGCCTGCCGATGCAGGGGACACGGGTTTGTGCCCCGGTCCGGGAAGATCCCACATGCCGCGGAGCAGCTGGGCCCGTGAGCCATGGCCGCTGAGCCTGCGCGTCCAGAGCCTGTGCTCCGCAAAGGGAGAGGCCACAACAGTGAGAGGCCCGCGTACCGCAAAAAAAAAAAAAAAAAAAACCAATATGATCATCTCAATAGATGCAGAAAAAGCTTTCAACAAAATTCAACACACATTTATGATAAAAATGCTCCAGAAATTAGGCATAGAGGGAACTTACATCAACATAATAAAGGCCATATATGACAAACCCACAGCCAACATCATTCTCAATGGTGAAAAACTGAAACCACTTCCTCTAAGATCAGGAACAAGACAAGGTTGTCCACTCTCACTGCTATTACTCAACATAGCTCTGGAATCAGCAATCAGAGAAGAAAAAGAAATAAAAGGAATCCAAATCAGAAAAGAAGTAAAGATGTCACTGTTTGCAGAAGACATGATACAATATATATAGAGAATCCTAAAGATGCTACCAGAAAACTACTAGAGCTAATCAATGAATTTGGTAAAGTAGCAGGATACAAAATTAATGCACAGAAATCTCTTGCATTCCTATACACTAATGATGAAAAATCTGAAAGACAAATTAAGGAGAAACACTCCCATTTACCACTGCAACAAAAGGAATAAAATACCTAGGAATAAACCTACCTAAGGAGACAAAAGACCTGTATGCAGAAAACTGTAAGACACAGATGAAAGAAATTACAGAGGTTACAAACACATGGAGAGACATACCATGTTCCTGACTGGAAGAATCAACATTGTGAAAATGACTATACTACCCAAAGCAATCTACAGATTCAATGCAATCCCTATCAAAGTACCAATGGCATTTTTCACAGAACTAGAACAAAAAGTTTCACAATTTGTACGGAAACACAGAAGACCCTGAATAGCCAAAGCACTTGAAAGAAAAACGGAGCTGGAGGAATCAGGCTTCAGAGTTCAGACTATACTCCAAAGCTACAGTAATCAAGACAGTATAGTACTGGCACGAAAACATAAATATAGATCAATGGAATAGGTTAGAAAGCCCAGAGATAAACCCATGCACATATGGTCAACTTATTTTTGATAAAGGAGGCAAGAATATACAATGAAGGAAAGGCAGCCTCTTCAATAAGTGGTGCTGGGAAAACCGGACAGCTACATGTAAAAGAATGAAATTAGAACACTCCCTAACACCATACACAAAAATAAACTGAAAATGGATTAAAGACCGAAATGTAAGGCCAGACACTATAAAACTGTTAGAGGAAAACACAGGCAGAACATTCTATGACATATATCACAGCAAGATCCTTTTTGACCCACCTCCTAGAGAAATGGAAATAAAAACAAAAATAAACAAATGGGACCTAATGAAAATTCAAAGCTTTTGCACAGCAAAGGAAATCATAAACAAGACAAAAAGACAACCTTTGAAATGGGAGAAAATATTTGCAAATGAAGCAACGGACAAAGGATTAATCTCCAAAATTTACAAGCAGCTCATGCAGCTCAATATCAAAAAAACAAACAACCCAATCCAAAAATGGGCAGATGACCTAAATAGACATTTCTCCAAAGAAGATATACAGACTGCCAACAAACACATGAAAGGATGCTCAACATCACTAATCATCAGAGAAATGCAAATCAAAACTACAATGAGGTATCATCTCACACCAGTCACAATTGTCATCATCAAAAAATCTACAAACAATAAATGCTGGAGAAGGTGTGGATAAAAGGGAACCCCCTTGCACTGTTGGTGGGAATGTAAATTGATACAGCCACTATGGAGAACAGTACAGAGGTTCCTTAAGAAACTAAAAATAGAACTACCATATGAGCCAGCAATCCCACTACTGGGCATATACCCTGAGAAAACCATAATTCAAAAAGAGTCATGTACCACAATGTTCATTGCAGCTCTATTTACAACAGTCAGGACGTGGAAGCAACCTAAGTGTCCACTGACAGATGAATGGATAAAGAAGGTGTGGCACACATATACAATGGAATATTACTCAGCCATAAAAAGAAATGAAATTGAGTTATTTGTAGTGAGGTGGACGGACCTAGAGTCTGTCATACAGAGTGAAGTAAGTCAGAAGGAGAAAAACAAGTACCATATGTTAACATATATATATATATATATATATATATATATATGGAATCTAAAAAAAAAGGGAAAAAATGGTTTTGATGTACTTAGGGGAAGGAAAGGAATAAAGACGCAGAGATAGAGAATGCACTTGAGGACACAGGGAGCGGGAAGTGTAAGCTGGGACAAAGTGAGAGAGTGGCATGGACATATATATACACTACCAAATGTAAAATAGATAGCTAGTGGGAAGCAGCCACATAGCACAGGCAGATCAGCTCAGTGCTTTGTGACCACCTAGAAGGGTGGGATAGGGAGGGTAGGAGGGAGACAGAGGGAGGAGATATGTGGATAGATGTATATGTATAGCTGATTCACTTTGTTATAAAGCAGAAACCAACACACATTGTAAAGAAATTATACTCCAATAATGATAAAAAATAATTTACACCATCCGAGGAAAAATTAAGTGTCTTTCTTTCATATAGCACTTAGCTGATTCAAAATAACACAAAGAATAACATCAGGATAACTGGTCTTTTAGGGTACATAGCTCATTATTATATACCAAAAACTCACATGGGCACTCTAAATGAAAGTTGTCATTTTTATCATTAATATACTTGTGGTCTGTGACTATTATTTCTATAGAGTGAAATGAATCCTGATAGATCTTAGTATAGCCTTGGGCTATATGGGAGTTAGTTATGCACCAAGACATGTGGTTTATTGTCTAATGTTCCTTTACTCAGAGTCCTGGCTCTAGGCAACTCTGTATGGTAGATCAATATTATCTTTAGTATCATACTTTTTAGTAAGCAGCCATTTGCCCTCAAGCTGTTTTCTCTGTCCTGAGCTCACTAAACCTTGTCCAACAATGCCTTCTGCCTCTTACCTTTCCTGATCCAGCTCCCCAACCCAAAGTTAATTGCCAAACTACTAAGTACAGTAGTACTTAGCAAGACCCTGATGGACTAATCATTTCTGTCAAATTATCATGCTAATGACTTGATACAGAATTAATGAATTATGCCTCCCAGAAAAAACATTCATTTTCAGAACCCCAAGAAAAACTGTAGTAGTGAGTAATGTAGAAATTCAGGGAAGGTTAGAGAAAACATTCATTTTTCCCTAAGCTTTCAATACCTGTAAGTAGCTACGTCTTCTCTCTCAAGGCTGGCCTGACCCATAGATACCAGCAAAACCATCTGTGATAGACAAAACAATCCCTACTCCTCCAAAGATACCCACATCTTAATCCTTGGAACCTGTGAATATGTTATATTAAATGGCAAGTGTAAGACTATACATGGAATTGAGGTTGCTAATCAGCTAATCTTAAAATAAGGAGATTATCCTGGATTAAGTGGGCTGGGCTCAGTATAACCACAAGGATTTTTTTTGTTTTATTTTTGAATTTCTGAATTTTGTTTTTTTATAAAGCAGTTTCTTATTAGTCATCAATTTTATACACATCAGTGTATACATGTCAACCTCAATCGCCCAGTTCATAACACCTCCCTGCACCCAAACCCCCCCCCAGCAGCTTTCCCCGCTTGGTGTCCATACGTTTGTTCTCTACATTTGTGTCTCAATTTCTGCCCTGCAAACCAGTTCATCTGTACCATTCTTCTAGGATCCACATAGATGCGTTAATATACAATATTTGTTTTTCACTTCCTGACTTACTTCACTCTTTATTACAGTCTCTAGATCCATCCATGTCTCAACAAATGTCCCAATTTCATTCCGTTATATGGCTGAGTAATATTCCATTGTATATAAGTATCACATCTTCTTTATCCATTCGCCTGTTGATGGGCATTTAGGTTGCTTCCATGACCTAGCTATTGTAAATAATGAGGCAATGAACAGTGGGGTGCATGTATCTTTTTGAATTATAGTTTTCTCTGGGTATATGCCCAGTAGTGGGATTGCTGGATCACATGGTAATTCTATTTTTAGTTTTTTAAGGAACTTCCATACCGTTGTACATAGTGGCTGTAGCAACTTACACTCCCACCAACAGTGCAAGAGGGTTCCCTTTTCTCCACACTCTCTCCAGCATTTGTAGATTTTCTGATAATGCCCATTCTAACGGGTGTGAGGTGATACCTCATTGTAGTTTTGATTTGCATTTCTCTAATAATTAGTGATGCTGAGCAGCTTTTCATGTGCTTCTTGGCCATCTGTATGTCTTCTTTGGAGAAATGTCTATTTAGGTCTTCTGCCCATTTTTGGATTGGGTTGATTGTATTTTTAATATTGAGCACATGAGCTGTTTATATATTTTGGAGATTAATCCTTTGTCCACTGATTCGTTGCAAATATTTTCTCCCATTCTGAGGGTTGTCTCTGGTCTTGTTCATGGTTTCCTTTACGGTGCAAAAGCTTTTAAGTTTCATTAGGTCCCATTTGTTTATTTTTGTTTTGATTTCCATTACTCTAGGAGGTGGATCAAAAAAGATCTTGCTGTGATTTATGTCAAAGAGTGTTCTTCATGTTTCCTCTAAGAGTTTTATAGTGTCCAGTCTTACATTTCGGTCTCTAACCCATTTTGGGTTTATTTTTGTGTATGGTGTTAGGGAGTGTTCTAATTTCATTTTTCACATGTAGCTGTCCAGTTTTCCCAGCACCACTTATTGAAGACACTGCCTTTTCTCCATTGTATATCCTTGCTTCCTCTGTCATATATTAGTTGACCACAGGTGCATAGATTTATCTCTGGGCTTTCAATCTTGCTCCATTGATCTAGGTTTCTGTTTTTGTGCCAGTACCGTATTGTCTTGATTACTGTAGCTTGGTAGTATAGTCTGATGTCAGGGAGTCTGAATCCTCCAGCCCCGTTTTCTCCCCTCAAGACTGCCTTGGCTATTCGGGGTCTTTTGTGTCTCAGTACAAATTTTAAGATTTTTTCTTCTAGTTCTATAAAAAATGACATTGGTAATTTGACAGGGATTGCATTGAATTTGTAGATCGCTTTGGGTAGTATAGTCATTTTCACAATATTGATTCTTCCAATCCAAGAACATGCTATATCTCTCCATCTGTTGGTATCATCTTTAATTTCTTTCATCAGTGCCTTATAGTTTTCTGCATACAGGTCTTTTGTCTCCTTAGGTAGGTTTATTCCTAGGTATTTTATTCTTATTGTTGCAATGGTAAATGGGAGTGTTTCCTTAATTTCTCTTCCAGATTTTTCATCATTAGTGTATAGGAATGCAAGAGATTTCTGTGCATTAATTTTGTATCCTGCAACTTTACCAAATTCATTGATTAGCCCTAGTAGTTTTCTGGTGGCATCTTTAGGATCCTCTAAGTATTGCATCATGTCACCTGCAAAGAGTGACAGTTTTACTTCTTCTTTTCCAATCTGTAGTCTTTTATTTCTTTTTCTTCTCCAATTGGTGTGGCTAGGACTTCCACAACTATGTTGAATAATAGTTGTGAGAGTGGACATCCTTGTCCGTTCCTGATCTTAAAGGAAATGCTTTCAGTTTTTCACCATTGAGAATGGTGTTTGCTGTGGGTTTGTCATATATGGCGTTTATTATGTTGAAGTAGGTTCCCTCTATGTGCACTTTCTGAAGAGTTTTTATCATAAAGAGGTGTTGAATTTTGTTGAAAGCTTTTTCTGCATCTATTGAGATGATTGTATACTTTTTATTCTTCAATATGTTAATATGCTGTATCACATTGATTGATTTGCATATACTGAAGAATCCTTGCATCCCTGGGATAAATCCCATTTGATCATGGTGGATGATCCTTTTAATATGTTGTTGGATTCTGTTTGCTAGGACTTTGTTGAGGATTTTTGCATCTTTATTCATCAGTGATATTGGTCTGTAATTTTCTTTTTTTGTAGTATCTCTGTCTGGTTTTGGTATCAGGGTGAAGGTGGCTTCACAGAATGAGTTGGGAGTATTCCTTCCTCTGCAATTTTTTGGAAGAGTTTGAGAAGGATGGGTGTTAGCTCTTCTCTAAATGTTTGATAGAATTCACCTGTGAAGCCATCTGGTCCTGGACTTTTGTTTGTTGGAAGATTTTTAATCACAGTTTTAATTTCATTACTTGTGATTGGTCTGTTCATATTTTCTATTTCTTCATGGTTCAGTCTTGCAAGGTTATACCTTTCTAAGAATTTGTCCTTTTCTTCCATGTTGTCCATTTTATTGGCATAGAGTTGCTTGTAGTAGTCTCTAGGAAGTTTTGTATTTGTGCCATGTCTGTTGTAACTTCTCCTTTTTCATTTCTAATTTTATTGATTTGGGTCCTCTCCCTCTTTTTCTTGATAAGTCTGGCTAATGGTTTACCAATTTTGTTTATCTTCTCAAAGTATGACCTTTTAGTTTTATTGATCTTTGCTATTGTTTTCTTTGTTTCTATTTATTTCTGCTCTGGTCTTTACGACTTCTCTCCTTCTGCTAACTTTGGGTTTTGTTTGTTCTTCTTTCTCTAGTTACGTTAGGTGTAACGTTAGATTGTTTATTTAAGATGTTTCTTGTTTCTTAAGGTAGGCTTGCATAGCTATAAACTTCCCTCTTAGAACTGCTTTTGCTGCACCCCATAGGTTTTGGATCATCGTGTTTTCATTGTCATTTGTCTCTAGGTATTTTTTGATTTCCTCTTTGATTTCTTCAGTGATCTCTTGGTTATTTAGTAACGTATTGTTTAGCCTCTCCGTGTCTGTGTTTTCTTACGGTTTTTTCCCTGTAATTCATTTCTAATCTCATAGCATTGTGGACAGAAAAGATGCTTGATATGATTTCAATTTTCTTAAATTTACTGAGGCTTGATTTGTTACTCGAGGTGAGGTCTATCCTGGAGAATGTTCTGTGCGCACTTGAGAAGAAAGTGTAATCTGCTGTTCTTGGATGGAATGTCTTATGAATATCCATGAAATCTATCTGGTCTACTGTGTCATTTAAAGCTGTTGTTTCCTTATTTATTTTTATTTTAGATGATCTGTCCATTGGTGTAAGTGAGGTGTTAAAGTCCCCCACTATTACTGTGTTACTGTCGATTTCCTCTTTTATAGCTGTTATCAGTTGCCTTATGTATTGAGATGCTCCTATGTTGGGTGCATATATACTTATAACTGTTATATCTTCTTCTCGGATTGATCCCTTGATCATTATGTAGTGTCCTTCCTTGTCTCTTGTAACATTTTTTATATTAAAGTCTATTTTAACTGATATGAGTATTGCTGCTCCAGCTTTCTTTTGATTTCCATTTGCATGGAATATCTTTTTCCATCCCCTCACTTTCAGTCCGAATGTGTCCCTAGGTCTAAAGTGGGTCTCTTGTAGACAGCATATATATGGGTCTTGTCTTTGTATCCATTCAGCAAGCCTGTGTCTGTTTGTTGGAGCATTTAATTCATTCATGTTTAAGGTAATTATCAATATGTATATTCCTATAACCATTTCCTTAATTGTTTTGGGTTTGTTTTTGTAGGTCCTTTTCTTCTCTTGTGTTTCCCAATTAGAGAAGTTCTTTTAACATTTGTTGTAGAGATGGTTTGGTGGTGCTGAATTCTCTTAGCTTTTGCTTGCCTGTAAAAGCTCTTGATTTCTCTATCAAATCTGAATGAGATCCTGCTGGGTAGAGTAATCTTGGTTGTAGAGTCTTCCCTTTCATCACTTTAAGTATATCATGCCACTCCCTTCTGGCTTGTAGAGTTTCTGCTGAGAAAGCAGCTGTTAACCTTATGGGAGTTCCCTTGTGTGTTGTCATTTTTCCCTTGCTGCTTTCAATAATTTTTCTTTGTCTTTAATTTTTGCCAATTTGATTAATATGTGTCTTGGTGTGTTTCTCCTTGGGTTTATCCTGTATGGGACTCTCTGCGCTTCCTGGACTTGGGTGGCTATTTCCTTTTGCATGTTAGGGTATTTTTCGACTATAATCTCCTCAAATACTTTCTCTGGTCCTTTCTCTCTCTCTTCTCCTTCTGGGATCCCTATAATGCAAATGTTGTTGCACTTAATGTTGTCCCAGAGGTCTCTTAGGCTGTCTTCATTTCTTTTAATTCTTTTTTCTTTATTCTGTTCCACAGCAGTGAATTCCACCATTCTGTCTCCAGGTCACTTATCCATTCTTCTGCCTCAGTTATTCTGCTATTGATTCCTTCTAAGATAGTTTTCATTTCAGTTATTGTATTGTTCATCCCTGTTTGTTTGTTCTTTAATTTTTCTAGGTCTTTGTTAAACATTTCTTGCATCTTCTGGATCTTTGCCTCCATTCTTTTTCCGATGTCATGGATCATCTTCACTATAATTATTCTGAATTCTTTTTCTGGAAGGTTGCCTATCTCTACTTCATTTAATTGTTTTTCTGGGGTTTTATCTTGTTCCTTCATCTGGTACATAGCCCTCTGCCTTTTCACCTTGTCTATCTCTCTGTGAATGTGGTTTTTGTTCCACAGGCTGCAGGGCTGTAGTTCTTCTTGCTTCTGCTGTCTGCCCTCTAGTGGATGAGGCTATCTAAGAGGCTTGTGTAAGTTTCCTGATGGGAGGGACTGGTGGTGGGTAGAGCTGACTGTTGCTCTGGTGGGAGAGCTCAGTGAAACTTTAATCTGCTTGACTGCTGATGGATGGAGTTGGGTTCCCTCCCTGTTGGTTGTGTGGCCTGAGGCAACCCAACACTGGAGCCTACATGGGCTCTTTGGTGGGGTTAATGGAAGACTCTGGGAGAGCTCACACCAAGGAGTACTTCCCAGAACTTCTGCTGCCAGTGTCCTTGTTCCCACGGTGAGCCACAGCCACCCCCTGCCTCTGCAGGATACCCTCCAACACTAGCAGGTAGGCCTGGTTCAGTCTCCCCTGCAGTCACTGCTCCTTCCCCTGGGTCCCGATGTGCACACTACTTTGTGTGTGCCCTCCAAGAGTGCAGTCTCTGTTTCCCCAGTTCTTCGAAGTCCTGCAATCAAATCCCACTATGCTTCAAAGTCTGATTCTCTAGGAATTCCTCCTTCTGTTGCTGGACCCCCAGGTTGGGAAGCCTGACGTGGGGCTCTGAACCTTCACTACAGTGGGTGGACGTCTGTGGTGTAAATGTTTTCCAGTCTGTGAGTCACCCACTCAGCAGTTATGGGATTTGATTTTACTGTGATTGCACCCTTCCTACCATCTCATTGTGGCTTCTCCTTTGTCTTTGGATGTGGGGTACCTTTTCTGGTGAGTTCCAGTGTCTTCCTGTCGATGATTGTCCAGCAGCTAGTTGTGCTTGTGGTGTTCTCACAAGAGGGAGTGAGAGCACGTTGTTCTGCTCCACCATCGTTGTTCAGGGATCCATCCACAAGGGTTTTTAAACGGGATGAAGGAAGACAGAAGAGTCAGAGCCAGAGAGATAGCATATAACGAAGAGTTGACTAGCCATTGCTGACTTTGAAGATGGAAGGTGGCCATGAGCCAACCAAAGAAGACAGACTCTAGAATCTATAAAAGGCAAGAAAGTAAATTTTCCCCTAGAGCCTCCAGAAAGGAATGCACCCCTGACAACAACTTGATTTTAGCCCAGTGAGACCCACTTAACACTTCTGATCTCCAGAACTATATTTCTGTTGTATTAAGTGACTAAATATATGGTAATTTATAACATACTACCTAAGTACATAGAGGGAGCTAGCACCTTGATTTCCTTAAAATAACTGCTTGGTATTTTCCCTACAGGATTATGCTGCTGCTTTATAGAAGATGCTCATTTGTATTTGCTAGTGATTAGAAAATCAAAATAATCAATTGTTGTGGCTGGAGATAAAAGGGGGAAAAAAAGGTCTAATGACTAGAAATAATTTAACATACACATTTACTATAAAAAATCTTTAAATGTTAAACTGAACATAAAAAGTACAATTAGTAAAAAGAAGCATTGGCCCGTGTGGCCTTGTTCCAAACATTCTTTTATTCAAGAATGGGGGAAGGATGTCTTATCAAATGAAAGTAAACAAAACTCTATTAAACATCAAGGTGTGAATGGTTCACTGCAATTTTCTGTCTCACATCATTTTACCCCCCTCTGCCAGGACCCTACTCCATACCGTAGCACAACCCTTGCCATTGATTTTATCCTGAATTTAGGGGTCATGCCTATTTCCAAAAAACTGCACATGCCACCTGAAACTTAAAGCCAGAATAGATGGATTATCTATAGCTCCTTCAAAATAATTTATCCCAGCATTATTCCCGAGTAGCTGTTTTATTCCCTCTAACAAACATAGTATACCCCTGAAAAGCAGCTGAATTAAAACACTGACAGATTCCTAGCTGATGGCAACAAGAGACAGCCTTAGCATGATTTGTAAACTCTTTCTCACAAAGCACAAATTCTCTTACTTTTTTAATCTGTCAAGAGACTAAAAACGTACCATTCCATATTCTACCCCAGTATGTGAAATTCTCTGATGGAAAGAAATAATTTTGATCATTTTGCTGCACGAGGAAATTTGGCGCCCTCTGGTGTTGGAAAACAAGATGACCCACGTCACCTATACAAGTAATACTCCAGCGAGGGTCATAAAAGCACAGAATTTTAGAGCTGAATAGCATGTCCTAGTGCAACATAGATATATAATTATTTTTAGTGGAAAATTTTTCTCATGGATTATTAAATATTCAATTTTATTCTAATAGAGTATTATAAAAGCATTATAAAAAGTGAACCTCTTAGGTAACAGAAAATGGTTGCTGAGGGGATGATCTGAATATATGAATGATGCTTCACACCTGGAAATGCCTATATTATTTGTTGGAGCCTCTAACTTTACAAGGAGAACAAAGGTGCACAAGCTAAGATTTTGCAGCAAAAATGGCGACTAAAAAGGGTATGGCATTATTAGGGGATTTTTCAATGCATTATAAAATAGTAAAGACAGATAAAACAGAAGGAAACAGAAGAAAACACCTGCGATGATACCACCCAACTTAAGAAGTAAAACATAACTAAGAGAGTTGGATTTCCCTTATAGTCCCCCAGATCATATCTGCCACCCACCTCAGGTAATTGCTCGATTGATTTGTAAATGTATTTTTCAGTTTTCTACACTTTCTCTAACACTGTTATATTGCTTCTAAAATGAAAAATTAACTTCAAAATATTACTTTATAAAAGAAAGCTGAAGTGATAGCAATTACAATTAGTCATGCAGAGCCAGGGAGAGTATTCCAGCTACTTCCCCTGTTTCTGGGCACATGGAAGCTGATATTGTGAGGTTCCCATTTGTGAGAAGAGTAGGTGAGACTTACATCTCAGCATCTGACAAGTTTTAAGGAGGTCTGAACAGGACAAGGAGCCATTGCCAGCAGCTGTCTATGATTTTTAAAATGCGTAAGGGCAGAAATGGAACAAGGAGGGAGAACAACAGGTGGGCAGTGAATACCTTGGTTGATGTAAATGAAATGAAACGCGAAGGTTTAGAATGTAAACCAGGCACAGTCTTCCCAGTGCACACTGGGAGCTGAAGGCAGAGCCTGGTTCTACTCATCAAACACAGCTAGACTAAGCTCAGTCCTATGTGATAAGCTCCAGTTTTCTGTACGTGTCACTTTGGGACTACCTTACTGATTATAATAATGTTTTCTCCTTTCCTTACACAAAGTTGGCCTTACATGAAATTTGGGAAAGGAAAGGATGCAAATTCGCTCTTCTACTTTCCAACTGCCTTTTCCCCCTAGTGCCTGAAGAAGCCAGTGTCTTCATGCTCCTCCCTAGTTTTCCAAAGCCTGCCCCCTTAGCGATTCCCCATAATCCACAACCTAATAGCTCATGGAAATCAGGTGATACAAATAAAGCATCTTGTGCTGTACCTAACATACTGAAAGCTCAATAAATGTTAACTGCTGCTATCATTACCATAACTTTTCCAAACAATTCCCTCCCTCCCCCTTGCTCCTAACCAAAATTCTCATTCTTTTAATACCAGGCTAAGAAAAGCTACCTGGATATACTAAATGTTACTTAGACATAAGTATTTATACTGTGTTTTACTACATGTAAGGAGCTAGATGAGGTGCTAGAAAGTATAAGATCAAAATATCTTGTCTTCTCCAGTATGGTTCTTCATCTCAGCCTAATTCTAGCCAGTTACCCTTCCTCTGGAACATCCATCGGAATAAATTCTCTTTGCTCTTGTTAATAAGTGCTTTGTCAAGGACTGTATCAAATCACTTCTAAACAACTGTTAAGTCCTTTTTGTTGACAGCTCTTCTTTCCAATAGTTCTCAACCCTGGCTACACTGGAATTACTTGAAAGTATACATATACTTTAAAATACACAAACGTATGTAATGATGCCCAGTCTAGACCAACCAAGACATAATCTGATAGAGAAGGCACTGCCATTTTTAAAACCTCCTGAGAGGATTCCAACTTGCATCCAGGGTTAGGAACCACTGTTAGCCTCCACACTTAAAGCATTTTCCAGGTCTGAAGCAATGGATACATCATTCATATGTTCAATTCATCCCCTCAGCAACCATTTACTGAGCTACTACTGTGGACTCAGTGTGGAGCTACACAGTACTGTCCAGCAGCTACATAGCAACCTCAGAATCAAATATATGTTTCTGACTACTACATAAAAATTCTTCATCAGCTGACCATTTCTCCTTTTTTCTCTGTTATCAATCTTCCCATTTCTGCGCAATCTTGCTACCCTCTCCCAATCAAGCTTCTTTGTGACTGCTCTGGGATTCTCAGTTGCATCTCAAGGTCTTGGCCAAAGAAATCTTGGATTAAGTAAACTGTTGGCCAAAATTCACTATGATATGGCATTTCTGCAAAAACATAAGAAAAGGATCACTGATGTTCACAGATGTCTTCCCCATTCAGTCAAAGGTCCCTGAGGGAGGGATCATATTTCATTCATTGTTGTATCCTCAATACTTAGCATAGTTTCTATGAGTCAGCTATCCAAGGGCACTAGTCAAATGAAGAAGAGAATGAATGAAGAATAAAGGTATACAATAATAAGATGTTTTGTTAATCATCAAAGAATGATAAAATATGTGAGAAAAAAATCCTTTCTTGAGAGGCCACGGTATTGTGATTAAGAGCATAAACTTTGGGATCTAGATTTGCCACATACTAGGTTTGTGGGCCTAGTATAGTTATTTAACCTCTCTGATCCTCAGTTTCTCCATCCATAAAATGGTGACCATAATAGAACTTACCTCATAAAATGGTGTAGGATTAAATGAAGTAAATAAATCAGAAAACCACCCAGCATATAGTAAGATGGGGTAGGCAGATTAATGACTCCCCAAAGATGTCCATGTTCTAATTCACGGAATTTATGTTACCTTACATGTCAAAGGGACTTGACAGTTGTGATTAAGTTAAGCAACTTAAAATGGAAAGATTACTCTGGATTATCTAGGTGGGCCTAATATAATCACAAGGGCCCTTAAATACGTCAAAGAAAAAATGTGACAAAGGAAGCAGATGTTACGGTGATGTCATTAATGGAAGGAGGCCACAAGCCAAGGAATGTGGACAGACCCTAGAAGCTGGAAAAAGTAAGGAACAAATTCTACCCTAGAGCCTCCAGAAAGAATGCAGCCCTGCCAACACCTTGATTTTTAGCCCTACAACACCCATTTTCAGATTGTGACCTCTAGAAAAATAAGATGATAAAACAATATCGTTTTAAACTACTATGTTTGTGGTAATTTGTGGTAGCAATAATAGGAAACTAGTACATAAGGAATATATAAGTATGATAATTATTATTTTTCCCTGTTTCAAAACATTCCTGAGTTAACATTAATAGTAATAAGTCATGTTGATAGTATATATCCTTGAAATGATGTGTAATGTGATGAAAATGGCATTTCAATTCTGTGTTCTTCCTCCCAAAAACAAAGGTACAGAAAAGAGTTAATGTAGAGGCCTATCAGTTCTTAAAAGGCTGGCCCTTGGCAGGCATCTGAGAACCTGAATTTCTCAAGAGCTCCTATCATCCTAACTGATAACAACGGCTCACTGTGCCTAAAATATTTGCACAAACAATATGCTTTATGTTGAACATCTGCTTTCTTTCTGGAGTCTGGAATTTGGTATGTGCCAGGCATAGGATGTCTACACAACCAACCCCCAATAAAAACCCTGGGCACTGAGTCTATAATAAGCTTCCCTGGTAAACAACATTGCACACATGTTGTTATAACTAGTTGATGGAAGAATTCAGTTCATTCTATATAACTCAATGGGGAGAGGACTCTTCAAAGTTTGCACTTGGTTTCTTCTAGACTTTGCCTCATGCACATTTTCCCTTTGTGGTTTGTATTCTTACACTGAAATAAAACATAGTTATGACTACAACTATAGGCTGAGTCCTCTTAGTAAATCATCAAACACGGGGGTAGGACGTGGGAACCCATGAGACAACTCATAACCCCAGTCTAATAATGAGAAAAGGATCAAGCAACCTTAACTGAGGGACATTCTACAACATACCTAACTAGGTAACCTCAAAGATGTCAAGGTCATCAAAAACAGGGAAAGTTTGAGAAACTGTCAAAGCCAAGAGGAGCCTAATGACACATGACAACTAAATATAATGAAATATGATACCCTGGATGGTATCCTGGAACAGAAAAAGAATATTAGGTAAAAACTAAGGAAATCTGATTAAAGTATGAAGTTTAAATAATAGTAATTTATCAATATTGATTCATTAATTGTGACAAATGTAAAATACTAACATAAAATATAAATAATAGGGAAAACAGTGTAGGACATATGGAAACTCTCTATACTAGCTTCACAACTTTTCTATAAACCTAAAACTACTCTAAAATTTAAAAAAAAAACCTTGTTTAAAAAAAATTCCTGATCATCTACTGTGTACAAACTGTGCTAAAGCATTAGAAAATTTAAATCTGAGGGGACATCAGGATGGCAGAGTAGGAGGACACGGAGCTCACCTCCACGACAAACAAATCAAAAATACATCTACATGTGGAGCAATTCTTACTGAAAACAAACTGAAGACTGGCAGAAAGACTCTCGTACAAACATGGCTGTAAGAAAGATCTACACAGAACTGGGTAGAAAGGGAAAAGAAGTGGTCAGGTCAGGTCCTGCACCTCTGGGAGGGAACAGAAAAGAGGAGCTAGATTACATGGGATCAGAGATATTCCCTGGGGAGTGAGTGGTTCAAGCCTATATTGGGCACACCAGCCTCGGGGTCTGACTCCAGGAAGATAAATCCCTTTAGCTGGTTTGAAAACCAGTGGCACTCACAGGAGGGCTTAAGAAACCTGGGCTCCATTCTCACAGAGTGAGCACACACTTGCTTACTCCTGAAACAAAGTAGAGGAAGCAAACTGAAACTGCCCAGAACTCTGGCTAGTTACCCACACCCACCCTGGCACATGCCCCAGACTGAGCTGAGCACCTGCTCTGGCCCTGCTTGCTCCATGGCACAGTCCACACTAGGGTAAAGGCTGCAGCAACCAAGGAAAGTGTGCAGTTGTGAAGGTCAGAGCCAGCCCAGACCCAGCATGGCATCTTAACAGGGTAAAGGTAGCCATCACTGGCACTTGCCGAGGCAGTACATGGGGAGTGGTCTGGAACTCTGGTCCTGGCACCACAACAGCCCACGGCCTGACCCACACAGAGGGCCCATCCCAGCCCCTCTTGCTCCATGGCACAGCTTGACACTAGGGCAAGGGATGCAGCAACAGAGAGGAGAGTGCAGTTGTGAGTAATAGAGCTAGCTCAACTTGGAACAGCAACTGAACCAGGAGAGGGTGATCTTTACTGGCATTCAGGGAGACAGGGTATTAACTGCACTAGAAAACACTGAATAGGGCTGGGACCGGCACAACCCATGGCCCAACCTACACTGAGTGCCCACTCCACCCCTCTAGCTCTAGCACTGCTCCCCTCTGGGCCAAGGGTCCCAGAGCTGGGAGGGAGGAGAGCATACACTTAAAGTGAACAGAACCAGCTCAGACCTGACTCTCAGGGCTTCTGCTCACACCTGGCTCTGGCTCTAGCTCCTGCATCTCCAGCCGAACCTCCTACTAAGGTGACAGCTGCCAGCTCGCCCTGGGAGAAGATGTGACCTGTGTTCATGTCAGATCCAGCTCTCCCACCAAAGCCACTGGGCACACACAGATGGTGTAGGGAAGCTCCCACACAAGGACACCCCTTCAAGACTGGAATAGGAAACTGTTTCACCAAATTTCATAGAGAGACGGTTAAGCAAAATGAGAAGACAGAGGAATTTGTTTCAAATGAAAGAGCAAGGGAAAACCCCTGAAAAAACAACTAATGAAACAGAAATAATTTACCAGATAAACAGTTCAAAGCATTAGTAATAAGAATGTTAACTGCATTAGGGAAAAGAAAGGATAAACACTGTGAGTATTTTAACAAGGTACTAGAAAACATAAAAAAGAATTAATCAGAACTGAAGAATACAATAACTGGAGTGAAAACCACACTAGAAGGAACAAATAGCAGACTAGGTGAAACAAAGAAAAAATAAGTGATCTGGAAGATAGAATAATGGAATTCACCAAATCAGAACAGCAAAAAGAAAAACAAATTTAAAAAATGAGAAGAGTTTAAGGGACATATGCAGCAATATCAAGCATACCAATGTCTGCATTATATGGGTCCCAGAGGAGAAGAAAGAGAAGGGGGTCAAAAAAGCATTTAATGAAATTTTAGCTGAAAACTACCCAAACCTGAAGATGGAAACAGATATCAACGTACAAGAAGTGCAGAGGCTCCCAAAGCAAGATATACCATATTTAAAAGGATAAAATTGAAAATTAAAGAGAAAATTATAAAGGCAACAAAAGAAAAACAGTCGTATAAATGAAATCCACATAAAGCTACAGGCTGATTTTTCTGAAGAAATTTTACAGCTCAGAAGGAAATGGCATGATATATTCAAAGTGCTGAAAAGGAAAAACCTGCAACCTAGGGATACTCTACCAAGCAAGATTACCATTTTGAATTGAAGGAGAGATAAAGGACTTTTCAGACAAACAAAAATTAAAAGCTCTTCAATACTAAATATACCCTAAAAGATACGTTTAAAGATTGTTATCTAAGAGGAAAATAAAAGGATAAAATGAGAAGTAAGAGTCTATAGAAAAGGAAAAATCTGACTAGTAAATGCAAATATATAGTAAAGGCTACGGATCAACCACTTAAATAAGCTAGTATGAAGATTAAAATGCAAAAAATTATAAAAGTAACTACAATAAACAGTGAAGGGATAAACATGAGGATATAAAATATGACATCAAAAACACAAAATTTGTGGGGAGGAGCTTCAAGAAGGCAGAAGAGTAAGACGCAGAGATCACCTTCCTCCCCAAAATACATCAGAAATACATCTACGTGTGGAACAACTCCTACAGAACACCTACTGAACGCTGGCAGAAGACCTCAGATCTCCCAAAAGGCAAGGAACTCCCCATGTACCTGGGTAAGGCAAAAAAAAAAAAAGAAAAAACAAGAGACAATAGAATAGGGATGGGACCTGCACCAGTGGGAGGGAGCTGTGAAGGAGGAGAGGTTTCCACACACTAGGAAGCCCCTTCACTGGTGGAGACAGGGGGTGGAGGGGGGAAGCTTCGGAGCCATGGAGGAGAGCGCAGCCACAGGGGTGCGGAGGGCAAAGCGGAGAGAGTCCCACACAGAGGATCAGTGCCAACCGGCACTCACCAGCCTGAGAGGCTTCTCTGCTCACCCGCCAGGATGGGTCGGGGCTGAGAGCTGAGGCTCGGGCTTCGGTTGGATCCCAGGGAGAGGACTGGGGTTGGCGGCGTGAACACAGCCTGAAGGGGGCTAGTGAGCCACGGCTAGCCGGGAGGGAGTCCGGGGAAAAGTCTGGACCTGCCGAAGAGACAAGAGACTTTTTCTTGCCTCTTTGTTTCCTGGTGCGCGAGGAGAGGGGACTAAGAGTGCCACTTAAAGGAGCTCCAAAGATGGGTGCGAGCCGCGGCTAACAGCACAGACCCCAGAGACAGGCATGAGACGCTAAGGCTGCTGCTGCCGCCACCAAGAAGCCTGTGTGCAAACACAGGTCACTATCCACACATCCCAGGAGCCTATGCAGCCCGCCACTGCCAGGGTCCCGTGATCCAGGGACAACTTCCCCGGGAGAATGCACGGCACGCCTCAGGATGGTGCAACGTCACGTCAGCCTCTGCTGACCACAGGCTCTCCCCGCATCTGTACCCCTCCCTCTCTCCGGCCTGAGTGAGCCTGAGCCCCCGAATCAGCTGCTCCCTTAACCCCATCCTGTCTGAGTGAAGAACAGATGCCCTCAGGTGACCTACACACAGAGGTGGGTCCAAATCCAAAGCTGAACCCCTGGAGCTCTGTGAACAAAGAAGAGAAAGGGAAATTTCTCCCAGAAGCCTCAGGAGCAGCAGATTAAATCTCCACAATCAATTTGATGTACCCTGCAACTGTGGAATACCTGAATAGACAACGAATCATCCCAATTTGAGGAGGTGGACTTTGGGAGCAACAATATATATATATTTTTTCCCTTTTTCTCTTTTTGTGAGTATGTGTATGCCTCTGTGTGTGATTCTGTCCATACAGCTTTGCTTTTACCATTTGTCCTAGGGTTCTGTCTCTCCATTTTTTATTTTTTTATTACTTAAAAAAATTTTTTTCCTTAATAATTTTTAAAATTTATTTTAATAACTTTATTTTATTTTATTTTACCTTCTTCCTTTCTTTTCTTTCTATTTTTTTTTCTCCGTTTTATTCTGAGCCGTGTGAAGGACAGGCTCTTGGTGCTCCAGCCAGGCATCATGGCTGTGCCACTGAGGTGGGAGAGCCAACTTCAGGATACTAGTCCACAAGAGACCTCCCAGCTCCACGTAATATCAAATGACGAAAATCTTCCAGAGATCTCCATCTTATCGCAAAGACCCAGCTCCACTCAACAACTAGCAAGCTACAGTGAGGGACACTCTATGCCAAACAACTAGCAAGACACGAACACAACCCCAACAATTAGTACAGAGGTTGCCTAAAATCATAATAAGGCTACAGACACCCCAAAACACACCACCAGACATGGACCTGCCCACCAGAAAGAAAAGATCCAGCCTCATCCACCAGAAAACAGGCACTTGTTCCCTCTACCAGGAAGCCGACACAACCCACTGAACCAACCTTAGCCACTGGGGGCAGACACCAAAATCACCAGAAACAATGAACCTGCAGCCTGCGAAAAGGAGACCCCAAACACAGTAAGTTAAGCAAAATGAGAAGACAAAAACACACAGTAGATGAAGGAACAAGGCAAAAAACAACCAGACCTAACAAATTAAGAGGAAATAGGCAGTTTACCTGTAAAAGAATTCAGAATAATGATACTAAAGATGATCGAAAATCTTGGAAACAGAATGGAAAAAATAAAAGAAACGTTTAACAAGGACCTAGAAGAACGAAAGGCAAACAAACAATGATGAACAACACAGTAAATGAAATCAAAATTTCTCTAGAAGGGATCAACAGCAGAATAACTGAGGCAGAGGAACGGATAGGTGACCTGGAAGATAAAATAGTGGAAATAACTACTGCAGAGCAGCATAAAGAAAAAAGAATGAAAAGAATTGAGGACAGTCTCACAGACCTCTGGGACAACATTAAATGCACCAACATTCGAAGTACAGGGGTCACAGAAGAAGAAGAGAAAAAGAAAATGACTGAGAAAAAAATTGAAGAGATTATAGTTGAAAAGTTCCCTAAAATGGGAAAACAAAGAGTTAATCAAGTCCAGGAAGCACAGAGAGTCCCATACAGGATAAATCCAAGGAGAAACATACCAAGACACATATTAATCAAACTATCAAAAATTAAATAAAAAGAATATTAAAAGCAACAAGGGAAAAACAACAAATAACACATAAGGGAATCCTCATAAGGTTAACAGCTGATATTTCAGCAGAAACTGTCCAAGTCAGAAGGGAGTGGCAGAACATATTTAAAGTGATGAAGGAGAAAAACCTACAGCCGAGATTACTCTACCCAGCAGGATCTCATTCAGATTTGATGGAGAAATTAAAAGCTTTACAAACAAGCAAAAGCTAAGAGAATTCAGCACCACCAAATCAGCTTTACAACTAATGCTACAGGAACTTGTACAGGCAGGAAACACAAGAGAAGGAAAAGACCTACAAAAATAAACCCAAAACAATTAAGAAAGTGGTAATAGGAACATACATATTGATAATTACTTTAAATGTAAATGGATTAAATGCTCCAACCGAAAGACAAAGACTGGCTGAATGGATACAAAAACAAGACCCGTATATATGCTGTCTACAAGAAACCCACTTCAGACCTAGGGACACATACAGAGTGAAAGTGAGGGGATTGAAAAAGATATTCCATGCAAATGGAAATCAAAAGAAATTGGAGTAGCAATTCTCAAATCAGACAAAATAGATTTTAAAACAAAGACTATTACAACAGAAAACAAGGACACTACATAATAATAAAGGGATCAATCCAAGAAGAAGATATAACAATTGTAAATATTTATGCACCTAACACAGGAGCACCTCAATATATAAGGCAAATACTAACAGTCATAAAAGGAGAAATCAACAGTAACGCAATCATAGTAGAGGACTTTAACACCCCACTTTCACCAATGGACAGATCGTCCAAAATGAAAATAGATAAGGAAACACAAGTTTTAAATGATACATTAAACAAGACGGATTTAATTGATATTTATAGGACATTGCATCCAAAAACAACAGAATACACATTCTTCTCAAGTACTCATGGAATATTCTCCAGGATAGATAATATGCTGGGTCACAAATCAAGCCTTGGTAAATTTAAGAAAACTGAAATCGTATCAAGTATCTGTTCTGACCACAACGCTCTAAGACTAGATATGAATTACAGAAAAAATCTGTAAGAAATATAAACACATGGACGCTAAACAACACACTAATTAATAACCAAGAGATCACTGAAGAAATCAAAAAGGAAATCAAAAAATACCTAGAAACAAATGACAATGAAAACAAAACGACCCAAAACCTATGGGATGTAGCAAAAGCAGTTTATAGCAATAAAATCCTAACTCAAGAAACAAGAAACATATCAAATAAACAAGCTACCCTTACACCTAAAGCAAGAGGAGAAAGAAGAACAAGAAAACCCCAAAGTTAGCAGAAGGGAAGAAACCATAAAGATCAGATCAGAAATAAATGAAAGAGAAATGAAGGAAACGATAGCAAAGAGCAATAAAACTAAAAGCTGGTTCTTTGAGAAGATAAACAAAATTGGTAAACCATTAGCCAGACTTATCAAGAAAAAAAGGGAGAAGACTCAAATCAATAGAACTAGAAATGAAAAAGGAAAAGTAACAACTGACACTGCAGTAATACAAAGAATCATGAGAGTTTACTACAAGCAACTATATGCCAATAAAATGGACAACCTGGAAGAAATGGACAAATTCTTAGAAATGCACAACCATCTGAGACTGAACCAGGAAGAAATACAAAATATAAACAGACTAATCACAAGCCCTGAAACTGAAACTGTGATTAAAATCTTCCAACAAACAAAAGCACAGGACCAGATGGCTTCACAGGCAAATTCTATCAAACATTTAGAGAAGAGCTAACACCTATCCTTCTCAAACTCTTCCAAAATATAGCAGAGGGAGGAACACTCTCAAACTCATTCTAAGAGGCCACCATCACCCTAATATCAAAACCAGACAAAGATGTCACAAAGCAAGAAAACCACAGGCTAATATCACTGATGAACATAGATGCAAAAATCCTCAACAAAATACTAGCAAACAGAATCCAACATCACATTAAAAGGATAATACACTATGATCAAGTGGGGTTTTTCCCAGGAATGCAAGGATTCTTCAATATACGCAAATCAATCAACATGATACACCATATTAACAAATTGAAGGAGAAAAACCATATGATCATCTCAATAGATACAGAGAAATCTTTCAGAAAAATTCAACACCCATTTATGATAAAAACCCTGCAGAAAGTAGGCATAGAGGGAACTTTCCTCAACATAATAAAGGCCATATATGACAAACCCACAGCCAACATCATCGTCAATGGTGAAAAACTGAAAGCATTTCCACTAAGATCAGGAACAAGACAAGGTTGTCCACTCTCACCACTCTTATTCAACATACTTTTGGAAGTTTTAGCCACAGCAATCAGAGAAGAAAATGAAATAAAACAAATCCAAATTGGAATAGAAGAAGTAAAGCTGTCACTGTTTGCAGATGACATGATACTATACATACAGAATCCTAAAGATGCTACCAGAAAACTACTAGAGCTAATCAATGAATTTGGCAAAGTAGCAGGATACAAAATTAATGCACAGAAACCTCTTGCATTCCTATACACTATGGTGAAACATCTGAAAGTGAAATTAAGGAAACACTCCCATTTACCATTGCAACAAAAAGAATAAAATATCTAGGAATAAACCTACCTAAGGAGACAAAAGACCTGTATGCAGAAAATTATAAGACACTGATTAAAGAAATTAAAGATGATACCAATAGATGGAGAGATATACCATGTTCTTGGATTGGAAGAATTAACATTGTGAAAATGACTATACTACTCAAAGCAATCTACAGATTTAATGCAATCTCTAACAAACTACCACTGGCATTTTTCACAGAACTAGAAAAAAAAATTTCAGAATTTGTATGGAAACACAAAAGACCCCTGAATAGCCAAAGCAATCTTGAGAACGAAAAACGGAGCTGGAGGAATAAGGCTCCATGACTTCAGACTATACTATAAAGCTACAGTAATCAAGACAGTATGATACTGGCACAAAAAGAGAAATATAGATCAATGGAACGCATAGAAAGCCCAGAGATAAACCCATGCACATATGGTCACCTTATCTTTGATAAAGCAGGCAAAGTATATACAGTGGAGAAAAGGCAGCCTATTCAATAAGTAGTGCTGGGAAAACAGGACAGCTACATGTAAAATAATGAAATTAGGGCTTCCCTGGTGGCGCAGTGGTTGGGAGTCTGCCTGCCAATGCAGGGGACATGGGTTCGTGCCCCGATCTGGGAGGATCCCACATGCCGTGGAGCGGCTGGGCCGTGGGCCATGGCTACTGAGCCTGTGCATCCAGAGCCTGTGCTCCACAACAGGAGAGGCCACAGTGGTGAGAGGCCCGCACACCGCAAAAAAAAAAAAAAGAATTAAATTATAACACTCCCTAATCCCATACACAAAAATAAACTCAAAATGGTTTAAAGACTTGAATATAAGGCCTGACACTATCAAACTCTTAGAGGAAAACATAGGCAGAACACTCTATGTCATAAATCACAGCAAGATACTTTTTGACGCATCTCCTAGAGAAATGGAAGTAAAAACAAAAATAAACAAATGGGACCTAATGAAACTTCAAAACTTTTGCACAGTAAAGGAAACCATAAACAAGACCAATAGACAACCCTCAGAATGGGAGAAAATATTTTCAAATGAAGCAACTGACAAAGGATTAATCTCCAAAATTTACAAGCAGCTCATGCAGCTCAACAACAAAAAAACAAACAACCCAATCCAAAAATGGGCAGAAGACATAAATAGACATTTCTCCAAAGAAGATATACAGATTGCCAACAAACACATGAAAGAATGCCCAACATCATTAATCATTAGAGAAATGCAAATCAAAACTACAATAAGATATCATCTCACACTGATCAGAGTGGACATCATCAAACAATCTAGAAACAATAAATGCTGGAGAGGGTGTGGAGAAACTGGAACACTCTTGCACTGTTGGTGGGAATGCAAATTGATACAGCCACTATGGAGAACAGTATGGAGGTTCCTTAAAAAACTAAAAATAGAATTACCATTTGACCCAGCAATCCCACTACTGGGCATATACCCAGAGAAAACCATAATTCAAAAAGACACATGCACCCCAATGTTCATTGCAGCACTATGTACAATAGCCAGGTCATGGAAGCAACCTAAATGCCCATTGACAGATGAATGGATAAAGAAGATGTCATACATACATACAATGGAATATTACTCAGCGATAAAAAGGAACGAAATTGGGTCATTTGTAGAGACATGGATGCATCTAGAGACTGTTATACAGAGTGAAGTAAGTCAGAAAGAGAAAAACGAATAACGTATGCTAACACATATATATGCAATCTAAAGAAGAGAAAAAAAAATTGGTCAGAAGAACCTAGGGGCCAGACGGCAATAAAGATGCAGACTTACTAGAGAATGGACTTGAGGATACGGGGAGAGGGAATGGTAAGATGGGACAAAATGAGAGAGTGGCATGGACATAGATACACTACCAAACGTAAAATAGATAGCTAGTGGGAAGCAGCCGCATAGCACAGGGAGATCAGCTCGGTGCTTTGTGACCACCTAGAGGGGTGGGATAGGGAGGGTGGGAGGGTGGGAGATGCAAGAGGGAAGAGATATGGGGACATATGTATATGTATAACTGATTCACTTTGTTATAAAGCAGAAACCAACACACCATTGTAAAGCAATTATACTCCAATAAAGATGTTTAAAAAAACCCAAAATGTGGGGGAGGGGAGTGAAAAATGTAGACCTTCTAGAATGTGTTTTACCTTAAATTTCAACCAGTTTTGAAAAATAAATATAAATTAATATATATGAACCCAAAGATAACCACAGATCAAAAACCTACAATAAAAATACAAATACCAGATAGAAAGGAACATAACCATACCACTAAAAAATAATTAAACCACAAGGGAAGAGACTAAAAGAAGAACAGAGAAGAACTACAAAAACTACCAGAAGACAAGTAACAAAATGGCAGTAACTACCTACATATTAAAAATCACTGTAAATGTAAGTGGACTAAATGCTCCAATCAAAAGACACAGAGAGGGCTGACTGGTTAAAAATAACAAGAGCCATCTATCTGCTGACTACAAGAGACTCACTTCTGAGCTAAACACACATATAGTCTTAAAGTGAGAGGCTGGAAAAAGATATTTCATGTAAATAGCAACAAGAATGCTGGGGTAGCAATACTCATATGAGACAAAGTAGACAGTAAAACAAAGTGTATAAAAAAAAGAAGGGCTTTATATAATGATAAAGGAATCAATATAAGAACTGTATATAAAACTCACTAACATATACATACCTAAAATAGTAGCATCTACATATATAAAGCAAATATTAACAGACATAAAGAGAGAGACTGACAATACTACAGTAATAGTAGGAGACTTTAACCACCCACTTACATAATTGGAGAGATCATTCAGACAGAAAATCAATATGGGAAATACAGGAAAATCAATACGGGAAAAGTAGTCCTAAAAGACACATTAGACCAGTTGGGCTTAATAGATATCTATAGGACATTTCAACCAAACACAGAAGAAAACACATTCTTTTCAAGTGCAAATGGAACATTCTCCAGGATGTATCACATGCTTTGCCACAAAGAAGTCTCAACAAATTTAAGAGGATATAAATTATACCAAGTATTTTTTCTGGCAACACAGAATGAAACCAGAAGTTAACTGCAGGAAGAAAAATGGTAACAACACAAAAATACATGGAGACTAAAAAAAATGCTACTAAAAAAAAAATGGGTCAATGATAAATCAAAGAGAAAATCAGAAAATACCTCGAGACAAATGAAAAAACCCCCGCAACCTTCCAAAATCCATGGCATGCAGCAAAAGCAGTTCTAAGAGGGAAGCTTATAGTGATATAGGTCTATTTCAAGAAATGAGAAAAATCTCAGTTGAACAATCTAACCTACCATCTAAAGTAATTAGAAAAAGAAGTATAAACAAAGTATAAAATCAGCAGAAAGAAGGAAATAACAGAGATTAGCAAGGATATAAATAAAATAGAGGCAAAAAAGAAGAAAAACCAATGAAACCAAGAGCTGTTTTTTTGAAAACATAAAGTTGATAAGCCTTTAGACAGTCTCATCAACAACAATAAAAGAGAGGACCCAAATAAACAAAATAAGACATGAAAAAGGACAAATAACATCCAATATGACAGAGACACAAAAAATCATAAGAGAATACTACAAACAGCTATATGCCAACAAACTGGAAAACCTAGAAGAAATGGACAAGTTTCTAGAAACATGCAACCTTCAAAGACTGAATCAAGAAGAAACAGACAATCAGAACAGACCAATCACTAGTAGTGGAATTGAATTTGTAATTAAAAAAAAAAAACTCCCAGCAAACAAAAGTCTAGAACCAGATAGCTTTACAGGGGAATTCCAGCAAACATGTAAGTAAGAGCTAATACCTATCTTTCTCAAACTATTCCAAAAAAACTGAAGAAGAGGGAATACTCCCAAATTCATTCTATAAGGCCATAATTACCCTGATATCAAAACAAGACAAAAAAACTACAAAAAACACACCAAAATTAGAGGCCTTTATCTCTGATGAATACAGATGTAAAATCTTCAACAAAATACTGATAAACCAAATTCAATGATACATAAAAAGGATTAAAAAACATGATCAAGTGGGATTTATTCCAGGAGTGCAAGGATGGTTCAATACCCAGAAATCAGTCAATGTGACACACCACATTAACCAAGTAAAGGATAAAAGTCACACGATCATCTCAATAAATGCAGAAAAAGCATTTGACAACATCCATTCATGATAAAAACTCTCATCAAAGTAGGTATACAGGGCACATATCTCAACATAATAAAGGCTGTTTATTACAAACCCACAGCTAACATCATATTCAACAGTAAAAAGCTAAAAGCTTTTCTTCTAAAATCAGGAACAAGACAAGGATGCTCACTCTCACTGCTCCTTCTTAACATAGTATTGGACGTTCTAGCCAAAGCAATCAGGCAAGAAAAAAAAAAAGAAAAGAAAAGGCATCCAAATTAGAAGCAAAGAAGTAAAACTGTCATTATTTGCAGATCACATGGTAGTATATACAGAAAATCCTAATGTCTCCATCAAAAACTACAAGAACTAATAAATGAATTCAGTAAAGTTGTAGAATACAAGATTAATATATAGAAATCTGTTCTTTTCTATACACGAAAAATAATGAACTATCAGAGAGAGAAAGCAAGAAAACAATTCTATTTAAATTTTCATCAAAAAGAGTAAAATTCCTAGAAATAAAGTTAACCAAGAAGGTTAAAAACCTGTAATCTGAAAACCATGCAACACTGAAGAAAGAAACTGAAGATGATACAAATAAATGGAAAGACCCCATGTACATGGATTGGAAGAAATAATATTATTAAAATTACCACACTACCCAAGGCAATCTACTGATTTAATGCAATCCCTAACAAAATACCCATGACATTTTTCACAGAACTAGAACAAGTAATCCTAAAATTTATATGGAACCTCAAAAGACCTCAAATTGCCAGAGCAATCTTGATAAAATAAAAGAGCAAAGCTGATTTCAGACAGTACTACAAAGCTACAGTAAACAAAACAGAATGGTACTGACACAAAAAAAGACATGTAGATCAATAGAACAGAATAAAGAGCCCAGAAATAAACCCATGCACCTAAGGTCAATTACTCTACCACAAAGGATGCAAGAATATACAATAGAGAAAAGACAGTCTCTTCAACAAGTGGTGCTGGGAAAACTGGACTGATCCATGTAAAAGAATGAAATTAGAACACTTTCTCACACCATATACAAAATTAAACTCAAAATGGATTAAAGACCTAAATGTATGACTTTAAACTACAAAACTCCTAGAAAAGAACATAGGCAGAATACTCTTTGACACAAATTGTAACATTCTGAGAGATCAGTCTCCTAAGGCAAAAGAAATAAAAGCAAAAATAAACAGGACCTAATTAAACTTAAAAGCTTTTTCATAGCAAAAGAAACCATCAAAAAAAAAAAAAAAAAGACAATCTACTGAATAGGAAAAAAAAATTTGCAAATGATTTGACCAATAAGGGGTTAATATCCAAAATATATAAACAGCTTATGTAACTCAATATCAAAAAACCAAACTACTGGGGCTTCCCTGGTGGCGCAGTGGTTGAGAGTCCGCCTGCCGATGCAGGGGACACAGGTTCGTGCCCTGGTCCGGGAAGATCCCACATGCCACGGAGCAGCTGGGCCAGTAAGCCGTGGCCGCTGAGCCTGTGCATCTGGAGCCTGTGCTCCGCAAAAGGAGAGGCCACAACGGTAAGAGGCCCGCGTATCGCAACAAAACAAAACAAAACAAAACTACCCAATCAAAAAGTGGGCAGAAGACCCGAATAGACATCTTTCCAAAGAAGATATACAGATGGCCAACAGGCACATGAAAAGATGCTCAACATTGCTAATCATCAGACAAATCAAAACCACAATGAGGTATCACCTCACACCTGTCAGAATGGCTATCATCAAAAAGACCATAAATAACACATGTTAGCAAGGATGTGGATTAAAGGGAACCCTCAGGGTTTCCCTGGTGGCGCAGTGGTTGAGAGTCCGCCTGCTGATGCAGGGGACGCAGGTTCGTACCCTGGTCCGGGAAGATCCCACATGCTGCGGAGCGGCTGGGCCCATGAGCCATGGCCGCTGAGCCTGCGCGTCCAGAGCCTGTGCTCCGCAACGGGAGAGGCCACAACAGTGAGAGGCCCGCGTACCGCAAAAAAAAAAAAAAAAAAAGGGAACCCTCAGTGCACTGCTGCTGGGAATGAAAATTGGTGCAGGCACCATGGAAAACAGTATGGAGGTTTCTCAAAAAACTAAAAATAAAACTACCATATGAACCAGCAATTCCATTCTTGGGTACATATCTGAAGAAAACAAAACCACTAATTCAAAAAGATACACACACCCCAATCTTCACAGCAGCATATATACTACAGCCAAGATATGAAAGCAACCTAAGTGTCCATCAAGAGGTGAACAGATAAAGAATTGTGTGTGATGGGTGCTTGTGTGTGTGTATATATATACACACACAATGGAAAATTCCAGTAAAATGTGTTATCTAATTAAAATTTTAGTTATTTTCATTACTGAAGCTTTTTATTTCAATAAACCATTAATTTTCTTCTTTAGAAACAGAACAAATGGGGAATAACTGTTCAATACATGAATTACTATTATGATTCAGAAGCACAAAAATTTTATTTTAAAAAGATAACCAAAAATATATTTAGAATATGATTTGTGTATGATTTCAACATGATGAATCAAGTGATAAAAGATTAAGTGGACTCCTTCAAAATCTGTGAAAAATTATCCCTATGTGCAAATCCAGGAAAATGAAACTTATGCCTTTGTGGAAAATGCATATCTTCTCTAGGTAAACACACATGAGTAGGTCTTTAATATAATTTATTGACCTCTATTCTCCTCAGTGCCTAAATCACACCCTCATAATAATACAAGTAGTCTTAACTCATTTAGTTAACTCAGAACAATGCAATATAATCATTGTAGATGGTTCATTGATTTATTAAAAACCATGATACTTGGTCAATTATTTTATATTTTCATGCACAACATGCCACAGAAATGTAAGGTAAACTCTTTTCACAATAGTTTCCTGTGGGTTTTAAAGAGACATTTTCTTTTATTCGTATTAAATAAGCTCAAGGTTAAGAAATGTCAACACAGCAGGACAAACAAAATGTTTAAATAGAATTATTTTAAAATATTATACAGCTATACTAGTGGCAGCTTTACATTCTCTCAATCCAGAGGAAGAAATATTCTTCCACAGGATGAAGTTTTAAAATTTCCTCAGAATGCTAATATTTCAGTCTTTGCATGATTATACTAGCCACTTAGACAAACTACGTGGGCCAACAAAAGTCTCAAAGGAAATTAGAAAACAGTTTGAACTGAATTAAAAACACAACATTAAAGTCATGGGTTGTAGCTCATGCAGTAACTAAAGGGAAATTTATAGCAATAAATGCTTAGATGAGATAAAAAAGGATTTCCAATCGAAAACTTAAGTTTCTCCCATTAAAAATATTTTATAAGAGAAAGGAAAATAAAGTCAAAGCAAGCAGAAGGAAGTCAGTAATAAAAGTAAGACCAGAAATCAATGACTTTGAAAACAAAAATAGAAAAAAATAATTGAAATCAAAAGCTGGTTCTTTGAAAAGATCAGTAAAATTGATAAACCTCTAGCAAAACTAAAAGCAAGAGGGGAGGGGAGCGGGGGAGAGAAGAAGAGATGAGACACAAATTGCTATTATCAGGATTGAAAAGGGGATATCATTACAGACCCAACAGACATTAAAGGGATAATAAGGGAATGCTATGAACATTCTACACACATATTTTCAACAACTTAGATAATTCATTGAAAACAACTACCAAAATTATCCAATATGAAATAGACAACCTGAATTGTCCTATAAACATTAAAGAAACTGAATTCATAGTTAAATTCACCTCTTTCACCCACCCCCACCCCCAAAACCTCCAGGCCCAGGTAGTTTCATTACCAAATATTTAAGAAAAAGTAATATTAATTCTTCACAATATTTTCCATAAAACACAACAGGAAAGAACAATTCTTAATTCATTTTATAAGGCCAGCACTACCATGCTATCAAATCAGAAAAACACTGTACAAAAATAGAGTAAGCATCAGGATAATATCCTTCATGTACAGAGGCAAAAAAACAAAGAAACTAAAAAAACGCTCAAAAAATACTGGCAAGTAGTATCCAGCAATATACAGAAATAAAAATACAACATAACAAAGTATTTACTGTGGGAATGAAACACTGGCTCAATATCTGCTAATCACTTAATATTCACATTAAAAACACATAATCATATCAGTTGATACAGAAAAAGCATTTAACAAAATTCAACATCCACTCATGATAAAAATTTCCACAAACTAGGAATAGAAAAAACTTCCTCAGCCTGATAAAGGGCATCTACCTAAAACCCATACCTAACATAATACTTAATGGTGAAAGACTGAGTGCTTTCCTCCTAACATCAGGAAAAAGACAAGGATACCTGCTCTCATCACTTCTACTCAACACTCTACTAGATGATCTAGCTCACTCAATAACACACACAAAAAATAATCAAATTGGAAAGGAAGAAGTAAGACTGTTTTTATTTGCAGACATGATCATCTAAGTAGAAAACCCAGTGAAATCTACAAAACCCCTGCTATTCCTGATAGGTAAAATTAGAAAGGCTGTAAGATATAAGATCAACACCAAAAATCAATTGTATTTCTATATATTATTCATGAACAAATGGAAATTAAGATTTAATAAAATAATACTATTTACCAACAGTATAAAAATATAAATACTTAGGGATAAATCTGACAAGAGATGTCAAAGATCTGTACTATCAACAGCACAAGATATAAAGTCAAAACAAAATCAATTATGCTTCTGTAAGCTAGCGAAATACAATTATAAATCAAAACAATTTTTTAAACTAACAATAACAGAAAAAGTAAATACTTAGGTATAAATCTAACAGTATATGCACACATTCTGAATGCTGAAAACTGCAAAATACTGATGAAAGAAATCAAAGACCTAAATAAAAGGAGAGACATATCATGTTCATGGACTGGAAAAATAAACACAGTAAAGATTTTGGTTCTCCCCAAGTTGATCTATTTTTTGTAAAGATAAAAATGTTGATTCTAAATTTTATATGGAAAGGCAAAGGAACTAGAATAAAACAATTTTGAAAATGAAAAATAAAGTTGGTGGAATCTCAGTACCCTATTTTAATGACTTAGTTTAAAGCTACAATAAACAAGAAAGAGGTCTATTGGCAAAGGGAGAGACAGAGAAATAAACTGAACAGAATACAGAGTCCAGAAAAAGACCACACATATAGAGTCAGTTGATTTCTGACAAAGTTGAAAAAGCATTTCAACGGAGAAAGGACAGTGTTTTCAACAAATAGTTCTGGAACAATCAAGCATCTCTATGCAAAACAAGGGACCTCAGCCTAAATCGCACACCTTATTAAAAAAAAACTCAAAATGAGTCATAATTCTCAATATAAAATTTAAAACTATATAACTTTTATAAGAAACCATAGGAGAAAATCTTCATAACCTAGGGTTAGGCAAAGAGTTCTTAGGACACCAAAAACACGATCCATTAAAAATAAATTTGAGAAACTGGACTTCATCAAAATTAAATGTTTCTTCTATAGGAAAAAAAAATTCTTTCTGAGAGAATAAAAGTACAAGCTACAGACTGGGAGATAATCTTTACAAATCACATACTCAATGAAGGACATACATCCAAAGTATATAAAGAACTTTCAAAATTCAACACAAAGAACACAACCCAATTAAGAAAATGACTAAAAGATTTGAAAAGATACTTCACTAAACAATATATATAAATGGCAAAATAAGCACTTGAAAAATGGTGAACATCATTAGGGAAATGTCATTAGGGAAATGCAAACTAAAACCAAAATGTGATACCATTATGTATCTATTAATGTCAATATTTTAAGAGTACTAGGTGTTTGTGAGGATACACTGCAAAAGGAACTCTCATACATTGCTGCTTGGAATACAAAATAGTATAGCCATTCAGAAAAACAATTTGACAGTTACTTACCATATGATCCAGCAATCCCACTCCTGGACATTTACCCTAGAGAAATGAAAGCTTAGGTTCACACAAAAACCTGTACATGAATGTTTATAACAGCTCTATTCATAACTGCCAAAACCTGGAATAACCTACCTCTGCTCAACAAGTAAATGAATAAACTGTGGTTCATTCATACAATGGAATACTATTAAGGAATAAGAATAACAAACTAGAGATATATGCAACAACTTGGATGAATCTCACAGGTAATTATGCTGAGTAAAAGAAGCCAGTCTCAAAACATTACATACTATGTGTTCTAATTTTATAACATTACATTATTTTATAAAATTATCAAAAAGACAAACTAAAGTAATGGAGAACAGATCAGTGGTCTTCAGGAATTAGGCATGGGACAAGGGTGTGATTATAAAGATATAATCATGGCACAATTATAAAGGCACAAGGCAAATTTGGGGTGGGGCTGATGGAACTGTTCTGGACCCCCACTGTGGTGGTTGTTATATGAATCTATACATATGTTTAAATTATAATGCTGTATGCCAAGAATAAATGAACTTTATTGCATGATAATTAAAAAAGAAAACCAAAACCGAAAAGACTGTGTTGAATAAAAAAAGGGTTTGCTCAGCACTCTTTCCCCAAAGTAGATGCTCAATTAACATTTGCTGAACAAAAACACTGAAAACTGGCTGTAGTTTCTGCTTTAACAATAATCTCATTTACATCCCTAAACTTCAAAAATTTAAGTAACTTTTTGTAGCATCATTAACATTTTCTATCATGGTATCTGCCACAGAAAGATGTCTAGTTTACACACAAAAAAATTTTAAATATCAAATGAAAGTCAGAAATCTAGATAACCCAACCAATTATTTTAAACTTTAAAAAGATTACCATTAATAATAGGTAACTTTTTCTTTATATCTTGTATGCATATCTTTCTCATTAAAAAAGGGGCAGGATCTGTTTGGAAGTCATTACCCAAAGGCATGATATACAAAACAGATATCTGATATCTGTTTTAGAATCAACTAATCTTTATTAAACATTAAAAAAGCTGAATAGATAAGCCATTAATTTTTCTCGAATATCAACTCTTCCTAGGACTTATCCTTTTCCTTGAATTAGTAAAACTATTAAAAATTCTTCTTCCTTCTGACTCAAACCACAGTGTGTACTCACACTGTGAATTCATGTCATTTCTATGCTGCTACCTGCTTTTAGATTTTCTTTGCTAAGGACACATTGGGCATTTGTTTGCCTGTAGCTTCTGTGCAATCAACCAAACCTATTAGGATCCCACCATATCATTCCTGTACTGACTTGTCACAGGTCTGACTAAGACTCATTCACTTCGATCAGTTAGCTAAACAGATTGGTTAAATCACATGTGTGTGAATGAATAAAAGCAACCTTATCAAAAAAAAAAAAGAGGACCATTAATTTTGGTCTTACTTTGCTTTCAACTGTGTGAAAAAGAGTGTTCCTATGCTAGAAAATGATTAAAAATATAACAGGTTTTCAGAAGTACCTAGCTTAAGAATTATACACATTTTGAAAATTGTAAAAATGTTATTTGCATATTTACAGCACAGAACAAGTATAATTTTCATACTTCTTTGAACTCTCTATTTGTTAAGAGAATTATTTTAGAACCCTCCACATTGTTTTTAAGGTATTTGTTCTGTTCACTTAACATATGATCATCTCCAATTTATCTAGATTTAAGTCAAATTTTCAATAAAATTTTTGAATTTTACAGTTTTGATAAGTTAAACTATAAAGTATATTATAATGGTGCTAAAACATATTCTTTTTTACATCCTACAGTATATGCTTTGATGTCACATTACACCATCACTTGCAAAGAAACCAAATTGAAATGCTTTTCTCAGAAACCAGTCAAAAATACAAAAACAATTACTTATACTATCTAACCAAAAGATGAAAAATACCTAACATGATTGAGGCACTTAATGCAGTAATTTTATTTTATTCAGTCCATGACTAGAATCATAAACAATAATGAGTTTGCTTAACTAAGAATGAACTATTATGTAAAGTTGTAGCTTTCTGTATTTTAGCCCTGAGGACACTGTTAATATTCAATATACTAATTAATAAGAACTGCTATCTATTATGACCAAATAATGAAGGCAATTTGCAAAAATAGTTTATACAGAAATAAGCTGGTCCTCAAACTTCTAAATTTTCATAAGCACCTCATCCACTGGTTTTAATTGGTTTCCTCAGTGCCTAATATTGGTTTCCTTCACACACCCCACCCCTGAACGTATCATTATAGGTATAGGAGTTCAAACCACAGAGAAACACCCTCTCCTATAAAATTACAGTAAGGGTCAATTATCCTTTAGATAATTTTCACAATTTAGCACAGTTAACCATATCTGGCTAATGTGGGCACATAATTAAACAGGGCTCCTTGAAAATATCCATTTAAACTAAATGTAATGAAAGTGAATGAATTTGTCACTACATTGGATTTACTTAGGGAAACATTTTTGTTTCAATTTAACCTGAAAAAACAGCACTGCAAAACAACCCTAACATGAATATATTTAAAATGTGTATGACAACCTAGTCTCAATATCATGAGATGAATGTTCCTATAAAATATTAGCAAAATTGGGAAAAACGTCACAAAAGGGCATTTTCTGAACATGTGTAAGCACAGAGACATGGTTATACATGTCAGTTATAATAGAGCTACGTGATCATTAAGTTCACTTGGGAGAAATGTCATTTCAAAAATCACTCAAATCAAGTTTTTATAATATAGGTAATTCAAAGTTAGCTCCTCTCCCCAAAGGCTGACATTTATAAAACAGAATTTTTAGTAAACTCTTTTAAAAATTACCTGCTTCTGCAGCCATCTTTCATGCCTTCGTTGTTTCCGTCTCAGAGTCTTCAGCTTGCTCTTTTCTCTCTTACTGAGCCTCTGATTAATGGCACCCAATGAAAAACTGCCTGAGTGCAGGAAGTCCAGAGGAGAGAGGTGCTCTTCCTGGTCTGGGGCCTCCAGTGTGCCCCTGCCAGCTGAGGGCAGGTCCATCAGGAAAGTCAGGTTGTTAGAACTAGCATGGCCAGAGTACACTGCAGAAGCTTCTAGACCACACTGAAATTCTCCTCCTCTTTGTGTCTGGGTCTCACGGGGAGTCACTGAAAATCTTTGCAGCAGCATATTAGGATCAAAACTGGATGAAATCTGAAAGGAACGGTTATTTTTACTCGATTCTAAAGGCAAGCCCGAAAGGTCAATAGGCTGCGTTTCATTTAGCCTGGGATACACAGTAGTCTTACTATGGATTTCATATAAAGTGGGTAATAAAGTCAGTTTCTCACTGATGTCCAGATCCAAGCTATGTGATTTTCTATGAAAAGCTTTCGTAGTGCATCTGCCAGTCACAAGCTGCGGAACAAGAAGCTGACATTTTGGATCTGCTTTGAAGAGCAGTTTTTCGTTCTTCATCTTGAAATACGTTGACCGTACCTCCAGGCAGAGTGCTTCCGTTAATCTTCCAGGGCCATTATTATTTTGGGCCATGTTTAAAAGCCCGTGATTTCTGTTTTTGGAGGCGTCACCTCTCAGCAGAGTTTCCTTGTCACAACCTGACTGAACTCTAGGATGTGACAAGTATTTCAGCGAGGGTCTCATTAGTCGGCCTGACCGTGTTGGCTGATAATCGGTCCGGCTTTTGGAGAGATGTACAGCTGCAAGCTGGCCACAGGAACATTTTGGAGTGCTGACAAAATTAAAGCCCCCTAAACGGGCCCCACAGAAAGGGCAATTCAGTTTTCCAACTGTCCACTGGGCCTACAGGTAATAAAGGAAAATAAAAACAATTCTTTCTTTGTAAAGTAACCAAAGAGAATGTGAGCTGTTTTTTTGTTTGTGGTTTTATTGTTTGTTTGTTTGTTTTTTAAAGCCGACCACATGAAAGTTTTCTATGCCACAGAAAAGGCCAGCATTCTGTTTTCTGATTAGTAGACAAAACAGTCTACTAGATGGAAACAAGCCTTCCAATAAATAGAGATAAGAAGCTCCAAAGGTCTAGAATGATAACATATTGCACATCACACCCATCTAAAGGACACTCCTAAGAATTCTAAAAGTCTCTTAAACAATAGGCTGAATATGGATACAGTGTGAACTAATGAAAAGAAAAATACACTATGGAACCAGGAAGCAAATCAGTCTACAGAGCTTAATTTGCAAGTAAAATCTCACAGAAAAGTGTCTGTTTTGATACACTTCTTGCATACCAAGCACTGTGGGAGGGAACTTTACCCAGCCAACAGAATAAAGCTCTTCCTGCCTTTTTACATACAACCAAAAGATATTGGTTGCATACATCAGTTATTTCATTTTCTATACTCAGATTACAAATTAATAATGAACTAACTTAAAGTTATCTTTTCAACAGAGATAGTAGGACATCTACAGTGTCCTAATACATTTTCTAAAGTTCAGGACACTAATAAGCAGTGCACTGGCATTTTCCCAGGAAATCATTACAATGTGAGAATGGATGCAAGGGATATCTAGCTAATGTTATTCTTTAACAAAAAAAGTAAGCTAGTCAGTGGAGAAAGGCAACTATATTGTTCCAAAAATCATATTACTTATACTTTTCTAATACTTAGCTTTTTTGAATTATGAGAAATAATGATGCCACACTGACAAGATGAATTCCTACTCATAATATTTCATTAAGGATCCTTAAAAGTGTGTTTTTTTTGATACTGATTGTGCCAATAAGAGTCATTAATTTTCCAGTTTATTTTACATTTGTGTAATGAGACACATAGGATATTTCATTCACTCAATAGGTACTGTTCTAGGTGCTGGGGATATAGTACATAATGAACAAAATATAAAAACTTCTGACTTCATGGAGTTTTATTCTAGTAGAGGAGCTAGGTAACTAACAAGATCAGTAAGCCCTTTGTGTGTGTGTGTGTATATATGCATATGTGGATGTGTATATGAATGTGTATAATAATTTATATATGTCATATATACTTAAGCATATTTAAAGTTCTATATATCACTTATAATGTGTGTGTAAAACATAGATAGGTATATAAAGTAGAGAAGGGAGAAGGGAAGTGTTGAGAGTGGTAATAGTGGGGAGTGGCAGCTGATAGACTGACTAGGCAATGCCTCACTGAGAATAAAGACCTAAGGAAATGAAGAAACAGGTGAGTAGTTGTGGGAAGAGAATTCCAGGAAGGGGAAATACCAAGTGCAAAGTCTGAGGTATAAAAGTACTCAGAGCACTCCAGTAATAATGAAGAAACCAGTAAGTGTAATCAAGTTACACACCCTTTCATGTCTCTTGAAACAATGCATCCAAGAAAAATAGCTCTAAAATGAGGACAAAAACTTTCTGAAGGTAGTATATTCCTAATTTTACTCAGAAACTATGGAACTTACTTTTTGTATTAGGCAGTGTATCCATTCTGGAAGGGCTTCTACATCCATATGCCACACATGACAAATATTTTGATCATCAGCTGAATCATGTCTATCCTGTTATATCAAAATGCATGATATTAGTCATGACTAGTTCAGAATTTATTACACAAAATTCATATTTGAGTAAAACACAAAAAAATACTTTCAATTTTAGATAGGAAGGAAATACATGCTGCCCTCCTTTCCTTACTCCCATTGCCAAAGAGACAAACCCAGAAAGAAAAGGTGTTTTCTTCAGGGAATAGCCACGTTTAAATTGACCAAAAAAAAAAAAAAGATTCCTCCATTTCATTGAGTTCATCAAATTAAATTTAAAATTGAGCAGAAAGTTACTGAATGGACAAATCTGGTGCCCTATTTCTTCTATGTGTGAGTAAAAATACTACCATTCATGACAACTTTCCCCAGCCTTCAATCTCTGATTCTGTCTGGATTCTAATGACAGAATAAAGGAGTTGCTGTATTCTCTATCAAGATGCCCAAGAAAAGTTTAAGAGAATGGGAGAAGAGGAATAATTGTACAGGGAGCTAGAAAGGCTTTGACTAAATTTCAGCTGTGTAAGTACAACAAAAATTTCAAAAAGAGACAATTTTAGCCTTTTGAAGTAGAAATAAATGTGATATATAGTTGAGACACGATGACTTCTCAACATGTCAAAAAAATTCAGGGCAGGCCAGGGTGAAGATATGTGGTTCTTTACTACCTCTGTGATGGTAGGACAGCTGCTTTACCTCTCTGGCTCTCTGTTTCTTTTCCCGTAAAACACTGCTACATAACTGCTCAGGTCCCTTCTGGGTCTACAGAATTTCATTCTGTGAAATGACAGAAAGGGCTGATTGACAAGAACAGCACAAGGGTAGGCTCCTGTCCATATATCCATTCCCAGGATCAGATTTTAAACAGAAGTAGCTCTGCAAGCTGCCAAAGAATAGTTCTCTTTTATATTTCCAAAGTGGTTGCACTACTAGTTACTATAATCAGGTTATAACAAAGTAACAAACAACAAGGAAATTATTAAGCATGACTTAGAAGTTTGTATTCACAGTACTATGAATGAAAAAGGACTGAATCTCTTTAAGAAATTTTCACTGAAAAATCTACATTAGATTGTGACTTAGAGCCAGGATCACCCAGAATTTTTGTTTAATATCCCAAGTGGTTCCTCTGGACCTTACATCATTTTTCTCCTCCATCAGTAGATCCTAAGGTACTAAATTGTTGCCCAGTATAGACAAAAAGTTTCAATGTAATTTATTTACATATTGGAAAGATCTATAAAGAAGTCATGTTAATCTAACTTTGGTCAGGAGCCCAAAACATCAAAATATAAATTAAAAGTGGAAGAGACTTGAGCTACTGTTATAGGTTAGATCACATTTCATTATTTTGTATATTGTATACAGCAGTATCTTATATACCAAAATAATAATTAGTGCTAAACCAAATTCAAGATTATAATGGTGAAAGAAAACTTTTGTTAAAAGGTTTAAAAATTTCCAATTCTAATGTTTTAAAAATCTGCAACATGGGTTGAAAATATTTCAATGGCAAATAGAAAATCTGTTGGGAAGGGTTTATAGTTGCCCAAAGAGAAACTTTACAGTTTTATTCATGATGCCTAAACTCCAGTTCTGGTTAACAAATAGAACTTCCCATGTCAATACAAGAATAATGAGGGCCAGGAAAATGCATGGCAATATGAAGAGGATATTACTGAACAGAAGTAAAGTTAGGAACAGAAGAGGAGATGCTAGGAATACTCTCTAGCTCAAACATCTTACTGCTCCCTAATACATGTCTATTCACAAGAGTGTTAGGCAAACATACAAAGGTTTAATCTTATTCCAGATTATGATAAAATGATACAGCGAAAATTCAGGCAGAGAGAAATGTAATTCTTGGTTTTAAGATAGCGAAGTGAGTACATCTTCCAGCCTATACTCCCTATCAAACCACAGAACCTACAAAATATTTTTCAAAAAAAGGAATCAATAGATGAATGGGAAAATATGGATGGGGAGATTTCAATGGACCAAAAATTGTAAGGAACCTTTGAGAGATTAATGAGGGAAACAAGAGCATACTGTATTCAAGTATATAACAGATGAGAACAACACAAAGAACGGCCCATGCCAAAGCTGTGGAAAATAGAAGCAAAAAAGGGCCCTGGGCAACTATTAGGGGTGGATGTGAAGTCTGTCTGTCTCCAGGCAAGAGGAGGACTTGGGGCAGAGAGAAATAGGGCAAAATTTCTGAAAATGTGGCTGGAAAGGCCTGGAAAAAAATGGAAAGCATTTGCAATATGTCCAGAAGATGAGCTACGAAGGACCAATCTCTATTCTTGCTGAAAATATTACCACATAAAAATATTACATTATTTAATATATTAACTATATCAACATATAAAGAATATGAAATAGATTTGTTTTAATAATAAGGTACACCTCTAACACACACTGTTGTTTTTAAATCAAGTGAAAGAGAACTAAATATACTCTGAATTACGATACTAAAAGCATATACAACCTAAAGAAAACCAATATTAAAACTTTTCTATGGAAACATATGTATATAAATGGATAGAATAGGTACCTTACAGGCTGTGTACCAAGTTGATATCACTGGCTAGATTTGAAGAACGAAAGAAGCCTAAGATTAGGAAAGTTATTAAAAGGAAACTAACTTTTCCGTAAGTGTTTTAATGGGAGAATATATTAAATTACACTTATATAATAAAATATTTATTTAAAAATTGATGTAAATAAAAATAAAATACATTGATTACTTCTAGTTCTGGCAATACTGGAGTAAGTGGTATTAGACATGCTCTCACTATTAAAACTGATAAAACTAGGCAAAATATATTAAAGTATTATTTTAAGACATTAGACAAAAGAAAGCACAGGACTGTGATCCCTCAGAGAAGGAAAATAAATGAGGTAAGTCTAAAAATAACCATGGATTTCTGCCTGGGGGAACTTTTAGAACCTTGGTGTGGGGAGGAGGAACCCAATTAGTGTACAGCAGCCTTGATGATTTAAGATGGAGCTCAGAGTCTGTAGAGGCTAAATAGCTAGAATTTGCAAGACACTGTACTGGCAAGGAGAGGCCTATACATAGAAAAAAAGTTCTAAAAATCTGTATAGTGATTCCTCTAAATTTTTGGTTGAATATCCATATGGACATATGTAGGGTGAGATATCAGAGAACCAGATAAAGAAAATTTACCAAGGAAAAGACATCTTCTAGTGAGCTGTAAACATAACTATTCACACAGCGCTCACAGCAAGGCTGGGAAGATGTTCAAGTTCCAAGCAGCCAGAGTAGAAAGATCTCAATGAACTTATGGGGTCTTTAGGAGAGATTCCAGAAGAGTTCTGCCTTAAAAGTAGGGCTAAATTAGCCCAAGAGTAAAGGGTGCTAAAAAGCAACCCTAGCAAATCTTAAAAATAAGCCTCCAAAGAATGAATTTCAATCACAAATAACTCATATGCCTGCTAAAACACCCTTTAAAGGAAGACAATAATATCCAGACACTCAATAATGTTAAATCTAAATGTCCAACCTACAAGAAAAATTATTAGATATGTACAAAAAAACCCCACAGACACCAAACATGTGACCACAACCAGGAGAAAAACTGATCAATAGAAATATACCGCCCCAAAGTGTATATTATTGCATAAACAGACATTAAACCAGCTGTGACAAATATTTTCAAGTATTAAAAGAAAAACATGAGTATAATGAAAAGATAAATTGTCTTAATACCAAATGAATGATATATCTAGAGGAAAAACTTTTCTGAAATTAAAAATTTCACTTAACTGCAAATTAGACACTGCAGAAGAAAACCTGAACATATAAAATAAAAAATAATGAAAAAAACCAAGCATAGAAAGAAAAAAAGTGTGGAAATCAATGAGCAAAATCTCAGTGACTTTTGGGAAACATCAAATAGTCTAACATACATGTAAATGGAGAAAAGACAGAACAATAGAATAAATCATGGCCAAATTTTCCAAAGGCCTACAGATTCAAGAAGCTCAGGGATCCTCAAACAGTGTAAACACAAAGGAAACCATGGCTCTTAATAAAATTGCTGAAATTCAATGACAAAAGAGTGCATCAAGAAAAACTAGGTATCTTACAAACAGGAGAAAAAAGATAACAATGACTTTTGGAATTCCACTTAGGGCCATGAAGAAATAGTTCAGAACTAACTTCCTACCACAAACAACTAGGAAACTGGACAAAATGTAACAAACAACTATTTTCAAAACAGTGGGACAACAGGCAGTAAAATACTGACTTCTGAGAGAAATAAATTAATTGAATCTACAGTTATCCAGACTTTCTTCCTGGAGGCAATTAACAGAATACAGTACACATGAAGAAGGAACCCCAACAGAGTCTGGTCAATTTTCTGACTTGAGGAAACAAGAATCAGATGTTTTGGAGCTTAAGGCAAACTAAAATCTGCAGGACACAGTACCCAAGAAAAAGATTTTTTTTAAAGTTCCAGAAATTTGTATATGGTTTCCCCTTGAGTCTTTGATCAAAGTCCAATATGGTCATGCTTAGAGCAAAACTCCAGGAGACTGTGCTAAGAACACCTGTACAGGGGAAAGAACAATTAGAGAGGCTATAAGCCAAATAATTCCAAGAGCTCACACAGGGCCAGGAAACATTATGTTCCAACCAGCCTGATGGAAAAAGAACCATTAAATAATGAAGCATTCAGTAGTGACCCAAAGGGTCATTCCATAAAAGTGGGACTAAATTAGCCTTAGAATAAGGACTACTCTAAACCTGCCCTAAAGAACCTAAAAATAAGCTTCTAAATTATCAAAATTATCTAAAAACAAGTATTAGGCAGAACAAAATACAAAAGCCTTTAAAGGAATAAAACAAAGAATAACACTCCACAACATGAAATTTACAGTGTTTGGTATCCAAACAAAAATCCAACATGGTACAGGCCTGGGGGAGAGGAATAGCAGCCACTGAGGGAAATGGATAAAACTCTATCCAGATCCTTTCTCCTTGTCTCCCCAACAAAACAAAAGCCTTAAACTACTAGCGGAAGGACAATACACATTGTGACCCTTAGAGCACTGATGAACAGCAACAACAAAACCCTCAAATCCCTGAGAGTGGCAGGAATACAATGCTGGACGCAAAACTATAACTAAAAGGGACAGGAGCACTGAGATGGCCAAACCCCTAAGATCCAAAAATGCAGTGCCTGAGGCAGTCAGGAAAGGAAGTTGGATGTAAAGTAGGGGACAGAAAGGAAAAGATGGTACTGATGAGGATGAACTGAAACTCATGCCAGTTTCACTGTCTCTGATCTTGATTATGTGGGTATATATCAGAGAAACTAGAACCCTTCATCACGGAGCTAAATATACATCTATCGACCCAGGAGGTAGTCTGAACTAGGATCCAGGGGAAGGCAGAGAAATTATAGGCTTGTTGAAGTTGCTGTCCCTCTTCAACAAGGCAAGCCAGCATTATAAAACTATGAGGATAGAGAAGAGATCAGTAATTGTCAGGGTTGGGTGAGGGAGGAAAGGATTGAATATGAAGGGTGAGCATGAGAGAATTTAGGGAATAATGTAACTGTTCTGTATCTTGATTGTAGTTATGTATAATCAACCCTATTCATTTGTCAAAATCCAGGGAACTGTATACCAAAGAGTAATTTTACTGTATAAAAAATGTTATAAATGAAGGTGAAATAAAGACTTTTTCATAGGAACAAATCCTAAAAGAATTTATCATCAGTAAACTTGAACTATAAGACATGGCAAAGGAAGTTCTTCAGGTACAAGAAAAATTTCATCAAATGAAACTTGGATCAACACAACTGAGTAAAGTGATCCTCAAATGGTAAATGTAAAATTTATTTTTTTCCTTTTAATTTTCTTTAAAGGACAGCTTACTTGTTAAAGCAAAGTTTGTTAAAAATTTGTTAAAAGTTAGAAGTTTGTTAAAGTTAGTTAAAAATATACTGTGGAGTTTTAAATGCAAAAATAAAATATCTGAAGACAACAATAGGAAATGAGAAATGAAAGCATACTGAGTAAGATTCTCACTCTATATGTGGTATGGCATAATATAATTTAAAGGAAGACTTTGATAAATTACGGATGCATGTTGTAAACCAAAGATCAACCACTAAGGGAAAAACAGTACCCTAAAAAGTCAACAGACATAAAAGGAATCCTGAAAATAACTTAATCCAAAAATGCAGTAAAAGAAAAACAGAAAACAGAACATGAGACAAATAGGGAATAAATAAGATGTTACATTTAAGCTCAAACATATTTATACTCACATTAAATGTAATGATCTAAATACTCCAATTACAAATCGGAGGACATTAGACTGGATGACAAAGACCAAACTATACATCATATACAAGAAATTCATTTTTAATATAAAGGCACCCATAGGTTTGGAATTTAAAGAATAAAAATTTTTATCATGCTAACATAAATCAAAGGAAAGCTAGAGTTGCTATTAATATCAAAGTAGATTTCAGGACAAGGAATATTGTCAGGGATAAAAAAGAAACTTTTCATAATTATAAAAAGGAGTCAATTCATCAGGAATACATAACAATTGTAAATATGTATTCACCAAATAGCAAATGTCAAAATACTTGAAGTAAAAGCTGACAGAACTTAAAAAGAAAATGGACAAACGCATAATTATAGTTGGAAATATCAGCATTTGTCTTAAAAAGTTGTATTACAAGTAGACAGAAACTCAGTAAGAATATAGAACATCAGAGAGGGGGAAGATGGCGGAAGAGTAAGACGCAGAGATCACCTTCCTCCCCACAGATACACCAGAAATACATCTACACGTGGAACAACTCCTACAGAACACCTACTGAACGCTGGCAGAAGACCTCAGACCTCCCAAAAGGCAAGAAACTCCCCACGTACCTGGGTAGGGCAAAAGAATAAACAGAGACAAAAGGATAGGGACGGGACCTGCACCAGTGGGAGGGAGCTGTGAAGGAGGAAAGGTTTCCACACACTACAAGCCTCTTCGCAGGCGGAAACTGCGAGTGGCGGAGGGGGAAATCTTGGGAGCCGCGAAGGAGAGCGCAGCCACAGGGGTGCAGAGGGCAAAGCGGGGAGATTCCCGCACAGAGGATCGGTGCCGACCCGCACTCACCAGCCCGAGAGGCTTGTCTGCTCCCCCGCCAGGGCAGGCAGGGCTGCGAGCTGAGGGTTGGGCTTTGGTCGGAGCGCAGCGAGAGGACTGTGGTTGGCGGCGTGAACACAGCCTGAAGGGGTTAGTGCACCACGGCTAGCCGGGAGGGAGTCCAGGGAAAAGTCTGGACCTGCCGAAGAGGCAAGAGACTTTTACTTCCCTCTTTGTTTCTTGGTGCGCGAGGAGAGGGGATTAAGAGCGCTGCTTAAAGGAGCTCCAGAGACAGGCGCAAGCCGCGGCTAAAAGCGCGGACCCCAGAGACGCGCATGAGACGCTAAGGCTGCTGCTGCCACCAAGAAGCCTGTGTGCGAGTACAGGTCACTATCCACACCCCTCTTCCGGGGAGCCTGTGCAGCCCCCCACTGCCAGGGTCCCGGGATCCAGGGACAACTTCCCCGGGAGAACGCATGGCGAGCCTCAGGCTGGTGCAACGTCATGCCGGCCTCTGCAGCCGCAGGCCCACCCACCCCGGCCTGAGTGAGCCAGAGTTCCTGAAGCAGCTGCTCCTTTAACCCTGTCCTGTCTGAGTGAAGAACAGACGCCCTCCGGCGACCAAAACGCAGAGGTGGGGCCAAATCCAAAGCTGAACCCCGGGAGGTGTGGAACAAAGAAGAGAAAGGGAAATCTCTCCCAGCAGCCTCAGAAGCCACGGATTAAAGCTCCACAATCAACTTGATGTACCCTGCATCTGTGGAATACATGAAGACAGCAAATCATCCCAAATTGAGGAGGTGGACTTTGAGAGCAAGATTTATGATTTTTTTCCCCTTTTCATCTTTTTTGAGTGTGTATGTGTATGCTTCTGTGTGAGATTTTGTCTGTATAGCTTTGCATCCACCATTTGTCCTAGGGTTCTATCCGTCCGTGTTTTTTTCCTTAATAATTCTTTTTTATTTTAATAACTTTATTATATTTTATCTTACTTTACTTTATCTTCTTTCTTTCTTTTTTCCTTGCTTCCCTCCTTCCTTTCTTCCTCCCTCCCTCCATCCCTCCCCCATTTCTTTCTTTCTTTCTACTTCTACTAATTCCTTCTTTCTACTTTTGCTCCCTGTTATTCTGAGCCATGTGGATGAAAGGCTCTTGGTGCTGCAGCCAGGAGTCAGTGCTGTGCCTCTGAGGTGGGAGAGCCAACTTCAGGACACTGATCCACAAGAGACCTCCCAGCACCACATAATATCACATGGCGAAAATCTCCCAGAGATCTCCATCTCAACACCAGCACGCAGCTTCACTCAATGACCAGCAAGCTACAGTGCTGGACACCCTATGCCAAACAACTAGCAAGACAGGAATACAACCCCACCCATTAGCAGAGAGGCTGCCTAAAATCATAATAAGTCCATAGACACCCCAAAACACACCACCAGACATGGACCTGTCCACCAGAAAGACAAGATCCAGCCTCATCCACCACAACACAGGCACTAGTCCCCTCCACCAGGGAGCCTACACAACCCACTGAACCAACCTTAACCACTGGGGACAGACACCAAAAACAATGGGAACTACAAACCTGCAGCCTGCAAAAAGGAGACCCCAAACACAGTAAGATAAGCAAAATGAGAAGACAGAAAAACACACAGCAGATGAAGGAGCAAGATAAAAACCCACCAGACCTAACAAGTGAAGAGGAAATAGGCAGTTTACCTGAAAAAGAATTCAGAATAATGATAGTAAAGATGATCCAAAATATTGGAAATAGAAGAGACAAAATGCAAGAAATATTTAACAAGGACCTAGAAGAACTAAAGATGAAACAAACAACTATGAACAACACAATAAATGAAATTAAAAATACTCAGATGAGATCAATAGCAGAATAACTGAGAAAGAAGAACGGATAAGTGACCTGGAAGATAAAATAGTGAAATAACTACTGCAGAGCAAAATAAACAAAGAAGAATGAAAAGAACTGAGGACAGTCTCAGAGATCTCTGGGATAACATTAAACACACCAACATTCAACTTATAGGGGTTCCAGAAGAAAAAGAGAAAAAGAAAGGGACTGAGAAAATATATGAAGAGATTATAGTTGAAAACTTCCCTAATATGGGAAAGATAGTTAATCAAGTCCAGGAAGCACAGAGAGTCCCATACAGGATAAATCCAAGGAGAAATACGCCAAGACACATATTAATCAAACTGTCAAAAATTAAATACAAAGAAAACATATTAAAAGCAGCAAGGGAAAAACAACAAATAACACACAAGGGAATCCCCATAAGGTTAACATCTGATCTTTAAGCAGAAACTCTGCAAGCCAAAAGGGACTGGCAGGACATATTTCAAGTAATGAAAGAGAAAAACCTGCAATAAAGATTACTCTGCCCAGCAAGGATCTCATTCCGATTTGATGGAGAAATTAAAATTTTTACAGACAAGCAAAAGCTGAGAGAGTCCAGCACCACAAAACTAGCTTTACAACAAATGCTAAAGGAACTTCTCTAGGCAAGAAACACAAAAGAAGGAAAAGACCTACAATAACGAACACAAAACAATTAAGAAAATGGGAATAGGAACATACATATTGATAATTATCTTAAATGTAAATGGACTAATGCTCCCACCAAAAGACACAGATTGGCTGAATGGATACAAAAACAAGACCCATATATATGCTGTCTACAAGAGACCCACGTCAGACCTAGAGACACATATAGACTGAAAGTAAGGGGATGGAAAAAGATATTCCATGCAAGTGGAAACCAAAAGAAAGCTGGAGTAGCAATTCTCATATCAGACAAAATAGACTTTAAAATAAAGACTATTAGAAGAGACAAAGAACACTACATGATCAAGGGATCGATCCAAGAAGAAGATATAACAATTGTAAATATTTATGCACCCAACATAGGAGCACCTCAATACATAAGGCAAATTCTAACAGCCATAAAAGGGGAAATCGACAGTAACACATTCATAGTAGGGGACTTTAACACCCCACTTTCACCAATGGACAGATCATCCAAAATGAAAATAAATAAGGAAACACAAGCTTTAAATGATACATTAAACAAGATGGACTTAATTGATATTTATAGGACATTCCTTCCAAAAGCAACAGAATACACATTCTTCTCAAGTGCTCATGGAACATTCTCCAGGATAGATCATATCTTGGGTCACAAATCAAGCCTTGGTCAATTTAAGAAAACTGAAATCATATCAAGTATCTTTTCTGACCACAATGCTATGAGACTAGATATCAATTACAGGAAAAGATCTATAAAAAATACAAACACATGGAGGCTAAACAATACACTACTTCATAACGAAGTGATCACTGAAGAAATCAAAGAGGAAATCAAAAAATACCTAGAAACAAATGACAATGGAGACACGATGACCCAAAACCTATGGGATGCAGCAAAAGCAGTTCTAAGAGGGAAGTTTATAGCAGTACAATCCTACCTTAAGAAACAGGAAACATCTCGAATAAATAACCTAACCTTGAACCTAAAGCAATTAGAGAAAGAAGAACAGAAAAACCCCAAAATTAGCATAAGGAAAGAAATCATAAAAATCAGATCAGAAATAAATGAAAAAGAATTGAAAGAAATGATAGCAAATATCAATAAAACTAAAAGCTAGTTCTTTGAGAAGATAAATAAAATTGATAAACCATTAGCTAGACTCATCAAGAAAAAAAGGGAGAAGACTCAAACCAATAGAATTAGAAATGAAAAAGGAGAAGTAACAACTGACACTGCAGAAATACAAAAGATCATGAGAGATTACTACAAGCAACTTATGCCAATAAAATGGACAACCTGGAAGAAATGGACAAATTCTTAGAAATGCACAACCTGCCAAGACTGAATCAGGAAGAAATAGAAAATATGAACAGACCAATCACAAGCACTGAAATTGAAACTGTGATTCAAAATCTTCCAACAAACAAAAGCCCAGGACCAGATGGCTTCACAGGCGAATTCTATCAAACATTTAGAGAAGAGCTAACACCTATCCTTCTCAAACTCTTCCAAAATATAGCAGAGGGGGGAACACTCCCAAACTCATTCTACGAGGCCTCCTTCTCAAACTCTTCCAAAATAAAGCAGAGGGGGGAACACTCCCAAACTCATTCTACGAGGCCACCATCACCTTGATACCAAAACCAGACAAGGATGTCACAAAGACAGAAAACTACAGGCCAATATCACTGATGAACATTGATGCAAAAATCATCAACAAAATACTAGCAAACAGAATCCAACGACGCTTTAAAAGGATCATACACCATGATCAAGTGGGGTTTATTCCAGGAATGCAAGGATTCTTCAATATACGCAAATCAATCAACGTGATAAACCATATTAACAAACTGAAGGAGAAAAACCATATGATCATCTCAATAGATGCAGAGAAAGCTTTTGACAAAATTCAACACCCATTTATGATAAAAACACTGCAGAAAGTAGGCATAGAGGGAACTTTCCTCAACATAATAAAGGCCATATATGACAAACCCACAGCCAACATCATCCTCAATGGTGAAAAACTGAAAGCATTTCCACTAAGATCAGGAACAAGACAAGGTTGCCCACTCTCACCACTCTTATTCAACATAGTTTTGGAAGTTTTAGCCACAGCAATCAGAGAAGAAAAGGAAATAAAAGGAATCAAAATTGGAAAAGAAGTAAAGCTGCCACTGTTTTCAGATGACATGATACTAGACATAGAGAATCCTAAAGATGCTACCAGAAAACTTCTAGAGCTAATAAATGAATTTGGTAAAGTAGCAGGATGCAAAATTAACGCACAGAAATCTCTGGCATTCCTATACATTAACGATGACAAATCTGAAAGTGAAATCAAGAAAACACTCCCATTTACCACTGCAACAGAAAGAATAAAATATCTAGGAATAAACCTACCTAAGGAGACAAAAGACCTGTATGCAGAAAATTATAAGACACTGATGAAAGAAATTAAAGATGATACAAATAGATGGAGAGATATACCATGTTCTTGGATTGGAAGAATCAACATTGTGAAAATGACTCTACTACCCAAAGCAATCTACAGATTCAATGCAATCCCTGTCAAACTACCCTGGTATTTTTCACAGAACTAGAACAAAAAAATTCACAATTTGTATGGAAACACAAAAGACCCCGGATAGCCAAAGCAATCTTGAGAACGAAAAACGGAGCTGGAGGAATCAGGCTCTCTGACTTCAGACTATACTACAAGGCTACAGTAATCAAGATAGTATGCTACTGGCACAAAAACACAAAGATAGATCAATGGAACAGGATAGGAAGCCCAGAGATAAACCCACGCGCATATGGTCACCTTATCTTTGATAAAGGAGGCAGGAATGTACAGTGGAGAAAGGACAGCCTCTTCAATAAGTGGTGCTGGGAAAACTGGACAGATACATGTAAAAGTATGAGATTAGATCACTCCCTAACACCATACACAAAAATAAGCTCAAAATGGATTAAAGACCTAAATATAAAGCCAGAAACTATCAAACTCTTAGAGGAAAACAGGCAGAACACTCTATGACATAAATCACAGCAAGACACTTTTTGACCCACCTCCTAGAGAAATGGAAACAAAAGTAAACAAATGAGACCTAATGAAACTTCAAAGCTTTTGCACAGCAAAGGAAACCATAAACAAGACCAAAAGACAACCCTCAGAATGGGAGAAAATATTTGCCAATGAAGCAACTGACAAAGGAATAATCTCCAAAATTTATAAGCAGCTCATGCAGCTCAGTAAGAAAAAAACAAACAACCCAATCCAAAAATGGGCAGATAACCTAAATAGACATTTCTCCAAAGAAGATATACAGACTGCCAACAAACACATGAAAGAATGCTCAACATCATTAATCATTAGAGAAATGCAAATCAAAACTACAATGAGATATCATCTCACACCAGTCAGAATGGCCATCATCAAAAAATCTAGAAACAATAAATGCTGGAGAGGGTGTGGAGAAAAGGGAACACTCTTGCACTGCTGGTGGGAAATTGAATTGGTACAGCCACTATGGAGAACAGTATGGAGGTTCCTTAAAAAACTACAAATAGAACTACCATATGACCCAGCAATCCCAATACTGGGCATATACCCTGAGAAAACCATAATTTAAAAAGAGTCATGTACCAAGATGTTCATTGCAGCTCTATTTACAATAGCCAGGAGATGGAAACAACCTAAGTGTCCATTATCAGATGAATGGATAAGGAAGATGTGGCACATATATACAATGGAATATTACTCAGCCATAACAAGAAACGAAATTGAGCTATTTGTAATGAGGTGGAGGGACCTAGATTCTGTCATACAGAGTGAAGTAAGTCAGAAAGAGAAAGACAAATACCGTATGCTAACACATATATATGGAATTTAGAAAAAAAATGTCATGAAGAACCTAGGGGTAAGACAGGAATAAAGACACAGACCTACTAGAGAATGGACTTGAGGATATGGGGAGGGGGAAGGGTAAGCTGTGACAAAGCGAGAGAGAGGCATGGACATATATACACTACCTAACGTAAAATAGATAGCTAGTGGGAAGCAGCCGCATAGCACACGGAGATGAGCTCAGTGCTTTGTGACCGCCTTGAGGGGTGGGATAGGGAGGGTGGGAGGGAGGGAGACGCAAGAGGGAAGAGATATGGGAACATATGTATATGTATAACTGATTCACTTTGTTATAAAGCAGAAACTAACACACCATTGTAAAGCAATTATACTCTAATAAAGATGTAAAAAAAAAGAAAATAAAAAAGAATATAGAACATTTAGACAACACCATCAATCAACTGACATTTGTGCAACATTATACCCAACAACACAGAATAGATATTTGTTTAAAGTGCACATGGAATACATTCCATGAAAGACCATTTGTTGGACCATTATTTAGATTTGAAAGGAATGAAGTAATGCCAAATGTGTTCTCTACTATAATGGAATTAAATTAGAAAACAATAGCAGAAAGATATCTGAAAAATCCCCAAGTATTTGGAAATTAATAAACATACTTTAAAGAACCTATGGGTCAAAGAAGAAATTACAAGAGAAATGAGAAAATACCTCAAATTGAATAAAAAGGAAAACACACATATTAAAATTTGTAGGATGCAGATAAAGCAGTGGTCATAGGATACTTTAGAGTATAAATATATTTGACAAAATAAAGGATTCAATGATCTAAGCTTCTTCCAACTTAGAAAGCTACAAGAAGAGCAAATGAAGACTAAAGTAAACAGAAAGAAAATAATATATATCAGAAATAAATAAAATAAAAAATAGACAAACAATGAAACTGAAAGATATTAAAGAAAGATAAAACATGACCAATATTTGGGAAAAGGAGAGACATGATTATAGAATCAATGACATTTAAACAATAATAATGTAATGGAGTGGATATTTTTATGAAAAATGTTGGCAAACTAGATGAAATAAAATTCTTAAAAGATACAATTTACTTAAATGAATCAAGAAGAAATGGGCTATATGAACAGTTCTAAATCAATTAAGCTAAATTCGAAATTAAATCTTGTCTCCCACCAAAAGCAAACAAACCGCTCCAGGCCCAGATGGCTTTTCTGGTGAACTGTATCAAACAGTTAATGAAGAAATATACAAATCCTATACAAATTCTTTCAGAAAACTGAGTATGATGGACTGCTTCCCAACTCATTTTATAAGGCCAGCATTATCACAAAAATTTTTAAAGATAAAGACGTTATAATAAAAGACATCCATGAAGGAGAGGATCAAGATGATCGAGTAGGAAGACCCTGAGCTCACTTACCCCCATGAAAACATCAAAACTACAACTACATATAGAGCAGCTCTTGTTGAGAATGACCTGAACACTAGCAGGACAGATGGCTCTTTTACAACCAAGGTTATGAAAGAGAGAACCACACAGAGCCTGGTAGGAGAGGAAGAGAAGCATTTCTAGTTGCAACCTAGCCCCCTAGTAGGTGACCAAGAAGAGGAAGGGGGTATCACAGTCTTGGCATCCTCCCTAAGAAGTCAGGGGTTCAAGTCCCATATTAAGCACCCAAGCCCTGGGGTCTGGCAACAGGAAGACGGGTCCCCTTGGATGCTTAGAAAATCAGTGGGGCTTTCCAGAGGGCTGTAAGAAACCGGGACTCTGCTCTTGAAGGGCATGCACACAGACTTGCTTGCTCCCAGTCCAAGGATAGAGGCAGCAGAATGAAAACTGTTTGGTGCTCTGGCCAGCCTGCCAGGACCATCCCAGAATGCCCGCCCAACCTACACTGAGCACCTGCTCTAGCCCCTCCAGCTCAGGTATTGCTTCCCACCAATGTGGAGACTGCCATCACACACAGTAGGGAGAAGCACAGCCAGCTCAGAATGGCTGCCCTAGCCCCTTGGGCCCTGACAACCTCCCCCCAACCAAGGCAGAGACCACCATCACCATTGTATGCCTGCTGAGAAGAGGAGATGCAAAACCAGATCAGAACTGCTGCTCCAGCCTCTTGGGCCCTGACCTCACCCCTAACCAAGACAATCCAAGTCCAAGACCACCAAAGCTCTGAGGGAAAAGCCCAATTCCCTCAGGGCTCCTGCTCTAGCCCCTCAGGCCACAGTTCCACCACCAGACAGGGGTGCAATTACTATCTAGTATGGGAAAAACCCTGACTCACACTGGGCTCTGGCTCTAGCTCACCCAACTTTTTCCCTACCTCCCACCAAGGCAGTGGTCAGCAGCACATCCCAGGAAAAGACATGGCCCATGATCACTTCAGATCCAACTCTCCCACCAATGCCATGGGGCACAAGCGGCCTGTATAGGGATGTTCCCACACACGGACACACCTTCAAGACCAGGATATGTAACTCTTTCACCTAATTTCATTAAAACAGAGAAAATCAAACAAAATAATAAAGGTTAGAATGGAAATAGAGACAAAAAAAGATCAATGAAACTAAGAGCTGGTTTTTAAAAGATAAACAAAATTGACAAACCTTTAGCCAGACTCATCAAGGAAAAAAAAATGAAGTCTAAGTAAACAAAATTAGAAATGAAGAGAAGAAATTAAAACCAACATCACAGAAATATAATAATACTATGAACAGGTACATGCTAACAAACTGGACAATCTAGAATAATTGGATAAATTTCTAGAAACATACAATCATCCAAGACTGAATAAAAAACAAACAGAAAATATAAATAGACCAATTACTAATATTAAAATTGAATCAGTAATCAAAAAACTCCCCAAAAACCAAAGTTCACGACACAACAGCTTCACAGGGCAATTCTATGAAAAACTTAAAGAAGAGTTAATACCTATCCTTCTCAAACTATTCCAAAATATTGAACAGGAGGGAACACTTCCAAATTCATTCTATGAGACCAGCATTACTCTGATACCAAAACCAGACAAAGACACTACTACTACAGAAAATTAGAGGCCAACATCCCTGATGAACACAGATGCAAAAATCTTCAATGAAATATTAGCAAACCAAATTCAATGATACATAAAAAGGATCATACATCATGATCAATTGGGATTTAGTCCATGGATACAAAGATGGTTCAACAACCACAAGTCAATCACCGTGATACATCACATTAACAAAACAAAGAATAAAAATTACCCGATCATCTCAACAGATGCAGAAAAAGTACTTGACAAAATCCAACATCGATTCATGATAAAAAAAATCTTGACTAAGTTGGTATAGAGGGAACATACTTCAACATAGTAAACACCATTTATGACAAACTCACAGCTAGCATTCTACTCAACAGTGGAAAGTTCAAAGCTTTTCCTCTGAGATTAGAAATAAGACAAGCACAACACTGTAAATCAACTATACTTCAATAAAAAAAAAAAAACAAGGATACCCACTCTAAACACTTTTGCTCAACACAGTATTGGAAGTTCTAGCAACAGCAATTAGACTAGAAAAAAAAAAAAAAGGCATGCAAATTGGAAGGAAAGAAGTAAAACTGTCACTATTTGCAAATGACATGATACTGTACTATTCAGAAAGCCCTAAATACTTCACCAAAAAACTATTAGCACTAATAAATGAATTCAATAAAGTTGCAGGATATAAGAAAACTATACAGAAATCTGTTGCATTTCTATAGACTAATAATAAACTATCAGAAGGAGAAATCAAGAAAACAATCCCATTTACAATCATATCAAATAGAATAAAATACCTAGGAATAAATTTAACCAAGGGGGTGATGACTTGTACTTTGAAAACTATATGACACTGAAGAAAGAAATTAAAAATAATATAAATAAATGGAATGATATTCCATGTTCATGGATTGGAAAAAATATTGTTGAAATGTCCATACTGCCCAAAGCATTCTACAGATTTAATGTAATCCCTACCAAAATACCCATTACATTTTTCACAGAATTAAAACAAATGATCCTAAAATTTGTATGGAACCACAAAAGACCCCAAGAAGCCAAAGCAATCTTGAGAGAAAAAGAACAAAGGTAAAAGTATCATGCTTCCTGACTTCAGATTATACTACAAAAAGCTACAGTTACCAAAACAGTATTGTACTGGCACAAAAACAGACACAAAGATCAATGGAACAGAAATAAACTGACACACATATGGTCAATTAATCTACAACAAAGGAGGCAAGAATATACCATAGGGAAAAGACAGTTTCTTCAATAAGTGGTGTTGGGAAAATTGGAGAGCTACATGTAAAAGAATGAAATTAGAACATCTGTTCACACCATATATAAAAATAAATTCAAAATGTATTAAAGACCAAAATGTAAGACGTGAAACCACAAAACTCCTAGAAGAAGACATAGGCAGTATGGTCTTTGACACTGGTCTTAGCAATATTTTCTTTGAATTTGTCTCCTTAAGCATGGAATACAAAAGTGAAAACAAACAAATTGGACCTAATCAAGCTTAAAGGCTTTTTACACAGTGAAGGAAACCATCAACAAAATGGAAAGGCAACTTAATGAATGGGAAAAGATATTTTCAAATGATGTAACTGATAAAGCATTAATATCTGAAATAGATAAAGAACTCACACAACTAAATATCAAATAGAACAAACAATACAGTTAAAAAATGGTCAGAGAATCTAAACAGGCATTTTTCCAAAGAAGACATACAGATGGACAACAGGCACATGAAAAAATGCTCAACACCCCTAGTCATCAGGGAAATGCAAATCAAAACCATAATGAGATATCACCTCACACCTGTCAGAATGACCACCATCACAAAGATGAGAAATAACACGTGTTGACAAGGATGAGGAGAAAAGGAAACCCTCATGTACTGCTGGTGGGAATATAAACTGGTACAGCCACTATTCAAAATAGTATGCAGGTTCCTCAAAAAGAAAACCAAAAAAAAAAAAAAACAGTGCTACCATACAATCCAGTAATTCCACTTCTGGGCATTTATCTGAAGAAAACAAAAATAATACTTCAAAAAGATATATGCATCCCAATGTTTACGGCAGCATTACTTACAACAGTGAAATATGGAAACAACAAAGATGTCCATCAATGGATAAAGAAAATGTGGTATATGTGTTTGTGTATGTGTACAGACACACACACACACACACAGTTGAGTGTAACTCAGCCATAAATAAGAATAAAATCCTGCCATCTGTGACAACATGGATGGACCTGGATGACATTATGCTAGTAAAATAAGTCAGAGAGAGAAAGATAAATACTGCACGTTTTCATTTATATATGGAATCTAAAAAACAAAGAAATATAACAAAACCGTAACAGACTCACAGATACAGAGAACAGACTGGTGGATGCCAAAAGGGAGACGGATAAGAGGAGGGCTAAAATGGGTGAAAAGGATTACGAAGTACAGATAACTAGGTATAAAATACATAAGTTACAAGGGCATAATGTACAGCATTGGAGCATAGTAAATATTTTATAATAACTATGTGAAGTATAATACATAAAAATATCAAATTACTACACTGTACATCTGGAATTAATATAATATTGTAAGTTAACTATACTTTGAATAAAAAAGACATCCACAGACAAACATCTTTCTTAAACAAAGCATCAAAATCCTTGATAAAATATTAATAAGTAAAATTTAGCAATAGATTATCATATATACGTAGAAAATACTAAGAGATCCACAAAAAGCAACTAAAAAGTGAGTTTAGCATAATAGGTTTGCAGGATATAAAGTCAATATACAAATTCAACTCTATTTCTTTAGATTAGCCACAAGAAATTGTAATGGGTAACTTATTAAATATCAATTATAACAGCAGCAAAAAAACATGAACTTAGGAATAAATTTAATACAATATGTACAAGATCTCTCCATCGTAAACTAGAAAACACTGCTGAAAGAATTGAGGAATACATAGTGGTGTGTATCTCAGGAATGAAAAGATTGATATAGCATTCAAAAATCATTCAATATAACTCAATATAATAATATAAAACAGAACAAAAATGTAGAAAATATTTTGATATATGTGGAAAAATCATTTGATAAAATTCAACATCCATTCATAATGAAAACTTAGAAACTAAAAATGGAAGAAAACTTTTTCAAACTGATAAAAGGTATCTATGAAAAACCTTTAACTAAACTTATACTCAGTGGTGTAAGATAATTGTTTTACCCTAAGATTGGGAACAGAATGTCTTCATTCTCACCTTTCTAGTCCACATTGTATTGATAGTCCAAGTCAGTACAGTATGACAAGAAAAAGAAATAAAAGACATACAGATTAGAAATCAACAAAACGACAAGATACATCTTCACACCCACTTAGGATGGCTATAATAAAAAATAAAAATAATGAAATAAACAGAAAATAACGGTTGGTGAGGATGTGGAGAAATTGGACCCACTGTACATTTATGATGGGAATGTAAATGGTGCAGCCACTGTGGAAAATAGTTTTGTGGTTCCTCAATAAGTTAAACATTGAATTACCAACTGGCTTAAGAATTCTACTCCTGGGTGTATATCCAAAATAATAAAAAAACAGGTGTTCGAACAAAAACTTGTATAAAAATGTTCATAGCAACACTACTGAAAATAGTCAAAAGGTGGAAACAACTCAAATGTCCATCAACTTATAAACGTATAAACCATATGTGGTAGATCCCTATGATGAAATAATGTGCAGTCATAAAAAGGGATAAAATACTGATACATGCTATAACATGGATAAACCTTGAAAACACTATGCTGGGTGAAAGAAGCCAGACTAAAAGGCTGTATATTGTGTGATTTCCTTTGTATTAAATATCCAGAATCAGTAAATCCATAGAGACAGGAAGCATATTAGTAATTGCCAGGGGTTTGGGGGAGGTGGAAATGGGCAATAACTGCTTAATGAGCATGGACTTTCCACATGGGGTGATAAGAATGTTCTGGAACTAGATAGCGATGATGGTTGCACAGCATTGTAAGTGTACTAGATATCAGTAGTGGTAAATTTTATGTTATGTGTATTTTAGCATAATTTAAAAAGATAACAAAATAACTTTTTCACAGACAACACAACATAAAGAAAATACTAAGAAATTCACCATAAAAACTGTTAAATTAATAAGCACAGTTTCAGTATAGAATGTCAATATACAAATTTCTGTGTACCGCACTTCTGTAACAACAAACGATGGGCAAGTAAACATTTAAAAAATACCACTTAATATAGTACCAAGAAAACATGAACTACTTAGGTATAAACTTGACACAATATATACAAGACTTGTCCACTGAAAACTACAAAACACTATACAGAAAAATTAAAGACCTAATAAAACCAAGATATATACCATGTTCACAGAATGGAAAGTTTGATATTTTTAAGATGTCAATTGCTTCTATATTAACCTATAGATTCAATACAACCCACTCAAAATCCCAGCAGGATTATTTATAGAAATTGATAAATACATTTTAAAATTTATGTAAAAAATGCAAAATGACCTAAAACATCCTGAAAAGTTTTGCAACAGAATAAGAAATGTAGAGGACATACACTATCTGATTTTAACACTTATAAGATCAATGGAATAGAGTAAAAAAATAGATCTGTATATAAATTTAGTCAATTGTTTTTTGGTAAATATGCCAAGATAATGAGAAAAGATAGACTTTTCAATAATTGGTGCTGGAACAACTGAATATCCATATGAAGTAAAAAAAAATAACAAATCAAAATGGATCAGGATCCTAAAAGTAAAAGCCATAACCACAAAATGTCTAGAACAGGAAAAAAATCTTTGAAACCTGGGGATAGGCAAAGTAGTCTCAGGACACAAAAACATTACTCATAAAGGAAAAAACTGATAAACTGGATTTCATCAAAATTAAAACCATCTACTCTTTGAAAGTCATCACTAAGAAAATGAAGACAGAAACCACAGACTAGAAGAAAATTTTTGCAAAACCTGTATCTGACAAGAACATTTTAGCCAGAACATATAAAGAACTCTTACAACTAAATACGAAGAAAATACAATTTAAAAAATGATTATAAAATTTCAACAGACATTTCACAAAAGAAGATATACTAATGTCCGATAATCACATGAAAAGAGGCATAACAGTCACTGGAGAAAGGCAAATTCAAACTATAATGAGACAACATTACATATTTATTACAACAGCTAAAATGGAAAAAACAAAAGAAAAAAAGGGAAAGAAAAAAGCAAAAAGAACTGAAAATATCAGTACAGACAAAGACATAGAACAACTGAAACTCATATGTTTTCAGTGGGAATGCAAAATGATATAGTCAATTTAGAAAACAGTTTGTCAGTTTCTTAAAAAGCTATGCCCACACTTATCATAGAACCAAGCAATCCCTAGTAGTAACCAAGAAAAATAAAAATATAGGTCCACATAAAGATTTGTAGCTCAAAACTGCAAACACCTAACATGTCCATCAACAACTACAGCATCCATACAGTAGATAAACAACTGTGAAATGTATACAATGAAGTAATACTCAGTAATAAAAAGGAATGGACTACTGATATATGCAACAATATGAATCAATTTCAAAAAACACTATGCTGAGCATAAAAAGCCAGACATAAAAGAATATATGCTCTATGATTACATATGTAAGAAACTCTAGAAAAGACCAAATGTTGTTACCTCTTGACAATGGTGGCAGGTACACGAGTACATATACATTTGTCAAAGCTCACTGAAATGTGTATTTCATTACATATAAATTATACCCTTGGGCTTCCCTGGTGGCGCAGTGGTTAATAATCCACCTGCCAATGCAGGGGACACAGGTTCAAGTCCTGGTCTGGGAGGATCCCACATGTCGCGGAGCAACTAAGCCCATGCACCACAACTACTGAACATGTGCTCTACAGCCCGCAAGCCACAACTACTGAGCCCGCAAGCCACAACTACTGAAGCCCGTGCACCTAGAGCCCTGCTCCGCAACGAGAAGCCACCACAATGAGAAGCCCACGTGCCGCAACAAAGAATAGCCCCCGCTCACTGCAACTAGGGAAAGCCCATGCACAGCAACGAAGACCCAATGCAGCCCAAAATAAAAAAAAATTATACCCTAATAAAACTAACCCTAGAAGTTAGCAGTGTAACTTTACCTAAATTTACTTTTTGAAGAACAGAATTAATCTTGTAAACATCAATACCTGTACACATTAGCCCCTTCCATTAGGAGCTGAGAGTTATGCAGATTAGTATAACTAATGAATTCTTAAAAAGGCTCTCATAGAGAATACAAAGTGGAATTGACAAATACAGCCTTCTTTACTTCACTATTAGATCCGAATTTTTTTTTGACTTTTCAAGGTTCTGTCTATCCATGAGCTAAATAAATAAATATTTCTACATTGGTATAAAGAATAGAATATTATGTCAAAGTAAGTTAATAGCAATCAACCTATCAAGATTTATTGGGTCATTACTAGACACAGTGTTGACCATATAAAGGGAGTAAAGAAACTTATTTATATGCCAGGAACTGTGTTTTACCTTAACACGTATTATCTCATTTTACTATTTCATTGTGCATATTCCATTATTTCATTTAATCAGATAAACTGATCATGATATTTAGTCACATAAGATTGATGAGTGTACTAAGAAACCACTATCTGTTATAAATTCTAGAGATGTTCTATGAACATTCCTATGAGAAAAAACATTGGAGTCATATATCTAGGTATGTAAAGGAAATTTTACAATGTACCTATTCTTCTTATTTTTACCAGGTAACAAGCATTTGTACTGTGCTACTACAGCCCAGGCACTCTTTGAAAGGTTTTATTATTTTACAAATAAGTAAACTGAACCAAGAGAAAGTAAGTAACTTTTATGTAACTTGTCCAAGGTCACACAGTAAGTAGCAAAGGAAGGATTTCCATCCAGGCAGTCTGGCTTCAGAACTGAAGTCACTAAGCTTCCACTGTTACTTCCTATACCAAATCAATACTAACTTTTTTAGGGCAATCATCTTTCTTACATCTTTAGCCTGAGTATGTTTTAAGGCGTGATACTACTATTCTTCCAGAGGACTACAAAAAAAGCAAAACAAAACAAACAGAAACTGGAAGCATAACTTACTTTTAAATTAACCAAAAACAATGAACTAACTTATACAGAAGAAAGGTAGGTTTAGAAAAAATTCCAGTCGATTCTGATATGCAGCTCCCAAACCAATCTCCCTGATTTGAGAACTATTAACATAAAGCAAGCACATGTTTTTCTCTAAGTATTTAAAAGTTAAAGCATTCTCTCATGCCAACAAAAAAGACAAAAATCAGTTACAGCAATTCATACTGGTTGAAGGAGCATAAAAGTTTGGGTTAAGAGTGTATAGTATTGTTTCCCTTTCTGAAAATTAGATATGGCAAACAAAGAAAACCAGGATAAACACAGAGGCCTCAGTTATAAATGAGACTGCCAACTACTTCAACTGTAATTACGCACACTGTCTTAGAAACATAAATATATATGATATTCATGATATTTACTTCCAATTTAATTTTACAGGTAAAGTAAGACATCAAACTCTAAAGTCTACAGTCACGTAATTTTTTAAAAAATCACACAAATATATGTGATAAAACAAGTTTTAATGGATGTATTTTAAGATAAATGATTAAACGAAGCAACCTCATTTGAGGAATTTAAAGGCTTTAAAGTAGTGGCATCAGGTTACCTCTTTGGGAAAAAATAAACTGAAAATTAGAAAAACTATATTATTAGGATTTTTAAAACCTTAATAGACAGCTTTTTGTGTCTCAAGTTTATCATGTGGGCAAAGGAGGAAGTGAAGGAAGAGAAGTAACTAACAGCCAGTTTCACTTACTACTGTCAGAAAAATGTTGACAAAATATTTTGTAAATGAAATCTTTTGTTCAAGCAGTAGGGGGAGCTAACGCACTGTTATTGATATTGCTTTTTCTTTAAGGGTAGGGAATGTTTTCAGTTACTGTGTACAAAGAGAACTTCTTTAATTTTAAAATTACAAACTGTATGCATTATCTTTTTATCATTTACTGATTGTTAAGAGTTTTAATTGAACAGAACAGGTTAAATGTAAAAAGGTGACATATTATTATATAATTTTTGAAAAATGTTTAACACTAACACATTTCCAATGTTAGTAATAACATTCCCTTAGCTAACACATTAAAAGTTAGCCAACTATATTATTTAAGTAATATAGTTTATTTAAATATTTGCAGCTATCAGCTATAAACACTACAGAGAAAAAGATCAGGTAATAAAAATGTCATTTAGATTAACATTATTAATTAAATGTTTAAAGGGTTATAAATATAAACGAACCAAATCCTATTGGACTGCCTGGTTTTACTATTGTAGGTTGAGAACATACTTCAAGGGTGAAAATTTTTTTTACTCAGAAGTCAGAATGAATAAAAAAGAAACTGAAAGCTTCATTTAAAGGCAGACCATTCCCTGCACGTATTCTTGCTACCTTTCTAATATCACGCTTTCAAAATTGCCAAAATAATTTGTAAAAAATTCAATGGTCATGTCACTCCTTTTCACTGACTTTCCAGCTTTTAGGAAAAAGATCAAAATCCTTAATTTGTCTTGCAAGACCATAATGATCTAACCAACAGCCATCTTTCTAGCCTCAAGTCTGGCCAAACTCTCTCTCAATCTCTGCCCTCCAATCATAGAAATCTTCTAGTTCCATGGAGATACATCACATTCTTTCTACCACAGGGCCTTTGAATATGCTGGTCCCAAAGCTTGGAAGGTCCTCTGTCTTGTACTGTCCTGGCTACTCATCCATCGTATCTCTACACAAGTCGTTTCCTCAGAAAAGCCTCCCACTTACAACAACACTCCTATGTCCATGTCCTATCTTTATGGCTCCCTATACGTTTCCTTTTTTTCCACTTACACAGCTAATAATTTAATATTTATGATTGAACACTATCCTGAAAGTTTCACAAGGACAGAACACTTCTCTTCTGCTCTTCATTGAATTTCCAGTGCCTGTCATATCTTAGTTGATCTGAGCTGGCATAACAAAATACCACAGACTGGGTGGCTTAGACAACAGACATTTATTCTTTACAATCCTGGAGGCTGGAAGTCTATGATCAAAGTGCCAGCATGTTCAGGTACTGGTGAGAGCTCTCCTCTTAATTTGCAGATAGCTGCCTTCTTGCTGTATCCTCACATGGTAGAGAGAGAAAGAGATCTCTCTTTTCCCCTTCTTATAAGAGAGAAAAGAGATTTCTCTCTCTCTTCTTCTTACTGGATTAAGGCCCCATCCTTATAACCTGATTTAACCTTAGAAACCTCCTAAAGACCTATCTCCAGATACAGTCACTTCGGTGGTTAGGGCTCACAGCTACAATGAACATTGACCAATGATTTCCTCCTTGCTAAATCCAAAGCATACTTTTAATTCTCATTCAGAGTCTCTACATTTGGCCATGCAGTTTGTATGCCATTTCCGTACAAATCTGGGGGCACCTTTCACAGATTAGCACCCTCTAGAATTATGCAGTGTACAACCTGCACATTAAAGGCAGTATCTGGTCTTCTATGTCTTGCTACAACGTTCAATATTACTAACGAATCCCTCCTTCTGGAAGACTCATCCCTTGACTTCCATAACACCATATCCTGATTTTCAATCCTATCTTTCTTACTACTCTTTTTTTCCTACTTTGTGATGTTTTTTTCCTGTCCATCCCTTAAATGTTCCTAGGTCCTCTTCTCTCTTACTCTATTCACACTCTGCATGGTGATCTCATCTACTTTCACAGCTTGACTCACCACTTAAATGCTGATGACTCCCAGATCCACACTTTCAGTTCAGATCTCTGCTCTGAATCCCATAACCATAGAACCAGCAGCCTTCCAGAAATCTCTTTTTAAATGTCCTTTTAGGCCACATAAACTTGACGTGCCCCAAACTGTGTCAAAACGGACTAAGAAGTGAAAGCGGAGGATACCACCTCTGACGCAACGCCCACCCCGCCAGACTTCACAAACAGAGACCAATTTTGTTATTTTCTGGTTTTAGGGTTTTCATTGTTATTTTTTGCTTTTGGTTTTGGTTCTGGCCCACATTTCATGTATCTCAGGCCTGAAGGTAGAGTAGGAGTCCCCTTTTGTCCCTGTGGAGATTGTAGACTGTCTCAAAATTCCATTCTAAATTCCCAGTCACATGCCTTACCATATGCCAGTGGCTGGAAAACTAAAGCTCAAATGTCCCAGATTCCCTTACAGCTCAAGTTCCACACATGACCTAGCTTTCCCCAAGCTGATACACTGTTCAATATTATGAAAGCTGAAGTGATGAGTATATTTGTGTTGTTTCTTCTAGCAAGCTTGGTTTTGAAGGTACTTAGTTAGTCTGTGGCAAAAGTTAGTGATTCCAATGTCCAGTTCCTAGTTCTGTGGGGACTAAGAGGCAGCGTGTGAGACTTCCATTTCCTGGCATTGGTCAGGGCTAAACAAGTGTGGCTCTGGAGCCAACAGCTGTGGATGCTATTTCCTCAGTTTCATGATCCTTTATGTTCTTCTGAGGGCCATTTCACACCTGCATGGGGTGAGGAAGACAGGAGACAAAGTCCAGGGTTTGCTCAGGGTCGGGAGACTATAAGAGGGAACTCCTACATAAAGCTGGGTTATAATATCAGTATAAGGGTGAATGAGAAATAAACCTGTTGCTCAGAAGGACAAAGAAGGAAAGTTGCCTATCTCAACTTTGGTATTCAGTAGAAGGAAAGGAAAAAGTCTTCTCAGGGTACTGAAGAATTTCTTAAACAAAAAGTACAGAACATAAAGGAGATGATTAATAAATTTATCTATATTATTTTACAAATTCTGTTCATCAAAAGATACCACAAAGAGTGAAATACAAGTTATATAAACTGGCAAAAGATATTTGCAATACAATAACCAACAAATAATTAGTATTCAGAGTACATAAAGAGGTTCCAAAAATCAAAGCTACATAACAGAAAAACAGGCAAGGACAAAAAGACATTTCACAGAAAACACAAACAGCCTTAAACAATGAAATTATGTTAAATGTTGGCAAAGATGTGGAATCACAGCAATGTTTAACTGCTGCTCATGGGACTGTCATTTGAAAACAACTTAGCATTGCACAGTAAAGGTGAAGAATCACATATCCTGCAACATACAACTCCATTTGCAGTAATATATTCCTGCCTGTGTTTGTCAAGATATGGACAAGTAGCATGGCTTGTAAGAGCAAAACAACTAAATTTAACTCAATGGTAGAGTGAATTATAAATTGTGATATATTAATACACTGGAATACTACACAAAAGTGAAAAAGTGGAGCTGCACTACATGCTGATATTAAGTAAAAGCAGCAATTCCCAGAAGAATACCCACCTATGTTGTGATTTCATTTACAGAAAGTAGACAAACAAAACACTTCCAGAAACAAGAAAAACACTTATTTTATACACAGATACATTTTAAATTATATTGTTAAATAGGTAATAAATTAAGATGATTTGATAGGTGATAAATTTAGCATTCTTTCAGCATAGCATCTGATAGATTACTTTTAGATTCCAATATTTTATTTTATTGTTTCCTTTAATTAAAACAGATGCTTCTAAGTCCATCTTTAATATTTATATCAAATGCATGTATTTATAAATGTAAAATATGTTTGTATAGTTCAAAGAAATACTTAAAGAGAAGCAAATACCGATACACCCACCACCCAGCTTAATAAGTACATTACCACTACTTTAGAAGCCCCCTCAGGATCCCTCTCTAATTATATACTCTTCCTTCCCCCAGACTTAACAATGATATTGAATTATTCCTCAGGCAGGTTTTTAACAGGTTTTATATATGTATGTTTTATTTTATATGCATATAATATATATACCTTTATATATATACCATATAATATATATACCTTTATATACATTATTTTATATAAATATAAAAATTTAAATAATATATTTATGTAAATATGCATTTTATATCTATTATTTTTAATAAATATATTTTTATTTTATAAGTTAGTTTCAATAATTATATATATATTTTATTATGTATATACATAAACATTTTATTTTATATATAAAACTATAGTGATAGAAAGCAAATCAGTGGTTGCCCAAGGCTGGGCTTGGAAACAGGGCAAATGGGCCTAAGAAAACTTTCTGAGGTAAGAGGAAGATTTTAAAACTGTTATCATTGAATTGTATTCTTACAATAAATAAATTTTATGGTTTACAAATTATACTTAAAAATCTGTAAAAAAAAAAAAATACACACATAGATTTCACAATCTCCTTTGGGAAACCTCTGTGACTAGCCCAGGCAACATTTGCTTACATTCCTCTGTTAGAGTACTTATCAAATCAAGCTACACTGCTTGGCCTATTTTCAACTACAGTTTAAAGCTCCTAGAGGACCAGAATGTTTTTTCAATCTTGTATCACTGTCTTCTACAACCTATCCCATTACATCCTAGAGCAGTGTTTGAACTTCTCTTGCTTATTGAGAAGGTGTGACATTGCATGATACCCTGATGGAGGAGCAAAGGCAGTAAAGAGAATGTGGGGTGAGGTGCACAAGCTCAGGATCCTCACTGTCAGGTTCAACTGTAACTGCACTGCTGGTAAAAGTGTAATCTGAGGCAATTTATTTAATCTTCTGTGCCTCAGTTCCCTTATCTATAAAATTGAGATGATAGATTATCTCCTTCAAGATAATCTATCCTTCTATCCTTATACTATAAGGAATGAATAATATAAAACATTCAAAACAATGCCTACCTAATAAGCATAAAAAAAGGTACTGGACATCATTATCACTAGGAAAAAACAAATTAAAACTATAATGATATACCACTATACATCTACCGGAATGTCTCAAGTTACAAAGTCTGAAAATACCACCTGTAGACAAAAGGTGTAGAGCAACTGGAATTCTCATCACTGCTGCTGGAAGTGAACATTCACTTTGGAAAACTACTAGCACCTTCTAAAAAACTTAAAATACACCTACTCTATGACCCCCCCAATTCATTCCTATGTATATATCAAAAAGAAATAACAAAACACAAACACATGAAGTCTTTTACAAGAATACTGATAGCAGTTTTATTCATAACCCAAAACTAGAAATTCAAATGTCCATCAGCAGGAAAAAATGATAAATTTTGGTATATTCATAAATGGCATACTACTCAGAAAAGAGGAAGCAAACTACCTAACACAAAACATAAATGAGCCTTTAAAACATTATGCTGAGCAAAATAAGTCAGGTGCAAAAGAGTATATGCTATATGATCCCATTAGAATGAAGGTCAGGAACAGGCAAAACTAGTCTATGGTGACATCAATATAGTGGTTGTCTTGTGAGAGGGGAGTATTGCCTGGAAAAGGGCAAAACAACTTTCTGGGCTGATGAAAATATTGTATATCTTGATCGGATTTGTAGCAGGGCTGAAAAAAATTTATCAAGCTGTATACTTTTTTTTTTACTCTATAAATTACACCCAATAAAATACTCAGCATGAAAAGATTTTTTCCTCCAATTAAAATGTTTTTTCAGTTTTTAAAAAATGTTAAAAAAAAAGTAGCTGACAGGTAAGTATACAGTCAAAGTCTTCCACTATTATCAGTTCAAGCTGGCTAATCTGTTAGAGTGGATAGGAAATAATCATGATCAAATGTGACTGAGGAAAAACTTAAACAAAACAAACAGTCTCTCAAAGAAGGGGAAGAAAACAATTACATCCACTCTCTCTGCTGAATTGATAATTCCCTGTAAAGTGCATGGATTACTATCTAGTTTGGACCTCTTTGATATTGCCTCTTGCATATTGCTCTTAGAGAAGTTTAGGGATTTTATCTGTTTTTTTAAAAACATTTACTTTTCCCAGGACAACCAATTAAATGCTTTTAAATATTATTCAGGTTTTTCTATTGACTTTTAAATTATACATGAACTTTCCCTTTTAGGCCCATACTGAATACTATATATATAATATGTATATGTATATATATGTTTATATATATGTATATGTTTTTATATACATACAAACATAGGTTTTCTATTTTTTAATATGATCTTGAATTTAATTGTGTGGTGATGACTAAGGTTCACTCATGGTGGGGATAAAATAAACGTGGACTATTATCTTCAACCTATGTTTGTGATCCTGCACTTAAAACTTTAACGACATGTTAATGTCAGCAGCTAGAGGTAAACTTAACTGTAACTGTGGAAGGTGGGATGCCTTTCGAATACCACTTTGAAGTGTTTTCAGTGGATCAGGTAAAATAAGGTAAAAGCTAAGTCAGGTTTGGAGGGATATGTGTACATGTGTAGGTGTGCCCCCAGCATTCCTATACTAGGAAATTATTTGATGATTATACAGTTAGCAATACTCACCTTAGTCACTTGATTCTCAAGACATTCCATGAAACAACCAGAACCTGCTATGCATTTTCTACATTTCCAACAACGGAGAATACTTATTTCTTCTTGATTATGATTTTTAGTTATCAATTCTTTATTTCTCTTCATCTGTGGGAAAATTAATGCATTTTTAGAATGTTAAACAGTGTCAGATTAAACTTGATTTTCTAAACCCTTTGAACAGCATTAGCTACATGAGGACCAGAAGGAAGAGAATTATCATTTATTGAGGTACCTACTAGTCTTAGGCTAGGGGTGCTCTATAAACTATATCCAGGATTAATTCTGATAATGATGCATTATACTAGTGACTACCAGCTTCTTTTATTTTTGCAGAACATTTTGTCTATTTCTTTCCATCTGTTCTCACTAAGAGTGGTAAAAGGTAAGAACAGTTAAATAAGTTACTCCAGCAACTTTAAAACTCATAACAAAGAACTATAAATATTCTTACAGATAGGATGTTTTGAATAGCCACAGCATTAAATTTTAAATATAACAGGATTTACTGAGTTGTAGTTAATTCTGTGAAAATTAGAAGTAATTACTTCACACGGGTCAGAATGGCCATCATTCTTGAGAAAAGGGAACCCTCTTGCACTGTTGGTGGGAATGTAAATTGATACAACCACTATGGAGAACAGTATGGAAGTTCCTTAAGAAACTAAAAATAGAACTACCATACGACCCAGCAATCCTCCTACTGGTCATATACCCAGAGAAGACCATAATTCAAAAAGACATATGCACCCCAATGTTCATTGCAGTACTATTCACAATAGGCAGGACATGGAAGCAACCTAAATGTCCATCAACAGAGGAACGGATAAGGAAGATGTGTACATATGCACAACAGAATATTACTCAGCTATTAAAAGAAATGAAATCTGGTCATTTGTAGAGACGTGGATGGACCTAGAGACTGTCATACAGAGTGAAGTAAGTCAGAAAGAGAAAAACAAATGTCATTTACTAACGCATATATGTGGAATCTAAAAAAATGGTATAGATGATCTTATCTGCAAAGCAGAAATACAGACACAGACGTAGAGAACAAACGTATGGACACCAAGGGGTAAAGGGGGGTGGGATGAACTGGGAGATGGGGATTGACACTATTGATACTATGAATAAAATAGATAACTAATGAGAACCTACTGTATAGCACAGGGAACTCTACTCAATGCTCTGCGATGACCTAAATGGGAAGGAAATCCAAAAAGGAGGGGATATATGTATACGTATAGCTGACTCGCTTTGCTGTACAGCAGAAACTAACACAACATTGTAAAGCAACTGTACTCCAAAAAAAAAAAAATTACTTCAAATTAATGGGAAAAATCCTGTATGCTAAATGCATTAATTTCTCTTGTATATTGTATTCAGTGGAACAGTTAACTATACTACATCTTGTGCTATGTGCAAAGACTTAGATAATAACCCTACCATTTTTTTAGTCTATTTTTATACTTGAGATTTTATGTCAGTATTGTGATTCAGACCAATTTGGGAAAACAGTTTCATACTAAGGATTCCAAAATAGGTGCATTGTATTTAATAACCTGTCTGGTAACTACTCATTATAAAGAAATGAGTTATACTACTCATTATAAAGTTATACTACTCATTATAAAGAAAAGAAATGTTAATTATGTCCACAAGGGCCTGCCTAGCTCCCTGGCCACATTCCCTCATTTGTTAGATCTTTAATATTTCATTTATTCGACAAACATTTACTGAGAGCTAACCATATGCCCCACAATGAGTCAAACTCTGGGGGCACAAAGATGAGTAAAACTTATTTTCTGTCACAGACCTCACTATGCTATAGATCAACAGTTTCCTACCCTAGCTCATTAGAATAACTTGAGAAGCTTTACAAAATAGTGATGCCTAGGCCAGGCCCCACTCTTAGAAATTTTGACTTATTCTGAAATGGGGAGGGAGTTAGGAATGGGTACTTTTTATTAAAAAGTTCCCCAGGTGATTCTGGTCAGGGTGAGGACAGGCTGTGTTAATACACAAACAATTAACTAAGATGTAACAGCTGAAGGGACAAGAGAGGGAACATAGATGGACTTTAACCAAATTTAAAGGAAGGATTTGAAGAATTCTGCCTGGAAGAGCACAGCATGCCCCTCTTGCAACCTATCTAGCTCTGTCTGACCTTCAGGTGCTAGGCAGCAGTTCAGTCTCCACTGACATCTTCAGAACCCATCCTTAGGCCAGTTGCCACTCTACTTAAGCTTTGTCCTCAATGATCATCAATAATATCTTAATTTGCAAGTGTCCTGACCTCCCCCTGCTTTCATCATTGTTGATGCTCCCCTCCTCAGCTTCATTAGCACTCCTTTCATCTCTCAGTAGTCTTCCTAACATCTTCTATCCTCATCTACCTTTTAAACACCAATGGTTCTCAACCAGGAATGGGGATTGCAGGGAGCGATAACATCGGAATCAACAAAGGAGAAATTCCATATCCGCCTATGTTCTCCCCTTCCCTGAGATCCATACACACCTCCCCACTTCTCCCCTCCCCTCAGGGTTGCTCCACGCCCTCTTGGAGTGCAAGCATGTAGTTAGAAAAAGCCCTATTGGTGATTCTAATAAGTTTTCACTGAGAATTATACTCTGTGTGATAACTCTTTTATGGCAATGATTTTTAAATCTATACATCTAGTTTGATCTTATTCCAAAGCTCTAAGACCAATATTTTCAAATTCCGAATGTCAAATGCTATCTCTACATAAATCTCCTTTAGGGCCTTTGTAGTGGCTGTTCGCTCTGTCTACCCTGTACGGTAGCCACTTGTTAGATATGTTATTAAGCGCTCAAAATGTGGCTAATCTGAACTGAGATGCACAGTAAGGGTAAAATATACACTGAATTTTGAATACTGTGTAGAAAAAAAGAATGTTAAATATCTTAATAGTTTTCATATTTATTTCATGTTGAAATCAAATTTTTAATATACTGAGTTAAATAAAATATAATTGTAAAAATTAATTTCACGTTTCCTTTTACTTTTTGAATGTGGCTACTGTAGATTTTTAAATTATATATCTGGCTTGTATTATACTCCTACTGGAGAGCACCTGTCTAGACCTCCTCGCCCCAGGTCTCTGTATGGTTGGCTCTCTTCTCATCATTCAGAGGTCAGCTCACATTCATGTCCTCATAGGTATGGTATAAGAAGCACCTGGGGAGTTTAAACGTATGTCACAGGGCCACAGTCCCAGGAATTCTAATTCAATGTTCCTAGGGTGGGATTCTGCATATTTAACAAGCAACTAGGTGATTCTGTAACAGGTGATCTGAAGATCACACTCTGAGGGACAGAATACAATCTAAGCTCCATTTGCAACAACATGGATAAACCTGGAGAGTATTAAGCTTGCTGGAATAGGTCAGACAGAGAAAGACAAATATGCTACCACTTATATGCGGAATCTAAAAAATAAAACAGATAAATGTATATAACAAAATAGAAACAGACCCACAGGTATAGAGAACAAACTAGTGGTTACCAGTGTGGAGAGGGAAAAGGAGAGGGGCAAGATAGGGGTATGGGATTAAGAGCTATGAACCACTATGTATAAAATAGATAAGCAACAAGGATATGTTGTACAGCACAGGGAAATATGGCCATTATTTTGTAATAACTTTAAATAAGGTATAATCTGTAAAAATACTGAATCACTATGTTGTACACCTGAAACTAATATAACATTGTAAATCAACTATACTTTAATTAAAAAAAACATACAGTCTAAGCTTTTTAAGATGTCAAAAAAGGTCCTTTAGGTAGCACAAGGGATTCTTGCGATGGAACTGTTCTGTATCTGATTGTGGTGTTGCTCACATGAATCTACACATGTGATAAAATCGCATATAACTCCACACACACATGAGTACATGTAACTGGTGAAATCTGAATAAAGTAGATTGTTTGAAGGGTATACAGGATTGCTCCATGAATCTGTAATTCACAATTCACAACTGAATCTACAACTATTTCAAAGTAAAAAGTTAAAAAAAAACTTTTACCGCATACATTAAAAACTCAATATTTTAAAAAGTCATAATATTTTTTACCAATTAACTGTCCTGACATACTTGTATAATCCTCTATATTTTTTCACTATATTTTTAGCTGCATGTTTTGATTGCCTCTTCATATGACAACTTTGACATATGTCAAAGTTGTCTTCTACGAAGACAACTTTTATTCTCTTCTACGAAGAGAATAAAAAGATCATTTAGTCTTTCCTGTTTAAAAAACAAAAAGGCCCTATACACTTTTAAAATCCAACTCCTAACTAGCTCTCAAGTCTTGGTGTCCCCTCCATGAACACTCCACACCAATACTATGCAGATCTTTGTGCATTTCCCTAAAAATACCTTTTTCTGTTTTCCCACTTTCAAATTTGCTGTTCTCTCTTCCTGTAATATCACTTCCTTTTCCTTTGACTTATTTAAGAAATACTTTTCATCCTTTAAGGCCGAGCTCAAAATTTTCTTTTACAGATGCTCCCCAGAAAACTACACTTCCTCCCTCTTCTGTGTTCCCATGGAACTTTGCATGTACCTCTACAGTAGCACTAGTCAAGTTGTATTACACTTATATGTGTGTATGTGTCCTATTAATTTAATGGTGAGGTCCTAAAAAGCACCATGTTCTATTAAAACCTGCATTTTTACAATCAAATATTGTACCTGGCACCAAAATGACAGTCAACAAGTGTTCGCTGAAATCAAATCAACGAGATCTGGCAGCTCAACTTACAAAAATTCTTTTTCCCATACCAATTATTAAGTATGCCTGCCTAACCAGTGGGGTAAAGCAAATAGAAGTCTTTTAGAGCAAGGGATGTGAGGAGCTCAAGGGAAGAAACAAAGCTGTGTTTATACATATCTGAACTTGAAAGGAGAACTGGAGACTACACTACAGTGACATATTTATAGGACATCTTAGGTGGCTTCTTTCAGAGAATTTATGCTAAAAGAAGACGTCAAACATGGTAAATGAACCTATTAACAAAATGGTAGTCTTTGAACTGATTTGAATACAGCCTGGTTGTCGGACGCTAACTCAAATCCATCCTTAACTCCAGTTCCCTAGACACTAGTATGGGTTCTAGAAAAGAAGAAGCTGTATAAGTAAACAACTAAAAATCCTGTTTTTTGTTGGAGTCTAAACAATTTTGAGCAGATACACCAAATGGCTTTAACACTCTGAGGACCTGGGGGCAGCAACTAGAGAACTATCAAAGCAAACAGAGGAGTGACCTTGGGAAACAGTAAAACAACGTGAAAATGAACTTACTGCTGAACACATATGAATGTCTCACAATGCTCAGAAATACTTGGAAGGACTCTGCAGAGAGTGCTGGGTTCTGAGCCAACAAATGCGAATAACAAACTATAAAATTCTGGTATTACTGTTCATATGACTGTGGTGCAACTTACAGACTGATAAGGTCTAAGAAATTCAGGTAGTCTTCCACTTTTCTTCCAAATCCTGTTCCTCATCTCTTACTCCAGTTCTCATCAGATCAGATACGTGCGTTTTTCTAAAAGGGGGTGCTTCCTTGGGCCCTAGTTCTTCCCACCTATGTCACAGTCTTTGTTATGGTAACTTTCTTGGCTCCTGCCAAAGCCTGGTCTCTCGGACCAAGCTAGCTGCTAATACCTGCTTGATTTTCTCCATATTGCCTGCTCATAGATTTCCTCTTGCCATACTTCACTACTTATCCTGATATTCCTGTCACTTTCTAGTATTTCCTTAACACAGCTGTTATATGTAAAGTAACGCTTGGCTGAGTTATGCATACCTCTCAAATACTGACCTATTTCATTACAAAATATCAAAAAAGTCACATTTGTTAACATTACCACCAACCTCAGCCAAAACTTCTTTAATTATCGGGCAGTAGTTAAGCTCATAGCAGTGGACACAAGTTTTTCAAAGTGCTAATTTTTGTTTAAAATTCAAATTTTATCACTTGCAACAAATACCACCAAATATCCATGTCTGAATAACCATAGTTTGTCATTCAAGTAAAAATGGTGTGCTGTGGAAAGGTGGATAGTTCAGCTCTCAACTAAAACAGCTGAACAAGGGCTTTTCTTCAAGACTACCCACCATCAGCATTCAGTGTACTACGGAAGTGCTTTATGCATTCTTCCCATTTTTTTTCACATGGAATATTAAAAATATGTATTGAAGAGTAAAGATTTAATAAAATCAATACTATTTACTGCTTCAATAAACAGGTTTTTTTAATAAATTTATATTTATTTATTTTTGGCTGCGTTGGGTCTTCGTTGCTGCGTGCGGGCTTTCTCTAGTTGCGGCGAGGGCTACCCTTGGTTGTGGTGTGCGGGCTTCTCATTGCAGTGGCTTCTCTTGTTGTGGAGCACAGGCTCTAGGCTTGCGGGCTCTAGAGAGCAGGCTCAGTAGTTGTAGCACATGGGCTTAGTTGCTCTGCGGCATGTGGGATCTTCCCGGACCAGGGCTTGAACCCGTGGCCCCTGCATTGGCAGGCAGATTCTTAACCACTGTGTCACCAGGGAAGCCCAGGGGTTTTTTTTTAACTGCATGTGTATGGCAGTAAAGAATAAAATGGCTACTAATACTGTTTGTCACCACTGCCTTGATTCTGCTAAAGGACCAGAAGTTTTACTCTCTATTGCTTTTCCATGATTAATGAAAATGTTAACAGAGTAGAAAAGGCAAATAACATCTTAGTATTACCAAGAATAGTTTGACCTGATTCTCTGTGGTCCACCAGGGGGTGTGGCCCACATTTTGAGAACTGCTATTTCAGTTCAGCAAAACAGCTGTCCCAAAAATGTTGTCTATGAAAATCTTATTTTCCACCAATATCTTTTAAAATATCTAAGAAGGATAGGTGGGTCCCCATGGAGAAATATATTTATAACAAAATTTATAACAATTTATGAAATTTTCTATAAAGTCAACTACTGGAATTATAATCTACACAAAGACGTTTCATTCCTTCATCTGTCTTTTGCTACTTACAACTTTTTTATGGTAAAAATCAGCATTTGGCACAGGTCAAATTCTACACACCTAGGTCTCCAAGTTTTGCTCACTTTCTTTTTATTCATGGGTTTAAACTTGAGATGAAGTGGACACAATATAAATTACTAAAATTTATCTAAAATTAGAAAATAAGAATAAACCAAGAAAACTTTAAAAATTGAAATAGACCTCAAATATCTTCTCCAAAACTCATAAAAAATAGGGGGGTGGTCCAGGCAAAAATGATCTAACTGGCAAATTTTACCAATTCTTTAAGAAATGGATAATCTTTGTAATTTATATAATTGTGGTGGCCAGAAAATATAAAAGGAAGATGAGCTCTGCAAATAAAACATAACCTTGACACACTAACTAGACAAGGAGATATAAAACTACACAAAGAGAGTATAAGTAAATTACATACCGATCTATTTATGAACACAGATGATAAAATCCTAAATAAAATATTAGTCATGGAATCCATCAGTGATGTAAAAGAATACTACATTTTAGCCAAACAAGATTATTTTCAGGAATTCAAGGATGATTCAAAATGAAAAAAAAAAAAGGCCTATTCAATATATTTTACAAACTGTAAGATTAAAAGAAAAAAAACACAGGACCACCTCAAAAGATGCAAAATAAAACTTTTGGTAAAGTTCAACATTTAGTCATGGTAAAAAGACAGCAATACTTAGCATCCTAGAAACAGAAGGAAATTTCATTAACCTGATAAAGAAAGGGCTTACTGAAAACCTTAGCAATTATAATACCTGATGGTCAAACTTTAAAAGCATTCCATGAAAATTAGGAAGAAAACAGAGACAATGATGCTATTTTTCATATTATTCAGCTTTAGAATACAACAGAAGAAAAGTAAATAAGAGGTATAAGGATTGGGAAGATTTAGTAAGTGAAAAAGAAATTAAGTGCCTGTGACACCATTTCTCTTTTTTGGGCTGCAGATGTTTCCACCTTCTTAGAACTACATTGCTCATTTCTAACGTACTATTAGTTTCTCAGTCTGGGCACTCATTATATAGGTGTGCTCACTTCGTGAAAATTCATCAAGCTGTATGCTTGTGATACGTTTATTTTTCTATATGTATCTTATTTCATCAACATAACCCATGATTGCCTCTGTTTGAGAAGAGTACATAAAGAATTCTCAACATAAAGCAATGTCTACAGTAACAATTTTCATCATCTGGTCCTGGTTACACTGTAACTGTTCATGATACATAGAAGTCGAGGAATTCCATCAACAGAAGGAATCAGAGATGTATTTTCCTACCTCTGCTTATAGGGGGATTACTTATCCACCACCAAGGAAAAAATGGAGAATGGGGAAGATGTAGGAATGTGTCCCTGCTGCTCTCTCATTATAAAAGTGACATATGTCAAAGATCAGCTTACATGTGGATAAACGGTCCCAGCTCCTTTCATGACCAAAGAATTGGTTAAATGCTAAAGAAGAGTTTGGAATCCAAATCCTACACAATTGGAAATGGGTCAAGATACAAAAATCCAATGTAAAGATCTCCCACATAGGGACAACACTTTTGTATTTTTGTATTTCATGCAAAGAATTTGAATGTGAAGTATTCCAACTTTTCTACCGTAACAGTAAAGGAAGAAAATTTTAAGCTAGTATTTTCCAGCAGCTTTATCATCTTTACATATCAATATCTAATTATTTGGGCAGAGAGAGGGAAGAATGAATAGTAAAAACATAGGAGAATTTTAGGGCTGTGGAACTATAATATAGTGGTAGGTACATGACATTATACATTTGTTAAAACCTATAGAACTATACACAGAGTGAACCCTAATGTAAACTATGGACTTTAGTTAAAAATAATACATCAACATTCAATCATCAACTGTAAAAAGTGTATCACACTAACACAAGAGGTTAATAATAGAAAAAACTGTACAGGGGAGAGGGAGTATATGAGAGCTTTCTATACTTTCTGTGCAATATTCTTGTAAAGCTAAAACTGCTCTAAAAGTGTCTTAATTAAAAAATATAATTATTTTGACATATAATAGCATTATCTACTCAAAGTTATTAATATTCATTAACAAATGGGAAAGTATACTTTTGTCTTGTTTATTTAAATGATTGAAAATAGTTTTTCCTTTGAAATCTGACATTAACATTGGTTTTCCAAATGTAAGAAAAACTTCTACCTTGTCAGTATGATACCTGTATTAGTTTACTTGGGCTGCCATAACACAATACCACAGACAGGGTAGCTTAAACAATAGAAATTTATCAGTTCTGAGATTGGAAATCTGAGATCAGGGTGACAGAAATTTTGGGTTCTAGTAAGGGCTTTCTTTCTAGCTTGCAGACAGCCACCTTCTTGCTATGTCCTCACATGGCCTTTCCTCTGTGCATGTGCACTTCTGGTGTCTCTTCCTCTTCTTATAAGGACAACAGTCCTACTAGATTAGGGCCCCGCCCTTATGAGCTCATTTAACCTTAAAGGCCCTATCTCCAAATACCATCATATTGGGGGTAAGGACTTCAATATATGGATTTGGGAGGGAGACAATTCAGTCTATAACATTCCTCCCTCTTGCCCCCAAAATTCATGTCCTTCTCACATGCAAAATATATTCACCCTATCCTAACAGTCTCAAAAGTCTTAACCCATTCTAGAATCTACTCCAAGTCCAAAGTATCATCTAAATCAAGCGTGGCTGAGACTTGAGGTACGATTCATCCTGAGGCAAAATTCCTCTAAGCTGTGAACCTGTGAAAACAGAAAAATTATGTACTTCCAAAATAAAATGGTCGGACAGGCATGGGATAGACATTCCCATTCTAAAAGGGAGAAATCAGAAAAAAGAAAGGAAGGGGTGACAGGTCCCAAGCAAGTCCAAAACCTAGGCAGGCAAACTACATTAGACTTAAGGCTCAACAATAATTCTCTTTGGTTCAATGCTTTGCCTGCTGGGGCCCACTATGGTGGTGGCTTTGTCTTCTGCCCACTGGAATGGGTGGCCTCAAGCCCTTGGCCATGGTAGGCAGCTTTGCCCTTGAGGCCATGTAGAGGGACATGGTCTGCTGAAACTGAGGGTGACTCCACTTTGAAACTCAGGAGGAGACAACTTTACCCTCTGGACCTGTGTGCTCCGGGCCTATGCAGGCAGTGGCAGTCCTGCTGATCTCTGAATTATCTTCAGGGTCACTTTTCCCTTTTCTTGAAGGATAAAACATATCTGCAGCCAATTCAGTCTAGAACAGTACCTATAAAACCCAAGCCAGTCTTCTCAATTTTGACATTATTAGAAAGCCCATGTTTTATTGTATGTCTTTCCTTTTATAGAATTCATAGAATAAAATCCTGTGAAAAATACTGAGTTCAAAATTTCTCAAAAGGTAAAAATCATGCTAGTGAACAAGAAAGAAAAATCAAAGGTGAAATGGCCAAAGAATCTGGAGCTCCCTTAACAATTACCTATATATTTCTTAAAAATTGGAACAAGGTATAAACAAAAAGCCAACAGAGGTAAAACTGATAAAAGTGTGGAAGGAGCAATGCATACCAAGTTAGAAAATAAAACACTAAACTGAATTAGCCAATTTGGACCATTTCAAGGCAAATAATATTTCTAAATTTTAGGTTTGTTTGTTTTTAAGGAAAAGCTAATGAAAATGCACTACAGATAAAGGCTGCTGTCAACCGTGACTCTTAATACCACGTTACTACACGTAAATAATGAAGCATCTATATCTCTATGTCTGCTGAAGATTGGTTTGAAAGTAGGAGGTCTATGGATACATACGTGTATCCATATACATATATGTCAATGGGAGCACATTCAATGCTGATTAGATGGGATTTCTCTCTAATGTGCAAACAAACTAGACATGAGCTCTTACAAAGGAATGATGCCATGGAGAAAAATACAGATGTCAGTCTTAGTCTGTTGCAATGATGATAGTAGTAAAAAGTCAGAACTATTTGAGGAAATTTGAGTATTTTCTTTATATATACACCTTTCCTGTATATATAACGTTAACAAAAATACACTGATGTCTGGCAGGATTTTGGAGAGAATGACTATTAAAATCAGAGAGAAAATTACTTGCAGAAAAGGAATATTCTATTACTGATTGAGAAATCCTGCCCATACCCCCTGGGGCCTTATATTAAAGATGTGTATATACTTGTCTTTGCTTAAAAGCACCACATTGCATTTGTAGCCATGAGACTGAGGCACAATTTGGCACCTAAAGGTTGTAAACTGGAAGTGCTTGGTAGATTATGTCTCCATGAAATAAGAAGCAGTATTTCTTTTGTAATATAAAGAAATGTTCCCAGTGTAAAAGAAATCTTATTGTTATGTAGGACACAGTAACCTCAGAAGTCATCCACAAATGTTTTGCAGAAGTGGGCTTTGAAACCAATGATTGTTCACATAAACAGAACATCATATGTAATAACTCTGTTGGGAATAAGCTGCACAGATATTGGTTATTTTGTAAAATTGATACCATGTCAGCTCCCCCTGCTGATGTTGAATCTTCTTGATGTGTGTTGTGACCACAGAAGAACTGGAATAAAATGTGCTCAACTCCAAGCAGATACAGAAAAGAAGCATTAATAACACAGCAATCAATGGTCTGTGAAAAATTGCAAAAATATAAATAACTGAGTTTTCAAAGCAGCAGTCACTACACTTGTTTGTAAACTGTTTAAGAACACATCAGGACCCTAAAATTAATCTTACATTAGGCAGAAATTAAAACAGGGTTTTACAGATATAACTAGAGTCCTGTGGAATTTATATGCCTTATGTGGTTCAATAGATATTTTTAGAACATGTATTATTTAGTGAAAGCTGGCTTGTAATTCAGGATCCCTCTTACATTAGCTTTCAATCTTTGTCAAGGGTATCAGATACTTTACAGGTACAAATAGGAGACTGGATCAGGTGATTTCTAAACTGTCAATTCTATAATTCTAGACTTGATAGCTTCAGTGACTAAAACGGGAATTGAAGCCTCCAATTTATTAACTCTACAACTGTCTAAATCACAAATTACAGAGAGACACCTCAATTTTCTTCAATAACTGTTGGTTTACATACTTCAGGGTTGAACATGATAAAGTCAACATCAGCAACTTTAACTGTTTAAATGGTTCTGCATACACTTTAGTGTTCATATCGAGAGACATTTTTCTTGGAAAGCACCCAACTTTTGTTGACAAAGAATTATTCAGTAGTTCAAACTACCTTATCACCGTCTGGTCACCTCTACCCACCCTCCCTTTTCTTCCCTTCTACCTCCCCTGGGCTTGCTGAACTCTTAGGCATAATACAATGCATATTCCACCTTAAGGAGAAAAGGTAATATAAATTTGATGCTGTAGTAGCTACCAAGTTCTTTTACACTCTCACATAGCTTCTTAAACTACACACTACACTTGAAGTTGAACACCATCTTTTTATTCTTTTAAATTTCTCCTTTCCCCTCTTCTTTCTCACAAACATACCTCAGACACTCAGTCTTGAATGCTCACTGCAGTCTTTGAATCCAAGTGACACCTTTAAGAATTGTAAAAATATCATTGAAGAAATGTAGATACTTTGTAAATTCTGTATTTTGATTAATTTTGCTCATTTAAACTGCTGCCACTCTGGTAAAAGAAGGAATGCACTCTAAAAATGGATGAAAGTAATAGTATGTAGCACCCAAATATTCACTTATTTCTCACATGCTACTTCCTTAGGAAGAAAATATATGAAAAGGTAGAAATTACATACAGAATTAATAGAGTTATGAGGAAAGCTAAAATATACTTTCAAAATGGTGTGTGTCTATTTGTTCTCATATGTAAATCTTAGAAATCACCATATGATGAGTCTACAAAGTTTTGTTCCGAGCAATAGGTATAGTCATATTTGGAGATTTCTGAGCAGACTAGGATACATCTGAACATATTTTTTAAAAACTGCCAAAATATTTCTGATTGACCAAGAAGAGGCAGTAGCATGAAGAAAATAAAACCAAGTGATTTTTTAAAATTAATTTTAACTTGCGTTTTGAGGCTACAAATATTCACTCATTCAGTGAATATTTGCTGAGAACCTACTGTTTTGTCAGGGAACACACACAAAAAAAATAAAAATAAAAATAAAACATGTACTGTGAACGCATATGAGAGGGTAAGAGGGGTTCTAAGCCAGTTGGGAGAGAGAGAGAGAGTAGGCAAAATTGTCAGGGTTCTCAGAGGAAAGTATCTAATTAAAGAATTGATCCTGAGGTCAATTGCAGCCTTGTTTCCCCAGGTGCTTCTCAGGCTGATTTCTTAGAATGGAAAATAAGAGCTAAAACATATTTACTTTACGTAAAATATATTAATATGATATGAAGCATGGTCTTAACTGAAAGCTGATAATAAGTAAGTTGTGGAACTCACCATGCTTTTATTGGATGGATATATTCTTTTTGATGGGTCAAGTATCAATAATCAAAAAAGGATTCAAATGAGAAATTGGTAACAAAAATAAGCACACTGGCTTCAAAACCCTTTTTTCTCCTGGGCAAAGGTGTAGTTACACAGAGATGCTTTTTGCTGGATACAGAGGCAGCTATACTAGGTTACCACAAAAGATTGCTAGATAATGGAGACAAAAAAGTAGTAGGTATCTCCTAGCAGATAAAGCACTGACCTGGAAGCTAAGAAACTTGGCTTGTTTATTTTACTTATTTATCCCATCATCTTCCCCACAAAAGGGTTTAAAGCTCTTGGCACTTTCATTGTTTGCTTCTGTCTTTCCTGAACAGCCTTTATCTTTGAATAGTTCACCTGTTACCTAAACCTCTGTCTAGTACTCATGTCACTACACCACCAGGTATTATACTAATGCGTACGTTTGTTTCTTCCTCTAAGTTGTAAGTACCCAAAGAAAGGGCATAAGCAGTATCTCAAATCTTCATAGCCCTTTATGATACCACATGATGCTTTTTACATGCCTATATATGTTGTTGATATGAATTGGAGGCAACTAATTTTCTCACTCTGGGCACTGAAAGGAAATTCTAACAGATCACATATAACCCACATTCTTCATTTCACATAAATTCACCTATGAGCCGATTCTATGACTAATTTCATTATACTGCATTACATGGGGAAAAGTCCAATTTAGAGACTAAAATATAATTAACATTTTCATATGATTCTAGATGAATCAATAGCTTGTCCTAATATACAAGGTGCTTCCAAAAGATTATGCCCCTGTACTACTAAACTCTTACTTACTCATAATTACTTAAGGTTAGAAAAGAAAAATTGGATAAAGTAGCACTTTTTTTTAAGCCACTTAGTTTCTGGCATTTTTTTTATTTACATTATGGTTTATTACAGGATAGTGAATATAGTTCCCTGTGGGATACAGTAGGACCTTGTTGTTTATTTATTTTATGTATAGTAGTTTAAAGTAGCACTTTTTAAATGGCTTACTAGATTTAGTTTTAAATAAGATTCTGAGTATAAAGCGGAAATGTGGTTATGAAACTATCAATTTAACTCTCCTACTAGATAAACTCCATTATAATGGAAAAATGTTGCTACAGTAATCCAGCCAAAAGATAAGGCCCAGATTGGGGTGATAGCAGTGGTAGTGGTAAATAATGGTCAAATTCTGGATATACACTGAAGGTAGAACAAACAGGATTTCCAGATAGACTGAATATGGGGTCTAAGAGAAAGAGGAATCAAGGATGGCTCCAAATCTTTGGGCATGAGCAACTGTAAGGATGGAACTGCCATCAACTGATATGGGGACAGATGCAGGTGGAACAGAAAGGGCAGATCAGGAGTTCAGTTTTGGATGTATTAAGTTTGAGATGTCTATTTAACTTTCACAAAGAACTGTTAAGTGTAAGCTGGATTCAAGAATCTGGAGTTCTGAAGGGTGTCTGAGCAGGAGCTTTAAATGTGGGCAGGTTCTCTAAAGCCATGAAAATGGATGAGATCTATACGGTTGTAAGTATGGATAGAGAAGAGAACAAAATCCTGAGCCCCCGGGCTCATATAAATTTTCTGGGGATCTAAACTTCCTCTCAGTTATGTCTATTAACTTTCACTCATTTCCCCCTGAGTTTTGTAATTTTGGAGTATGAATTCATCTTTACCATGAGACAACTATGGGACCTTGTTTGAGGACCTGCCCCTCCAGGAAGAACAGTTTCACACTGTATCTGCCAGATGCTTGAGGAACATCACCAGCAGAGGAATAGCTTTTAGGTAAGTTTCTCAGTTTGGGGCTCCTTGGCTCACCCTGTTATTATTCAATATAAATCCAAGTACTAAAATCTGAAGTTAAGGATTCTCAGGTGATTTGAAGGATGTCAGAATTAAAAATGAATAAATATAGGAAAAGAATCTACAGACTATTTCGGGGTGAACAAGTTGGTGAGGAAAAATTCTTCAGTTTAAAGGTATCATGCTAATAAATGTAGGATGATTAATACAATCACCATTTACAACCCCTAATGAAATGATGGATTTAAGGGAAAGAAATCAATGGATACTAAAAACATTTGGAAAAAAGGATGATGGAGCATTTTATAATGTATGTGTAAGGCTGTTACCACCTGTGATGTTAAGATCAATCTTAACATCACACGAAAACAGGACAACTATACTGGTTTGCTAGGGTTACCATAACAAAATACAACCGACTGGATGGCTTTAACAACAGATTTTTTTTTTTTTCCACAGTCTGGAGACTAGAAGTCTAAGATCAAGGGGCCATCAGGGTTGGTTTCTTCTGAGCCTCTCTCCTTGGATGTTAGATGGCTGCCTTCTCATGTGTCCTCACATGATCTTTCTTCTGTAGGCACACACCCTGGTGTCTCTTTGCAAGTCCAAATTTCCCCTACTTATAAAGACACTAGCCAGATTGGATTGAGTCCACCCAAACAGCCTCATTCCAACATAATCACCCTTTAAAGGCCTTATCTCCAAATACAGTCACAGCCTGAGGTACCTACTGGGAATTAGCTCTTCAGTATATGAATTTGGGGGGATACAATTCATGTTATAACAACAACCAAACATCTTGTGCCTCCTGATGTAATGCAGCTGAAAATACTGAGCACCATCTCTAAAGTATTCTTAAAATAATAATAATAACCTGAACTGAATCAAACCTCTAAATCTAAGAACCACTTTATTTACTACATGAATAGAGGAATGTTGCAATGACACCGTGAGGCTACAACTAGCCAAATACAACTTGGTTTTTTCAAAAAATAAATTAATTTTAAAAGAGGGAGGAGAAACTTAAGAGATTTAAGATGTCTAACAAATGCAATGTGTAGACCTTGTTTGAATCTTGATTCAAACAAATCAACTGTAAAAAAATATTTTTGAGACAACCAGAGAAAATTATACATGAACTAGGTATTAGATGATATTAAAGAACTGTTCATTTTGTTGGACATAATATATAAAACTGTTGCTGTTTTTTAAAGGTCCTTAGGCTAGAGATAAATATTCTAATTTTGAGTATTTACAGGCAAAATTGTATAATGTAGAAACAAATTTTATATAATGCAGAAAAAAGAAACAAGAATGGAAGAATAATAATAACTATTAAAGCTGGTTGATGGATACATGATGATTCATTATGCCATTCCTCTATTTTTGTGTATGTCTGAAATTTTTCATAAAAAGTTTCTTTTTATAAAAACTGAACAAACAGAATTTTCAGATGAGACTTTTCTCTACCATCTACTCAGAGACTAAGCCAATACAGACTTCCTCGTAATCTCTGTGTCCGTGGATGCCGTTTTTTTTTAATCTACTGTTTTACTGAAAATGTTACCCTTCCCAAGTCCTGGCTTTACTCAGGGGTCTCAGTTCCCAACTGCCTGCCTTATGTGTACCCAAGGCCTTGGCCTCCTGTATAACTATGAGTATATTAGTGAGCCTAGCAACCTCACTCTAACACTAAGGGTAGTTTTTATGTCATGTGTCTGTTGCCAAGCTCTCTCCACCTTTCTTCTTCTTTTTAGCTCCTGGGCTTTCTTTTACTTTGTTACAAGCTCATCTATGCATTTATGTAGTATATATCAAATATCTGTAGAGAAGTTCTAGTATTTGTAGCATAGGTTTTCAGGTTATCATAACCAGAAGACTCCCCTCTGTTAACCACTGCAAGAAAAACTTCTAATTCCAGTTATTTGGCAATGTCACTCAGAGTTATGGTCATGTTCCTTAGGATTTGTTCTGAAAACATCAGAATTCTGAAGGGAAGGGGCAAAGGGAGAGAGGGGGATTAAAGTGGACTGAGGACAAAAGATACCTTGCCAGCTTTTTCAAAAAGGTAGAATGGGACAGAATCTCTCTAACAGGCCAAGGAAGAAATATGTGAAGAGGAAAATATTTCACCCCATATGCTCTATAAACAATAAGCAAATGTGTGACCTCAAAAATTCTAGGCCAAGGGCTTCCCTGGTGGCGCGGTGGTTGAGAGTCCGCCTGCCAATGCAGGGGTACGTGGGTTTGTGCCCCGGACCGGCAAGATCCCACATGCCGCGGATAGGCTGGGCCCGTGAGCCATGGCCGCTGAGCCTGTGCGTCCGGAGCCTGTGCTCCTCAACGGGAGAGGCCACAACAGTGAGAGGCCTGTGTACCGCAAAAAAAAAAATAAATAAAAATTCTAGGCCAAAAATTATGGTTCTAATCACCAAGGCTTTACTTTTTGAAAATCTGAAGCATTTTATCTTCCACACTGAAGGCAGAGCCCTTGTTGAAAACACATAACAGATCATTACTTTCCTGCACCCTTCAGGGGCTTCCCAGTGCTCTGCTGACCAGGCTGCTGTCTGTCCTCAGTCCCAGTCTGCTCTACAGGCCCGCAGTCCAGACTTCTTTCCACTCCTCCACTCCACTGGCTCACTCCCCCTGCTCCTACCCCTGGATCCCTGGAAAGTTTGCCCCTGGCCTCCAGGGAACAGAGCCATATCCTTCAAGTCTCAGCTTAAATGCCTCTCCCTGGAGAAGAAAGGGGAGTGGGTCTTCCTTGACCTATTTTTTCCCCCAATGACCTTTGCAATTCTCCTTCAGAACATTCATCATGCTTTTAATTACTTGTTCCATGTCTGTCTTTCTTGCTGAGTTGCAAACTCCTTAACAGTTTATAACAGTGCTAGCACAGTGTTGGGCATTAATCAGTTGAATGAATGAGTGAATAAGTAAGCAAGCATAAGCAAGACATTCTTATGCATTCAAAAAAAGGCATTCTTTCCTTACTCTGCTTAAAGTCAGGATACAACTTATTGGCATCACCAGGGTAAATTTAGCAAACACCACCAAAGGAAGCTGGTCTCAGTCTTTTAATGATGTTATAGAGACTGAATTTTAGAAGCTCCATTTTAGAATATGATCTGAGCTTCATGACATCTTATGTGGTTTGATGACTATATGTCACTGGATGTGTTCAAATTATTTATAATCCTCTTTATGAAGCTATCCATCAGAAAATAGTACTTTTCTCTTTTTAATTAGCAATGGGACAGAAAGTAGTATACTCTCCATATTTTTTAAACTAAAATCTCTACATATAAAACATGAATTCAAGGGGTTGGAATTATTTTACATACTACTACTATTTTTGAAGACAGTGATTACTAAATGGCATTAGCTCCTTTAATCATCAGGACATTCCTGTGAAGTAGGGATTGTTAACTCCGTTTTATAAATGAGGAAACTGAGGCTTAGAGAAGTAAAGTAACTTCCCAAACTATCTCCATCATTTTATAAGGAGGAAGTTCCTATTTCTAGAATCTTGAGATTTCTAAGGACAAGAGCAGTGAGGTTGACTGACGTCCTTACAGAGAGTTCAAAGTTGGGAAGGGGGAAAGTGCTCTCTATTAAGTCATTTACTGGAACAGAGAAGGCAACAAACATCATTGGCTGCCCTTCCTCTATCTGCTGGCATTTTAGGTGACTACACTAAGAAAAGCAGAAGGTAAGGCATAGAAGCAGTAACTAGCTCTAAGCTTCAAGATCTATATTGTCGTGATCAGCTTTTGGGTGACATCAGAAATACACTTCTTTAGCCATTCTAAAAATAAATCAGGGCTCAATAAGTTAACAAGAGTCCACAAAAAATGCACACACTCCTATCTAACCATATGAATTTTAGTGCATTTTACTTTTAACATTTGCTTTGCCTTTGCTTACTCCCCGCTTTTTTGGAATTACAGAATCTACATCATGATATACCCAATTTGCTATCATTTATTCTCCTGTTCTTATAAGTTTACCACTGTCTGGCAGCAAATGTTTCTGCAGACAGCTATTCTAAATAGTCCTTCAGCATGGATCTCCATGGAATTCAGTGATACTTAGATGGTGTGCTAAGATGAAGATTTGGTTTATAATCCTGAAACAGCCATGCTGCACCAGTTGTTTCTTCTGTCTTCCCATTCAGTGAGGTCCTTAGATGTTTCTGCCTTCTTTAAATGTTTCCAGATTTGACAAATTAATTTGTGCTCATTGATACAATGGAATATTATATAGCAATGAAAGTTGATAAACTAAAGCTACATGTATGTAGAAAAAATTCTGCCTGCCTCTAGGTTTTTAGAGGCTCCTGAAATAGGCAGGGTTTAGCCTGCCTTCTTTAAATGTTTCCAGACATCTAAGGCACTTAACCTATCCTACATTCTGAACAGCTATTCTGACTCTCAGTAAATCCAATATCCTCAGTTTCACAACAAAACTTTTAACGGTGATTAGTAAGATCCCCTAACAAAATTGATTTAATTAGTGAAATTTCTTTCTTTAAAGTTCAATTTTTTGAGAATAACATTATTTAAGAAAGTAGCCATTGCACTTTACCCTTCACACAAAATCTTATAAGGAACCTCAAAAGATCAACGTGATAAAAACAATGAGGGGGTTAAATATTTCACTGTTTGCAGAACCCCTGAACACAAATTGAGCACTAGGGATATAAAATACCATATTCATGTGACTAATATATATCAAGTCTGAAATTTATGTCACATTCTAATTCCTTTCAATAATAAATCTTTTGTCCCACGGTATTTCAGAGGTTTCATTTTAGATTGCTTTATTACTTTTTCTTTCTATACATTTCAGTCATGGGGGGGGATCTACTGAGACTTAGTGTTAAACAGACAAGGTGAGGAAATTACCCATGGTCACTTTTCTGCCCACCTGCTCAGATCTACGGTGGCAGAGCTTGCTGATACACAAAGCACTCAGTCCAGTTTCCCTAACAGGCCTTCACCACCTGGTCCTCTGTTCTCTACTCTGTTCTTCACAAGGGGCATCTTGCACTATCTTTTATTGCCTGTTTCTCTGGGAGAGGAACTGGCGTGACCCGTGATGCTGCTATGTATTATTACCAGGGTTCTGTGTGTCTCAGGTCTCCAGATGCTCTGCAGCACCCACCATAAACGCCTTACATTCTGCCTAGTGGCTTCTTGGAATTTGCTGGGAACCCAGAAAGTGAATTGCCTGAATTTATCAGGCAGTCTGTATCAAGAGGTGAGGGTGGAATAGGGATTTGCAGGTGCTGATGTAGAGAAATTCCCTTCAATCGAGGACAATCTGCTTCTTAATTAAGGTTACTTCCCCCCAGCTTTAGTGTTTTAGGAGTTTTTTGCTTTTTAGTTTTGCGGTGAGTTTCCATTTTATTCTACATTTTCATAGGAGCTTTAAGAAAAATGAGAAAAAGCTACATTGGAAGCTGCTATTTAGATGCTGTTTTTGAACTGGGAAACTTTTTTACACAAATTGTTAAGGATTAATAATTTTATGTATATTCCAGTGATAAACTGTGGCATGTTTATTTCTTCATTTATTTATTTATACTCTATCTAGAAGGAATTTATGAACGTAAGGAAGAGAGCTGCAAACCTTAGAAAGACCAAGGTTATGACGACATGTTGAGTCATAAAACTGTTTCAAAACACAGAGCAAAATACTGAAAATTTTTAAATACTGATATCTTTTAAAACTTCAGTATAAGAAAATACAAACAAAATTAAGAGACAACCCACAGACAGGAAGAAGAAACTTATAAATATAAGCAAATGATTAATATCTACAATGGATTCTACAATACAAATTTTTAAAAAGATAAATCTCCAACAGAAAAATTAACACAGAATATAAAATCACTATTGCCAGAAGAGGAAACCCAAATGGCCAACAATCATATGAAAAGTGCTCAACTTCACCAGAAATTAGGAAAATTAAAATTAAAACAAGATACCATTTCATGCCCATCACAAGTCTGACAAGACCAAGTGTAAACATAATACAAAGCAACAACAAAAATCTCATAAACCACTATGGGGAAGGATAACTAGACACAAGCATTTCAGAAAGCATTTTGGCAAGATCTGCTAAGACAGAACGTGTATATGTGGGTCTGCAGTTCTACTTCTAGGTTTTTATGTACTTAAGGAAATATTATATCATAAAAGAATGTTCACTTTCGCAACATTTTGTAGTAGCAAAAAATTAGAAACAACCAACGTTTCATCAATAGGAGATTTGACAAATTAATTTGTGCTCATTGATACAATGGAATATTATATAGCAATGAAAGTTGATAAACTAAAGCTATATGTATGTAGAAAAAATTCCAAAGTATGTTAAACAAGGAAAAAAAAGGCTGCAGAAATATACATGGTAAAGAATAAAACACACAGCATAGTAATAGCTACAAAAAATTAAAGCATGCGCAACAATGTTTTAGTTTGTTTACTGATACATGTATATATAGCAAAAGTATAAAAACATGAATGGAAATGATAAATACCAAGTTTGGATAATGGTAACCTCTTCAAAGGGATCTAAGGGGGGCTTAAATTTTATGTGTAATGTATTTTTTCTTAAAAAAATCAGAAAATAATAAAATGTTAATATAAGGTTACATGGTGGAAACATGAGTGTTCATTACATTATTCTCTATACTGTATATTTAAAAGGTTTTGTATCTATATTTAAAAATTTAAATTCATTTGCCTTAATAATATGGAAACCACATATTTTGCATCCTATATCATGAGCACCTCTCAATGTGAAAAATCTAAAACATCTTTTTTGCTTTGAAGAGTCCATAAAGCAGCATTAGCTTTCCCTTAATTACTGAGGAGTGCTACATGTACATTAAACGGGGAGGGGGAAACTATGACCAAAATGATTACCTGTGCTAGTGCTTCTCACATTTGTGCATCTGAAATATCTGAAAGCTTTTTAAAAGAACAGATGTTCAAGATTTATCTTAAACCTGCTTGAAACAGAGTATCTGCAATGAGAACCATATACAACAAGACTGAAAACCACTTATCTATGAAAATGGCACAAAGAGAAAAATGAGCAATCCTGACTAATTCAGACAAATCATGTGGTTAGAATGGTGATGGGGCAGTTTTCCCAATGACTATGCAGAAGTTCTGTGTCTCCCACCTGGGCACTGTACAAGCAAAACACAAAATATGAAAAAATGAAATCACTGAGAAGACATGCGTAACGATACCACACCAGCTAACACCACAAAAGAGGGACAGTGGTTCTTATGAAATGCATCAATCATAAAATAAAGTGTTCTTGGATGTTAGTAACTGAATTAGACTAGAAAGAAACAGGTATGCCTTTTATGAAATAACGACAGCACAAAAAGGCTTACGTAACTGTAATCAAAACACTCTCTAGATGATATGATTATAGCACTGGATATTCTTTGCCTCCCTCGCCCCCCACTCCAGAGGTACTTTCCACCCTACCTTGCTCTATTTCCCAGGAGGCTGACTTTTGACCTGCAAAAATAGGGCCCCCTAATCTTCTGCCTTCCAGTTGGATTTGCCAGTGGGAAGCACCACCAGGAAATCAGAGGGCTGGAAGAGAGTGAAGCTGGGGTGTTTATTTCCCCATCCTTCCCAATCACAGAAAGGCCGGAGGTCTAGTCAGGCAGCATTCCCCACATAGCTACCCTCTCTGGGTTTCAGTCATGATCCAATTCTCTCACCCCTTCAGGTCTAGGGATGATAATGGTTCCCACTATTGTTAGTCCTGAGATGCTTCACCATCCACTGTTGGTTTATTTTAACCCAGGAACACTTTTAATATTAATCTTCTGAACTACTCCATTTTGAGCCTGCTATGTATTTTCTACCAGAACACTGACACAATTATGAAGCATGAAGATATTCTACCCTACTCTCTTAAGTAATACATCTTTTGTAGATCTAACCTTACAAGTTGAATATGCCCAGCTAGTATACAGAGTTATAGGTGCTATACATGATTCAAGAAAATATATATCGAATATTTGACCTGTGCCTTAGAGGGAAAAAAAACTAGGTGGAAAACAAATTCATTCCTACTCCTGGGCATATATCCAGAGAAAACCATAATTCGAAAAGATACATATACCCCAATGTTCACTGTAGCACTATTTACAATAGCCAGGACATGGAAGCAACCTAAATGTCCATCAAAGGAAGAATGGTAAAGAAGATGTGGTACATATATACAATAGAATATCAGCCATAAATAAAGAATGAAATCATGCCACTTGCAGTGACATGGATGGACCTAGAGATTGTCATACTGAGTGAAGTCAGATGGATATCACATGATATCGCTTACATGTGGAATCTAAAAGAAATGGTACAAATGAACTTATTTACAAAACAGAAATAGAGTCACAGATGTAGGAAACAAACTTATGATTACCGGGGACGCGGGGAGGGATAAATTGAGAGATTGGGATTGACAAACACACACTACTATACATAAAATAGATAATAAGAACCTACCGTATAGCACAGGGAAGTCTACTCAATATTCTACAATAACCTATATGGGAAAAGAATCTAAAAAGGAGTGGATATACATGTATGTGTAACTGATTCACTTTGCTGTATAGCAGAAACTAACACAACATTGTAAATCAACTATACTCCAATAAAAATAAGTTAAAAAAACAAACAAATTCAAGGCCAAAATAAAAGAAATTATCAAAAACAGAGAGTAATTAACAAATAGAAAGATATGGTAAACTGAAAACAAGAAATAGGGAGTTAGGGAAGGATTTCTGGGAAAAAAGTAGTATTCCATCTGGGTCTTAAAGGGTAAGAGAGAATTTAGATAGCATTAGCAAGTAGAATGGAGAGGAATGGGCATCTTGAGCAAAGAAAATAATATAAGCCAAAACACTAAATTGGGAAAGGGTATGGTTGTTGGGTGAGCAAAAAGTATAATGTCAGATTAGAGTAGAGCAAGCTTTATTTAGGACTCTACAGCCTTAGCTAGTTCTAAGTCAGACAGGTGAAACTATACAAATATTAATTATACAATTTATATATCTTCCAGGAGACCAATGGTCTGGGAACGAATAAAACCAAAAATTCAAGCAGAATATGGCTAGAAAAATATACCTTAGTTTTAATTTCTAACTCTATTAAATAAACTTTAACACAGTCCCCAATTTACTCATTATACAATGGGCCCACATATCTATACTATTCATCCCATGCTGCGTAAATTGGTGTTCATATTTCAATTCTGGCTCGTCGGAAAATTTTTTTCACCAGGCTTATGAATAGGCCAGGAGATTCTCAATCAGAATATGCCTCATGCTTATCTCAGCAATTTTATGAAAGATGTTTTGAAGTTGCTTTTAAAATCTGTGCTAATGACCTACTGCTTGTTTCTAAGGTTTTTCCACCAGTTACATCAGGGAAAGAGATTACAGAACTTGAAGGCAGTTCTATTATTAATAATCTCTAATATTTCTGCTTGCTACAGAGAAATTTATCAAGACAAAAAAAAATGCAACAGCTCCAGTTTCCTCAGCTACATTTTGTAAAAGGCTCACCATTCAAGTCATTTCCTCAAATATTTTCTAAAATCAAGAAAAGCAACAAAACATCTTGTTAATTATGTGGTTAATGTTTACTGTACCAAAGATACTTAGCTTTGGTTAATATAATATTATTTTTGTACACATTATTTTATACTAGGGCCAAAAGAAGATATTTTAATGTGGGCATCTTTATGTCACCATTTTATTGGGGACTGCCTACTTATTGGGGCTGTTCTGATGCAGGGAATTCTGAAGAGACCTCAAAAATGAACTATTAACCTTCCAAAACGAGAAAAAAATTCATGTTATACATGAAACAGATATTCTCATCCCTTCCCTCTGCTGTCTTCCTTTCTGAACCAACTACTTTCCACCCAAAGGTGGCAATTAAAGATGAAGTAAGGTCAGAGATTAGAGTGAGGGTCAGAGGCAAGGTACACTTCATCAATGGAATGAGATGGGCATGGACCAATACCAGGGAGACAAACCCCTGTATATAACCAGAAGGTAATGTTTACCATCACAGTTGCTCATCTTAGAAAGGGCCATGCTAGGGGAAAATTTCTGCTTGCCAGCTGGTAATTTATTTGTCACTTCAGTAATCTGCATATCAAAATAGGTGATTTCTTTCAAAGTTACCATTTACTCTCATTTAAAAAGAGAGACTTGGCTGCTAAGTAATGGAACTTTTTTCCATTTGAATATCAAAAGGATAATACCCCTTCTTTTCATATGCTCCTTATTACGTATTTATTATTCAATGGAATGGAATGGGGTATATTTGCAGCCACAATACTATCCCTCAAGCTATTGACTGCATGGAAAATTCCCTACTTCTGATCCCTCAGAAATGATTTCATATGTTTATCATAAAACTCCTGCTTGATGACTTTAGAGGACTAGGCCAATATCTCCTTAACTGCTAATATAGTTATAACAGACTTCTGACACTTATATGATATATAATATGTATAATACAGATACAAAATTTTCAGACAATCCAGAAATGAAGAAAATGAACATATCCAGTAATTGGTGTGATCAAGAAAATCTCTCCCACACACAACTTGCTAATGATTTTTTTGAAAATAGCAATTTCACATTTTGATGAGGCCATTTCGACCTAGCTATATTACACTCAAAACATATAATGTGGAGCTAAATTTTGATTCTAAATTATTATAAAGATTTACACTTGCATGTATGTGAAGTTCAATTTTTCATATGAAATACAGCCACAACTTAATACAGTTCCAGTATTATATGTGGTTTACTTAATGTATTCTACTTGAATAAATAATTGATAGGTTGCAATCCAAATTATTACTTTCAAAATGTTTAACAATATGCAAATGTACACATAGATATACATATATGTATTACAAATGTATACAAACCTACAAGTAAGCAGTGCCCATTTCAGAGTAGTCACTCTGGGAAGGTTACTTCTAATAATCTTGCCATTAATTAAAACTATTTTTTAAAAGATCTTTTGATGTGGACCATTTTTAAAGACTTAATTTGTTACAATATTGCTTCTGTTTTATGTTTTTTTTGTTTTTTGGCCCCAAGGCATGTGGGATCTTAGCTCCCTGACCACGGATTGAACCTGCACCCCCTGCATTGGAAGGCGAAATCTTAACCACTGGACTGCCAGGGAAGTCCCAAAACTATTTTTAAAACACCCTTTCAAAATTGTCTTCATAGCCTTCGTGGTAACTGTTTAAATATCCTTAATAGCAGTAAAATCTTGAAGATAGAGCTGAGTTTTGCAACCATGCAGAAATCATTCTGCCAAGTTTAGCAAATAAAAGAGATGTTCAAACTGAGTTACATAGTTTTTGATTATAAAATATAAACCAAAGACAAGTAGTTATAAAAGAGATTCTAAAATCATGTTTTTATGTTGCTTGTAAATCAACTAAATTTTTCAAATATTCAAAGTAATTGTGAATAGCAGCAGCACTTTTGGAACAAGTATTTAGCCTCCTAAAATAACTACCTGAAATGACCACTCTAAAAAAAACATAACTGACAGCATGTTTGGGGGAAGAGGTAGTGTTTCATGACCCTATAGTCACACTTCGAAGTCACAAAGCAGCTTTCTTCCAAGGGGTTTAAAATATTTTCCAGACACTACTTCATTAATTCTCCAAATATCCCTTTATGAGAGCTAGGACAGATTATCATTCTTTTTTTTCCAGAGTGCTGAGTGAAGATGGTGTAAGGGAAAGAGAACCGTGTTTATTCCATGAGTCAGTAATTAAGTCTAGTCATACTGTGCCCTAAAATGTGTGCTATGTAGTTAGCAAAATTTAACTGAACTTTTTTTAGCTTTATTCTGTTTGATAAAAAGGCATTATATGAGGTAGATGTGTCATAAAATATTACAGGGATTAAAATGATTATTAATTCATACTTGACTGGAAGAATTATTGCTTGATGTACAGGAGTTACTTATTAAAGAAGCTAGTGTCTATCCTCAGATACACTAATAAAAGCCTAATTAAGTCTATTTTATCAAGGGAAAAAAGCTTGTTTTTTTAAAGACTCTTTTCCTTGAATTTTAGAAGAAAAAATATCTTCACTTTGAAAGACCAAATATATAAATGAAACAAACGAAGAAAAATGGGGCAATAAAAGATCTACTGGCAAAATCATTTAAGAGCAAACCCTAGGGAAATGGGTAAATTGTCGATGGCTCTGGAGAGAGAGCCCAACATAATATGCACATGATTACAAGTTAATTTTCATTGAAATTATTAAAATGATTATTCTTCTAAATGTTTAATTCTTTTGTATGAGAAAAGAAAACTTGCTGCTCAGGCATACCACGATTCCTCTTATTCATTAAATAAACATTTAGGGTCTCTGCTATGATAATCACTAGGTATACTGGGGCTCCCAGTGGCCCCATTTTTATATGGGAGATTAATGGTTTGACAGATGAAAAGACAAACAAATTTAGTCCTTACTACGATTCCAGTGATCCTATTCAACAAATGGAATGATTCTGGTCTTTTAAGTATCACTTTTAGGGGTACTAGTCCAGGAATATGAAAGGGCTCAACTCTATTTTTTTAAAGAAAGGTTTTAGTAATTAATGAGTAAATAAAAATACGCCTATTAGAGGGGCACTCAGCGCTACATTTTGTTTGAGGTTGAGTGACTGACCGGACTGAGGACAACTCTCAGATAAGCTCTAATCACAGCTCCCACAAGGGCTGCCTACTTATTTTTGAAATAATCACTTTTCCTCATGGGTGCCTTAGCTGTCTGGTCTATAAAATGGGTAACTTAATAGTAACCTGTCCACACAGTGCTCCTTTGAAATTGACTAATGAATGGTCTCCCAGGTGTTAAAACTATTAGATGCTACAAAACTACTGAGTACTGTCTCGAAAAGAACTCGGTGATATACACATTAGAGCTAATGAGGGCACTAATAATAAATCCCCGCCACCCTATGGACCCTCTCCCCACCTCCGCCCCGTTGCATTTCAGAGCTTACCCATGACCTCTGCCTGACAACAAGTCTGTACACTCCGGACCCGAGGCTGCAACAAAAGCAGCTGAAACGCCGATACCGAAATGGACCAGACAAAAGAAAGTGGGTCTGTGCGAAGGGAACGGGCCGTGGGAGGGGGTGTGTGCCGACTCTCCCCACAAGCTCTGAGATGAAACCGGACACAGCGCCTCAACTCCCACCTGGAGGGCGGCCCACCCCGGCCCCGCGGCGCCCCACCGCCGCCCCGCACGCCCCCGCGCGCCCCAGGCGCCGCCCGGCTCACGTTTCCAGACCCCGTGTAATTCCACCCTCCCTCCGGATCGCGCCCCGAGGCCGCCGCCGCCGCCGCCGCCCCGCAAGCCTCAGGTGCGAAAGTTAAACCGCCTCCGCATCACCTGAGGCCGCGCCGGGAAGCGGCCGGGCCAGACCAGCCCAGCCTTCTGCGCGTCCTCCCTGCGCGAACGTGGGGCCCGAGCCGCCGCGGCCACGCAGGGCCGGGCCGAGACCAGACCCTCGGGCGGCCGCACCCCGCCGGGCTCCAAGCCGTCGGCCCTCACCTGCGACCGCGTACCGGAGCCGTTCGCTCCGCGCGTCGTCCCGGAGCGCCCGGCCGCCCGCAGCCTGGCTCTGAGGACTCGCGGCGGCAGCTCCAGCGGCGGCGGCGGCTCTGTTGGCGGCGATGCAGGTTCAGCGAGACGGGAAGCGACAGGAGCCAAACCCCGCGGAAAGCGCTCGAGCTGCGCCGGCGGCCCGGAGCCCGCGGCCTCGGTCTCGCCTCACGGGCGCTCCCCGCCGCCTCCAGCTCTGCGCACCCACCTCAGCAGGTTCCGGCCCGAGCCGCGCGTGGGCGGCGCCCCGCCCCGACCCTTAGCAGCCCTGCCAGCAGCGCCAGCTGCGCGGGGCCGGGCGGCACCGAGGGAAAGTTGTGCTCTCTGGTCAACCTTTTACCAGAGCAAAAGAAGTTGCGAGTGCCTGCTTCTCCCGTGGCCTCACCCAGCCCCTCCGGTAGTTCAGAGCTCCGAGCCCACCTGCTGAGCCCATTACCTGCTCAGATCGGCTGTCATCCCCCGACCCATCTCCACGCCTAGACTTTTCCTAAGGCAGCGCCACTATCTGAGTTTACTTTTCCCTTCTGATGTCACTGTCCTAGTTGCTTACCTTCTTATGCCTAAAGTTCCATCCAAGTGCAACTGGGATTAACTACTAAAGTGTTTTTGTTTCCACTCTTGACAAATTACAGTTGGTAGGTGAGTTCATGACCCGCGGTAAATCAAAAGCGCTTAGTCAGGGGGCTGCTTTGAGTAAATGTGGACTTGTCAGCACGTCGTGAACTTTGGATTCAGAGCAATGAAAATAGATGATCAAAAGAGTATAAATAAGGTTTGGAATATAAAAAAGCAAGTTTTATTAGTTGGCTTGAGGAAGGGGAACGAAGCTGGGTGGGGGGACCTCAAAGGACTGTACAGCTTTCTCTGCTAGATATAGACATTTCCATTTACCTGACTGGCTTATTTAGAGCCTTGTTCCAAGACTAAGGTGATATGCAATGATTTCCCACCTGAAAATCCGATGAAATCAACAACAGAAGCAATACCAAACAAAAACATCACAGGAAAAGAAAACTACAGACTTTATTAATATTGATACAAAAATCCACAACAAAAAACTAGCAAACCAAATCCAGCAATGTAGAAAAAGCATTTTACAACATGACCAAGAGGGATTTGTCTAAGGAATGCAAGGTTGGTTCAATAAAAAGAACTATCAATGTAATACACTCTTAATAAAATAAAGGACAAAAACTACAGGATCATCTCAATAGATGAAGAAAAAGCACTCGAAAAAATCTAGCACTTTTTCATGATTAAAAACACCCAACAAACTTGGAATAGAAGAGAACATCCTCAATCTGATAAAGGACATCTATTTTGAAAACCTGAAGTTAACATCATACTTCATGGTGAAAGAATGAATACTTTTACCTAAGATCAGGGTAAGACAAAGGAGGTCCCACTCTTGCTACTTTTCTTCAACATTGTACTGCAGGTTCTAACCATGGCAATTAGGCAAGGAAAGGTCAAATATCTAATAGTAAGTAAAGCAAACAGAAGAAAGAATTATTGAAGAAAACCAGGACAATAGTTCTTAGCCCTGAGGGGCAATAGGATACAAGCTCTCAGCTCAATGGATAAAAATTATCTTTGTCAAAGTGTATTTTTATGAAATTTCAAAACACATGGTTCTAGGATAAAGATCTTAACAGGGTCCTGGGAGGAAAAAATAGATCATTTATGAAGATTCAGAAATCAGAATGGCATTGGACTTTTTGACAGAAACATAAGTAAAAGATAAATTCTGAAGGAAAATTATTTCCAATCTAGAAGTTAATAAAGGCTAAAAAGGGACTTTTCTGGCGGTCCAGTGGTTAACATCCTGCACTCCCAATGCACTAGGCATGGGTTCAGTCCCCGGTCTGGGAACTAAGATACCGCATGCCGCATGGTGTGGCCAAAACTAAAAACAATAAATAAAAATAAATAAAGGTTAAAAAAAGACATTGTCAGATATGCAAAGTTTTAAATATTGTTTTCATGCATTCTTTCTCAGAAAACAATTGGAAAATATGCTCTACCACTACAAAGAGGTGAGGTAGGGGGTCTAATAGAAAAGAGAGGTGAAGGTTACACCCAAGAAAACTGTGGTAGGTGGAATGGCCACCAAAATATGTCCATGTCCTAATCCCTGGAATCTGTGAATATATTGCATTGCATAGTAAAAGAGACTTTGCTGATATAATTAGAGTTATGAACACAAATATGGAGGCTATCCTGGATTATCCAGGTAGGCCCAATCTAATCTAAAAGCCTTTGCTTTGCATGAGAGTGTGAAGAAAATAGATAGTGTCAAATGTGGCAAAGAGTCTCAGGTTGAGGAAAAGTTACTGGGTTTGCTGACCCATGAGGCAACATAGAATAATAGCTCAGGTGTGTGACTCTGGAATCGTAGTGCCCTGGCTTGAATCCCAGCTCTACTGTTTATAATCATAAAACCTTAGGACAAGTTTCTTTCTTGCTGTGCCTCAGTTTCTTCATCTGTAAATAGAAGATTATAATAATAACACTATAGAGTTAAGAGGTTTTAATGCTTTTATCCACGAAAAGTGCTGAAAATATCTGGCACATAGTAAATACTCAATAAATATTAGCTGTTGTTAGTATTATTGACAACCTTTAAGAAAATAGTTTCTATAGAGTAATAATTAGTTAGGACTCATTTCAGTGAAATGACAGAACTCCAACTCTAGTTGGCCCAAGGAAAGTATTCATTATTTCATAAGAATAAGTCTATTATAGTTTTATGTACCGTTGGATCTAAGTGATCAAATGATGCCATGGACAAAATATCTCCATCTTTTCCCTCTATTTTTGGCTCTGTGTTGGCTTTATTTTTAGGCAAGATCAGTCTATGTCATGACAAGATTGGCCACCAGGAACTCTAGGAGTAAATTCAACCAAGTTAGCAACCACAATGGAAAAAGAATACTTCTTTCCCAATAGTTGCAGCAAATTTCTGGAACTGAGTCTCAGTATATAGACCTGGATGGCATGCCCATCCCCATCAATTACTGTCACTAAAAGGAGATAACTAGCAGGTTGGCCAGTTCAGTATTATTTGATCACCCATAAAACTCTGTGCGTGTGTGTGTGTGTGTGTGTGTGTGTGTGTGTGTGTTGGGATGTTGGTGTTGAGGGGAAGCAACCTCTTTACTCAGATCACATAGACTGAAAGTGGCAGAGGCGTAGTTCCTCAAAGGAATATTGGGTGCTGTTATCAGAACATGGAAATAGATATTTGGTCAGGCAAAAATAAAAGATGTACATTATAAGTGGTGAGTGTAGTTAATTAAACACAGAATGAAAGATTACTGAACATCAGAGAGAGCCCAACTGAGGCTTGAATGATGGTAGAAATCTGTATGTAGGTTTTGTGACCTTATTCAAAATGTTCAGCATCCCAGGAAGAAAAAAAAAAAGACAGTACAATGATGTGATTTACATGAGGTTCAGGTTTGGGAAAGTGAACATGGCTAAAGGAGAAGAGCCAAAGGAATGAAGGTGTCGTAAAAGAACTGAAGAAATGGCAATCCATGGAGCCAGGTTGGGCAGAGAGGCAATAAGGCCAGAAAGGTATAGGCAAAGTAATACCTATGTAGCTGAATGTTCCTGCACTAGTGAAGTTATGAACCTAGTGCTAAAATTATTGAGAAAGGCAATGCTCCTAGAGATTTGTAGGTAATAGGGATGGAGATGGAAAGAGACCTCAGGAAAAGGTAATTGTTTAGTTTTACTTTTAATTCTCTCTCTTCAAGATGTGTAAGGCTAAGTGGACATATTCCAAATTGAACTGAGGTCAAATCAAATCCGAAAAAGCTGAAGAAATCTAATTTTGTAATTGAAATTAACCAATGCATGCTAATTTATATTTTATTACTATAGGAATGGAATGTAATTCCATTCAAACCACTCTAGTGGCAGTAAATCAGGAGTTTATTATATTAGTTATAAGTATCTTTAATATGGTTACATAATAATTAAAATATATAAATATTATGTCATAATAAATATCTAATGAATAAATTAATATTAATAAAATCAAGCCAGAATTTTTTCTACCAGTTATGATAATTTTCCAATTCTTAAAACACCTCAGAGGAAAAATCTTTCAAAGAAAATCATGATATTGTGAAAACGTCAAAGATTTGAGATTCATGATTTTTCAACTACATGACCTTAGGCAAGTTATTACTTTAACTCCAAGTTTCCTCAGCTATAAAAATGGTTTATCTTAAATGGTATGTCTTAATTGTTGTGATTATCAAAGAAAATTATCAAATGAGAACAATAGGTGACAGTGTCTTGTAAAGAATAAAATTATTTAAATATGTCATTTTTAAAGTAAGGAACTGTTTTACAATTTAGATAGCTACTACAGTAACCATTAGGTAGAGTTCACATTAACTTCTAACCTAATTAGAAGGATACACATTTTAACACTAACTTTCATTAAAGTAGTTCCTTCCAGATTATTGAAGTAATTTCCTAATCAATTTGAGCCTGCTGCCCCTCACCTTAGAGTTGTCTTTTCTAAATTAATAATTCAAAGCACTCTTGTGTAACCAATTCACTTATCTAACATTGAAAATATTACTAGTCAAAAGGTTACATACACCTTCCATCTTCAAATGTTGTTATGGGACCTGTTCCAAATGTTAGGTGTTTGGTTTAACAATTTAAATGAAATTGGTTTATGGAAGCAATTGTTATTTATCAGGGAGTAATAAAAAGAAAGAGCAGAGAATTAAAAAAACGTGATTCATATGTGCTGTCTTCCCAAAGTAATCCAGGCAAATATAATCTCTCAAATATTGTGACACTTCTCACTCTAGCTCACTCTCTGGCAGCAGCAAGGTCTCAATCTGTCAGCCTATTGCTTTCCCTGCAAAAGGTCGAACCTGCAGTGTGCTTTAATATTTAAGTTTATGGCCTTGGGCATTGTGGACATAAAATTTACAAATTTACCAAAAATAGCATCATTCACACTGGTACATATTATTTCATGTATATCTCTGTCCCATATCCTTTAATAACCAGAGTGGCTGTCACTTCTGTCCTTTACTGAAAGGATCACAAGTTTGCAATCCAATAGCTTCATTTGCTAACTTCAGTGTAGGTACCAAGTAAAGAAGGCCACGTCTCTAATTCTTCAAAAAAAAGAAAAAGATTATAGTTTGATTTGCTTTGACACAGTTAGAGGGCAAAGTTCTAGACACATTGCGTCCATGATAGTAGACATTTTAACTATATATTTAACAGTTTTATCCTTTGCAATATGCATAATGGAACAAATGAAAGCCACTCTGGCGAAAGACCCAAGCTTGTCTCTCGCATTAACTATGTGCTAGTTTTGGTCAAATGACTTAACCTGCCTGAACTTCAGTTTCCTTATCTGTAAAATAACAGAATCATGGAATTTTAGGACTGGAAGGCACCCTAAAAAAACAAGGATGCATGGAAGTTCAGGCCTGTCTTACATAGTCAGTCTTGAGGCAGAATTCATCTTTAACTTTGGCCTCAGTCTTTGGAGGGCCAAAAAGCCAAATACTGACTAGAGTGTCATTTCTGATAATATAGAGACTTTTTTAATTTTAAAAACCAATCATATTACTATTTTCATATGTTACTAGATCCAAGGTTTAAGGAAAAATTCTCTGAAGTGATTGTGTGACGCAATGGGCACATGAAAGAGAGAAAACATTTTTTTAAAGTAAGAGCAAGTAAATTAAGTCTGCTTCAGAAAGTGTTTTGCTCAGTCAGGGCATGAGGCTTCAGTGTTTGGGTTTATCATTGAAATTGCATCCATCACTAGTAACAGAATCTTGGGGTTCCGAGAGTTAACAGAGGATAAGTTAGGAAAGTTAAGAGAGGATAACCTTGGTTGGTTATTATTAGAGAGGAAGGAAAGATTAATAATATAACTGCAGTATCCAGTATTGGCAGAACCAGCCAAAACATATCTTGCATCTCCACCAACCTCAAGTGAAGGTGAACGCTTAGTATCACAAACATGCAGTGCAGTTACCATATAAGCAATCTAGTAGCTATGGTGCTAAGTGATGATTAATGATCATATTATAATGCCAGACTTTTAAAATAGCTACTACAATTTAATACCAATATTACAGTAATATTTTAAAATAAAACTTCAGCTTTATTTTGATATCCCAGAAATTCATCCTGTGACGGTAATATTTTATTTTGACCTTGACTTTTGTCAAATACAAAGCATTTTGTATAAGCATTCAGTTATTCAATCAAAACATATATTTGGTGCACTTATATGGGAAATTCAACTTTCCATCCAATTTAGCAATCAGTTCCAAAATATCCTAGAAGATAGCCATTCAGTTATGATAGGGCTCCTCCAACGCTGAGCAATTTACTTCTGAAGGAGGCAATATTTTCCTTGTCTTGTCAGTAGACAGCTTTAATTAATCAAATAGTTTCATTATGTTGACCTGAACTCTTCTTGCTTAATAACATTTCATCCAGTGCCCTTAATTCTGTCCTCTTATGTAACATATTAATAGAATAAGTCTGTTTTCATAGGGCTAACCTTCAAAGGTTAGCCCTCTACAGATTTGAAGTCAATCCTTTGTCATATCTTTTCTAGGCCAAGTGTGATCAGGCCTTTCAACCACTTATGGCACATGCAGACCACACCCTTCACTATCCTAGTGTTCTCTTCTAATATTTGATGTCCCCCTTAAGAATGCACGAAACTTAAAAATGAGAACACAGGACTTAGTGCTTTCATTCACTCAAGACATTTTTATTGAGCATCTATCACATGGCCTATCTCTAAGGATAGGATACAGCAGTGAACAAAACAGATAAAAGTCCTTACCCTGTGGAGCTTATATTCTTAATGGGAAAAACAACAAATAAAAAAGTAAAACATACAGTATGTTAGAAAGTAATATGTGCTGTGGAAAAACACCAAAGCAGGGAAGGGAAATAGGACCTTCTGAGGGTGGAGGTGGGGTTGCAATGTAAAATAGTGATCAGGGAGTCACCAAAAAGGTGACTGTGCCCATTATCTTTTGGTCACCCCTCTAGATCTGCTCTCTTTTCTTATCCCACCTATTCTCCATCTCAGGAGGCTGACCTGTGGAGTAGATCAGCAGTTCCCCTGCCAACTGGCTTCCCATTTGGGTTAACCATTGGGGATCCTAGTAAGATATTGGAGGGAGGGAGGAGAGTGAGGTCAAGATATTTATTCCTTGGTCGTCGCTTAGTGAGGACTCTCAGGTTGACTGTGTCCCTCTATTAGAAGTCTGGCTCCTCTCAAGGATTCTCTCTCCTTCTGTTTCCAGTAACCACTCCCTTTCTTGTCCCTTTAGGCCTAGGGATGGTGAGCTCTAGGTTACTGCACTATCCTTTGTGGTTTCTTTATATCCACACCTTTGAAAATAGTCCCTTTGTTCATGAGACTTCTTCGACATTATCCTATTTCAAGTATGCTATTTCCTGTTGGAACCCTGACTGATGCAGGGATATTTGAGCAAATATATGAAAGAGATAAGGGTAAGCCATGTGGAGACATGAAGACACGAGTATTGCAGGAGCAGCAAGTACAAAGGCATATTGCTACAGACACAGTCTGGCAGTGCAGAGCACAGAGGAGCTTTCATGTCCCTTGACCATTACATTATATGTCCATTAGTGTAATCAAAGATTGTAGTAGTTTTCTCGTGGCAGTTATACTCTGTTTATACTGAACTTGTCATAAATTCAAATCCAATTCTTCTGATTCATTAAGATTTTGGAACAAAATACAGAATTTTAACATGTATTTCCATTAGCTTTTATCTTTTTGCCATTAAACAAATACTTGATAGGTACCTACTATGTGTCAAATCTTGTGCCGCATACTGGGAATTCAATGGTAAATGAAACAAGAATCGTTTCTACCCTTCTGGAAGCTTCATCCTAGTATAGGAGACAATTAAATAATCACACAAATAAGTCTGTGCAAAGCTCTGTCAATTGTCAGTTCAGAAAGAAGCTCTTGGGACTGGTATACAGCCAGAGAGTAAGAGTGTCATGTAAAATGAGGCTAGCAAGATAAAAAAGGGTTATATCATGCAGGGCTTCACGGGATATGATAAATATTTTGTTCTTTGTTGCCAGAGCAGTGAGAATCCATTGAGGAACTCAAGCAACTGGGTGAATTGCTCAGATTTGTGTTTTGAAAATATTAATCTAGCCATAGTGTGGAGGATGAATTAGAAGGGGTTAAGAATAGATCCAAGAAGACCAATTAGGAGGCCACTGAGAAATGTTGGGATTATGGGTAGAAACAGAATAATCTTCATATTTGAGGGGAAGCTGGTGTCCATGACGACTGTACTATATTTCTTGTTTGCATAACTGGCTGGATGGAAGTAGCACTCAAATTATATAGACAATATTGGAAGAGAAACATGCTTTAGAGAAGAAGAGCAAGAATTTGGTTTGGAATATATAAAACCTAAGATCTCCATAAGATATCCAAGAAGAGAGGTCAACTAGGCAGATGGAAGTATGAGTCTAGAGCTCAAAAGACAAGTCTCTGTGTAACTGGCAATCCATATAGCTGATAACTATCACGTTGGTTATGTTTAATGATACAAATCTACCAATATTTCAAAAATCTTGATTCTATTATTTAGAGTATTATTAACTGTTTTTACCACTGAGCTCTCTTAAATTTGGTAATGTGCTTTCCATGTATTTGTCTGAATTGGTGACCATTAAACTGGACAGTGCTAAATCCTAGTCAGGCGCTCGGTTTGGAAACCTGGAATCATAAATAGATCCTGACTGTGATTTGGCACAATATGTTCTAAGCTGTGGCTGCTCTCTGAACTATTAGCATATATTTTATATTTTTGGCCACGTTTATTATGCCTTCCTATTCTCTTTCTTCTTGGTATATGTGCCTTTCCTATTTCTGCTGTGTACCTTTTGTTTTCTTTTGTTTTTTAAATTTTTATTGGAGTACAGTTGCTTTACAACGTTGTGTTCGTTTCTACTATACAGCAAAGTGAATCAGCTATACGTATACATATATTCTCTATTTTTTGGATTTCCTTCCCATTTAGGTCACCACAGAGCACTGAGTAGAGCTCCCTGTGCTATACAGTAGGTTCTCATTAGCTATCTATTTTATACATAGTATCAATAGTATATATATGTCAATTGCAATCTCCCAATTCATCCCACGCCCCCCCCCTTAACCCCTTGGTATCCATAGGTTTGTTCTCTACATCTGTGTCTCTATTTCTGCTTTGTAAATAAGATTGTCTATACCAATTTTTTCAGATTCCACATATATGCGTTAACATACCATATTTGTTTTTATCTTTCTGACTTACTTCACTCTGTATGACAGTCTCTAGGTCCATCCACGTCTCTACAAATGACCCTTTTTATGGCTGAGTAATATTCCATTGTATATACGTACCACATCTTTATCCATTCCTCTGTTGATGGACATGTCCTGACTATTGTAAATAGTGCTGCAATGAACATTGTGGTACATGTCTCTTTTTGAATTATGGTTTTCTCCATGTGTATGCCCAGTAGTGGGATTGCTGGGTCACATGGTTGCTCTATTTTTAGTTTTTTAAGGAACCTCCATACTGTTCTCCATAGTGGCTGTATCAATTTACATTCCCACCAACAGTGCAAGAGGGTTCCCTTTTCTCCACACCCTCTCATCTGCTGTGTACTTTTAGTGGGATAGACCTAGAAGATACAATTGGGTAGCTGAAAAAGTAGATAAAAATGAAGAAATAACAAATTTTTAAGGTACCAAATGCTTTAAATGTTTACTTGCAAAAGGACTAATGGGAGAATGTTGTGCACCAATGCTATGTGTTTATTGCTCTTTGGCAAAGCTAGGAAACTCCTAGTATTGATTTATAGTGTGTCTTCTCTAGTACCTAGTATGAAAGTAGCAGGAATAGCCAGCTGCTCTATCCCTGGTGTATGCAGAACATGGCTCCAACTCCTCCACTGTTCTATACAGTGTACCAAATCTCAGCCCCTCATACTCAGAGGTGGGTCCTAAGGCATCTTTGGCATCTTTATATAACCTACAGGTCAGCTGTCCCTCTTCTTCTCAGTCAGCTCTTGTCTCTGTTTCCACAAGAAATTCAACCAAAGTAAGCACATTGCAATCTTTGTAGTTTTGTGGATCCCAGAAGGATCATGTTGCACCTCACATGGCATATCACTTTTAAAATCTCACTTGGCTGTCCCTTCCTGAGTCTTTGCTCCTGGCTGCACAATCACCAGATTCCTCTTTCTGCCCTCTCCACCTCACAGGTCTCAGCTCAGCTCCCCCGATTTCTGTCCTCCTAGCCCTTCTTTGCTTAGGTATTTCAATCTCCTCTCTCTCTCTCTCTCTTTTCCTTCTTCAGAGCAACTTAGCATTTTTCTAATTTCTACCTCTAAACTTTCATACCTCACAGAGCTCACCAGCAAAGGACCCTCCAGGTACCAAGGACCGTTCTCCTAGGGCAGTGGGAGATTGTAAATTTATGATGAATTTTTAATGAAATACATAATAAATATTTTTATTGTTGGATATTTACAACTTTGTCTCATTCCTTCCACATAGAAGGAAAATCAGCCTATTTTCTGAGTGTCCCAGTTCCACCCCAGTGAAGAAAATAGTAATGGGATGGACATAAAATTGGGCTTAACATAGAAGTCATTCCCTGAAACACTGAAAGATCAGGCTGGAGGGGAAAACAAGAAAGTTGGGAAAATAAGAGGGGTGGCGGGGATGAATTAGTTGGAGAGGTTGTAAGGAAGATAGACATTTTCTGCCCTTAAAATGCTTACATAATAACCTATATGTTATTTCAAAAGAATCAATGAAGGGTAATCCAGTAACTAATAAGGGCTATTAATCTGCAGGTAGAGAAATAGTGTGATATATATATATATTAGTTTTAATTTACATTCCAGGATAACTTGCTAATGATTGAAATAATTAATAAGGAATCCATATCCCAGAGATGTTTAGCTAGTATTTGAAAGACTAACCAGAACGACTAGATTTATCATTGATCCACACCAAGAGATTTGATAATTAGTATATGGATGTTAGAAATGATTCTTCATTCATGTGGCCAGTTGTGTTCAAAGTATACAGATTGGCAAAAAGAACTTCACAGTTACTTCTACACTTGCATGAATAGGAAATAAGAATCTAGCAATTCCAAGAGGCTATGCTGTTGAGAACATCTTGATCCCATGCCTGAAGACTCCATTGCATCACATGTCTAGACATTTTTGGAGGCGTCTGTCATCTGATCTTACCAGGAGGTTGGCAGAACCCTACAGAAAGAATATTGTTGCATCTGCCTTGAGTGAATCTTTCTTTCAAAGTGCTTGAAAGAACAAAGTTCAGGGATGTCACTGAATTTACAGAATAAGTTAATTACCTTTTTATCTTCCCCATTTTTTAGTATTGTGGTAAAATACACATAACATAAAATTTACCTTGTAAACCATTCTTGAATGTACAGTTTGGTGGTATTCAGTATATTCATAATGTGGTACCACCACCACCATATATCTCCAGAACTCTTCATCTTATAAAACTGAAACTCTGTAACCACTAAACAATAGAGAGTTATTCCCTGCCCTCAGCCACTTGCAATCACCATTCTACTTTCTGTCTCTAGGATTTTGTCTACTCTAAGTACCTCATGTAAATGGAATCATACAGTATTTGTCCTATTGTGACTGGCTTATTTCACTTAGCATAACATCTTCAAGGTTCCTCCATGATCAATCATGTGTCAGAATGTCCTTCCTTTTTAAGACTGTATGATATTCCATTCTCTTTTTTGTTGTTGTTGTTCCTACTTGATTTCTTGTATTTGCAGCTGTGGCAAATTTTGGTCTGAGACTTGCTTTCATTGTAAGAGTCCATTGTAAGGCTTTGATGGAGAAGAACAAAGATATGTATTGTCCTTACATATCTCTTTGAACCAGGCTATTGTTATTTACCAAAAGTACCTAATAATTAGGAATTATCAAATTGCCTTAGGGCAGTTCTCAACATTTAGGTTATAATATTTATCATCAACATCTTTCAGTGCTCAATTATTAAATCTCAGGATGATAAATCAATTCTCAGAAAATTATAGCCATATTTAGTGAACAATAGTTTTATGTTAAAGTAGGCAGTTTTCAGCAATAAAAATTCTTATTAAATTATTTGATTATTGATTTTATTCATTCATTTGAAGGTTTTTTAACAAATAATGTACTTCTAAATAATTCTCTTGAGTTTAATTTTAAATGGAGTCAGAGCTTGGATTCAGCCTTTAGAAATCTGACTGGCAAAGGTTTTTGGTTTCACATTAATTTTTTTACAGGTGTTCTCATAGCTTAAGTCAGGGGTTACAAAGGAAAAATTTGCTTATAAATGCTGTGTCTATTCCTAGGACAGTAACCTTTCATTTCTGCATTTATATTGCAATTGAGAAAGAGCCCAAGGAGGAGTTAAGAACAAATAAATGGAATTAAAAGAGATCAAATAGAAAATGTTGCCCCAAAGAATCAAACATGATAGGAACTTGAGACAAAAGACATAATCAAGAGCAGACTGATGAAATAAATTAGTGCCTACTGCAAAGTCTTTCTCTTGGGTCTAAGTGTAGTAAAATCATAATTTGAAAATGTAAATTAAATGATTTCAACTGTTTTCCAGTATTGGAAAAAATAATGCTTCCTCTGATAGAAGGTAGAATAACATATTTATGAAGAATTACCATGTGCCCTTTTAATAAACAGTACCTTATTTTTCAACTACTTACTCCTCAGCTCAATACTATGGAAGTATGACTTGGTTATTAATCATACAAAGTCATCATAGTGAGATAGTGGTATGAATGGTAGAAAGATAAAATGGGCACATTTAGAGGATGTACATTTTCTTATGTAGAAAAGGATCTAGAAAAAAGATAAGAGAGAACACAGAGCCCCTCCAGATGGGGCAGCAGTTTCCCATGGAGATTTTAGCTGTGGTTGATGCCACTGGTACAAAGTGAGGATTCCTCCAGCATGGAAACTTATACTTATGTTCTGTGCCTGTTTGCCCACCAGGTGGAGATGACAGGTGGAAAAGAACTCAAAGAAATTCCTAAGTGCATTTTGCAAAACCAGGTAATGTGTTTCCCAAGAGCATCTATCAATACAGTGCACTGAAGAAAATAGAGCTGCTACCATATTACAAACTTGGGAAGCCTCAATGGAAAAATTGAAGGGGCTAAGGGCTGAAGGTTGAATCAATCTCCAATGGCCAATGATTTATCAATCAGGCCTGTATAATTAAACACTCATAAAAACCCCAAAGGAGGATGTTTGGAGAGTTTCCACATTGGTGATCCAAACTGATTCCATGTGCCACCATGCCAGGCCCTAAACTTCATGAAGACAGAAGCTCTTCATCTGGCTCTTGCATTGTACTCTTTAATATCCTTTGTAATAAACCAGTAATATAGTGGGTAACCTGGTTTCCTGAGTTCTGTGAGCAGCTCTTGCAAATTAATTATACCCAAGAGGGTGCGTGGGAACCTTCAATCTATAGCCCGTTTGTGAGAAGTACAGGTAACAACCTCAACTTGCTCTTGGCATCTGAAGTGGAGGGCAGTGGGACTGAGCCCTTAACCTATGGAATCTGATGCTACCTCTGGGTAGATAGAGCCAGTACTGAGTTGAATTGTAAGATGGCCAGCTGATGTCTGATAATTGCTTGGTGGTGCAGGAAAACCCCCTCTTCTCACATCAGAATTGGGTACCAGAATCTCTACCAGGTAAGTTGACAGTGTGAAAACTCACCCTGCCACACACTTGAAACACAAGCACTTTTCACTATGTGTACTGAGGGATAGAAGGCTACAGAAAATAAAAAGAGTTGAGTATGTATGTGTAATATGCATGTAAATATACTATGTTAAGTATGTGTGCATATCAATTTTAGATGAGCAAAATTATCATTTCAAATTCCAGAACTAGAGCCATTTTTCCTGGGTCTCAAATCACCATTCTGAAACCACAGCTACCCGCCCCTGCAAATCCATACTATCTATGAAAAACAGATAACTATTATACTCTGAGGTCAAATATCAAACTAAAAATGTTAAGACCCCAAAGGGCTCAAATTGCCAGTGAAATTAGTCATTCTTTAAAAATATACTGTATTTTTCTCTGTTTTCCCCTAGTGACTTCCAAAGTAGCAAGTTGACATCCAAAAGCTGTTTTTAAAGGAACAGTCAATAGCTTTTCATTACAAAAAATATTCTAGCACAGAATAAGACCTATTTAAAGCACTTTTAAAAACCAAAGCCTCCTTGTCTTATAATAGTACCTGTATTATAGAAAACATCACTAATGAGAAGACAGGGAATTTAAAACTTACAGACATTCTTAAAAATACTCTGAACTTGCAAACTTTAATTCACACTTTAGATATTCTTAATAAGAAGAAAGCAAAAACATTAAGGTTTGTGCTTTTGGTAAGGATGAGGCACTTCTGAGTCCTGGTTATATTTGAATGTTTATCCTTTCCTCTAATCGCAGTAGCATAACACCCCTCTTCTAAGTAGAAATTTATGATTGTTTTAAAGTGGCAAGCAGCAATATTTAAATGCAAAAAAATTTTGAGGATCACGTGTATGACTTTAACATATCTGTGAATTTATGTAACAAGAAACATTTCAGATACCTTGTTGGTTCAATACATCAAGTATGTATAATTCATTATAAAATTTTTTTTCATCGAAAGGTTTTGGTGTTTAGAACTTTGGTTGTCTGGCCATCTCATTCTGCTCTAATTTACAGCAAAAATTTTGGGCAAGTCATATAAACTCTTTGGGGTTTAATAATCTCATCTGTCAACCTCTTTTTAGTATACATAAATATCTTTATACATATGTATTTTTCTGTGGAGAGAATTCACAACTTTCAATGACTTAAAGAAGTATGTGATACAAAAGGCAAAAAAAAAATTTTAATTACTGAGTTAACTAATTTTTAAGGCCTTATATTAAATGCTATTCATGTCTGCAAAGATTCCCTTTACTGGTCAGTCCACTTGTCTCAGCTGTTTTCAGTGTCCATGGATAGAACTCACAGATGCCCTCTTCTCTAAAGGAAAACTTTTGGGGAAATGGTAGCCACCTTGCCTGGGATACTATGCACACCACCACCCCAAATCCCCAACCAGGACAGGGCAGTCCTCAACAAATGACTAATTGGCATGTGGTCCTTGCCTCAAGTTGGAATCAATTCTGAGGTGCAATTTGAGCTCCAGAACTTCCCTGTGGGATCAGATTGAAGCGTATCTAGCTGAGAACACATTCTTGAGCAGCTCCCTCTCTACGCTCCTCCCGCCACTAGCCTTATCTTGTTTGCCTCTCCTCCTCAGAGCATTCACCCAAAATCACTTGAACAGGAATCTCTGTCTCAGGCTCTGTTCCAGGGAAATAGATTAAGACAGGCATCTTTGAGTTCTCACATTTTATGAGTCTAGGAGGTAGTTTTAGGATCAGACTCTAAGGATGGGTTTCTGTAGTTAGTTCATTCATTCTGGATTATTCTGGGGGTGGATAACAGTGAGGATGCTACCACTGATGGTAAGTGGAATTTGATAGTCCCTGGCATGCTGCAGTTGAATAGGTGCTAACACTTTATTTAGTTCACCATGGTGAACTGGAATGGGATATAGATGAAAAGGGGTCTACTACCTGATGTAATGTCTAGTGGGATTGAGCAATGCGGGGAAATAACTATAAGGACTGATGTTCAGTGGTTCTTGCTATGTGCCATTAATTTGTTTAAGAGAGATGACAAAGTGCGTATCTATTTATCAGCAATATAAAGCAAAGAGTTAGGGTAGGAAGGCCTCTTTGGCAACATTCAAGGAGACCCTTATTTCCTGCAGCCAGAGGACATGCCATGCTGAAGGCAAGGCTCAGGACCTAATTGTAAGAGTAGCAGAATTTCAGAGAAGATTGAATTCTCAACCCTGGCAAGTGTCTTACATTAAAGTCAGTGCCCTGTTAAGAGAGTGACCTTGAGTCTTGGGTGGAGGTGTGTGGGTAAATGCACATGAGACCCTTGAACTCCTAAATTCCCTTCAATGCTCTGCACCTGCAGAATTGCCCTACTCCCCTTGTTGGAAGATCACAGTCTATTTGCTTAAGGACTATGCAGAAGCTTCAAATGAGGTGAGTGCCTAACATAATCCCCACCCTCCTCAGAATCTTCCCTAGACTTATACTGGCCAGCAGAAAATCAAATCTTAGCAAATCCTGACTGGGGAGATGCTGGGTAAGGTAAAGAGAGGAGAGGAGTTATGTGTCCAAATTGCTGCAGCTCCTGGCCTACATTTATCAGTAGAAACCAGGACAGTATGCCTGAGAATCCTGAGGATGCTGAACCAAGAGGGGAGGAATATAAGTCTGGACATGGGACAGTTTGGTGATATGGAAGCACTCCCCTGTGATACATAAGTTAAACCCTTGGCAATAGTGCTGAGTGATTCTAATACATTTCTGGAATGACTCTTGGACATTTGGAAAGGGTGATGGCCAACACTAAGTGATGTAGAGATGCCAGAGCTGCTGTGGCAAACTGTTGAGAAGAAACCAAAAGTCTTATAGAGGTGGGAATGCTTGCCAGGTTGTAATATTTTTTTAAAAAATGGAAAAGCCAACAACGGTCCATGTCCTTTGGGAGGGCCCACATCAGAAGCAGGATCAGAAGCAGTTTGTGTTCACAGGAGATAGACAACTGTATACATACATGGTCAAGGCTATATTAATTCTTCTGCTCTCTGTCACAATATAGGTTAATAACAACAATATAGTGGCTTGGAGTGACTTCCACTTTAACACTTTTGTTTCTGGACCATGCATTCTACTTATTGGCGACGTCTTTGATTGAATATATAAACTGTCTTCTGAGGACAGTGCATCATCCTGACATGGCATCATTCCCAAGATGGTACTTAAGCTGTACCTTCAAGAAACCATTCTGTTGTTTTATCGTGAGTCAGAAAGTGAGAGATCCCTAAAACTTTCATGGATATGGGAGGCCCTGAATCTTTGTATAGTTTATCTTCCACCCTCTGGAGCACATATATTAAGATACAAGTTATCCACTTGCCTCATGTCTACCAGGTCCAATTAACATATCATCAATATAGTGAACACAGGGAACTCTACTCAATTCTGTAATGACCTGCATGGCAAAAGACCCTAAAAAAGAGTGGATATATGTATATGTATAACTGATTCACTTTGCTGTACAGGAGAAACTAACACAACATTGTAAATCAACTATACTCCAATAAAAATTTAAGAGAAGAATTTAAAAAAGGAAGGCACTTAGCATGAAGCCCATGCATTGACCCCCAGTGTCAGCCAATGACTGACTAGCTTGAAAATAGCAAAAGGGCCACTTTTGCCTTTATGTGGGAACAACACTGTAGCACAACTTGGACTCCAGACCATCTCTCTAGGATCAGGGTAAAGGTAGTCTTCAGTGGAGACTATATCCTTGCTTAGTGTTTTTTTTTTCCCCTTTCAATTCTGCTTCCTTCACTCACCTTCTTCTGAGATCACTCCCTGAAAAAGCAGAATAGAAATCCCTGTCTCAGGCTCTCCTTCCAGGGCAATGAACCTGTGTTAGTTATTGTCTAGTTCTAGCATTCTATGAGTCTCTGATTATAATATGTGGAGTAAAAGTAGTTAGGATTAGTTTACAGGTAGCTAAAGGGCAGGGAAGACCAGGGGAGACAAGAGCAGCAAACCAGTGCTGTTTAGCAGATAGCTTGATCAGGGTCTAGTATGGCAGCCATTTGAGGGGAATGGCAAGTGTGTAATGGGAAGCTGCAAAATTGCTTTGATTGAGCAGCTTCTGTGTGCCAGAGATACGGAGGAAGAGTGGGTGAGTGATCACAGTATAGATTACTGCATCTCAAGCTTTAATGGTCAAACAAGTTGCTCAGGGATTTTTTTAGATGCATATTCTGACTCTGTATTTCCAAGAAGTTCCCGGGTGACATCCTGCCTATTGATGCACAGACTACTGTTTGAGTAGTAAGCCTCTAGACCAAGAGTGCACAAGAGAAATATTAAGATATATGTGTGATTTAAATTTTTTCTAGCAGCCACATTAAATAAAGAAAACAAAATGAGTAAAGTTAATTTTATAATATAGTTCAAATTGACCCACTATACCCAAAATACTATCATTTCAACATACAATCAATATAAAAATTATAAATTAGATATATTATATATTTTTGTGCTGTCTTCAAAATCCAGTGTATATTTTATACTTGAGGGACATCTTAATTCATATCTAAATTTTTATCAGAAATATATATGTGTTTGTATTTCATAATGTTTACAGTTGAAAGTAGATTCATGCACTGAAGTTATTCTAAACATACTTAAAATTCCCCAATAGGTGAATCAAGTATTAGCTTTTAAATGTAAATTAATTAAAACTGAATGAATTTGTAAAAATCAGTTGCTCACTTACACTAATCACATTTGAAATGCTCAAGAGTCACATGAGGCCATGGTTTACCATATTAAATGGAGTAGTTGTGAGTCATGTGAGAAAGATAAGAAGAATGCTGATTGAAATGAGGAAAAAGGGGCCTGGGAAGTGGGCTTGAAGAGATTAAACACTGAGGGTTGAAGGGAGTATACTTAAAAAAAAATAAATCTAAGAAGTGATGGTTTCTTAGGGAGTAAATGACAGTGTCTGAGTGAATAATGGAAAAAGCACGTGTCTTTGACCATTTATGGCTAGAATTATTTTAACTTGTTCTGATAATTCAAAGCACCAATATCTGGTTTTCTGCTGTAGCAACCTGGACCCAAGCACTTGCCATCTTGGATTTTACTTAACCAAGTACTAGATATAGAATATTTCAGTGATTAAAAAAACATGATCCTCGGTGAAGAGGTACTACACCTGGGACCTGCACCATTCTCCACCAGTCTTCTTAGAGATAGGTATATTTGGACTCCTGGCTCTGGCTACAAAGATAAAAAGGCTTGTCATTTGAGAGGGGTGCCCCCTGTGACCAATACCAACAGGTTTCCTGACTTGGCTGGGATAATTTGCCTAATTCGTTGATTAGGTTCCTTAACAACCTATCTGTTCATTCCATGGGCCCCCAGTGTGGATCTCATTCTCTTAGACAAGACTGCCTCCCTCTCTTCCTGCCTCTTTCCTGCATCTTGATGAGGACACAGTCCTAACCAGCTCTCTGGCTCATCCTCTTCAGCTCAGACTCCTGGGGCCAGCTTGAACTGCCTAATCTGATTATCTGTCCGCTCTGAATTGCTGACCCAGTGTGGTGTCTATTTGCTGAGCTAGTGAAGGTTTGCTGCCCCCTTCTGGTGTGAATGCTCACTAAATACTATTTGTTTAATGAATTCTGGAAATGCATTATAATTGCATGTCTTGTCAAATGCAGTGTACAATAAAAAGCTGCATAATTTTAAAAAATTAACTACTGTTTATTGAGCAGCTTCTGTGTGCTAGAGATATTAGGCACTAGAGATACAGCAGTGAATGAGACAGACATAAATCTGCACCCTCGTGGAACAGACAGACAAGAAATATATCAACAAGTAAAATCTGTGGGAAATCAGGAATTATAAAAAAATATATATTAAATAAAGCTGAGAAGGGAAATAGCGAATGAGGGAAGGCATTAAAATTTCAGATAGGGCCAGGGAAGTTCTCCCTGAAACCTAAAGGACATGAGGGAAAAGAGAACAGTAAACACTGAGGCCAGAGGCTGCTTGGTGTGTTTGAGGAACATTAAGGAGGCCAGTGTGGCTGAAGCATCGGAGCAAAGTTACTGGGGGGGGAGAAGTAGGACATAGGTTAGAGAGGTAAGTGTGGAGGGGCAGGAGGGAGCAGATTACACGGGGCCTTGTAGGTAATTATACACACACACACACACACACACACACACAGACATATATCCACAAACACACACATATACATACAGTTGAACTTTGAACAACAGGTTTGAACTGTGCATGCATACTTTTATACAATTTTTTTTTCCTGTTTCTTTTTTTTTCTCACAGATTTTTTTCAATAGTAAATACTACAGTACTATATGATCTATGGTTGGTTGAGTCCACAGATGCAGAACTGTGTATATGGAGGATCAGCTCTAAGTTACACATGGATTTTCTTGACTGTAGGGAGGGTTGGTACCCCTAAAACCTGGGTTGTTCAAGGGTCAACTGTATAGGTACATACATATTTACATATATACATATATATTACTCTGAAACAGATTGGAAGCTAATGGAGAGTTTTGAATAGAGGGAAAATATGACTTGACATAGGTAAATAGATCACTGAGGATTATATGATGAATAGACAGAAGGGGTGGCAAGAGACAAGGTGTGAGACTTGTTAGGAGGCAAGGAGTAACAACAACTTGGACCAGCATGGCAGAGGGAGGTTGTGAGATATGGTCAAGTTCTGGGTATATTTGGAAGGCAGAAAATTTGCTGATGGAATGAATGAGGTGTGTGAAAGAGAGGTTTCTAGGGTAACTGGATGACTGAGGAAACAGACAGTTGGAGTTGGCATTCACTGAAATGGACAAGTCTAGGGGAAGAGCAGATTGGAGGAATAAATGTAGAGAGGAGAATAAGAATTATTATTTGGAAATGTTTGAGATGCCTACTGGGCATATACCAAACTGGAAATCAGAGGAGAAACCTAGGGTAATGATAAAATCTTTGGAGATACAGCCTATAGATGGTATTTAGAGCCATAACATTACATGAGATCAAATTAAGAACATTAATTCAATGTGTTGGAAGTTTTTGATAAAACTGAATTATCACTAGTAATGTGAACATGGCTCTGACTTCAGTGGTGCAGCTTTGAGATTTAAGTTCCCATTTTGCCATGTGATGTATGATGACTTTATTCTCTTATTACATTTCTCTATTTGAACTATTGTGAAACTGTCGTTCCTATAGCTTACTCTGTAGTTATCTGGTCTTCATGTGGCATGACTGTACCCTTTTATTTTATTTTATTATTTTTTTAGGAGATTGACATTTTTTTGTTTCTTTTGTTTTTTTTCCTTTGTGTGTGTGTGTGTCAATCTCTTTTTTTAAATTTTTAAATTAATTTAATTTATTTTTTTATACAGCAGGTTCTCATTAGTCATCAATTTTATACACATCAGTGTATACATGTCAATCCTAATCGCCCAATTCATCACACCACCACCCCCACCACCATTTTTCCCCCTTAGTGTCCATATGTTTATTCTCTACATCTGTGTCTCAATTTCTGCCCTGCAAACCGGTTCATCTGTACCATTTTTCTAGGTTCCACATATATGCGTTAATATACAATATTTGTTTTTCTCTTTCTGACTTACTTCACTCTGTATGACAGTCTCTAGATCCATCTATGTCTCAATAAATGACCCAATTTCATTCCTTTTTATGGCTGAGTAATATTCCATTGTATATATGTAGCACTTCTTCTTTATCCTTTCATCTGTCGATGGGCATTTAGGTTGCTTCCATGACCTGGCTATTATAAATAGTGCTGCAATGAACATTGGGGTGCATGTGTCTTTCTGAATTACGTTTTTCTCTGGGTATATGCCCAGTAGCGGGATTGCTGGATCATATGGTAATTCTATGTTTAGTTTTTTTTAAGGAACCTCCATACTGTTCTCCATAGTGGCTGTATCAATTTACATTCCTACCAACAGTGCAAGAGGGTTCCCTTTTCTCCACTCTCTCTCCAGCATTTGTTGTTTGTAGATTTTCTGATGATGCTCATTTTAACTGGTGTGAGGTGATACCTCATTGTAGTTTTGATTTGCATTTCTCTAATAATTAGTGATGTTGAGCAGCTTTTCATGTGCTTCTTGACCATCCGTATGTCTTCTTTGGAGAAATGTCTATTTAGGTCTTCTGCACATTTTTTGATTGGGTTGTTTGTTTTTTTAATATTGAGCTGCATGAGCTGTTTATATATTTTGGAGATTAATCTTTTGTCCGTTGATTCGTTTGCAAATATTTTCTCCCATTCTGCGGGTTGTCTTTTGGTCTTGTTTATGGTTTCCTTTGTTGTGCAAAAGCTTTGAAGTTTCATTAGATCCCATTTGTTTATTTTTGTTTTTATTTCCATTTCTCTATGAGGTGGATCCAAAAAGATATTGCTGTGATTTACATCAAAGAGTGTTCTTCCTATGTTTTCCTCTGAGAGTTTTATAGTGTCCAGTCTTACATTTAGGTCTCTAAGCAATTTTGAGTTTATTTTTGTGTATGGTGTTAGGGAGTGTTCAAATTTCATTCTTTTATATGTAGCTGTCCAGTTTTCCCAGCACCACTTACTGAAGAGACTGCCTTTTCTCCATTGTATATCCTTGCCTCCTTTGTCATAGATTAGTTGACCATAGGTGCGTGACTTTACCTCTGGGCTTTCTGTCTTGTTCCATTGATATGTGTTTCTGTTTTTGTGCCAGTACCATATTGTCTTCATTACTGTAGCTTTGTAATATAGTCTGAAGTCAGGGAGTCTGATTCCTCCAGCTCTGTTTTTTTCCCTCAAGACTGCTTTGTCTATTCAGGGTCTTTTGTGTTTCTGTACAAATTTTAAGATTTTTTGTTCTAGTTCCATAAAAAATGCCATTGGTAATTTGATAGGGATTGCATTGAATCTGTAGATTGCTTTGGGTAGTATATTCATTTTCACAATATTGATTCTTGCAATCCAAGAACATGGTATATCTCTCCATCTGTTTGTATTATCTTTAATTTCTTTCATCAGTGCCTTATAGTTTTCTGCATACAGGTCTTTTGTCTTCCTAGGTATTTTATTCTTATTGTTGCAATGGCAAATGGGAGTGTTTCCTTAATTTCTCTTTTAGATTTTTCATCATTATTATATAGGAATGCAAGAGATTTCTGTGCATTAATTTTGTATCCTGCAACTTTACCAAATTCATTGATACCTCTAGTAGTTTTCTGGTGGCATCTTTAGGATTCTCTATGTATAGTATCATGTCATCTGCAAACAGTGGCAGTCTTACTTCTTCTTTTCCAATTTGTATTCTTTTATTTCTTTTTCTTCTCTGATTGCCATGGCTAGGACTTCCAAAACTATGTTGAATAATACTTGTGAGAGTGGACATCCTTGTCTTACTCCCGATCTTAGAGGAAATGCTTTCAGTTTTTCACCATTGAAAATGATGTTTGCTATGGATTTGTTGTATATGGCCTTTATTATGTTGAGGTATGTTCCCTCTATGCCCACTTTCTGGAGAAGGTTTATCATAAATGGGTGTTGAATTTTGTCAAAAGCTTTTTCTGCATTTATTGACATGATAATATGGTTTTTATTCTTCAATTTGTTAATATGGTGTATCACATTGATTGATTTGCGTATATTGAAGAATCCTTGCATCCCTGGGATAAATCCCACTTGATCTTGGTGCATAATCCTTTTAATGTGTTGCTGGATTCTGTTTGCTAGTATTTTGTTGAGGCTTTTTGCATCTATATTCATCAGTGATATTGGTCTGTAATTTTCTTTTTTGGTAGTATCTTTGTCTGATTTTGGTATCAGGGTGATGGTGGCCTCATAGAATGAGTTTGAGAGTGTTCCTTCTCCACAATTTTTTGGAAGAGTTTGAGAAGGATGGGTGTTAGCTCTTTTCTAAATGTTTGATAGAATTCACCTGTTAAGCCATCTGGTCCTGGACTTTTGTTCGTTGGAGGTTTTTTTGTTTTTTGTTTTTTGTTTTTGCGATACACGGGCCTCTCACTGTTGTGGCCTGTCCCGTTGCAGAGCACAGGCTCCGGACGTGCAGGCTTAGCAGCCATGGCTCACGGGCCCAGCCGCTCCATGGCATGTGGGATCTTCCCGGACCAGGGCACGAACCCGTGTCTCCTGCATTGGCAGGCAGACTCTCAACCACTGCGCCACCAGGGAAGCCCTGTTGGAAGATTTTTAATCACAGTTTCAATTTCATTACTTGTGATTGGTCGGTTCATATTTTCTCTTTCTTCCTGGTTCAGTCTTGGAAGGTTATACCTTTCTAAGAATTTGTCCATTTCTTTCAGGTTGTCCATTTTATTGGCAGAGTTGCTTGTAGTAATATGTTAGGATGCTTTGTGTTTCTGCCGTTTCTGTTGTAACTTCTCTTTCTCATTTCTAATTTTATTGATTTGAGTCCTCTCCCTCTTTTTCTTGATGAGTCTGGCTAATGGTTTATCAATTTTATCTTCTCAAAGTCCCAGCATTTAGTTTAATTGATCTTTGCTATTGTTTTCTTTGTTTCTATTTCATTTATTTCTGCTCTGATCTTTATGATTTCTTTCCTTCTGCTAACTTTGGGTTTTGTTTGTTTTTCTTTCTCTAGTTCCTTTAGGTGTAAGGTTAGATTGTTTATTTGAGATTTTTCTTCTTACTTGAGGTAGGCTTGTATAGCTATAAACTTCCCTCTTAGAACTGCTTTTGCTGCACCCCATAGGTTTTGGATCATCGTGTTTTTTTTGTCATTTGTCTCTAGGTATGTTTTTATTTCATCTTTGATTTCTTCAGTGATCTCTTGGTTATTTAGTAGTGTATTGTTTAGCCTCCATGTGTTTGTGTTTTTTACGTTTTTTTCCCTGTAATTGATTTCTAATCTCATAGCTTTGTGGTCAGAAAAGATGCTTGATATGATTTCAATTTTCATAAATTTACTGAAGCTTGATTTGTGACCCAAGATGTGATCTATCGTGGAGAATGTTCTGTACACACTTGAGAAGAAAGTGTAATCTGCTGTTCCTGGATGGAATGTCCTATAAATATCAATTAAATCTATCTGGTCTATTGTGTCATTTAAAGCTTTTGTTTCCTTATTTATTTTCATTTTGGATGATCTGTCCATTGCTGTAAGTGAGGTGCTAATGTCCCCCAGTATTATTGTGTTACTGTCGATTTCCTCTTTTATAGCTGTTAGCAGTTGCCTTATGTATTGAGGTGCTCCCATGTTGAGTGCATATATAGTTATAATTGTTACACCTTCTTCTTGGATTGATCCTTGATCATTATGTAGTGTCCTTCCTTGTCTCTTGTAACATTCTTTATTTTAAAGTCTATTTTATCTGATATGAGTATTGCTACTCCAGCTTTCTTTTGATTTCCATTTGTATGGAATATCTTTTTCCATCCCTTCACTTTCAGTCTGTATGTGTCCCTAGGTCCGAACTGGGTCTCTTGTAGACAGCATATATATGGGTCATGTTTTTGTATCCATTCAGCAAGCCTGTGTCTTTTGCTTGGAGCATTTAATCCATTCACGTTTAAGGTAATTATCGATATGTAGGTTCCTATGACCATTTGCTTAATTGTTTTGGGTTTGTTTTTGTAGGTCCTTTTCTTCTCTTGTGTTTCCCAGTTAGGGAAGTTCATTTAGCATTTTTTGTAGAGCTGTTTTGGTGGTGCTGAATTCTCTTAGCTTTTGCTTGTCTGTAAAACTTTTGATTTCACCATCGAATCTGAATGAGATCCTTGTGGGTAGAGTAATCTTGGTTGTAGGTTCTTCCCTTTCATCACTTTAAGTATATCATGCCACTCCCTTCTGGCTTGCAGAGTTTCTGCTGAGAAATCAGCTGTTAACCTTATGGAAGTTCCCTTGTATGTTGTCATTTTTCCCTTGCTGCTTTCAATATCTTTGTCTTTAATTTTTGCCAATTTGATTACTGTGTGTCTCAGCATGTTTCTCCTTGGGTTTATCTTGTATGGGACTTGCTGAGCTTCCTGGACTTGGGTGGCTATTTCCTTTCCCATGTTAGGGAAGTTTTCGATGTAATCTGTTCAAACATTTTCTCTGGTCCTTTCTCTCTCTCTTCTCCTTCTGGGACCCCTATAATGTGAATGTTGTTGCATTTAATGTTGTCCCAGAGGTCTCTTAGGCTGTCTTCATTTCTTTTCATTCTCTTTTCTTTATTCTGTTCTGCAGCAGTGAATTCCACCATTCTGTCTTCCAGGTCACTTATCCGTTCTTCTGCCTCAGTTATTCTGCTATTGATTCCTTCTAGTGTATTTTTCATTTCAGTTACTGTATTGTTCATCTCTTGTGTTCTTTAACTCTTCTAGATCTTTGTTAAATATTTCTTGCATCTTCTGGATCTTTGCCTTCACTCTTTTTCTGATGTCCTGAATCATCTTCACTATCATTATTCTGAATTCTTTTTCTGGAAGGTTGCCTATGTCCACTTCATTTAGTTGTTTTTCTGGGGTTTTATCTTGTTCTTTCATCTGGTACATAGCCCTCTGACTTTTCATCTTGTCTATCTTTCTGTGAATGTGGTTTTTGTTCCACAGGCTGCATGATTGTAGTTCTTCTTGCTTCTGCTGTCTGCCCTCTGGTGGATGAGGCTATCTAAGAGTCTTGTGCAAGTTTCCTGATGGGAGGGACTGGTCTCTGTACCCTTTTATGAATTAATTCCATGTCTGACATTTTCTCCTTAGTTCAATCATAATTAAAATATCTGCTAGCAGTAACAGTTTGTGAGCATGAGTGCAAATACTGCCAGTGTTATGGAGTACCTGCCATGCCTTTCCCATCTCAGCATACTCCTATTCAACTAGAAAATTTCCATTTAGCCTTTAAGCCTCAGTTTATATGTCTTCCCCTCACCAGAAGCCCTTCTTGATGTCTCTGGGCAATGCCAAGTGCTCCCTTTTCTGTGTTTTCATGATGCCTCTCTTTACCTCTCTTATGGCCCTTGTGATGTAGCTAATCATTAGCTTTCATATCCCTTCAGTCATGTGATTGTAATGCCCTAGAGGGCAGGGACTGTATGTCACTCATTTTTTGTATGCTTGGTGACAATTACTATTATATAGTGAGTGCTCAATAAATATTAAATGAGTAAATAATATAATTAATGCTAAACAAAATGATGGGCTTTTCATTTTGGTCACTTTTATGTTACATAAATTAAAACAATATAATTTCAAAAGCTATTTCATAGGTGTCTTTATATAAAGGAGGAAAAGAGTTCTTTATTCCTCTCTGAGCTGTATAAGTAGTTGCCTGGGTTTATATTTCATTTGACATTAATTCTGCTGGCCACAGTACACTGCCTGAAGAGCTGTCAGACTTCTTCCTTCACTGCTGCTCTTTTGCATGTCTCACATCAAAGTGCTATATGGAAGTTTATTCATATTGAAGCTTTCTGGCTCCTTGCACTAGTTTGGAAGAAGGATCCATTTGGGAGATTAACTGTGTGGTTCCCTAATGTTGACTAAGTCTTTTCACCAAGAATTATTGCTGTGGTTTTCCTTGGCTTAACCCCACACCTGTTCCTAGACAATCACTGGCTCAGAAGTTTTGGTCCTTTATGTGCTTGTTTTAATCCAGTTTAAGTTTTGTTCCCATTTATTTTGCAAGCCTTTATGCAGCTGCTAAGTTATTTTTCTATTTAGGAAAGTGGCTTTAAAACCTCTTTATCCCAAGAAGTTTATATGGAAAACAGCAGCCATTCAAACCTCTACCCAGGCAAACAATCTTTAAACAAATACCAACTGAATACTTTTATGTGCCAGGAATTATTTTGGGTGGTAGAGACACAGTAGTGAATACAATAAAGTTCCTTGCTCCCTTGGCACATACTTTCCAGTAGATAGAAGATAGATAATAACGAATAAACAAGTATACCCGTTTACTTCATAGCATATAATTATCAGATTGTAATCTGAGCTCCCAATCTTATGGCTTCTGGTCAGGTTGTGAAAGCATTGGCTGGCGATCAGAGGGTGGAAAAATAGGTTGAGATATTTATTCCCCTCTCACTCTGTAACTAGCAGCATGGTTCTGGCGGTCCTGCATTACTCTACAGCCACAGCTCCTGTCAGATGGCACATCTGTGGGTCCAGCTCTTGACACTTCTGGTAACACTGATCACTACCTTGCCCCTTCAGGCCTGAGGGTGGCAACAGTTTTGTGCTATAATAGCCATACTGTGCACACCTCTATAAATAGAATATACTTTTAAGTCTCTTCATTTAAACCCGTTTGGGTGTGCCTTCTGTTTCCTGTGAAGACCATGAATGATACAGCAGGGATGTTAAAGGATAATCACCCACACACATAGATGCTCCTTCCATCCATTTCTATGGAGGAAGAATATTCTAGTCCTGTATCTTACACATCAGAAGTACTTAAATATATTTTGTTACTGATAACAAAAAATCTCTGAAAAATCTAATCTGGGGGCCCCAGAGCCCTTGGAAAATAGGATCACACAGATCTCATCCATTCTTTGAGGTTAGTTTTACCTATAATTTGGTTTCATGAACACAAACTATTATAGCTATGTACTACATTTCTTCAGATGAAACTGTCAAAAGATTTATACTCCAAAAACCTGGAAATCTCTTCATATTAAATAGAGAAGTAATATTTTAGGGAAATAGAGGCTTACTGATTTAAACAACATGAATATTATTGTAACTACCAGCGGTGAAACTGTATTTGCTATATGATTTACAGAATGGGGTAAAAGTGTTATCAAATTTATTCTTTTCTCTCCAAGGATATTAAACTCTGGCTACTTCTATGGCTACTAGAGAATCATGTACTCTGATGTCTAAGAACATAAAAGTAATCTAACACAATATTCTAAATAATAAAACATGAATTTCTATGATAAAATCTCCAGGAATTAGCTCTCCAGTTTTTGTCAGGATATTTTCAGTTTGTGAGATCTATCATACTACCTTATCATACTACCTTATAGGGGAATCTATTCCATTTGTGATACCTGTAAGTATTAGAAAACCCTTCCTTATATTCACCTCAAATCAACCTCTCTGTAACTTCCTTTTATTGATCCCAGTTCTGGTTTCACATAAGTGAAAATTACTCAAACCTGGGGTTAAAGAAAAAAAAAAAAAAGACTACCTGAAAGGATTGGATGTAACAGTGCCTACAAGGCCAGGAATAGTTCCTGTTCCCACCAGCCAGACTTTGGAAAACCTCCAAATAAAAAAGACAATGGGTAGAGTACACAGAAGGTTTTGCTTCTTGATGGGGAATAATGAACCCTACACTAAATAGTGCTCCATTCAACCAAATAAATCTTAAAGTAAGACCTGAAGGGAGCAAACTGTTTCCAAGCAGCTTAACTGAATCCTGGGGTGGGGGGAGGGGAACTCTCAAGAATATTTATGAAAGTAAAATATCCAGAATTTAACAAGGTAAAATTCATGTTTGGCCTCATGTTAAAGTTACCTGGCATGTAAAGAAACAGGAAAACAGAACCCATAAAGAGGAGATAAATCAATCAATTGGGACTGACACTGATATTAAAATTAGCAAAGACACTAAAATAGTTATTTTAACTGTATTCTTCAAGCTTGAAAAGTTAAATAGAAACATGAAAATATAAGAAACTAAAATCTAAATTCTACAGATGAAGTTTACAATGTGTGACATGAAAAATATACTAGATGGAATTATAATAGATTATACCCTGCAGGTAGAAAAAGTAGAGAAGTTCAAGAAATACCAATAGAATCCACAGAAAATGAAACACAGGGAGAAGTCAATTTAAAAAAATTAACAGAGGGTCTTGATCTGTGGCATAACTTTAAGTGGCCTAATATACATGTAATTGGAAAAGTATTTGAAGAAGTAATGGTCAACTTTTTTCTAAATTTGATGAAAACTATAAAACCATAGATATAAAACGGTCAATAAATCTCAGTCACAAGAAATAGAAGAAAACTACCACAAGGCACATCATAATTAAATTGCTTAATGCTAATAATCAAGAGAAAAAATTAAACGCATCCAGAGTAGACAAAAGCCAACAGCAGAGATAAAATAGAATCATGTAAACTATTCAATAACAAAAAGTCAGAGAAATAGGGAAAGGAAAATAAAAAACAGATGGGACAAAGGGAAAAGAAATAGCAAGGGGTCAGAATGGCCACCATCAAAAAAATCTACAAACAATAAATGTTGGAGAGGGTGTGAAGAAAAGGGAATCCTCTTGCACTGTTGGTGGGGATATAAATTGATACAGCCACTATGGAGAACAGTATGGAGGTTCCTTAAAAAAGTAAAAATAGAACTGCCATATGACCCAGCAATCCCACTACTGGACATATACCCTGAGAAAACCATAATTCAAAAAGAGACATGTACCACAGTGTTCACTGCAGCACTATTTACAATAGCCAGGACATGGAAGCAACCTATGTGTCCATCGACAGATGAGTGGATAAAGAAGGTGTGGAACTATATACAATGGAATATTACTCAGCCATAAAAGGAAACGAAATTGAGTTATTTGTAGTGAGTTGGATGGACCTAGTGTCTGTCACACAGAGTGAAGTAAGTCAGGAGAAGAAAAACAAATACCCTATGCTAACACATATATATGGAATCTAAAAAAAAAAAAAAAGTTTCTGATGAACCTAGGGGAAGGACAGGAATAAAGACACAGATGTAGAGAATGGACTTGAGGACATGGGTAGGGGGAAGGGTAAGCTGGGATGAAGTGACAGAGTAGCACTGACATATATACACTACCAAATGTAAAATAGATAGCTTGTGGGAAGCAGCTACATGGCACAGGGAGATCAGCTCGGTGCTCTGTGACCACCTAGAGGGGTGGGATAGGGAGGGTGGTAGGGAGGTGCAAGAGCAAGGGGATATGGGGATATATGTATACATATAGCTGATTCACTTTGTTATACAGCAGAAACTAATGCAACATTGTAAAGCAATTATACTCCAATAAAGATGTTAAAAAAAAAATAAAGGAGCACCTCTAAAAAAGGAAATAGCAAGATAATAAATTTAAACCTAACCATATCAATAATAATATTAAATATAAATGGTTTAAATCACTCATGGGCCAAAATATAAATCAAAAGAGAAATTAGAAAGTATTTTGAACTGAATGAAAATGAAAACACAACATATCAAATTTTGTGAGATGCTATTAGATCACTACTAGGAAGAGTTTTATAGCACTAAATATCAATATTAGAAAAGCAAAAAGTTCTCAAATCAATGACTTCAGTTACCATTTTAAGAAATAATATTTATCCCATTAGGATGGCTACTATAAAAAGAAAAAAAGAACAGAAAATAACAAGTGTTGGCAAGGATGTGGAGAAATTTGAACATTTGTGGGAGGCTAACGCACTGTTGGTGGGATTGTAAAATGTTACAAGCACTATAGAAAACAGTATAGAGGTTCCTCAAAAATTAACAATAGAATTACCATATGATCCAGTAATCCCATTTCTGAGTATACATCTAAAAGAACTGAGAACAGGGTTTCAAAGATATATTTGTACAACCATGTTGAAAGAAGTGCTATTCACAATAGCCAAGAGGTGGAAGCAACCTAAATGTTCATAGATGGATGAATGGACAAAAAAACGTGGTGTGTACATACAATGGAATATTATTCGGCCTTAAAAAGGAAAGAAATCTTGTCGTATGATACAACATGCATGCACCTTGAGGACATTATGCTAAGTGAAATAAGCCACTAAAAAAAGACAAATATTGTAGGATTCCATTTATATGAGGTATCTAAAGCAGTCAAATTCATAGAAACAGAAAGTAGAATGATGTTTACCAGTGGCTGCGGTGGGGGAAAGGGGGAGCTATTGTTTAATAAATACAGGGTTTCAGTTTTGCACAAAGAAAATATTCTGTATATCTGCTTCACAACAATGTGAATATACTGAATACTACTAAACTGTACACTTAAAAAAAAAACTAAATACAATGTGGGATCCTGAAATAGATACTGGAACAGAGAAAGAATATTGGTGGAAAAACAAGGAAACTTGAGAAGGCTTTTAGTTTAGTTAATAGTATTGCACTAATGTTACTTTCCTGATTTTGATCACTCTATCATGGTTATGAAAGGCATTCACATTAGGAGAAGCTGTGTAAAGGGTATATAGGAATCCTGTTTACAGTGTTTGCAACTTTGCATAAAATTATTTCAAAATAAAATGTTTACAAAATTTAAGAAGAGAAAGTGTAAAAGTAAGAGCAAATTAATTCCAAATTAAGCCAAAGAAAGGAAATAATATAAAACAGATCAGACACCAATGAAACAGCAAAACAGTATGGAAAATCAATGAAACCAAAAGCTGTTTGTTTCATTTTGTTTTGTTTTTCATTTCTTGGCTTTTTTAAAATTTTTATTGGAGTATAGTGGATTCACAATGTTGTGTTAGTTTCAGGTGTACAGCAAAGTGAATCTGTCACACATATACATAGATCCACTCTTTTTTTTTTTGCAGTACGTGGGCCTCTCACTGTTGTGGCCTCTCCCACTGCGGAGCACAGGCTCCGGACGTGCAGGCCCAGCGGCCATGGCTCACAGGCCCAGCCGCTCTGCGGCACGTGGGATCCTCCTGGACCGGGGCACGAACCCGTGTCCCCTGCATCGGCAGGCAGACTCTCAACCACTGTGCCACCAGCGAAGCCTCTATCCACTCTTTTTTAGATTCTTTTCCCATATAGGCCATTACAGAGTATTGAGTAGAGTTTTCTGTGCTATAAAAATCTGGTAAACTTGTAGGCAGACTGATGAGGCAAAAGAGAGAATACAGAATTTGCTAACGTCAGGAGTGAGAGAAATGATATCACCACAGATTCTACAGATATCAAAAGGATTGTAAGGGAATATTATGAATAATTTTATGCTATTAAATTCAAGAACATGGATGAAACAGACAAATTCCTTGAAAGACACAAAGTACCAAAGAGCAAAGACACAAGAAAAAACAGCCTGAGTAGCCTTATATTTATTACAGGAATTGAATTTGTCGATAAAAACATTGCAACAAAAAAACTTCTGGTCTGAATGGCTTCCTTGGTGAATTCTACTATATATTTATAAAAGCAATTTTATGCAAACTCTTCAAAAACATTAAAGGGAAGACAATACATCCTAAGTCATTCTATGAGGTCAGCACAATCCTGTTACCAAAATCAGACAAGAAAATAAATCCACAGACCAATATACTTTATGAACATAGGTGGAAAATTCTAAAAGAAATTTCAGCAATCAAATTCAATAATATATAAATCCCAAGTGGGGTTTATGCCAGGAACGGAAATTTGGTTTAACGTTCTAAAGTCAATGTAAAGACCCAGAATTGCCAAAGCAATCCTGAGGAATAAAAACAAAGCAGTGAGGCATAACTCTCCCAGACTTCAGGTAATGCTACAAGCTAACTAATCAAAACAGTGTGGTATTGGTACAAAACCAGACATAAAACCACACACCTACAGTTGATTAATCTTTGACAAAGGAGGCTAGAATATAAAATGTGAAAAAGACAGTCTTTTCAGCAAGTGGTGCTGGGAAAGTTGGACAGCTGCATGTAAATCAATGAAGTTAGAATACACCCTCACACTATGCACAAAAATAAACTTAAAATGGCTTAAAGAAGTAAACATAAGACATGACACCATAAAACTCCTAACAGAGAACATAGGCAAAACATTCTCTGACATAAATCATACCAATGTTTTCTTAGGTCAGTCTCCCAAGGCAATAGAAATAGAAGCAAAAGTAAACAAATGGGACCTAATCAAACTTACAAGGTTTTGCATAACAAAGGAAACCATAAAAAAAGAAAAGACAACCTACAGAATGGCAGAAAATATTCACAAATGATGTAACTGACAAGGGCTTAATCTCCAAAATATACAAACAGCTCATACAACAAAAAAGCAAACAACCCAACTGAAAAATGGGCAGAAGACCTTAGTAGACATTTCTCCAAAGGAGACATATATCAATAGATGGCCAGTGGGCACATGAAAATATGTTCAACATCACTAATTATTAGAGAAATACAAATCAAAACTACAATGAGGTACTAACTCACACCAGTCAGAATGGCCATCATTAAAAAGTCTACAAATAACAAATGCTGGAGAGGGTGTGGAGAAAAGGGAACCCTCTTACACTGTTGGTGAGAATGTAAGTTGGTGCAGCCACTATGGAAAATAGTATGGAGGTTCCTCAGAAAACTAAAAGTAGAGTTACCATATGATTCAGCAATTCCACTCCTGGGCATACCTCCGGACAAAACTATAATTCAAAAAGATACATGCATCCCTATGTTCATACCAGCACTGTTCACAATAGCCATAACATGGAAGCAATCTAAATGTCCATAGACAGATGAATGATAAAGAAGTTGTGGTACATATATACAATGGAATACTACTCAGCCATAAAAAGAACAAAAAATGCCATTTGCAGCAACATGGATGCAACTAGAGATTATCATACTAAGTGAAGACAGTCAGAAAAAGACAAATACAATAGGATATCACTTATATGTGGAATCTAAAATATGGCACAAATAAACCTATCTACAAAACACAAACAGACTCACAGACATAGAGAGCAGACTTGTGGTTGCCAAAGGGGAGGGGAGTAGGGAGAGGGATGGACTGGGAATTTGGGGTTGGTAGATGCAAACTATTATATTTAGAATGGATAAACAATAAGGTCCTACTGTATAGCACAAGGAACTATATCCAATCTCCTGGGATAAACCATAATGGAAAAGAATATTAAAAAGGGAATGTCTATATGTGTATAACTGAGTCACTTTGCTGTGCAGCAGAGATTGGCACAGCATTGTAAGTCAACTATACTTCAATAAAAAAATAAAGTCAATGTAATTCACCATATTAACAAACTAAAAGGAAAAAAACATGATCATCTCAACAAAGAAAACACATCTGACAGAATTCAATACCCATCTTTGAGAAAAATTATCAGCAAATTAAGAGCAGAAGGGGACTAGCTCAATATAATAAAGGGCATCTATGAAAAACACACACTAATCTCATACTTACTAGTGAGTTGAAGAATATTTTTTCCCTAAGATCAGAAAGGAGATAAGATGTCCATTCTCCCTGCTTTTATTTAGCAGTGACTGGAGATTCCACCTAGTAAAAGACAAGAAAAAGAAATGAAAAGAAGTAAAACTGTCTTGATTCACTGACACAATCATCTATAAAGAAAACCTGATGGAATCTATGAAAAATACTAGAATTAACAAGTGAGTTTGGCAAAATTATAGAATATAACATCAATGTGCAAAAAACTCTTGTATTTATCAATATATATAATAGCATGCAACAATCAGAAATTGAAATTTAAAAGACCAATACCGTTTATAATAGCTTCAAAATATATGACATACTTAGGGACAACTCTGATAAAAGACGTCAACAACCTGTACACTGAAGTTTACACATCATTGCTGAGAGAAATTTAAGAAGACTTGGACAAAATGGAGTTATACAGGTATACCCTTGTTTTACTGTGCCTTACTTTATTGCGCCTTGCAGATACTGATTTTTTTGCAAATTGAAGTTTCATGGCAACCCTTGTATTGAGCAAGTCTATGGGTGCCATGTTTCCAAAAGTATTTGCTCACTTCCTGTCTCTGTGTCACATTTTGGTAATTGTAATATTTTAAACTTTTTCATTATTATTATATTTGTTACAGTGATCTGTGATCAGCGATATTTGATATTACTATTGTAATTGTTTTGGAGTGTCACAAACTGCAGCCATATAAGATGGTGAACTTAATTGATAAAGGTTGTGTTCTGGCTGCTCCACCTACTGGCTGTTCCCTGATCTTTTCCTCTCCTTGGGCCTCCCTAAACCCTGAGACACAACAATATTGAAATTAGGCCAATTAATAGTCTTACAATGGCCACTAAGTATTCAAGTAGAAAGAAAGAGTCACATGTCTCACTTTAAATCAAAAGCTAGAGTAATTAAACTGAGTGAGGAAGGCAGGTCAAAAGCCAAGACAGGCTGAAAGCTAGGTCTCTTGCACCAAACAGTCAAGCTGAGAATGCAAAGGACAAGTTCTTGAAGGAAATGAAAAGTGCTATTCCAGTGAATACACAAATGATGAAAAAGCAAAGCAGCTTTGCTTTCTTTATTGCTGATACGGAGAAAATTTTAGCTGTCTGGATAGAAGTTCAAACCAGCCACACATCACCTTAAGCCAAAGCCTAATCCAGAGCAAGGCCCTAACTCTTTACTTCAATGAAGGCTGAGGGAGGTGAGGAAGCTGCAGAAGAAAAGTTTGAAGCTAGCAGAGGTTGGTTCATGAGGTTCAGGGAAAGAAGCTGTCTCCATAACATAAAAGTGCAAGGTGAAACAGCAAGTGCTGATATAGAAGCTGCAGCAAAAGTTATCCAGAAGATTTAGCTAAGATAATGAATGAAGGTGGCTACACTAAACAACACATCTTCAGTGCAGATGAAACAAACTTATACTGGAAGAAGATGCCATCTAGGACTTTCATAGCTAGAGAGGACAAGTTAATGCCTGGCTTCAAAGTTTCAAAGGACAGGCTGACTCTCTTGTTAAGGGCTAATGCATCTGTTGACTTTAAGTTGAAGCCAATGCTCATTTACCGTCCCCCAAATCCTAAGGTCCTTAAGAATTATGCTAATTCTACTCTGCCTGTGCTCTCTAAATGGAACAACAAAGCCTGGATGACAGCACATTTGTTTACAACATGGCGTATGAAATATTTTAAGCCCACTGTTGAGACCTATTGCTCAGAAACAAAGATTCCTTTCAAAATATTACTGCTCATTGCCAATGTACCTGGTCACCCAAAAGCTCTGATGGAGATGAACAATGACATTAAGGTTTTCATGCCTGCTAGCACAACACTCATTCTGTGCCCATGGATCAAAGAGTAATTTTGACTTTCAGGTCTAATATTTAAGAAATACATTTCATAAGGCCATAGCTGATAGATGGTGATTCTCCTAATGGATCTGGGCCAAGTCAACTGAAAGCTTCTAGAAAGGATTCACCATTCTAGATGTCATTAAGAACTTTTATAATCCACATAAAGAGGTCAAAATAGCAACATTAACAGGTGTTTGGAATAAGCTATTTTAACCCTCATGAATGACTTTGAGGGGTTCAGAACTTCAGTGGAGTAAGTCACTGCAAGTATGGAAATAGCAAGGGAGCTAGAATTAGAAGTGGAGCCTGAAGATGTGACTGAATTTCTGCAATCTTCTGATAAAACTTTAATGGATGAGGAGTTGCTTCTTATGGATGAGCAAAAGTAGTGGTTTCTTGTGATGGGAACTACTCCTGGTGAAGATGCTGTGAAGATTGTTGAAATAACAACAAAATATTTAAAATATTACATAAACTTTGCTGATAAAGCAGTGGCAAGATTTGAGAGGATTGACTCCAATTTTGAAAGAAGTTCTACTGTGAGTAAAATGGTATCAAACAGCATTCCATGTTAGAGAGAACTCATTTATGAAAGGAAGAGTTGGTCAATGCATTAAATTTTTAAATTAGACATAATGCTAATGCACACATAAGAGAGTATAGTAGAGTGTAAATATAGCTTTAATATTCACTGGGAAACCAAAACATTCATGCGACTTGCTTTATTGTGATATTCACTTTATTGCCGTGGTCTGAACTTGAACCTGCAATATCTATGAGGTATGTTTGTGCTGTGTTCATGGGATGAAAGACTCAAAGTTATTAAAATGTCATATCTCCCCAAATTGGTCTATAGTTCTAAAGAAATCTCAGTGAAACTTTTTTGTTTAATTTACAATCGGATTCTAAAATCTATATGGAAATGCAAAGGTACTAAAATAGACAAAACAACTTTGAAAAAGATGAACAAGTTTGAGGATTAATACTACATGACTTCAACAGTTATAATAAAGTTACAGTAACCAAAACATAACGATATTGCCACAAAGATAAATGAATCAGAATAGGCACACACAAAAATGGAATACAAATTTTCAACAAAGGTACAAAGGCAATTCAGTGGAGAAAATAATTATGTTTTTAACAAATGTTACTAGAAGAATTGGATAGCCATATTTAAAAAATGAACTTGGATTCTTACTTTGCATCATATAGATGTATACACTAAAACTCTGAAACTTATATAATAAAACAGGCAAAAAACTTTGTGACCTTGAGTTATGCAAAGATTTCTTATATATAACACCAAAAATATGATTAATACAAGAATAGGGCTTCCCTGGTGGCGCAGTGGTTGAGAGTCTGCCTGCCAACGCAGGGGACACAGGTTTGAGCCCTGGTCTGGGAAGATCCCACATGCCACGGAGCAGCTAGTCCCGTGAGCCACAACTACTGAGTCTGCACATCTGGAGCCTTGCTCCACAACAAGAGAGGCCGCGATAGTGAAGAGGCCCGCACACCGCAATGAAGAGTGGCCCCCGCTTGCCGCAACTGGAGAAAGCCCTCGCACAGAAACGAAGACCCAACACAGCCAAAAATAAATAAATAAAATAATTATTCTTAAAAAAAAAAAGAATATATTGACAAATACAATTTCATCAAAATTAAAAACTTCTGCCCTTCAAAATACACTGTTAAGAGAATAAAAAGATAAGACACAGACTAGGAGAAAATATTTGTTAATCTTATGTATGATAAAAAAAACTTGTGTCCATGATATATAAAGAACTCTCAAAACTCAATAATAAGAAAACAAAAACCTAAAAAGAAAATGAACAAAATATTTGAATGGATGCTTCAGCAAAGAAGATATATAAATGGTAAATTAGCACATGAAAAGATAATCAACATTATTAGTCACTAGAGAGATGTAATTACAACCACAATGAAATACCATTATATACCTATTAGAATGGCTAAGATTGAAAAGACTGACCATACCAAGTATTGGTATGTGGATAAACTGAAACTCTCATATGCTGCTGGTTGTAATGTAAAAAAATATAACCACCTTGGAAAACAATTTTACAGTTTCCTTTAAAGTTAAGCATATATGAACTATATGATCTAGCCACTCCCCTTCTAGATCAAGAGATATGAAAACACAGATCAATACAAAGATTTGAATCAAATGTTCCCAGTACCTTTATCTGTAATAGCCTCAAACTAAAAGCAACCTAACATCTGGCTGTGCATAAACAAATTGTGGTATATCCATATACTGGACTACTATCCTGCAGTAAAAAGGAATGAAGTAAAAAAAAGGAATGAACCACTGATACGTGTTACAATATGAGTGAATCTCAAAATGACTTTGCTGAGTGAAAGAAGCCAGGCGTAGAGAGTAATAGCATATAATTGCACTTATATAAATTCTGGGATATTCAAACTAAATTTTATGACAGAAAGCATATCAGTATTTGTCAGGGAAGGGATGGAATGGGAGTATTCTGGGAGAATTAAGAGGGAAGAATCACAAAGAGACATGAAGAATCTTTTAGGTTCACTTTCTAGATTGTGGTGATGGTTCTACAGGTGCTTACATTTGTCAAAACTTATCAAATTCTATACTTTATAGATGTGCAGTTTCTTGTATGCCAGTTATATCTCAATAAAGCTGTTAAAATATCTTCATAAGTAAAAGGATGGTGCAGATCTATTTCCTAGACTATTTGTTTCCTCTAACTTTAGAGAAATAAAAGTTAGCAAAGCAAGGTTCAGAATGGTTAAAGATATCTTTTATAAAAAAACACAAAATTCACTCAATTTGTTCATTTACTTATCAAGCATTTATTGTTATAAATGTTTTTAGGCACTGTAAGACTCAACACTTATGAAACTTTGAAGGCAGTTCTGGATATTATTTTATACTGTCTTTGTATCATTTTTATAAACTGCTTTCAAAAGAAAACTTTCATTTCCATACCAGTTGGATGATCTGTAATAAACTCCTGCAATGTTTTGACTTGTATTTATTTCTTCTTTTGTCTAGAGGAATGTATGGTTTCATTCATTAAGCTGGTTGACTGATCACCTGTTAATGTGAATAAAGATATGTATGGGTTGCTTCAAACAATGTTATAGGTTCTACTAACCCATGTCAGAAGGAACCACTTGTTTTGTTTTTAATTAAGTCCTCTTAAATCTTCCCACCTTACAGAACCATCACATAGGTCCCTGACTATCCTAAGGTGATTATCAGGACCACACTCCTACCTCTGTCAATTAAAGGGACAAAACTCTGACCATAATATTTACAAAAGCAGCAAGGACCCTGGATGCACTATCCTTCTTACTTCCTATAAGAAGAGAAGTGAGAGGGAGGGAAGAGAATTAAAGTGGCTAATGTTGACAAGAGAATAAATAATGGTGCACATTCCAAATAGTATGATCTATCTCTCCTCTATTGGACAGCTGCTGTCTACAATGTATTTTTGTTCTTGAAGTTTCTGTTCTTACTTCTTATCTTCTGGCAGAAATGGCTAGAGTAGGACACAAGCAAGGCTCCATCCTATTTGCAGGCTTTGATTGAAGACCTCTCTATTTCACAGTCCCTAAACAAATTCAGTTTTCCCCATTAATTCCCTATTTTCTTCTGGTTGAATCTTCTATTTACTGAATACTTAGACTCATCTGATAAGCCACGGAAACATAGAATTCTAGCATTGAAAAGACCTCAGATTATCTAGTAAGGTGGTTCCAAGTTTCCCAACGTTGGTGTACACAGGCTCCCACTCCCAGACATTCTGAGTAATTGATATGGGTGTGATCTAGTGGTTGGAATTTTTAAAAAGCTCTCCAAGTGATTGTAATGTGCAGCAAAGTTTAGAAGGCACTAATTTGGTACTAATCTCTATCTTTTTTTAGGGCATAGAGCTAGTAGGTGGCCAAGCCAGGACTTGAAAGAGGATCAGTTGCTACTTGGGCCAATGCACTTTCCACTGCTCTAATATTGTGTTCCTTGTTAAGGTAATAGCACCAAATGAGAGTAAGGGTAAAAATCAGAGCACTGCTTGAGACTTCATTAAGGTATGTGGTACACTTAATGTGCACTAAACAATGAAGATTAAGATGGGCCATTCAAAAAGAAAAAGTTTAGTAATAGTGAACTATTTTAATATGATAGAGTATTCATGACATGATCTAATTGCTACCAATAAACTACTGGTGAAATGACAGCAAGTCTTTAGTAGGCTAACATGCAGTTCTTCATATTGGATCATTAAAGGGTAGATTGGAATGATTTGTATTTTTATAGGATGACCTATCTGTTAATATCAATTATGTAAACTAGAAAGAAAATTATGTTTTTAGAGGCACTTGAGTAAATTTTTCTCCATTCTGTTGATCAAGAAATAATTTTTTAGAAATGTGTGGATGTTTAGCATACCCAGAGTAGCAATAGGGAGGTCATAAGCTAATAACACAATAACGGTTTGAGATAACAGAACACCAAATAAAACTATAACCATAAAGGTATGTTACAGCTTTTGGTCTCAATACTATCATTAATAATTGACTACTTGACCTCATTGTTGAACATGCCAAAGAGATGAAGATACCGAGGCCTTCAATGTCCTTGAGTTCAGCACAGTCTGTTGACACCTCTTAAGGTAGTCATCAATTCCCTCAGCGTTCTCCTCTGTTTTTCTTTGTTATTATTTTTATTAACAGCACTTTGGCTATAAACTCAGGCAGTAGTCCTGCACATACGTTGCTACCATAGTCTTTATTAAAATTTGCATATGAAGGAATACACAATGTTTAGAAATATTCTGGAATTTCTAGAACGGCATTAATTTCTAATATACCCTTCCAGAAATACATCGTGTGCTCATCTGGGGTTGGGAAAATATAATCTGCTTGCTTATGTGGAGACAAATGAAGCCTAAATTGGGCTCTTGAAGAGTTTTCTGGAAGCTTGGATGCAAGTAGCATTCTTTCTGCTGGAGCAGAACTTTCCATGCTCCAGCCTTTGGGGTGCATTTAGGGATTCTGAAGCTGCTCCATGAGGCCAGGCTCCTGAACCTGTGTCCCACTGCAGGGCAGAGTAAGAGGCTGCCGAGGAGACAGCCAAGGTGTGGCACCAGGTGTATTTCATGGGTTGTCTTTCCTAATGCAGTTATTGGGCACTTTGAGCAAGTTCCTTGGAAGAGTTATGTAGCTTCGTTGCTGCCAGCACATCACAGTTCTATGGTGAACGCCCTCTGGAGTTCCCTCTGAGTAAATGTCACTGAGCTGTGCAGATGTGGAGGGAGCTGGAAGCTGTCTGGGAGAGGAGACAGTCAGAACTGGTGACAGGAGCTGCTGTTCCTCAGAGTGGTCCTCCTGGAGGAGTCAGTACCTTTGGGAGCTGCTTCAGAGGACTCGCCACAGGGTCTCCATAGGAAGCTCTGCTAGGGGTAAGGCTTGTTTTCCTGTCAATACAAATGGGTAAGTCGAGAACGACCATTCATGGCCCATATCTGCTCTGATTGGCTAGGTATCCTTGGGGTGTTTTGTTAGACTGCAGTAGTAATTGGAATAATGGTGGACACATTGGTTTGTCTGTTTGGGAAAATGTCCTCCTTTTTTGACAACTCCCTCAATACAACCAGCAAGCTGTCAATCAAGGTACTTCCCCTTTGGATATCTGAACTAGTATAAAGATGGGAAATGGCTTACACTGGATATATCATAATAATACGTCCCCTTTGCTAATGTGACTGGACCAAGGGATGGCACATGACCTGACTAGGGACAGGCTGGGTCCATTCCTATAAATTTAATTAGAGCTGGAGGGAAAAAAAATTTTGCCTGTTAGTCTAGAAAGTAGCCTGTAGCCACATTCCCACGGTATGGAGAAAGCCTTCCTGCAGCAGGGAAGAACAAAGCTGCACAAAAAAGAGCCCAGGGAGGAGAGAAGGGGGGAGAGAATTGATCTTACTGGGGACTCTGGTTCCAGTCACCAAGTTAATCTTGACTTCCCTGGTCCTGCAGCTCTTCCTTCATTTCTGAAAGCTATCTTGATATCCTTTCAATAAATTATTTTGTATAACCTAGTTTGACCTAGGCTTCTGTCACTTGTAATCTGTGAGAACCTCAACAAAGAGTTTGAATTTTACCCTCAACCTCAGAGATCCTTGAGAGGGTGTAATTCTGAAAAAGGTAGCCGTTTGGGACCAAAGGGAAAATAACAAGAGTACATTGGGGAAAAGCATTTTAAAATAACAAAGAATTAATTCTTGTTAAATAAGGAGTCAAAGACAGGTACACATACCAAAGAGAAGATAGTAATTAATTAACAAATCTATCTCAGTGATGGAAAAGTAAATTCCTCCTGAAGTTATGAGTTATTAGTCTCAAATGTTATGCTGTATTTCCTGAGTCACTGCTACGCATCCTTTGCCACCCCTCAACCTTGCCCCCAGGCCATTATTAATAATGTACAATTTTAGGGCTGTGACAAAGTTAATATCATTGTTTAGAATCTAGCTGAAATATTTGATGTGAATTAACAGATGATTATGTAGAGGGCATTAATATGACAGAAAATCAATACCCACAATGAAAACATGGAATACTACTTAATCCTCAATACCAAATCAGTAAGAAATAAAAATACAACAAAGAAATAATCTAGTGATTTTAAAGAACCAATTTAAAAAGAATGAAGCTTAAGCAAAAAAAAAAGTAAGAAAATTGGCATTATGTAAAATCCTATTAAAACATTTTTTGATGTTGCTTTTGGAAAGAAAATGACCCATCCATAAATATTACATAGGCTCTGGACATTGTTTACTATTTGTGTCATGCTTTAAAATTTGTCTTACCATGGGAATATTAACTAATAAGATAACATTTCTGGTAAAGGGTAGTTTGGGATGTTTGGTAAAGGGACAATAACATTTGGATTATCTGTCAGATAAAGGCAATCATTTAGAAGGATGCCTCCAAAAATTGAGTTGTTAAACATTTCAAAGTTCAGAAATGTTAACAAATTACACACTTTTGTCTTGATTTTATTGATGACTATCCTTTATAGGTATGTGTGTTCAATGTGATGGTCCAGCCTCTTTTTGTTAGCTATCAATAGGATTCCTGTCTTAACTCTTACCCGCTTCCCAGGGATCTCTTAGACTGTTCTCCTCTCCTTATTTGTACCTAAATATATATTTATGGAGCAAAAAGTAATTTAATCAAAACCTTAACAAAATATAATTAAGAAGATAAGTTGTAGGATTGTAAAAGTTTAGAACTGAACTGTAAAAGTTTAGGATGTTAAAGCTCATCTGGTTCAATGACCTTATTTTATAGGTAAGGAAATAAGACACAAGGAGATTAATTAATTTGTGACTCAAGGTTATGTTTGCTGCTAAGAAAAAAAAATGTTCCCAAACTAAATATAAATGATTCTTAGGTTATCCATCTTTTTGGTGTTTTTATGCCTCAGGTTTTCTTTCTTACACTTTTTAAACCTAAGTCTCTTTGAATGGTTCTCTATTTAATTTATTGAGTGATATGGTCTACTTCAGTGATTCTTAAAGTGTAGTCCCTGGACTAGCAGCATCAGTAGCACCTGGAAACTGAATAGAAATGCTAATTCACAAGCCCACCCCAGATCTGGTGAACCAGAGACTCTGCTGGTGGGGTCTGGTAATCTGTGTTTTAACAAGCCCTCAGGTTATTCTGATGTGCCAGGCTTGTAGAATGACATCTGTTCTGAGTGTTAGGAAACTGAGGTCTTAGTTGAGGTTCTGTACCTAACTGGTGACTACTGGCAACTCACTTAACTTAAAGCAAGTCTATTATTCTTTTTCCCTTTCCTAAAACCCTCTAATGCTCCCCTATAGGCTACAGAACACAGTTTAAACCTTCTAGCCCTATGTAAACTGATCCCCTCTACTTCCACAAATTTCCACTGCTTCCTCAACCTTTGTCTCCATCAGTATCAATCTTTCTGTTCCATTATCCCTGTTGTTTCTCTACCAGGAATGCTCTTCCTTCCCCGTTCACCTGACTTGGCTTCTTTATGAATCAGACTAGAGGTCCAAGACTTTTAGGAAGTCTTCTTTGGCTTCTTCCCAGGATAGGGTCTATGTCTACTTTACTGTTTTCATAATATTCTATGCACATGACATCATTGAGAGATGAAAATATGTAGGTATTAACTAGTTGAAGGGGGACAAAATAGCTTCCCACATGAGAGAATGGCTTGTGCAAAGGTCCTGTGCTGGGAGTGAGCATGGTACAAACGAGGGGCTGAAAGAGGGCCTGTGTGATTGGACCGGACAGAATGAGAGGAAGCAGAGTGGTACAAAGTGAGGCTGGAGATATGGGTAGGGGCCAAGTCATGCAGCATTGTAGGAAACAACAGGGAGATTTGTCTTTATCCTAAGACCTAGGAAAATATGGTTATGATTTGGGTAAAGAATAAATGTAATAAGATTTGCATTTTTTAAACATCTTTATTAGATTTTCATTTTAAGAGTATCAATTTGGCAACTGTTTGAGGCTAGCAAGAGCAGATGTTCAGCAACCATTTACATAACCATTGCAGTAATGCAAGGAAGAGAGGATTGTAGGTAGGACTTCTCATGTTGTTGGTAGTGGAAATGGGGAGAGGAGGATGGATTCATGAGGAGATTTTTAGGATTTGGAGATGGCTGGTTAGGACGGGTGAGGAGAGGGAGGGGCGACGGATGACGTCAAGGCTTTTGGTTTGCATAAGCAGTGTGTTCAGCCATTTATTTGGGGAATGTTGAAAGAAGAGCAAGTTTTGGGAGAAAGGTTATGGAGATCAGGAATTTCAGGCAATGTCAAGGTCAGTAGTCAAACTCAGAGGGAGGTCAGGGATGAATATAAAAATTTGGGGTCATCTGCTCCAAGGTGATCTTTATGAGACAAGTTTTATTGGATTGGTGGAGATGGAAGCCAGTTTGTAATGGACTAAGTAACAAGTGGAAAGTGATTAAGTAGAATTGGGAAGTTTTGTTAGACGTCTTGAGAAGTGAGAATATGAAAGAAAGGGGAATACTACGGGGGTTGCTGAAATGGGGAGTGTAGACAAATTAGGGTTTTATGTTTATTAGAGACTTGACTGTATCTAAAAACTGATGAGAAAGACTTTGTTGAGGGGGAGAGGATGAATATATAAAGAGAAGAAGTAATGATTGTGAGTTTCTCTGGAGAGTAGAAAGTGATGAAGTCCAAAGCTTCAGTGAAGGGATGAACTTTATGATAAGGTTGAGACAGCTCCACTATTGCTACGTTGCCCAAGGTGGGTATGTAAGTTTGGTAAGCAAAACGTTGGGGAGTTCCCATCCAAAATTTTATATTCTCTCAGTAAAGTTAAAGGCTCAGTCAATATACTGACTCTGAAGGTCTTACAAACCTTCATTCTGCTTGTTAGCATATAGAGATCACTTCGTATGCAGAATGATGCAGTGGGGAGAACATGGGATTTGACAATAGTTGATTTGAGTTCAAGTTTCATCTCTGCTCTTAGGAACACCTGGACCATGGTCATCTTCCTCAACTTATTTTACTCAATTTCATTTCCTCATTAGTAAACTATCCTCTTATCTTACAGGGTTATTGTAAAGAGTCAGTGTAAATGATGAAACTGCACAAATGTTAGTTATTTTAGTACAGCAGTGTCTATGGTCACAGAATTTTAGAGCTTTAAGTTTCCTTATGGGTGTCTAGTCTAAGAACAACTCCCTGATAATGGTTACAAAGGAACTGAGGCCCAGAGCATCAGGGTTAGGATGGGAACGAAATATCCCATCCATTATGCTCTTCCCACTATTTCAGGTTGTTCAGTGTAGCCTTTGGAAGAACTGGTTTATGCAGTTACTTTTTGTTTTGTCTTCTTAAATTCTTTTTATCTTTTCTATTATATCTATTTTCCCAACAGAATTTAAAGGAACTTTTAATAAACAGATTGTTTTCTTTTATTCCAGGTAGATGTAGCTTTAAAGTCAGTATCTAGCATCTGATAAATATTGGTTACGACTGCCAGATTTACACTGCCAAATAAGGCTCTCATTTAAATACTCTGAACAAATGTAACATGCATCTCTGTCCCTATGTATGCTCAAAGCATGACAAGTTTATTATGGACAATGAATGTCCTTGCACCTCTTTGAAGCTATCTTTAAGAAGGTGATAAATAAAAAGATATTTACTGTTACTTTCACCTTCCACTCAACGTCCACTGATGGAAACGGACAGCAATCATTCAATTAATTCTCTTGGATTATTTCTGCAACATTTGTTTTAGACATCACTCATCACTTTTGTTCCCACCAGTCAGTGCTCCTTGTTGTGCTTAGAGAATATTTTATGCTTCATATCTTTTGCTTCATGTTGAGGTTTAATGATCCTCTTTCTTCTTTACTGTCCCTTTGATATATTATTGTCATTAGAATAGAAGGGTAGGGTTGAAGAGATTTTTTTGAACCAAGTCTAAGATTTCTAAAACTTGTAGTTTTCTTTTTTTTTAATCAGAATTTATGATTAAAAATATGGCTAGGAGTCTTGAGAGATGTATTTATGAAACAGGTATGGATTTGAGGTGAATAACATTTTTGTTTGGGTAGAATATTTAAAAAAACACCTTTACGTTTGAAAAATTCTTGGATTCTGCATGAAATAGTTAACTAAAATGGGCCTTCCAATTTCAACAATTTTAAACTGACAAAACAAGATGAGCAATTTTCTATGAGACTAAGCCACTGACTGAAACCTGAAGAGCCTATAATACTCTTTCTAAAAAATAAATATAAGAAACAGAATTATCCTCAAGGGTTACTGGATAAATGCTTGATGGTCCTCTGAATACATTAAGGAGGTATTATAGTTGGAGCTTGTCAAAAACGTAATTCAGATGAATGCTGTGAAATAGGATCTGGATACCTGGTAAGAACCATTTTCTCTTTCAAAGATCTTGGCAACACTTCCTAGTAGTGATTCTATTTGCATCAGTAAGATGTTTCCACTGGAAAAGCACTGTAGCATCATCCTTGAGTTGTATACCATTGATTGCTTTATAGATAAGAATCTCTTATAGTGTGATACTATTGATTCGACAGTAATTAAGCACTCTTTGGATGAGGTATAAGACAGACTGACTTCTTTAGGAAAATGACTCAGTAGTGAATGGTTTTAGAAAGAGATTTCACTCTATTTGCATCTGACAGATGTAAAAAGTAGTTGCCAAAATTTCTTGATGAAATGAAAGTAGGCTGTTAGCACAATGTAAGCCAGGACACATCTTCTAATCAAGGTCTGGAATCTAGTTTAGGCATCTCCTCTGGCCTTCAGAGAAGGACGAAACCTTCCACAGTTGATAAGAATTGATTCTGTTTCCACAGTCCCTCAGGTAACCCATTTCATCGTGTAACAATATATGCTCTGAATCTATCCCATTATCCTCTAAAGCCTTCTTCTGAGTTCTGGTCTCTGAAAAAGGACCAGCTGGTCATCATTTACTTTTTATTTATTGATGTTAAAAATCTTTATTGCCATCTCTTTTCTCAGCTGATCAATCCAAATTTATGTAACCTTTTCACATAGGGCTTGATTTTCTCACCCCTGGACTCACCCTAATGATCTCCCTAAAATTCTCTCCAGATTCTTACTGCCCTTGGATGTAATAACTTAATGAGGTCGTCCTGATACTACAGGAACTCTGGTTCTTTAGTCCCCAAGCCTCAGCCTGCTCATTATCCTACAGCCGCCCACTGCTCACCTTCCTAATAGTGTTGTTCTCAGATCTCTATTCTCACCTGTGCCTGGAGAGCAATGCACATAACAATCCCCAGCAGGGCTGCCTTATGAGTGGGGGTAGAGATATGATTCCAGGCCTTAACAAGAAGGCCTTCCATTGCCTATTTATCCCCTGGAGTCTGCTCTTTCTTTCATAGGAGGTAAGGCCCTAAGTTCAGTTATATAATGTTTTTAATGAAATATATTGCAAGAGAGATAAGACAGTGACAACTTTATTTGCATAAAATTATAAAAACCTAATATAAGACCCAGAGATCATGCTACATAATGATTGGAAGGGGAGGGTGCATGAATATCCTGGTGGAGTACAATAGGGCTAGGACAAAAGTCAAATGTGACTCTGCTTATTCCATTCCATTATCACTTTTGATTAGAATTGGTTATGGTCCTTGGAAGTACTGGGTAGTAAAGGGGTGCCTTCTTGAGTTCTCAATAAGAGTTGAACTATCCTTTGCTTAGGTCTAGCTCTCAGTGTATTACTTCTTGATCTATCTTAAGCTCACTAATTCTTTCCTTGGCCATGTCATATACTAGTGATCCTGTCAAAGGCAGTGATCATTTCTGTTCTTAATTATTCCTTTGTGTTTTTAATTTCTAGCGTTTCCTTTTGATTTTGTCTTAGGGTTTCCATCTCTTTGCTTATATTACCCATCTCTTCTTGCATATTATCTACTCTTTCCATTAGCGCCTTTAACATATTAATCATAGTTATTTTAAATTATCTTTTTGATAATTCCAACATCTGCGACATAAGAGAGTTTTATTTTTGTGATTGCTCTGTTTCTTCAGATTGAGCTTTTTCCTTGCATTTTGTCATGCCCTGTAACTTTTTTTGTCGAAAGCCAGATGTGTTTGTATAGGGAATAGGAAATGACATCCTTTAATGTGAAGATTTGTGATAAGCTGGCTAGGAACTGAACTGTGTTTAATGTTTGCTGTAGCTGCAGGTGCCAGTGTCTTGAAATTCCTCTAGTGTCCTTGTTTTGTCTCCTCTTGACTTTGGGCTTCCCTCAGCACTCCTCCTCAGAGAGTCTGCGTCTTGCAGTTCTTTGAGCTATAATCCACTGTAGTTATACTGGAGCCCTCTTGGTGTGCTGGTAAAATGTAGCATTCTATAATATGATTAGTGGACCTGTGTCTCAGGTCTGTGATCTTCATAATTACTTTCCCATGGTATAGCTTTTATCTTCCTCCTTAGGTAAGAAAGAATAGAGTAGGCAAGGGGGTGAGGAATGTCCTTCTCCCAGCTTGCATCAGGCTCTGGTAAACTCTTTTCCCTTACTGAGTAGGCCTTTGTTGTGATAACGCTTTGGGCCTAATTCACATTGATTAATCTTTCTCAGATCTTTACTGTGAGAACACAGTGGAATTCCTGGAGGTAAACTCATGCAAGTCTGCATCTGTTCCAGAGTGGTGACCTCCAGAAGTTTCTCATTCTCATGCTAATCCATATTCAGCCTCCAGCAAGTCATCAAAATCACCACTTAAGTGTTTCTATCAATTTATGGATCTAGCAGCTTTAGTCCAGGTAAACACATTTTGAATGTAACTCTCTGGACTTTTTCTCTCTAGATTTTGGGTGTTGGTTTGCCCTGTAACCTCTGTTCTCTGACAGGAGTCCAAGAAAAGTCACTGATCTTCAGTTTACTCAACTGTTTCTTGTTGTAAAGATGGAAGTGATGACTTCCAAGCTCTTTGTATATCAGAGCTGAAACTAGAAGTCTTCTCTATGCAAATTTCATTTTATGTTATTTCTCCCACTGCATTCCTCTTAAGCAACATGACAATGTGTTGTTTTTTTTTTTTAATTGAAGTGACTGTAGTTATATTCACATTTGTACATAAATCAGGTCTGACATTACAGGAGCTGAAATACTAAAACAAGATGACTTTAGAAGATAGAGCATTAGAATGGATTCTAAATTCTACTGATGGGACCCTGAGGATAAAGAAATCTTCTTTCTCACTAAAACAACTCCTCCCCCATGAGATATGTTAAGGTTACCTTGATATGGGGCTCAAGCTGATATAACCTAAACATTTAAAAAAAACCTATTTTTGGTTTCCTGGAATGTCTCATTTTTCCAACTCTAATTCTTTGAGATCAAAGTAAACCTTTATTTACTGTTTTGTTCTACCACATGTTCAATAAACTTGCAAATATTCTACACATCCTTTAAAGGTCAGATCATACACCACACTCTATACTAAGCCTCCTCTGATTACCTCAAGTGGAAGTGACTTCTCTCTGCTTTTCTTTAACTATTACAATGGTGTACTGGAGACAATTCATCTGGCTCATAAGAGCTGAATGTGAGCATGCATCTCTTACCAATTCCACACTCAGCGACTTCACATTCTGAACTCAGCTGTGAGGAGCACTTACATCATTGAAACTGGCAAACACTATAAATCAGAGCTCTTAAAAATTTCCCTACAGATCCAGTTAAACATTTACCATCACACTACTCTTGTGCGTGTGTGTCTGTTTGTAGATAGATATGTAGGTAGGTAGATAAATAGATAGATACAGAGAGACAGAGGGACAGTGAGAGCGAGAGAGACAGACAGACAGACAGACATAACAGCTGTTTCTGTACATATGTCTTACTCTAGTCTGTAGTTTCTTAAGTGTAGATGTAGTTGGCAGGTATTATTTTTATTCCTGAGTATCCATTTTCTCTTTTTACTTGGGGAATCAATGGTCTCCTATTTAATTCTTGGTCATTTGGGTGGGATTTAGTTCTGTCTTTGTTCTGGGAGCAGACGTGAACTTGACAATTCAGTATATTGGTTCTCTTTGGCCACAGTTATTGATTCAAGGATAGTCACATGACATAAACTGAATAAATCAGAGCCCACCAACCCTGAGACTTTAGTTGGAACTACTAGAAAGGCAATCTTTTTTCACAGAGCTCCTAAGTCGATAGACATTAAGTTTGGAGCTTCTGTTGGCCATTTAGCTAATTCAGTGGTAGAACCTGTCTAAGAATAAAGTTAACACAGAGAAATGAAGAACACCATGAGATGAAGAGAGAAGATTCCTGATAATAATGAGCTAGAGCTATACTGAAGTTGCATGAGCCAAGAGTTTTTGTTTTTGTTTTTAATTTTGACTAGTTTGAATTGGGTTTCTGTCAGTGACAATCAAGAGAACCCTAACTAAAATAGTAAGTAAAATATGTTATCTTTAAAAAATGATTCTAGCACCACATCTATATAACGCCCTGTCTATAAAGAGGCTCAATAATTATTCATTGAATGAAAGAAGGAATCTTATAAAATACAGATGCAAAGCTTGCTGTCAATATGAGTGGTTTGCTCATATCAGGTTGCATCCATTTGGAAAGATGAAGAAATTGTGTCTCACTACTTGACCTTTACTCCCTTTTTGATGTTTGACTTTTGTTTATTATTTGAAGAAATAATTTCTTCAGATAAGTAAGCCATAGTAAGTACTTCTGTCTTCAGCTCTTCAAGGTTAAGGTTTTCACTCTTTAAAACATAAAATGAAATATGAAAATCCTTATCACTCAATAAATGAGCTACTTGGAAGTGATTATTTTAGGCCTAAAAGAGACTATTAATCTAATAATAAAAGGAACTACAAGAAAGTACACATTTTAAAAAGATGACATACTATAAATGCTCAAAACATAGAAAAAATTTTAAAAATTGTTAACTAAAAATCTCTATAGTTCTTTTTTCTTTTTGCATATTATTTGATTACTTTATCATATGACAACAATTTTGTGATACCATTTTCTACAGAGAAAATGGAAAGATAATCACTCTTTCTTCTAGTATGAATCTCCTTTTTGATGTCATCCTCAAGAGAAATTTCCTTGATTAAACCAAACAAAATACATGTCTTTTGTTTGTTGGTTAGTTGGTTGGTATTGTACTCTGCTGTGCACTATTGTTTTCTTTTTTTATTTTTTGGCTAAACATGCTTGACTTTTAAACAGTTGAGGAAGAGTTTTCATGCTTGGTCCCTAAGTGCTCAGCTCAGGGATATGCAGAAGTCCTTTCTCTTTCCTCAATAGCTAATGGAAATTCATTATTTAAAAACTGGAAGTGGAAATGCATTTATTGTATTTTCAGGAGTTTGAACAGTGGGGATGCTGAGAGCAGTTTTCTTTTCATTACTTCACATTATGTGGATTCAGGCTGCCTTCCTTATACTTTCAGGTGTAAAGAACTTTCTCCTTATCATTTCATTTTCCCTTTTCAGTGATGAATTGCTTTTCAGAAAATTACAGAAGACTCCAAAGGAAGACACTCCATCCAGAGCTAGTCTACAAATTGTAACTCAAGTTCATTTAAGTGCCCAGAGTACCACTTCCAAGGATAGCCATGGAAAGTGAGAGAGATAGTGGACTCAACATTACATTTCATGTAATTCAATATTTTACTCCATGGTTAAATCAAGGGACAATGGAGGAGACTAACCCTGCTGTATTAATTCTTACTTTAAAACAGGTGGAGGCCTGCACAGAGAAAGGTATACATATACCAACATTACTTATGCTCTGGTATTTGTGCCTTTAATTGATCTGAAAGCTAGGTGTTAAAATATGCTTCAAAACCTAAATGGAACTAGTGAAAAGCACTGCCATATGGGCAGTAATGTACTGACTATACTGAAGCAATGACTTAAGGTTATGTCAGAAATTTTAACCTAAAGTTCTTCGTAGCTTACTTTGTTTTCCCACTTATACTTGTTAGCATTTAACTCTTAACTAATGACCCTCTATTTTCTTGCACATAAAATGGAATGAGATAGTGTTGAATTAAAATTTAACTTGAGGTAAGGTCCCTAAATTTCAGTAAAATGACTCTTTTGAATCTCAAAGCTGTGTGATCATGCAGTGCTAGGGAGGGCTCAGAATTGTCAAGGCCCCAAGACTGGAAGTAAAGTCTTTGCTAACAGTGAAGTCCCTGGGGAAGACAAGGAGAAACAAAGTGTTGATACTGCTGCTTGTGTTCTCTTCCTTACTGGGAATGCTGCTGTTTTATATATATATATATATATATATATATATATATATATATACATATATATACACACACACACACACACACACACACACACACACACACCAACATTACATAAGCTCTGGTATTCGTCAGAGAAAGTCACAGTGGCAACTGGTTTGGAGATGTGTCATGGAAGGCCTCAAGATTTACTGGGAGAGTGAGTTTTACTTCTTGGTGGCTGCTTCTGTGGATAACAGAGATGATTACAGAGATGAAATTTAAAGGCAAAGATAAAGAAGCCTGAAATCCCTTCCCTTTGTGAACTACAGGCTGCCATCAGATTCTGCCTCCATCTCCATTTCCATATTGTATTTTATTTTCTCTTATCTCAAACCACTGGTTAATTAGACACATCTTTAGTGGCCACTACATTTGGGTGTTGTGTCAGACACCTTGTGGGATAAATATATGGCCACATAAAATACAGTTCCTGCTTTTAAGATGAGCCAAGTATTTTCTCAAATGACAGAGAATGGGAAGTATCAGTTATGAGGCACCAGCCAAAGGCTATGCCAGTCTAGGGGAGGGAGGGAGTACATTCAACTGCAGGATCAAGGTCTTGAAGAAAAGGTTGAATTTTTCATGGCAACTGGATGTTAGAGTGGATTTTCCTGTTCTCTGTGAATTTCAGCTAAAGCCCCCTTAGGTAGAAAATAGATACAAAATACCTAAACAGAGTGCTAAGTGCTAAGGAGCTACTAGGCTTCACCTATGAACCACCAAGAGCTAGCCAAACTGGAGCTGAGGCTCATCACCTCCACCCCATCAAGTGATGAGTGATGCTGTGGAATTTCCCTTTTCCTCACTGAGAGTAAGGTAAAGGAGGGTGTTATGGTCTGAAATGCCTTCCTTCAAAATTCATATATTGAAGCCCTAACCCCCAATGTGACTGTATTTGGGGATAGGACCCTTAAGGAGTAATTAAAGTTAAATGAGGTAATAAAAGTGGGAGCTTAATCCAATAGGTGTGGTGTCCTTATAAGAAGAGAAATAGATACCAGGGATGTGTGGGCACAAAGGAAATACTATATGAGCACACAGTGAAAAGATAGTCATCTGCAAGCCAAGGAGAGAGGCCTTAGGAGAAACTGACCCTGGAGCACCTTGATTTTGGACTCTAGAACCATGAAAAAATAAACTTCTGATGTTTAAGCCACCAGTTCTATGTATAATGTTATGGCAGTCATGGCAAACTAATATAGAGGGTTTTCCAGTCAAGAGCAGTCCCAGGATGACACAAACAAGAGCAGTCCCAGGAAAGATATACCATATTCTTGGATCAGAAGAATCAATAGTGTTAAAATGACTATACTACTCAAGGCAATCAACAGATTCAATGCAATCCCTATCAAATTACTGATGGCATTTTCACAGAACTAGAACAAAATATTTCACAATTTGTATGGAAACACAAAAGACCCTGAATAGCCAAAGCAATCTTGAGAAAGAAAAATGGAGCTGGAGGAATCAGGCTCCCTGACTTCAGACTATACTACAAAGCTACAGTAGCCAAAAGAGTATGCTACTGGCAAAAAAACAGACACATAGATCAATGGAACAGGATAGAAAACCCAGAAATAAACCCACACATGGATGGTCAATTAATCTACAACAAGGAGGCAAGAATATATAATGGGGAAAAGACAATGTCTTCAAAAGGTAGTGCTGGGAAAACTGGACAGCTACATGTAAAAGAATGAAATTAGAACATACTCTAACACCATATACAAAACAAACTTGAAATGGATTAAAGACCTAGATGTAACACCAGATAGTATAAAACTCCTAGAGGAAAACATAGGCAGAACACTCTTTGACATAAATCACAGCAATATCTTTTTGGATTCACCTCCTAGAGTAATAGAAATAAAAACAAAAATAAACAAATGGGACCAATTAAACTTAAGTCTTTGCACAGCAAAGGGAAACATAAATAAAATGAAAAGATAACCTACAAAATGGGAGAAAATATTTGCAAACCATGTGACTGACAAGGGATTAATTTCCAAAATATACAAACAGCTCATACAGCTCAATATCAAAAAAACAAACAACCCAATCAAAAAATGGGCCATGGCTTCCCTGGTGGCGCAGTCGTTGAGAGTCCACCTGCCGATGCAGGGGACATGGGTTCGTGCCCTGGTCCGGGAAGATCCCACGTGCTGCGGAGCGGCTGGGCCCGTGAGCCATGGCCGCTGAGCCTGCGCGTCCGGAGCCTGTGCTCTGCAACGGGAGAGGCCACAACAGTGAGAGGCCCATGTACCACAAAAACAAAAAAACAAAACCGAAAACAAAAAATGGGCCAAAGATCTAAATAGACATTTCTCCAAAGAAGACATACAGATGGCCACCAGGCACGTGAAAAAATGATCAACAGCACTAATTATTAGAGAAATGCACATCAAAACTACAATGAGGTATCACCTCACACCGTCAGAATGGCCATCATTTAAAAGTCTACAAATAATAAATTCTGGAGAGGCTATGGAGAAAAGGGAACCCTCCTACACTGTTGGTGGGAATGTAAATTGGTGCAGCCACTATGGAGAACAGTACAGAGATTCCTTAAAAAACTAACAATAGAGCTGCCATATGATCCTGCAATCCCATTCCTGGGCATATATCTGGAGAAAACTATAATTAGAAAAGGTACATGCACCCTAGTGTTCACTGCAGCACTATTTACAATAGCCAGGTCATGGAAGCAACCTAAATGTCCATCAACAGAGGAATGGATAAAGAAGATATGGTACATATATACAATGGAATATTACTCAGCTATAAAAACAAATGAATAATGCCATTTGCAGTAACATGGCTGGCCCTAGAGATTATCATATTAAGTAAAGTGAGACAGAGACAGGCAAATATCATATAATATCACTTATATATGGAATCTAAAAAAAAAAAGATACAAGTGAACTTATTTACGAAACAGAAATAGACTCACAGACATAAAAAACAAACTTCTGGTTACTAAAGGGGATGGGGGGAGGGGTGTGGGAGAGATAAATTAGTAGTTTGGGATTAACATATATATACTACTATATATATGTAATAGGTAAATAACAAGTACCTACTGTATAGCACATTGAACTATACTCAATATCTTATAATATTCCTTAATGGAAAAGAATCTGATAAAGAATATATATACGTATAACTGAATCACTTTGCTATACACTTGAAACTAACACAACGTTGTAAATTAACTATACTTAAAAAGAAAAAAGAAAGAGTGGTTCTAGGAAAACTTCCTCTAGGGATTGGGAATGACTATAAGAAGGTAATATTGACATCTCATCCCCCCAAATTTTTTAGTGTACATGAAATTAGGGACAGTGTGAAGCTGGTTGTGTTTTGATTGATTTTTTTAATGCCTGAAGTTGAACTGTCTATAAAATGAGAATATACTTGAGATGTCATTAGGGAGCATGGAAGGTAAATCTCATAGATCATGTTTGAAAGGAGTAATTGGTGGAAAATTGTTTCTTATTCATATTGTTCGCTAAACTGGTTATACATGCAAAACTGAGATCCTCTACACTACAAATATCTATTTTTATCACTAATCTCATTAAATATGCTCTAATATATGTGGTGGTTTTATTTTATAGAATTGATATTTTTAAAAAAACTGTTTAGCTTTTGACTCAGAACAGTCCCCAGTAATCAAATTTATGGATTAGGAGAGGAACATAATATAACAAATATTGCCTATATTTCCATTTTGCCTTTCTTCTCTAAGACTAGAGCAGGGCAGGATTTTCTAAATTCAAATAATTTTCTAAATTCAAACAATTCAAATATTGTCTCCCCTTCCCCATGAGCAATTAAATTTACAAGTCACAAACATCTAATAACAATGCAATTCCCGACACTAATGGACAGATGTTTCAGCACATTTTCCAGCAGACTTCATCATGGCTATTCCATCTATCTGCTGTCTGTTTGTCTGTCTCTTACTCACAGAGACATTCTCTCCTACTCTGTGTGTGTGTGTGTGTGTGTGTGTGTGTGTGTGTGTGTTAGAGAGAGAGAGAGAGTTTAAATATTAGAATCCTCTATATTTTGAAATGAGCTTTCTTTTTCTTTTTTTTTCTTTTTTTGCTGTACGCGGGCCTCTCACTGTTGTGGCCTCTTCCATTGTGGAGCACAGGCTCCAGACGTGCAGGCTCAGCAGCCATGGCTCACGGGTACAGCCGCTTTGCGGCATGTGGGATCTTCCCAGACCAGGGCACGAACCCATGTCCCCTGCATTGGCAGGAGGACTCTCAACCACTGCACCACCAGGGAAGCCCCTGAAATCAGCTTTTTTTTGACCAATGGAAATATTTAAGGGATCACATAGATGGCTCTACAGAGGGAGTTAATTATTTTATTCTTAGCTCAGATATTGCACAATTTCAATCAATGGTGATTGAATTTACAAGTCATAACCATGATAAGCAACACAATTGCCAGCATTAACTGACTTGAGTATTTCAGTGCATTTGCCAGCAGACATCATACCACCTGCCAATACTACTGGCATATTTAGTTGGCATCTCATTTACCTGGTTCTTATACTTAGCATGAGAATATGAGCTATGAGCGTTTCCTGTGAGATGTTCTCCTTTAGGGAGTGTAGGGTGAGTAAGAAGTTTAGATTGTTTTAAGTGCCAGGATAGTGCTGGAATGGTGCAGAGAAAAAAAAAAAAATAGAATTCTAGTGAAGAAAATAAGCAATACATTTATGGTAATTATAAGAAGGAGATGATTAAAAGTTGGATAATGGCTAATACCAACTACTATGTGGTCAGTAGAAGCAATTTGCCAGAGAAATTCCAAAGTGGTATAAAAAAAGTCATTCTTCATTGTTAGACAAAGTTAACCTGGTTAGTATCCATGTTATCCTGAATTGATCTTGATTTGTATACATTTACAAATACTTATTTTGCCTACATTTCTTTCACACTAATATATGTAGTTAGTGATCAGAACAACTGAACAGAAGGCAAATACAGAGAGTAACACACACTTGGTCATCAGTCTTACAGAAAGAACTCACACTGTGGCATAAACTACCATCTGTTTTTGAAACTCTACAATGAATTGACTCGCTTGATAATTACCAGCTTTATTCACCTACCCTGTAACCTTGGGGTCATAGGGACTTCCTTCTACTGCTCCTGTTTCCATACCAATTGTGATAGGAAAAAATGGCCTCCAAAGATATCCATGTCAAATCCCTGGAAACTGAAAATGTTACCTTATTTGAGAAAAGGGTCTTTGCAGGTGTATTTAACTTAAAATCTTGAGATGAGATAATCCTGTATTATCTGAGTAGAGAGAGGCAGACAGACATACAGAGAAGACACACACACATAAAGGAGAAGGCAATGTGAAGACAGAAGCAGAGATTGGAGTGATGTAGCCTAATCCAAGGAAGCCAAGGAAGAGCCACTGGAAGAGCCACTGGAAGCCAGAAGAGGCAAGGAAGGATTCTCCCCTAGAAGCTTTAGAGGAAGCATGTCCCTGTTGACAGACACTTTGATTTCAGACTTATGAACTCCAGAACTATGAGAGAATACATTTGTGTTGTTTTAAGCCGCCAGGTTTGTGGCGATTTGTTATGGCAGCCCTAGGGAACTTATATAGCAGTCAATACATACACACACACAATTTTACACACTATTTGTACCAATACTACTATTATTAGTTCAGGTTACCCTTAATCTTAAAGTTATGTTGGGCCTGCTGGATATTTTCCAAAAAGTTACCATTGAAATAACGAGATAGGTTTGAGGAGAATGTAATAGATGATGATTCACAGGATCTGCTTCCATTTAACATAGTATTCTGGTTATCTCTTACTGCTTAACAAATCACCCCAAACCTTAGCTGCTTAGACCAAAATTATTATTTTCTCTTATGGTTCTGTGGATTGACTGAGCTCAGCTGGGTGGCCTTACTTTGGGGCTTTCCCATTGATTGAAATCACATGGCTGCTAGGGCATCATGATCTGAAAGTTCCACTGGACTGGATATTTCAGATGACTCACTCTCATCGTGACAGTTGATCCTAGGTTGTCCCCCGGGGCACCTACATGTAGTTTTCCCTTGTGGCTTGGGTTTCTCATAGGATGGCAGCTAGGTTCTCAGAGTGAACATCCCAAGAGAAAGTTTTCCAGAAACAGGAAGAGGAAGTGCCAGGCCAGGAAAGGCTAGGCCTTAACAGTGTCATTCTGCTATATTTTATTATCAGTCGAGATTCAAGGGGGTGGAGAAATCAACTCTTCTTCTTGATGAGGGAATGTCAAAGTCACATTGCAGAAGAGCCTGGGAGATGTGAGGTATTTTGTGGCCATCTTTGGAAAATACGATCTGCTATGCATAGTAATCAGGTTCATGAATAACACCAAATTCAGAAAAAATTATTTGTGCCTGAGTAAAAAGGATTAAAATTCAAAGGCACTTTGAGAAGATAAGCACCTAAGGAAAGACTCCTCATTTAATATAGCATTCTGTCTAGCAGCCTCAATTACAGCCACTCTCCATTCTTTCCAACTTTCCACTAAAAGAAAGAAACAAGAAAAAAAGGGTAAACTCACATCCCCTCCAAGAACTGAGACCAATGAGTGGTGTAGTATTAGGAATTCTTTTCATGGCCTACCTGGGCTCTGATTTATGAAATAGAGTACCCCTAAAAAAATAAGTAGTAAGGGGCTTCCCTGGTGGCGCAGTGGTTGGGGGTCCGCCTGCCGATGTAGGGGATGCGCGTTCGTGCCCCGGTCCGGGAGGATCCCATGGGCCGCGGGGCGGCTGTGCCCGTGAGCCGTGGCCGCTGAGCCTCCGCATCCCGAGCCTGTGCTCCGCAGCGGGAGAGGCCACAGCAGTGAGAGGCCCGCGTACCGAAAAAAAAAAAAAAAAAAAAAAAGTAGTAAGACCCTTCCTACTTCCTACCATTGCTATTGTGTTCCTGGACCTAGAGCCCCAGGATCTGAATCACTCAGCTGTCTCTCTACCCTAAAGGTGCTGAATTGCCTTCCACTTTGTCCCGCCCTCAACCTTCAAATACTATTTCTCCCTACCAAGTTACTCCTCCTGTCAAAGATATTCCCACCAGAAAATGACTAGCCAAGAATCTGGGAAGGGAAGTGGTTAAAAACTCGTGGTGTTGGTGCATAGCGCTTGGGCAGTGTAATACTAAGTAGAATACTTTGGGTGAGAGTTGAGGCAGGAGGGGCTCAACTTGGAGTTGAGGTTCAGAGTAACCCAGTCTGAGGCAGTGAGGATAGGCAATGATGCTGCTTCAGGAGAGCAGAGGTGAACTAAGGAAAAGCCTGCAAGAAGCTAAGAGCTCATCTGGGAGGAGTGTACTTCATTCTGCCCTCCAGCTATAAATCTGAGAAGAGGCGTGAAACATCACCTGAGTAGACAGAAACCAGACCTCATCAGAGGTCTGTGGATAAACATTACATCCAAAGAGAATTTGTCTTGTTCAAATAGGACTGCACGGTCCTAGAATCACCACTAAAAATGGTCTATGGCAAAGCATAGAAAAATATTTCAAGAAGTTACTTGATATTCTTATACTGGTATTTTTACTATCCCGGTACTCAAATATACCACTATCTATACTATAAAATGAGGATAGAAAAAGGAAGAAAATATAGAGAAGCAAAAAGAGATAGACATTTTAGGATGGATGTTTTGGTAAAAGTAGAAAGAAAGAATAATCAAAATGAAAGTAGTTGGAAATATTTGTCCAGAGAATGCAATGTTAGACAGTTACTGAGTTACTACAGAGAGGGTCTGGCATGGAGACAGGCAGATTTCCCATTATACCTGGGAAGTCTGGCCTGGGAATAAGTATAGTAGTCTTAGAGTGGAAAGCGAGAGAAAGCACAGTCTCACCCACTTAGGGAATGAAGGCCCACAGGTAGCAGTGGCGATCGTTGGCTGGTACATTGTGGGGAGGCAAGATCTCCAAGCAGGTGCAGAATGTCAGAACTTTAGGGCTTGGGGAGTAAGAGGAGAACAAAAATGGTCACAGAGAAAAAGAAAAGGACTTGTTAATGGAGGACTAGAGCTTAGGATTTCTGCAAAAGATATACACCTAGAATATGATTAAATTCAGTTATGGTTGAAGGAATATTGGCAACTTACATTCTATAATTCACTGGAAAACGTTTTGGTGAAGGTAGTCTCATAACACACAAGAAATTTCTGTTCACAGTTTACTGTTTTGAAAGGGCATCTGTGTTGCTGTGCCATGGAGAAATGGATGCCTTATTTTCAGAGGCACATGGGCTAAGTATCCACATGCATGAGGAACAACTTTTTTCTGTGATATTTTTAATATCTTGCTTAGTGACACAAAGATTTATTTTCATTCCCAGTCATTCTGGGAATGAACTTAGCCATTCTCTAAGTTCAGCTTTGGAGAACTTAGCAGGAAGTCTATAAAATTTCAGAATCTATCATTTTTTATGGTTTCTTATTTCCAGTATTGTAGGTAATCCTGCCTCTAATTACAGTGTATCTACCTGCTCTTCTGAAATCCCACAGGCTGAATAAATCTATAGAAAAATGCTGACTCAGAGGTATATGCCGCATTATTCTTATTAATTTGCGTAGTAAAAATACATTTACTTTCCTCTGTGCCTTCTTGAGTTAGTTCTGAAATGTGTCTTCAAACTTAAGGATACCTGGAGTGTCCCCTAATGGTGAGTACTGGTCCAGTAACAATTTAAGCTTTCTCTATCTTCTGAGCCTAACAGGGAAGGTTGCTCTAATTTGTCTATGACAGCTGGAAGTATATGAAAACTTCCTGTTATAATCCATGCACTGCTCCTGGAGTTCATGGTAGCAACTAGCTTCAATTATCTTTTCCTTTTTCTCATATGTGTTACAGAAATATTGGAGTTCTCATAGGATTCAGGGTGTATATTTCTGAAGCTAATCTTGTGTCAGAGGGATTCACTTAGGGCTTATGGTGGGTCACAGTTCCTTTTAAAAATCTGGTGGGAACTCTGGAACATCTTCCCTGAGCAAAAGCAAGTAGACATCAATTTTGTGTATAATTTTACAAAGTTCAGAGATCTCTTTTCCCAGTCATAAAAGAGTTTTAAATCTACTCCAGTTCCTTATTTTGTGTTCAGAAAACAGTTAAGCATAGGGAAAAGGTTTAAAGGAGAGGATATAAACAAATTATATTGAAATAAGCTTAATTTCAGTTTTCATTAAATTAAAAATTATTTTTTCTCTCATCCAGATGACTTTTGAACCATTTAGACAATTGATTAGAGCTCACTGTATCTTGTCTTGGTCAATATGTGAGTTTGATTGAGGCAGAGTGATCACCCTCCCCACCCCCATCCCGAGCTGGATAGGGAGATTGTGCACATGGGAAGGAGTCAACCTCTGTTTATGCAGCATCATCCAAGCCACCACACTTGTATTTTCGAATCATTCCTGCTGTTACATACAACTCATTTAAATATGCAGTTAGTTGGAAATAAATGCTGTTTATGAATCATTAGGTTAAAATATATCATGCTTACTTATTCAAATCAACTCCCCTTTACGGCCCCTAACCAAATCTTGTACCAGTATCTATTCATTGTTCTTTAATCTTCCTTTCTTATGTTTAGGTTAGTATTTATGTTCGACATTTCTGTCAATTTTTGTGGTTGGATATCTCATCTTGATTTTTACTCTCCACGTGATGGGTCAACCACACTTTTCTCTGGTATTATTATCACATACTACGAATTCTCTCCTCATTTGCAGCTATTGCAATTTAAGAACTTTCTAATCACCAGCCAATCCTTTTTGCTATGCCCCTTGCTTTAGTTACCATAACAACAGAAGGGTTGGTCAAAAATTCATCATCCAGTCTGTTTATAAGCCAGACAGAGGCTTTCCAGAATTACTAGTACAGTTTAGAGGAGTCATTTATAGGAACAACAACAGCAATAGATGATTTTCAACAAGAATGCTTATAGAGTATATTATAGATTTAGAGTTGGAAAGGGCCTTAGATTTCATCTACTACTTCTTCCTACCAATTCAGGAAATATCCTGTATTATATCATTCAAAGGTGGCCATCTGACCTTGGCCTGGAAATTTCTCACGACAAACGTCCTTGCTTTCTGGTGCAGCCTATTCATTGTTGAGAGCTGTAATGATTATAAAATCCTTTCTTGTGCAGATTAGAAATATGCTTCCCAGTAACTTCTAAGCATTAGTTCTTGTTATATCAAGTGAGACTTTACAAAATAAGCTGAGTCTATTTATTTGTCAGACATTCAAATATTTGAAGACAGGTGTTATTGAAGTGGTCATCTCTATTTTTGCCTGCTCAGGATCCATTTTCCTTTCTTCTCATAATAATCAATTTTCCAGTGGGAAATTATCTTCATCCTATTCTCCAGTGATGGGGTTTACCATGGAATGAAAGCTTTCTTTTCCCCACCCTTTAGGATGTGTTCATAATAGAGATCCTCTCATTTAGCATATTCCATTCCCCTGGCCACAGTGATTATTTCAGTCCTAGGCTAGTCACACAAACTGGTTCAGTAGAATGTTATACTGGGACTTTTATGGAAAATACTGGAGGAGAGAAGCTCTCCATCTTACAGAATTGCTAAGATGCTAGAATATGAGCTTGGGGTATGGGGAGAGAGCCTGCCTGAGAATGAGGGTGACCCAAGAAAACAGAGTCTTGAGAAAAAAAATAAATCCCTGACCACATACATTGTCAGAGCACCTGGAGCCAGTCCACACCTTATGCTATGTTACTTCTTGAACTTTTAGATACATGAACCAAAAAATTGTACATAAGTCAGTTTGAGTTGAGTTTCTCTTGATTGCTCCTAAAGAGTTTTGAATAATACAATTATATTTTTTTGAGTCTTATCTTTTCTTAGCTAAAATGCTATGGCTTCATTCTCAGACCTTTACATCTCTGAGTCATACTATGCTCTATGTGCTCTCAATTGTTTCCATGAAAATTGGGGTACCTAGAACTGGACACAGTCCTTTAGATGAGAATAAAATGTGCTAGTGTAGAATACAGTCTAACATTTTCTTTCCTTGTTTATGCACCCCAGCCTTGTCAATTTTCACTGACTGAGACCTAGATTGCCTTAAACATCTTTATTCCTTTTTTGTACCTTGCCATCCTATTGGCTTACATAACATCTGAATTTCTTAGGGATTTTTCAAACAAACTTATATTAGGCTATGCCGCACCTCTCTGCCTCTTCACATTTACTTCCAGCCCTTTCCCAAACTACACAGACATATATCCACTTGTCTGGTCTATTGAAACTTTTGGATTTTGAGCTTGAGAAAGTAACTCAGTCTCTCGGAGATTCAGTTTGCTTTACTGTAAAACTGTGTGCTATTTCTTAGGATGCTTTTGATTGTAGATATTAGAAACCCCCAATTAAAATGGCTAATTAAAGAGGGTATATTAAAATAATAATAAGTCTGGAGGTAAGACAATTTTAGTTTTGGTAAATTTGGTGGCTGAGATCCAGGCTCCTTCCATCAAGATCCAGGCTCCTTCCATCTTCCCATCTTGCTACATTCAGTGTGTTCTACTCAGGCTAGTTCCCTTCATGGCTTCAAAATCGCTGCCACAGCACCATGCATCACAGACAGACATGGAAATGTCCACCAGCAAAAGAGGGACTCCTTCCCAAAAGGTTCTTTTAAAGAAAGAAGTAAACGTTTCCTAGAAGCCCCTCAGATTTCCTCTCACATCTCATTGTCCAGGAGTCTATCATATGACACCTTTAAATCAGTCCCTGGGAAGGGCTGTGAGATAATCAGATTGGCTTAGACCATTGGTCTCAAACTAGTTATGTATCAGAATCACCTGTAGGGCTTGTTAAAACACAGATTTCTTGGCTCCGTCCCTACAGTTGCTGATTCAGTAGGTCTGATGTGGTACCCAACAATTTCTTTTTCTAATAAGTTCCTAGATGACACTGATGTTCTTGGTTGAGACCACAGTTAAAGAACTACTGGCTTAGACAAACATTATATATCCCGGGGACTGGAGTTGAGGCTGGGGCCCATACAGGGCAGGTAGTTTCCCTCAGGGCTTTGTTATTAAGAAAGGAAAGGTAGGTAACCACAAATGTCCTGCTATGGGAGCTATAATCCCAAACTTGTAAGATTGTCCTGTGGGTTACAGGTAATGCATGTAAATTGCCCCTCACAGTATGTTCAATAGATGTAACTCCTTCTATTATTGTTATTATTGATTCTGTCATAGACATTGTATTATAGACTCTTTCAGTTTTACTTGAAAATTTGATAAGTATGCTCTTCCATCTTTATTCAGTTCATTGACAATATATTGGACAGGCCAGGGGTGGATAGAGAATTCTGAAAATTGCAGTAGACATTTCCCTGATTACTAACATCAGTGCACTAACCAAAATATTTATGATTTGGTTCTTAAGTGATTTCACTTCACTGAACTGTCATTTAGCCTTAGTTTCCCATCTTCTCCAAAACGATATTTGAGAGGCTATAAAATAATTGGTTTCAGATTTGCCTATACTTCTCTATAGAAAAAATATAGAGTGAATTGTATGTTCTGGCATTTTATTAATAATAGTATCCAACATTTATATAGAGTGCTTATCCTGTGTAAGATATTGTTCAAACTGTGTTACATGGGTGGATACTATTATTATCCCTATTTCACAGAGGAGAAAACTGAGGCACAAAGAAGTTAAATGGCTTGCTCAGAGCCATGCAACTGGTAAATGGAGGTAAAAGGATTCTGATCTATCCTAATGTAATCTCTGCTAATAGGCACCACCACATATAAACAGTACAATCACAGGAAATGGTCATGATCATAATCTAGTAATACAACTGGTACCTAAAATGCTCTCTCACACACATATACACATACATACACATCTGCCTTATTCATTACAGCTTTTAAATGTTATACATTTTAGAATATTCTAGTTCCCTAGAAAATTGTTCAACAGGTTGCGGTGTGTGGGACAAGCTTTATCTATCAGTGCTCAGTGAACCATTGTACTGAAAGGGTCATCATGATGGATAACAGAGCTATTATACATGGAAAAGTGTATTTTAATATTGCATTGCCTAATTAATACTTTAGTAAATATTTAGAGTAGAAATATATGCAAATTTTTGCAACAATTTTTGCAGAGTCTCACAATGGGTTAGAATGGGAGCAAAATAGTAATGGATAGTAACTGTGAGAACAGGAATTTGCATTATATTAATTAAATGTGATACCTAAACACTGTAATGATTCTGTCCTATTTTTATAAATAAGGTATGGTGATTAGTCTTAAAGTGACTAAAACTACCAACTAAACTAAAAAGTTCTTTATTTGAAGTTAGGGACAATCTTCAGCGCATTTGGTCCCTTGGCTTTTTTTTGATGACTTTTCTGTGTCTCTCCTCTAATTGAAGTTATTTTATCTCCTGATTACTAGTTTGTTTTTTGCAACTTGGCTGGGAGGCTTGCATGCCCAGGGAGGATACTAATCAGCACTTTGTGAACTCCCAAGATTTACTAGGCTCTGAATTTCAGCAAATCTAGGGCAGCTTGGCAGAGGGGTTAGGTATGGCTGTTTGGCTGTTGTTTTAGTTTCTCTGTCACATTGTGTTAGGTCTGTTGCACCAGCAGGTGTCATACTGGGCTGCACGTTCCCACAGAAATACATCAGGTAAAATTCAGAATTCCTGTTCTATAAACTCTGAAAATAGAGCACTAGCCTCAAGCACTCTGCCGTATAGAAGCAGTAAGTTGTGCTATCTTAATTATGAATGCATCAAATATGAAGGCCTTTTCCCCTTCCCAGGTCTCTCATGGAAAGTGCACACAGCATTTGCGTTGTTCATCTAGGCAGCTGGTCTGCTTTCTTTAAAGGGGTCAGGAACTTGGGTATTTAATGAGTCTCCCTTTGCTGTGCTAGGGCTGAGGTTGCCTTCCTAAAGGGAGCATGCATTTAACTCCATGGTTCTCAGTCTAGAGGGTACATCAGAATCACTGGGAGGGCTGGTTATCCCAGGAATTTCTGCCCCCCACCACCCAAGAGTTTCTGAATTTGCATTTCTGATGAGTTCCCAGGTGCTGCTGGGAGCAGGTTCTGAAAGCTCCTGCTATAACTTAAGGCTTTGTTTTTACTTGGCAGTCTTACCCAGTTGGATATATTAGGTTTGCCCTGTTTCCTTCTTTATTTTGAACTGTCCAGCACTTGCAGCTTTGGGGAGTAGCTCATATTAAAAAAAACTTCTTAAAAATAAGGGCATGGGATAAAGAGTCACACTTCGGATATTCTGTCACAAGTTAAGCTTTTGGATACAAGTAACAGAAATGATTTTAGCTAACGTAGTGCGGTAGATACTGTGGGGTGCCCAGCCAGATTCCCTTTTCCAGCCAATGAACTCGTTCCCTAATAGCTACACGTGCTGTGGATAATGGCTTTTATAGCTGTGACCTTCTTCAGATAATTGCCTTTGACTGGTGAGAGCCACCTCTCCCAGACACATCTAGGAAGTTTCACACCTACCTCCCCCTCATATATTTTGGGTTAAATAAAATATATTAAAAATAATTTCACAGGGGGCTTCCCTGGTGGCGCAGTGATTGAGAATCTGCCTGCCAATGCAGGGGACACGGATTCGAGCCCTGGTCTGGGAGGATCCCACATGCCGCAGAGCAACTAGGCCCGTAAGCCACAACTACTGAGCCTGCGTGTCTGGAGCCTATGCTCCGCAACAAGAGAGGCCGCGATAGTGAGAGGCCCGCGCACCACGATGAACAGTGGCCCCCGCTTGCCACAACTAGAGAAAGCCCTCGCACAGAAATGAAGACCCAACACAGCAAAAATAAATAAGTAAATTAATAAACTTCTATCCCCAACATCTTCTTTAAAAAATAATAATAATAATTTCACCTGTTTATTTCTATACATGTGGCTCATATTATATTCCTATTGGGTTACATTGCTCTAGAGCCTCCACAGCTGCATGGGTCAGGCCAAGGCTAGACTCTACTTGAGACCATAGAACATCCCCGGAAGAAATTAAGATTGGGTGAATAGAAGGCTGAGGACGGCTGTGCAATGTCAAGTCATGACTCCTTAGCCAGCTTCAGTGTCTGAAACCATTCCTGCTCCCAGAATCCATCAACTAAAGAAGAGGATTCGTCCCCATGAGGAAGGACTCCACAGCATTATGGCAAGAGTGTACAGTAATGTAGACATTTGATTCTCCTGATCCTCTGCCAAAGGACACTTGCAACAATTTACAGGGTAAAAATAAACCAGGGCAAAGAGAATACCCACACCTTTTGAAGGCTGTTGGATACAGGGACCGAATTAACATTGACACAAGGGAACACAAAGTGTCATCATTGACCTCCTTTTAGAATAAGGACCTATGAGGGCCCAATAATAAATGGAGCTCTAACCCATATCTAACTCACAGGGTGTCTGTTAGACATGGACCCACCTGGTGGCCCTGTCTCTGGTTCCTAAATGTATATTCATAATGGAACATTCACATGTGTTCTTTGGCCCATTAAATCCAAGCTATTGTACCAGGAGAGGCCAAGTAGAAGCCCTGAAGCTGTCCCCACCCTACCCTGACAACATAGTGAGTCAAATTACAATTCATTCCAGGGAAAATGAAATTACAGAGATCAGCACTATACTCAAAGCCTAAAATGATGCAAGAATGGTGATCACAATCAAATCTCCATTTAAATTATTGGCTTGACACTTGCAAAAACTGGATGGATTGTGACATATATCAGTGGATTATTACACACCTAACCAAGTAGTGGCCCCAGTTGAAGTACATAGTTTGTAGCTATTGATCTTGTGAATGCATTCTTTCCATACTCACCAGGAAGAATAAGAAGTGATTCATCTTCACACTGAACAGCCAACAGTGTACACCACAGTCTGTTTCCAGGTAAATGTGAACTCTCCCACCCTCTGTACAATATAATCTGAAGGGAACTGGGCAGTTCGGACATGCCGTGGAACACTACTTTCATTCAATATATTGACGGCAATACTTTAAACAGACCTGATCATCAACAAGCTCTAAGTCCTCAGAATGCCTTCATAAAACATATGCATGCCAGGGGGGAAGAGAGAAATGCCACAAAAATTCAGGGGTCTGCCACACTGGTGAAGATGTCAGGGGCCTGGTAAGTGGAAGTATGCTGGACATCCTCTCAGTAAGTAAAGTAAAGGACAAGATGTTGCACCCTGTACCTCCTACCATTAAGAGAGAAGCGAAATGTTTGGTAATCCTCTTTGGTGGTTGAGGGTGGCACTTGGGGATACTGCTATGATCATTTTTGGGGTGAAGTGAATGTCTGCTAATTTTGAGGGGGTCAAAAACAAGATAAGACTGTAGCAGATCTAGGCTGCAGTACAAGCAGCCCTGCCACTTGAGTCCTATGTGTGATGGTAGAAAAAGAGGCCACTAGAAAAGTCTCAGTGGGAGAGTTGCCAGGCAGAACCCTAGAATTTTAAAACAGAGCTACTTACCTTTGACCCTCCAGAAAGGAATGCAGCTCTGGCAGCACTTTAATTTTAGCTTGGTGAGACCATGTTGGACTTGTGACCTACAGAAATGTAAAATAATAAATTTGTATTGTTTAGACCATAAAAGTTGTGGTACTTTGTTACTGTAGCCCAGAGATAACTAAGACACTGGACTTCCCTGGCCTTCATCATCTCTTCTGAAAAATAGGAATAAAACTATCTTCCTTTCCTACAGAGAACAAAACTATCCCACATGGGATAGTGCCTGGAAAACTTTAAAATGCTGGGCAAACACTAGGTATTAGATTTAGAACCAGTTAAAGTGGTAGTCTCAGGAGAGGTCTCTTTGGTGCATATAGGCACTTACACTGATTGTTTCTAATGCTTGAAAATGCAATAAGTAAAGGAAATAAATTATTTAAAATTCTGTTTTGGTACATCAACACTTGACAATATCTAAGCCTAATGAAGTCACTTGAGTAAACATAGAAAGCCCTGTCAGTGAAGATTATGTACATGTCACGACAGGAATAGAAGACAGAAGAACTGAACTATTGCTATTTTAATAGAGCTCTTAGCCTGACAGAATGAAAAGCTAATATGTGATTCCTAAAAACCAAATAGCAGACTCCATCTCCATTTTACTTTGTTGAGTCTGATTTGATCATGCTGATTCTCAAGCATCAATAGCTGCTTGTATTATCAGTCTCTTGGCCCTGATTTCTCAATCAGCAAAGTAATGCAAAATAGCTGCTTATTGCTTGCACATGATTAATTATGTTGGCTCATTTATTTTGGAAGGGACCAGAGAGCTTACCTAGGTACGTGGATGGGCCACCTCTTTGCTTTTGGGGATAACTCTTTCCAAAGAAACTTTAAAAACATAGGCCACTTTGTTCTGATTTTTTTTAAAAGACAATCAAACCTAGGTGGTTGAACATCGTAGTCAGGAAATATTTATTGCAAAGGTATTCAAGCTAGTTCCAGTTAAGAGAGATTAATTGTAAGGATTGCACAGGCAACCTCAAGGGTATAAAAACTGAAGTACTTGTAGGTGTGTGAAACCAGGAAAGGGGAAACTGGAAACCATGGCTTTTTCATCTACCTTTTATAGAGTTTTGGTTTTTTGCTTCTGCTTGTGTTTCAGTGCTTACTCCTCCCTTTTTGCTTCTCACTGCAGATCTCCTTTCTCTGCTTAGTTGTCAGCAGGCATATAGCTAAAAATGGCTACCTCAGGCGAGCCTCTATGAATATTGAGTTTAATTGCACATATTGCTTTATTTCCCATACCACTTCTTAGTTTAAAATAAGTGTAGAGAATATGATTGATTACTAGCTGGTTAGAGGATTGGATACTTAAAGTCTGATGCACACTCCTAGTTCAATGAGCTGTGATGTTGAAGTCACATAGTACAAACTTGGCTGCAGTGGTCTGTAACTTCTACCAGGTAGCTCCCAGAGAAGAAGGCTATGGGAAGGCAGACACTTCTACATGCCTCATATTTAATCACACTTAAAGCTTTAGCTCCTTATACCTGAAGAATGAGTTCCTTACACCCTTTGTCAAGGGCATAAACCTACCTTCCAGTAGGTTTATGCGCTTGTCAAAGGTTTTTCACTATTTAGCTTCGAAGCATTACATATTGCCTCCTTTCATAAGAGCTAATGAATGAAGTGAGCACAATCTTGTATCTCCAATAGACATGTCATAAATATTGTTGAAAGTAACAAAATTTTTGTCCTTTGTGAGTTTATAATCATAATCTTTCTGCAGTTACTTCCATAAAGGTAGGAATAATATCTGTTCACAGTTGGGATTACACCAAGTTTGTTTATTTTGTTTCCCTTGAGGAAGGACTGAAGTAGTGCATGTCATCCCGGGCTATCTTAATGACTATGTGGAAGTATTTTTCTGCTTTCTGAGGGTAGTTTCTGGGACACATAATATCTCCTTCAAATATATATTGATTTATAACTAGTAAATCAAGGAAAGGACTTTCAATTTAGCAATAAAACTCTGAGTTCACAGAATCTAAAAACGTAATGCCAAAGTAAAAATCTAAATTTCCCATTGTAGGGAAACTTCGTCCTGTTTTATCTGTGGTGTTTCATTAAGAGGAACATAAATGTTATTGTGAGTAGTGCAACTAGAAATTTTGATGAGCCTGGTAGTATTGTGGAAAGTATCTCTAAGGCTGTGTTAAGTTCTAGAATTCTAATTAATTTGATGTTTATGGAGAAATTGATTACAAAAGGATTTGACAATACAATTTTGAGCCTAAATATACTAGACAAAACCATAAAGGACTGGTCCAGGATAAAAGACTGACAAAACTGACAATATCAGCTTGCCTGAAGTTGCTTTCACTATGGTTTATTTCTGGACCAGTAAACTGGATAAATGACATTAAGGATACAAATGATTGAGTTGATGCAGCTGCTCCCAGCATGTCTGGTTTTTCGTGGAGATGACTCTGATGTTCAATACTCATAGTAGGATAAATGGACTGAGCGATCCACAAGGTCAGAATAGCAAAGAAACTGTGTGTTGTCGCTTTTTTACTTTATGGCTGGGGAAAAGACTAAAATAAATTATTGCTTGCTATCACCATGGTTATATAACATCATGTTCTTAGTCACTAGGCATGCAGTATACCTACCCATGTCCTACCACATTACACTAATTTTTTTTTCATTTGTAACTTCAGGAAATCGAGGTCATGAAAAAAAAATCCCAAAACACTATTGCCAGGCTCTCCATTAGATCACACACTCCAGAACCAGATATAATGAATCAGATCCAGTTCTGCTGACCTGTGAGAGCTTTGACAAATTACTTAACCTCTCTTTGTCTCAGTTTATTCAACTTTAAAATATGAAGTAAAAAGACTTCTGATTTTCAATATGACTTAAAATGAGTATTAGACAAATTCTCTTGCAATAGACAACTGTAATACTCATGAAGCATCTGTTTTGGGTTATTGGAAAACAGATAGTAGAAGCTGTGGTCCTTCAGTGGAGGAAAATACAGCTTGCTGCTTAGGGGCACTTTCTAAACTGTGGTATTCATAAGCGGAACTCAACAGAAACCAACAGTTTAGCTGTGCAAAAGAAATGGAGACAGGATTTGGGAGTGCTGAGGTGAGTAGAATTTGTAGGGCAGAAGATTAGAAGGAGCTATGCAGACAATAAGATACATAAATCTGCATATGGATCTCCTTGAATATTTGACTGAATATTCATATGTGTAAGACCAGAGCAAGACCTGGAAAAAAAAGCAACTATTGGAGGACTGTGAACTGAATGTTGATTCCAGATATTGCATTGTTCTGGGATACACTGGGATTGGAATTAGTGTAGAGACTTCACTGAAAACCTTGGAAATTCCATTGATATCACAGAAAAGCCACACCTTAGGAGTAGGGTTAATCTAGTCTTACAGTAAGGGGTACTCTAGATGTTCTTACAAAGACTAAAAAAAAGTTTCAAAGGCATCAAGTTGGTCCATCTGTATATTAACTGCATGACAATAAATCTCAACACAATGTAAAGTAAGACAAATTCAAGCTCTAAAAAACGTATCGTTCAAAATGTTTGGCACACAATAAAAATCAAGGATATGTAATCTATAACCAGAAGAGTAAACCATCAATAGAGATAGATCCAGAGATGATACATATGTTGAAAATAGTATACAAGGACTTTAAAACTGCTATTAAAATATGTCTGAGGATTTAAAAGAAAATATGGTTATAATATTAATATAGGGAACCTCATCAGAGAAATGAAAACTATAAAATAAACCAAATAGACATTACTGAAAGAAAAAAATATAATGTCTGAAATGAAAATTTTCCTGAATGTACTTTTTTTTTTTTTTTTTTTTGCGGTACGTGGGCCTCTCACTGCTGTGGCCTCTCCCATTGCGGAGCACAGGCTCTGGATGTGCAGGCTCAGCGGCCATGGCTCATGGGCCTAGGCGCTCCGCGGCATGTGGGATCTTCCCAGACCGGGGCACAAACACATGTCCCCTGCATCGGCAGGTGGACTCTCAACCACTGCGCCACCAGGGAAGCCCCTGAATGTACTTTTAATGGTACATTAGACACTACACAGGAAAGGATCAGGAAACTTGCAGAGAGTTTCATAGAAGCTATTCAAAGTGAAGCATAGAACAAAACAAAACAAAAAAGACAAAAAAATGAAAAGAGACTCAGTGACTTTTGGGACAATACTAGGTGGTCTTACATATATGAAATTTGAGTCCCAGAAAGAGAGGATCAGGAGAGAGAGTGAAGCTGAAAAAAAATTTGAAAAATATAATGATCAAAATTCTCCAAATCTGATAAAAATTATCAATCCACAGATCCAACACATTTAACAAATCCCAAGAAAGTTAAACATAAGGAAACCACAGGTAGGCATATTATAGTCAAATTGGCAAAATTCAAAGATAAAGGGTAAAATCTTAAAAAAAACACATAAAACTAGAAAAAAAGATTTTTTTTTTTTGCGGTACGCGGGCCTCTCACTGTTGTGGCCTCTCCCGTTGCGGAGCACAGGCTCCGGACGCGCAGGCTCAGTGGCCATGGCTCACGGGCCCAGCCACTCTGCGGCATGTGGGATCTTCCCGGACCGGGGCATGAACCCGTGTCCCCTGCATCAGCAGGCAGACTCTCAACCACTGTGCCACCAGGGAAGCCCAGATAATTTGTATATATATGGGAACAACAAGAATGATCTGTACTTTTCATCAGAAATAATGCAAGCCAGAAGACACTTGGAACTACATCGTTAAAGTCCTGAAATAAAAATGTCAACATGGTTAAAGATAGACAGATAGATCAATGAATAGAATAGAAAATCTTGAAATAGACCTATACCACAGCTAAACTGTCAGTTTTAGACAAAGACATGAAAGCAGTAGAGGAAAGGAAGGTCATTTTTTTTTTTGGCTAAATGACAATAGAGCCACTGAATCTCTATTTAAAAATAAACTTTGACACCTACCAGACAGCATACTAAAAAAAAAAATAAGTCAAGATGAATCATAAACCAAAACATAAAAGTTAAATTTATAAAGTTTCTGGAAAAAAACATAGGAGAATATCTTCCTTACCTTGATGTAGGAGAAGTTTTCTTATACAGAAAACCACATTCACCCTAAGAGAAAAAAAATGACAAATTAGGCCTCATCAAAATTTAAAACTTCTACTCATTAAAATACTCCATTAAGATAGTGAATAGCTAAACCACACACAGGAAGAAATTATTTACATTACGTACCACTGACAAAGGGCTTGTATCCACAACATAAAATAATTCCTACAATTTAATAATAATAATACAAACAGCCTCAATTAAAAATAGGCAAACAGGGACTTCACAATGGATGAATACAAATGGTCAGTAAGCAAATGAAAATATGCTCCATATCATTATTTATCAGGAAATAAAAATTAAAAGCAAAATGTGATATCACTGCATACCCATAAGCATGGATGAATTTTAAAAGGGTAACAATATCAAATATTGGTGAGGTTGTGGGACAACTGCAAAATACAATATTGGTGGGAATGTTAAATGATACAGTCACTTTGGGAAAATGTCTGGCAGTTCCTATAAAATGAAACAAACACATAACCTACAGCTTGACAATTCTAATTTCAGTGCAAGAGAGTTGAAATCATATATTCACCAAAAGACTTGTATAAGAGTATTCACAGCAGCTTTATTCATAGTAGCTCAAAACTAGAAATAACACAAATGTCTATCAATAAGTAAATGGGAACAAATTGTGGTATATTCACACAACAATTCACTATTTATATATGCTACTAAATGGATGAATCTCAAAAATATTATTCTGAGCAAAAGAAGCCAGACACAAAAGAACGCATATTGTATGATTCCATTTATAAGTAGTTCTAGAACAGGGTTAACTAAAGAATGGTGATAGAAATCAGAACAGTGGTTGCCTTTGGAGATGGTTCAGGAAAGAGAACTTTTTAAGAAAGGGCATAAGGGAACTTTTGGGGATGACAGACTGTTCTGCATTTGTACGCATCTGTCTAAACTCATTTGTCTTTATGTACATTACACTTCAACTTGAAAAAGAAAAGAAACTGATGTAATACTAGTAACTGCTTTATAAGAGTGTTGTGGAAATTAAATAAGCCCATATATATGTATATCTTATATATATATATCTTACAATAGCACCTAAAAATTATAATATATAAGCATTAGAAATTACTATTTTATTATACAATTCATGTTGTTATTTCTAAGGCTCCATTCATTTAATGTACTATTAGTGGTTCTGCACAAATATTCAAACCATAAAATATATTTCAGAATTTTGGAATAATACCTCACATTGCATAGAATGAGACTTTTCTGGTATTATTCAGCTCTGCTGTTAAAAAGGCATTGCAGCTGTTTCTGCTCATGAAACCTTTGACACTCTGCAAATTCCCCGTCTGTGGTTTCCCTGCCAGTTGACTTCTAAATGGCTGCAAGTTTTCCTTTCCATTCAATTATCGAGAATTTTAAATACAAGTAATTAATCCCTTGATCAAATGGTATAGAATTAGACTGCTTTGATTGTTCCCTTTCCTCAAGAGGTCTTAAACTTCCATGAAATATAACATTTAAAGCACATTTAAACAGAGCATGGGATGGTTTAGAAAATGGTTTTGTGGTAATACCCTCAAAATCCATAGCCCAAAGCATGCATCTGATGAAATCAAACAAAAATGAACTTTTGCCTGAATTCTTTAGGGAATTGCTTCATCTACACAGTGCAGAGGTGCCAACATTTTAGCTAAATGGTAGGATGAAAATACCAGAGACAAATAGAAACCAAACATTACTGTGGTGATGATGCTGAATACCGGGGCAATTTATTCTTAAAAGGAATTTTGTTTTTCATCCCTCTGGCTTGAGAAGGAAATATTCACTGACAGATGCTGACAAGTGAAATATAAATGGTAAAATTACAGGGTTGAAGATGACAGTTTTCAACCTATCACTGACAGTGGGAGTCAGCTGAACATCATTTCTTGGGTCTTATCTGTTTTCATAGAGATTTCAAAGATGAAAGCATTCTGTCCCCTGTATGTGCAGATACAACTTCCGAGCCATTCTTATAAGGTAGACAGTAGCTCAGAATTAAGATCACGGGAGCCAAAAAAAAAAAAAAAAAAAAAAGATCATGGAAGACTAAAAGACTAAAATAATTTATTAAATTAGCAAAAATAATGCCACATTCTAACTTGAATATGATTTGGTATAATAATTCCACTTTCTTTTACAGCTAGATGTAACAAAATGTCCACCAATTGGCTGGCAGTAGCCTCATTACCCGAATTCCACATAATTGCTGTGTTTGATCAAGCAGAGCCGAGATAACAGCTGGTCCAGATATTTTCTGTGCTCCCATTTTAGCTAAAAAAGTTTGCAGGATGCACATTCTTTTTTTTCCCTTCCACTGCATGGAACATGGGTACTGCATACTCTATTTACGGTGTTGAACAGTAATCAATTACTGCAATCTTGCGAGGCTGCAAAAAGCAAAGAGCTTTATTTGGGGTCTTAAGACTTGCAATTCATAAGACACATATTTGGGTAAAACCAGAAGAGTGTTCTGCCAAAGAGAAGGAGTCAGGGGCTTATAACAACAAAAACCATAAGGTTGTTAAAGTTTTCTGGCAAAAAATATGCTTGACTCTGATGCAGGAAAGAAATATTTGTTCTTAAGGGATAGGCTGTCATAAGTTATTTAAGGTAAGGATCCAATAAGTAGATAGGCTGTTAGGGTAAAGGTCCAATAAGTATCTTGAGTTTCCGGAACACTGGGCAGAGGTTCTGGATGACTGCGTTAAGAAAATAAGTAGTCAAATTCCAGATTTCGTGTGGGCTAAGATGTGTATAAGTCACACTTCCTCAGTGGCTTCCTGGCTCTATTTTAGAAAGCTTTCTTAGCAATATTAACTCCACTTTTATTTTCCTTTCACAGTGGTCAAATAAATTTTGAAGTTAGACACCACATTAGATATGCCATCATGCTAAGAAAGACTTTGTCCAAGAGGCAGGGTTAGCAAGACTTTCAACAACTGTAACTTTTAGTCTTTGGAATTGCTCTTAATGAAGAGATTTAGTTTAAAAAAATATTTTTTCCTAATAGATTCCAATGGTTTAGTGAAATCTTCTGTCTCTTTTCTGGAACTACTTTCCATGGGAAAACTAATGAGAAGATTCTCAAGAAGACCAGGTTTAGAAATATTAAACAAGAGATGTATATTGCTTCACCAAACCAATGGGGATACTGGAAAATTAATCCATAAAAGTAATTTTATCTTAAAAATATTATCTCTTTGTTTTTGGAGTGCTTTTGTTGGTAAGTTACCTTTTCACACATAAGAGCATTCAGGCAATAATTTGCCTGACCCTTTTTAGCATTCAATTAGGTTAGCTCTTGAAATTCTTCCCTTAAATTCCACACTAAATTGGCTCATTTAAAGTATTCCCGTAAACCCAGAAACTGATTTCAGGCAAAATCAACGTACCAGCCCCCAAACACCCATCCATCCAACCAACCAACAAACCAATAAAAGTATGTTTACAATCGTCAGTCTTTCAAACTTTTATAAGGCCAATTGCAGCTACACCTACCTAATACTAAATTGTATGAGAACTATTTGGATAAAGAAACAAACAAGTAACAAAACTAAACACAAAAAAATTCCTCTTGAACAAATACCCAGTAGGGTAAATGTCTGACATGAAGCTTTTGATTGTCAAGGCATCTGTTCCAGAGACATCCCTCTGGAATCAACATTGCCAGCTAGATTTCACAGCTACCAGTAAAACAACTAGATAAGAAACCGGGCTGCCTCCACCCATGAAGTTGCCCGTTTAGAAAGCTCTGCGTAACCTAGATAACTGACCACTTAAGTGACCCCACTTTTCCCTCTGCATGCCCTAATTCTCACTCTTATGTTTTAAATTTACCAATAAAGAATGAACCCACAAAACCCTAGGCAACCCAACCTTGTACCCCAATAAAGGCAGAGCCCCAGGTCCACACACTCCCCTCTTTCTCTCTCCCCTCAATCTCACGGTGTGGCCCTTGGTTGTGTTGTGTGTCTTCTAGTACCTGTGGGTAATACAACTTTTCTCAAAGTTTCCTGGTGGTGGTTGCTGAGTTCTATCTTGCAATCATAATAAGAACCAGAAGGGCTGGTCCAGCCACAACATTAGCTCCAGAGGTGGAAATATCTGTGGGGCCTCGCCACAGGTAGTACGGATCCAGGTGAATGCCCAAGGCATTACTAGCTGATAACAGCACTATAGCATCACTATCCATTGGCCAAGACAGACAGGAAACACACCCCTAAAGAAGTTTGTTTCTATTGTTTTTTTCCAAAAATCAAATCAGAAAGGAAAGTTTTTTAAAAGTACACTAAATTTTATGCAAAAATCCGACACAAAAAGGAACTGCTTTGAGTAGGTGTCTTCATTGTTCCAGTACTTGTAATAGAGAAATTTTTCATTGTTTGGCAAATACGAGTTAAGTATCTAACAAACTTATAAATGCCATACATTTATAAACACATCGTTTTTGATACTTGATATATTTTTATTTCTTTTAATTGAGGTGTAATTGACATATAACATTATATTAGTTTCAGGTACACCATATCATGATTTGGTATTTGTATATATTTGGTATTTGTATGTACTGCAAAGTGATCAACGCAATAAGTCTAGTTACCCTCTGTCACCTTACAAAGTTACAAAATATGCAATATAGTGTTATTGACTATAGTCACTATGCTATGTATTACATACCCCTGACTTATTCATTTTTTGACTAGAAGTTTGTACCTCTTGACCCCCTTCACCCATTTTGCTTACCCGTCCAACACGCCTCCTCTCTGGCAACCACCATTCTATTCTTTGTATCTATGAGTTTTGTTTTATTTTGTTTATTCATTTGTCTCGCTTTTTAGATTGCACGTATAAGTGAAATCATACAGTATTTGTCTTTCTTTGTCTGACTTATTTAATTTAGCGTAATACCCTCTAGGTCCATCCATGTTATTGAAAATGGCACAATTTCATTTTTTTTTAAATGGCTGAGCAGTATGCCAATCGTGTGTGTATGCACCACATCTTCTTTATCCACTAATCCATAGACGAATGCTTAGGTCATTTCCATATCTTGGCTATTGTGAATAATGCTGCAATGAAAAAGGGGTGCATACATCTTTTCAAATTACTGTTTTCATTTTCTTCAGACAGATACCCAGAAGTGGAATTGCTTGGTCGTATGGTAGTTCTATCTTTAGTTTCTTGAGGAACCTCTATGTGTTTTCCATAGTTCCACCACACCCAAAGTGGAATATATTATCTCCTCTGCAAACTGTCTTCTGTATTCCTCATCTCAGTGAATGATTTCACTCCCCATGCTGATGCCCAATCCAGAACCCATTCAATCAATTATCAAATCAATTCTATTTTCCAAACCTATCTCCAGTCTTTTCTGTCCTCACTCCTACTTCCTCATTTCAGCCTCATCCTCTTTTTGCTGGATTACTGTTCATCATCTTGTTCTCTCTAATCTATCTTAACACTGTTGAAAGGGTCATTTTCTAAAAGCAAAATATGACTATGTCACTGTCATGTTTAAGATCCTTTACAGCTTTAAGCTGCCCTCAGGATAAAGTCTAAAATCTTTAACACAGTTTACGAGTTCTGCTTACTCTCTAGCCTTAACTCACCGTTTCTTCCAGCACATTCTATATTCCCACTACACTGTGAAAGAGTTACGTTCGGTAAGGTCTAGGAGTTGCGTATACCAACCGTGCCCCCAGAATATACTTGCCCTCAATGTGTCTCCATTCACTTGCTCATCAATTCTATTTTTGAGTTGCAGGCTGGACGTTACTTTCTTCAGGGGAGACCTTCCCTAAAAACCCCACCTCTACCCCCTAATATGGCTTTTCTCCCCCCTCTTACTACAGTTATCCCCCTTAGCTGCAGATGTTCCCAGACTGCCAGTGGATACATGCAACCGCAGATAGTACCGAACCTTATATACTATACTATATTTTTTCCTATACATACATCTTATGATAAACTTTAATTTATAAATTAGGCAAAGTACAAGATTAATAATAATTGATGATAAAATAGAACAATTATACCAATATTCTATAATAAAAGTTATGTGAACGTGGTCTCTCTTTCTCAAAATATCTTATTGTACAAAATTAATTCATTTTCCATCTTAATTAAGCATTTATCATTCACTGTGGCCATAACTTTTGCAGTTTGAGATGCAACAGCAAAACTAGCACACATTTCTTTTACAATGTCACAAATAAAAGATTCTTTCTCACCATAGATCTTAGCAACCTCAGCACATGATGTTTTCTTATTAAGAACTTTCACTTTTCACTTAAGGGAAGCAATTTATGGCTTTTCTTCATCATATCCAAATTGTCAGCATCACTACTCCAGTGCTTTGGGGCTATTATAACGTAAAATAAGGGTTTCTTGTTTGTTTGGTTTTTTTTTTTGGAATTTATTTAATTTTTTTTCTGCTTTATAACAAAGTGAATCAGTTATACATACACATATGTTCCCATATCTCTTCCCTCTTGCGTCTCCCTCCCTCCCACCCTCCCTATGCCACCCCTCCAGGCGGTCACAAAGCACTGAGCTGATATCCCTGTGCTATGCGGCTGCTTCCCACAAGCTATCTACCTTACGTTTGGTAGTGTATATATGTCCATGCCTCTCTCTCGCTTTGTCACAGCTTACCCTTCCCCCTCCCCATATCCTCAAGTCCATTCTCCAGTAGGTCTGTGTCTTTATTCCTGTCTTACCTCTAGGTTCTTCATGACAGTTTTTTTTCTTAAATTCCACATATATGTGTTAGCATATGGTATTTGTCTTTCTCTTTCTGACTTACTTCACTCTGTATGACAGACTCTAGGTCTATCCACCTCATTACAAATAGCTCAATTTCGTTTCTTTTTATGACTGAGTAATATTCCATTGTATATATGTGCAACATCTTCTTTATCCATTCATCCAATGATGGACACTTAGGTTGCTTCCATCTCTGGGCTATTGTAAATAGAGCTGCAATGAACATTTTGGTACATGACTTTTTTTGAATTATGGTTTTCTCAGGGTATATGCCCAGTAGTGGGATTGCTGGGTCATATGGTAGTTCTATTTGTAGTTTTTTAAGGAAGCTCCATACTGTTCTCCATAGTGGCTGTACCAATTCACATTCCCACTAGCACTGCAAGAGTGTTCCCTTTTCTCCACACCCTCTCCAGCATTTATTGTTTCTAGATTTTTTGATGATGGCCATTCTGACTGTTGTGAGATGATATCTCATTGCAGTTTTGATTTGCATTTCTCTAATGATTAATGATGTGGAGCACAAGCATCAATACCGAGGCAGTAGATCTGATAACCAAGATGGCTACTAAGTGACAAAGAGTAGGAGACTCTGGACAAAGGGATGATTCATATCCTGGGCTGGATGGAGTGGGATGTCTCGAGATTTCATTATACTACTCAGAATGGCAAGCAGTTTTAAACTTATGAATAGTTTAAAAGAAATTTTTGTTTTATAATGGAGCATAGTTGATTAACAATGTGGTGTTAGTTTCAGGTGTACAGCAAATTGATTCAGCTATTGAAGGATGTTTATGTGGTGCCCAATTTTTCACCACTACAAATAATGCTGTAAAGTACATTACTGCTCATGCCTTTTTTTTTTTTTTTAGTAAGTGTGAGCATTTTTTTAGGGTGTATTATAGAGAGTAGAATTGCTAGGCTGTAGGGTGTACCTCTTCTACTTTACTAGAAATTGCCAAATTGCTATAGAAATTGATTTTAAAATATACATCCCCACCAGTAGTACAGCAGTTATATGAGGGTTCCCATTGCTCCATATCTGGTATGTTTGGCTCTTTTAATTTTTATCAGTCAGAAATAATATTCCATTGCAGTTTTAAATTGCATTTCCCTGACTCCTGGAGAGGTTCTGTTCAGATTTCCCCTTCTGTGAGTTTTCCATTCATATCTGCTTTTTCCATTGTGTGCTTTTCCTTTTGCTCATTGATTTGAAGAAGCTATCTTTTATTCTGGATAATAATTTTTGTTGATTGTGTACAATGCAAATATCTTCTGCTGGTTGCATCTTGTCTTTTCATTTTATCGATGGTGGCTTTTGCTTTGTAGAAGCTGTCATTTTAATGTGGTCAATATAGTATTTTTTTTCTTTGTTGCTTAACATTTTTGTCTTGTTTCAAACTCTGAGGTAATAATCTATATGTTCTTTAAAATTGTTAAAGTTTTGCTTTTCACAATTAAATCATTAATCCACTTAGTGTGTGGTTGAGGTAAAAATAAAAATGTTGTTGTTATTATTGTTTGGAAACAAACCTTTTGTTTTGGTACCATTATTGACTGGTTCATTCTTCCCCAATTGATTTACAATTCTTTGACACATATACACATGTCAAGTTTCCATATATGTGTAGGCCTGTTTTTTGAACTTTTGTTTAGTTTCACTAATTTATCTCTACACTGTTACCATACTTCTAAAATCAGTTTCTTTATAATAAATTTTGGTATCAGGTAATCAAGTATTCTACTTTATTCTTCAAATCTGTGTGGTCTATACTTGGCTCTTTACTCGTCCATAAATATTTTAGAATCAGATTGTTAGATTCCATGAAAAAACCCAGAGGGGATTTGATTAGAATTAATTTGAATTGAATGTATACATTAAATGAGGAAGAACCAATGTTTTTATCATAGTGAATCTTCCCAAACATTATATGCCCTTCAAATTATATAAGGGTTTTTTATATTATCTTTTAAAAAGTTTTAAAAATTTCTTTATAAATGTCTTATAGATCTCTTATTAATTCCATTCTTTGAATAAATGAATGCATGAATTAATAAATAAATAACATTTGTTGCCATTTGTTACAAATTCTATGTGTTTTAGAAATTACATTTTCCAGCTCTTTGTTAGGGTATAGGACTGCAACTGGTATTTTTTATTGATTTTATATCCAGAATCTTTATTGAACTTCCTTGTTAATTCTAATAATTTGTCAAATTTCTTGATTTCCTACTAAGACACATTTTCTCTCTTTTCAATCTTAATACGTTTATTTTCTTTTTCATATCAGTTCTTTAAAAATTAGAATTCAGTTATAAAACTATCTGGTCTTTATACTTTTTAGTGCTGAAATAGGTCCGTTTTCCAAATGTTAGCTCTGGGGTGAGCCTAGAACTTTATAACATGTTAGGGGTTTTCCTTCTCTGCTTCTCTTCGCACCATGATTCCCCATATACCTGAACTCTCAACAGCCCCTTTTTCTGGTCCTCTGGCTAAAAAGCTGGGGATTTAGCCACATGGGCTGTCAGGCATTTCCTGTGACTGGCTCCGCCTTCATGTGAAGCTATTAGAGAAAAGGGGGTGAGAAAAATAATGAGCATTTCCTCCCCCACATGCTCTGAATAACAGCGACTCCTTTTCTCAGTTCTTCTCAGAATTTGCTCTCAGATATTTAGGTATTTGTGTGGCAGCAACTGCTGCAAATAGCTTCATGACTGAGGCTCGCCTCAAGCAGAGATTGGATAATAAAAATGTAGGGGCCAACCCAGCGATGCGCCTGGAGTCTCTGTCTTGCAGTGACCCCTGCTCAACCTACTTCGAACTCCTTGGGCCAGGAAAAGTTTCTCTGGGAGTATTTTTTCTATTCCCACCCTCTGTAGTTCCAGAATTCTGCCTGCTCTAGAGTCTATGCCTGGAGGCATAGGAGGGAAAAAAAGTCCAGAAAAATCTCTGTTATAATGGCATTCTTTGTATTTTGATTTTTCTCCCTAATCTGCTTGTTCTTATTTACTTTTCAGAATCCTCACATAGTTGCTTTACGCCTCCTGTTCAGGGTTTTTAGTTGTAATCACTGGGAGGGAGAGGGTTTGCTCACTCCATCCTAGCTGGAAGCAGCACCTCCACGCTGAAGTCCTTCCTCATGATGGAGAGGGGACACATAGCCTCAATCACTAAGTCCTCTCAGGCTCTGGACTGTTTATCTGCTTATTTGCTTAATTATTTCTTCCCCATCTATTCTCTTTCCTCCTCTGGATCTTCTGTTACTATTTCATCTGACCATCCAGTGTCATGTATTTTCCCCCCTAATTTACATATTTACATTTTGTGCTTATTATATATAGGGAGTTTTTTTTTTTTCCCATTTTGTTTTTCTGAATACAAATTTGGTTCTTACCAGTAAATGTCCTCTTGTTTATCCATTTACTTTTAAAGTTTAAAAATCACAATTTTAATTTTTAGAAAATCTTCGAGTGTTCTAAATTATCCTTTTGAGTGTTCTTATTTATTTTTTGTTGTTGTTTTTTTTGTTTGTTTGTTTTGTTTTTTTGTTTTTGCGGTACGCGGACCTCTCACTGTTGTGGTCTCTCCTGTTGCAGAGCACAGGCTCCGGACGTGCAGGCTCAAGCGACCATGGCTCACGGGCCCAGCCACTCCATGGCATGTGGGATCTTCCCGGACTGGGCCACGAACCTGTGTCCCCTGCATTGGCAGGTGGACTCTTAACCACTGCGCCACCAGGGAAGCCCAATTTTTTGTTTTTAATGAAAGTTCTCAAATGTCTTTCCTGTCAATTCTTCTTCAGAGGGATTCACCTTGTCTAGATGTTTAGCTTGGTCTTTGCTTTAGCCTGTTCAGGCTGCTATAACAAAATACCACAGGCTGGGTAGCTTATAAACAGCAGAAACTTATTTCTCACAGTTCTGGAGGCTGGAAATTCGAGATCAAGACACCAGCTGGTAAGGGCCCTCTTCTGGGTTCATAGCCAGCACCTTCTCACTGTGTCCTCACATGACAGAAGGGGCTAGGCCTCTCTCTGTGATCCCTTTTATAAGAGCATTAATCCCATACATGAAGGTTCCACCCTGATGACCTAAGCACCTCCCAAAGGCCCCACCTCTTTATACCATCACCTCTGGGGGTTAATATCCAACATATGAATTTTGGAGGGGGACACAAACATTCAAACCGTTAACAGTTTTCCTCCATTAAACTTTGTTTTCTTCAGTGGATTTTAATTTTCATTGCCTATCTGAAAGAAGTTTAGGCTGGCAGGGTCTCTAGAGCTGGCAAAATGACGTCTGAGTGAGGAGTTTATGTGGAGAAAAGGCGAACTTCAGCCCTTTCTGTTATCAGAGTTGCCACCAGATCCTTGCTCAAAACACGCCAACCCCTCCCTTGAATAGGAGCTAACATATACCTTTAAGTTACAGGGTCTGTACACAAAGAAAAGAAGCTATAGGAAGAGGAAAACAAAAACCGGATAGAACTAGCTGAAACCAAGATGGCAGTGAATCTGACCTCCAACACACCTTGAGCCTCATTCTATGCTGATATTACTACATTTTCGTATGAAATTACATATCTACCAATGGCCAGAAGTCACAGACCAAAAAAGAATAGATAAGGGGTGGCACCCCATTTCCAGGAAAACCCTGCTTCTTTCCCAGAAAACTCATATATAGGCCTCCGCATCATTAATCTCACTCCTTCCTGCATTGTCCTTACTCCTTAAAAGCAAATCCCTCTCACTGTCAAGACCAGAAGTTGATTGGTGAACTAAGTTCCTGCTCCTCCGTTCTCTGGCCATTGAATAAAGCGTGTGTTGCTTCAATCTCAGCTTTGGTTTTGTTTTTGGCTGTGTGAACCCCAAAGGACAAAGAACCCTTCCGGCCAAGGCAGGGGGCCTTGGCCAGGCTAGGACCCAAATGGGTGTTCATATGACTTAATTCTGTAACACCTCCACAACCTGAGCCCAACAGCAGTTGCACTCAGAGTTGCAGGCGTCCTTCAGGTCTACTGGGCTTAGCTTCCCAGAGCAATACACAAGCAGCTGCTGGTAGACACGCAGCTCCTGTCTGTCAGGACTCACAGCCTATTACCTGAATGCCCAAGGGAGCCACAAGAATACTTTTTTTTCTCCTTCACCACTTTTCTCTTCTGCTCCTCCCTCCCTGTCACTAAATCCCATGCCTGCTCTACCCTACAGATTATAGCCGACTACCTTTGGCCCTAGGAGACCTCTCTGGGCCCCACCAGGTTTACTCTTCCGGTTTCTGTGTTATACAAAACCTTCCTTTTGAGGAAGACAGTCAGAGGTGTGCACCAAAAACTCTATCTTCCCTGAATGCCTCACAGTTGCAGTCTCATTCCTCAGCCCCCAGTGAAAAAGCATCCAATGTCCTATGAATTTTGTTGGCACTGATTTAAAGCTAACGACATTGTTTTTTTTTAATTAGCCAAGTATTATTTTATCTCAGTCGGTTTCTTAATTTGTGTCACAGTGTACTATTAAAGAATAACGAAGCGATAACGCTTAGTAGTTTATACTCCAGTTCTCTGAATAGATCATTTAAACCATATAAATGCTGACAGGCTCATTTTTGTTCTACATGTAAAAGTTTCTTGTATTGTTCTGCTTCTTAGAGTTGCCTTAGGAAAATTTAAAATGAGACAAGTTTTTGAAAAATGATTTCTTAAAATCCCAGCCCCATTCCCATACAGCTGAAAGTTTCCTATTCCAAATAAGCAGTGACTAGAGAGCAATTGGTAATTTTTCTTTCTGATAGGTGGTGAGAAGGAAAACTTTTACTTTACAGATGAGACACTGAGGCCAGGGAAGGACAAAAAACTTTGGTGACACCATTACACAGGGGTAAGGCTGGGACCCAGACTCGCATGCTGTTCTTCCTACAACGCCGCACTGGAGCCGTAAAATGATTTAGGAACGACGCAGTGGATGATCTCAAACAATAGAGGAGGAGACAGAAAGAGATGAGAGAAAATGTGAGCTCCTTCCATTTTAGTAAGCATCTTAGATGACTCAGTCCTTCACAATGCGGTGGGTGTTTTGAAGAACAGAGTGCTTCTTCTATGTGGCCAGCTTGTTTGTACATCTTTTCAAGGGAAAAAAACCTCAAGAGCTAGCAGAGCTGAAAGTATGTCTGAAAAGCCAATTTATCATTCAGATACAGTCTACTCTCTGTAAAGGAACTGAAGAGTTTTAAGGCACTCAGACAAAGGAACAAATATATATTGAGAATAAGTGAAATTAATGAAGTTTATCTTTAGCTTTCCAAGTCTCTTCTTAAATAATATTCCCTTAAAGTTGCATTTATACTTTATAAAATAATCTCACATTCATTACTTTGTGTGACTTTTCTCCTGTTTCTTATCTTTTATCATTTCTCTTCCACCAATAGCCAGGATCACACGTCTGAAATGTTCACAGTGGTTGATTTTATTTTTCAACTTCTTTTGGCAACAGAACAACCCGTATTCTCGGGCTTCCCTGGTGGCGCAGTGGTTAAGAATCTGTCTGCCAATGCAGGGGACACGGGTTGGAGCCCTGGTCCAGGAAGATCCCACATGCCTCGGAGAAACTAAGCCCGTGCACCACAACTAATGAGCCTGCGCTCTGAAACCCGTGAGCCACAACTACTGAAGCCCATGCACCTAAAACCCATGCTCCCCAACAAGAGAAGCCACTGCAATGAGAAACCCGTGCACCGCAACAAAGAGTAACCCCTGCTCGCCGCAACTAGAGAAAGGATGTGCCCAGCAATGAAGACCCAACGCGACCAAAAATAAATAAATTTATTTAAAAAAAAGAACAACCTGTATTCTTATTTTTCTAACAACAACAAGACATTAAAAGAGAGTTAAAGGAAGAAGAGAGAATGAAGAACACCTTGTACTATCTTTACTACCAAAACATGTTCTAAGGAAAAAATTTGATACCAGGCATTATTTTTGTGAATTTAAGTTAACATGTCACCCTTCTCAGGATATTTGCTGAGAAACTTTATACTTAACTGTGTGAGAAAGAATGTCTCTATAAATGGAATTTATGCCCCATAAGTGACTTTAGAAGCCAATAAGTGGAGCAGTTATTTTGGGGACAACCTAGTGCATTGATTATATTCTGCCCTACTTTTTCTAATTCAGAAGGAAAGATAACTGATGGCTGGAAATACCATTGTGTTTGCACTTTCTTAAGTGTAAGGGCCTTGTAACCTCACGCTGTGATTCTTAAACTAGCCATGGAGGAGGCCACAGCCCTCAATGGACATTGAATATTGAACGTCACCTTTTTATTTGATATGAGCCAATTTTAAAGTCATATATATTTATGTTTTCCGTTGATGTGTTTGCTCTTAATGGTGTAAATTAAATGTTTATAAGAATGGTTGTCATTCTTGATGAAACGCTGTGCTTATGATAACTGCATAGTTTTATTTCACTGAGAGGTACCATAACTGTCTTTGCCTGTGGTTGTGCTTCGTGACTAATTTAATGCTTCACTGTAAACATGCTTTTTCTGCCTGGGATTGCTCATAAAGGATTCCAACCCCGGTGTCTAGAGCTTCTTGGGATCTTATGAGAGTTGAGCTCACTGGGTGATTTGTATTTCATGCCAGTCAAAATTTGAGGGCTGTGTGATATAGTCTTATTTTAAACTGGCTGGGCAAATATTCATGTTCTCATTATTTATTATTCTTCCTAATAATGACTTTGTTTAGTGGTGCAAATTGGACATTAATATATTGACATCCTAGAGGGTTTCAAAACAATTTTACCTTCTGGTATGTTTCAAGAACAGTGTGGAGGCCAGTGGTCCTTTTTCAAGGAGGTGTTCAGGGTTCTTGAAACTGTTACTTCCAGATGATTTCACACCAAGCTGGAAGTGCTTCCATCGTGGCCTCTCCAGCTGTGGCTGGCTATGATATTTATTCATTCATTCAGCAAATAGTTACTAAGTACATGCTATGTGCCCAACTCTATCCTGGCTCCTGAGGATACAGCAGTGAACAAAAGAGGCAAAATTCCTGCCTTTTTGGAGCCCATTTATTCAAAGGGAGGTAGATTATAAACAAGGTAAATAGCATGTTAAACACTGACCAATGTTAAGGAGAAAAATAAAGCTGGGAAGTGTCGGGAAAGGGATTGCAGTTTACATAATGGGACCATGAAGCCCTCACTGAGAAGGTGACTTTTGCACAAAGACCTGACAAAATGAGAAATAAGCCATGTGGATAGTTAGGGGAAAATTATACCTGGTGGAGGGAACAGCAAGTGAAAAAGACCTGAGGAGGAGCATGAACCAGTGTATTTGAGTAACAGTGAAGATGAGGTCGGGGTGCTGAAGCTGAGTTAACAAGGGAACAAGAGTAGAGGGTGAAGTAATGATGGGAGTGGAGTGGGGGAAGATTATGTAGGGCCTTAGAGGTGATAATTCAGACTCTTTTTTTTCAATTCAGGAGAAACACTATCTAGGGCAAATAACGAATTCAATGTCTACTTTCAAAAGATGCTTGGAGGGCTTCCCTGGTGGCACAGTGGTTGAGAGTCCGCCTGCCGATGCAGGGGACATGGGCTCGTGCCCCAGTTCAGGAGGATCTCACATGCCACGGAGCGGCTGGGCCCGTGAGCCATGGCCGCTGAGCCTGCGCGCCCTGAGCCTGTGCTCCGCAACGGGAGAGGCCACAACAGTGAGAGGCCCGCGTACCGCGGTGCTTGGAAACGTTTCCTGGGTATCAGGAGCCAAGACATACCTCTTCCTACTAGCACTGTAGGGTACATTGCTTTTCTTTTCCTAATGGAAACAAAGACTAATGTTTGCTTGGAGCTGTGTCTAAATTTTCTAGTAGAAATTAATTCTTGAGTTGTTTTAATTTACTTGCTTCTCTATTACTGCTTTTATGTCCACAAAGCAGGAAGCCTTTCCCTCTACCTTCTTGGAATTACTATACAAGGAGTTATTACTATTCCTACATTATGTTACTTCTTTTGACATACTATTGAAATGTCAAATAACTACCTAAGATTTAAGGATTATGGCTTTGACTAACTCAATCTCAGTTCCATGTTTGAGGTCATTTGCACAGTGAGCTCCCAATAAATTACACGACATTGAAAGGAATTTATTCAATCCTGAGTATGGATGACCCGATTCTCCTTGACTGAATCCTTCATTTAACTTGAAGATCAAATAGATGGTGACTTTTCAAGAAGTTCCTATAATATATGAATGCTTGGGGAGGATGTTTTTGAAATGAAAAACTGGAGATGGGGGGAGAAGATTATACCTGCTAAAATTCTCTCTTTAAGAGGGCCAACTACTCCTCCTGAGTCCTCACTAACATCTCTTAGGGCCTCTCCAGCTGTCGCTCCTTGGCTACAATGGAATGATAGTGGGAAGAAGTTACTGTATTTCCCAGAGATGTGGTTCTTCTACCAAAATACGAACACCACAGGGCTTCCCTGGTGGCACAGTGGTTGAGAGTCTGCCTGCCGATGCAAGGGACATGGGTTCATGCTCCAGTCCGGGAGGATCCCACATGCCGCGGAGCGGATGGGCCCATGAGCCATGGCCGCTGGGCCTGCGCGTCCGGAGCCTGTGCTTGGCAACGGGAGAGGCCACAGCAGTGAGAGGCCTGCGTACCGCAAAAAAAAAAAAAAAAAAGAACACCACAAATAAAGGAATCATGAGTGTTTTCTCATCATTCTATGCCCAGTGCTTAATGTCATGCCTGGTCCATTTTAGGCACTCACAATATTCCTTGAATTAATTCATGAATTTAAATATAAATGTATTCCTCTGCATTCTTCTGACTTCCCTCCAAAACTTTCACTCTGGGAAACTGCTTCAGGATGTTCTGCTTCTTGAGGAAATTAGGTAACTCTTAAAACAGTGTAAGCCTGGGATAAGTAAGGAACTGGCAAACAGTAATGCCTTCAACATACGGACTTTGGATGTGGTTTCTTGAAATAAGTCCAACAAGGATTTGATTCAGACACCTGACCCAGACTAATATCCTACCATGTGGCTTGGGAAAAAGACACAAAACAAAAATCAATAGAAACAACAATAAACTAGTAGGGACCTTGTGACTTAGAATATTAATGTATTTTTTAATGCCTGTATCTCTTTTTCCAACCATTATTTTCACATCAGAGGTCCCATTTTGCCCATTCCTCCTTCACTGCTTAGTACAGATACGTTAGAAACAGCATGGATTGATGTCAAGTGGAGCTGGATGTGAATTCCTGATTCCCAGTTATGCTACAGTTTATTCACCTATGAAAGTGAGCTCAAGAGTCCCTAACTCATAGGCTTTTAAGATTAAGTGAAATAAATTTGTCAAATGCCAGCTTAGAGTTTGGTATGCACCTGCTCCTTGAAAACACTGCTTTCCTTTCCCTTAAAATGCTGGCTCAGAGGTCATTAGTGGTCTTTGTTTGTTTTTTTCCTACCATTCCCTGGGTCTCATATACCTACTGGATATTTAGGGCTAAAAGTCTCAGAGTTATATACAGAAGTAAGGGGGAACATGGGTGTGGGAAGGAAATAAAGGAAGAGAGATTGGGGGAGAGAGGAGCGAAGAGTTAAGAACAAAGAGAAAAAATAGAATTCTTAGGTAATCCCTGGTTCAGATGTGGTCAGATGATTTAAATAGCTTTCTAATATGACTTCTTGCCTCAATATTTAATCTTTCTAGTTCAATCTTCACACTGAAACCAGAGTTACATTCTTCTTTGGCTCATGCCATTTCCTAACTGTTCTTTCTTGCTTACTCCTATAGAACTTGGTGTATACCATGGTTGTTATTTTTATTCTGCCTTATATTAATATAGAAAGCATGATTATTAATCATCTTAATCTCTGAAGTTATGAGTCTGTATGAAAAAACAAAAATAAAACATGGAAATAGTCACTAATTAGCTGACAACTTATAATATTAATCCCAACTCTTCTAATGCTTCTCTTCATTTATCGTAAGTGATAGCTATCCATTACCATAATACCATAATATCTTTACATTTTTTTCTCTGGTTCTTGAATGCCGTAAATATATAATAATATAATTCAGATACAATGTGAATAGATTGCTGTGAAATTTCAAGAAGTACAAAAAATACAGGAAACGATGAAGTTCAGGTAAATGCTAAAATCACTCACAAAACTATTGACCAGATAAAAAACTGAGAGAAAATTGGCAAGGTTGATAACAAAAGCAACAAAGGGGAATAATTTGCATGCCCAAGCATCAGGAAAATTGATGAAGCTGTTTAACATTTTCACAAAGGATGTCTTCTTTAAGACAGTGTTATGAAAATTCAAATGAGAAGTGAATGTTGTCATAAGTTACGTTTTGTAGAAAAAAAAATGACACATGATTTACTCTTTGTTGCAATTATATCCTATATTCTATTAAATATAAAGCAGAATAGACATTTTTTTCATGACTTTGAGTTTCATTTTTTAAAGACTAACTCCAGGCCAAACACTGTTTTTAAAAAAAACTGTATTTACTATTAACTTTTGTTCCCTGTGTTAAGATGTCTTACCTGGCGCCAATTATCCTGAGTAAAATGAGTTCTTCCTGTAGTTAGTTATTTGTAGACCTTTGGAAGCCATTAGAATGTCAGCTCCATGAAAAAAGCTACCATGTTTTCACCAGCCAACATAATGCCTTGCACATAAACACTAATGTATCATTTACTGTGGGCTGAATGCTGATCTCAGCACTTTACAAATATGAACTAATTTAATTATCAAAATAATATTCCAAGGTAGGTAGTATCTTTAAAGATGAGAAAACTAAGGCACAGAGAAATTAAGTAACTTGTCTAAGGTCACACATTTTGTAAATGGTAGCACTGGAAATCAAACCCAGGCTGTCTGGCTCCAAAATCCATAATCCTAGACCATACACTATGTTGTCTCTACTATTTTAGGCTGCCTCCAGATGTTTGTGGAATAAATTAAGATTTTAGAAATCTGTGTGAATATAGTAATACAGTCTACAGGTTATATTCAAATGAGACTCTGGGGAAGAGGGTTTATGGTATCTTTGGTTACGACAAATGCTGGAAGAAAAATGCAAACACAAAAACAAAAACAAACAAAATGCCCAAAACTCTTCCAATGAAACAAAGACCATCTGGCCTCTTCCAATATACTCTTTATTCCATTTTTATCCTTATTATTATTATTTTTTTTGTGGTATGCGGGCCTCTCACTGTTGTGGCCTCTCGCATTGCAGAGCACAGGCTCCAGACGCGCAGGCCCAGCAGCCATGGATCACGGGCCCAGCTGCTCCACGGCATGTGGGATCTTCCTGGACCGGGGCACGAACCCGTGTCCCCTGCATCGGCAGGCGGACTCTCAACCACTGCACCACCAGGGAAGCCCTATCCTTATTATTTTTTATCATAAAATAGAATACAAAAAATATAAATACTACAGAAATATTTTGTGCATATTCCACCAACAATTTTCTTTCTACCACATATTGATACATCTTGCATTATAGTCCAAATTGGTTTGCTATATATGCCCACTATTGACAGTGCACTGAGTTGCGTGATGGGAATGACTATAGGCTACGGATCAAGACTTTATTTCACTTTCTCTGTATAGCACTTGGGACGTGGACCAGAACCAGGCAAATGCTGGAGTTCCTTTTCCATTCTCACGTCCTACTTAGGATCTGCTTGAGGTCATCTGCTTCCCCAGGTTCTCCCAGCAGCCCTACCATTGACTTACTTTGCAGCAACTGTTCTCTTTTAGACCCTTGTCCAGTCTTTACTTCTCTGCCTCTTTCTCTCAGGGACCTGCTCTCTGCTGGGTGAGAAGCCTAATTTGATGGCCTACTCAAGACTCCTAGGTTTGCTGAGTTGTCTCAGCAGCTGGAGCCAGGGTGGTTTAGGGATAGGACTGGGGCTGGAGGTACCAGGCAGGTTTTGGGCCCTCCACATATCCCTCAAGGAGAATATCTCACTGTTCATCTTTCTATATATACTGTGATGAAAATTATATTCTCAGTAACTGACACTAGAATTTCTCCTAGGGAGGGAAGTACAAAGGAACTGCTTATGTTAGGAAAACACTTTGATATACTGCATGGAGACAGAAGGTTAAGGATGGCAGGAGCCCAAATAACAAAAACAACTGAACTGCTTTGCATGAGAAAGTGTGAATAATCTTTATTTGATTATTATTTTGTTGTAAGAAGGGTGTGGGAAAGATCGGGGAAAAGAGAAATGGGAGGGGGCAAAAATGAAGTCAGCAAGATGGTATAATTTCCATCAGGGTGAAGGGTCAGTGTGGCATTCCCCTTGGATAGGCAGCAGAGAAAACTTTCTAGAAAGGGAAGGGGAATTTTATCCCAGGGATGCAAGGATTTTTCAACATCCTCAAATCAGTGTGATATACCACATTAACTATACTCAATATTTTGCAATAACCTATATGGGAAAAGAATCTGAAAAACTATATATGTATGTGTATGTATGTATGTGTATGTATGTATGTGTGTGTCTGTGTGTGTGTGTGTGTATATATATATATATATATATATATATATATATATATATATATATATAACTGAATCACTTCGCTGTACACCTGAAACTAACACAACATTGTAAGTCAACTATACTTCAATAAAAAAATTTGACCATCACACAGAGGTGGTATAACCTAATATAGACCATAATAAGCTTAAAAATATATAATTAAAGAATAAAAACCATATGATCATCTCAATAGATGCAGGAAAAGCTTTTGATAAATATCAACATCCATTTATGATAAAAACTCTTCAGAAAGTGGGCACAGAAGGAACAAACCTCAACATAATAAAGGTCATCCATAACAAACCCAGAGCTAACATTGTACTCAATGGTTAAAATCTGAAAGCATTTCCCCTAAGATCAGGAACAAGACAAGGATACCCACTTTTTTTCTCACCACTTTTATTTAACATAGTTTTGGAAGTCCTAGCCATGGCAATCAGAGAAGAAAAAGAAATAAAAGGAATCCAAATTGGAAAAGAAGCAGTAAAACTGTCATTGTTTGCAGATGACATGATACTATACATAGAAAATCCTAAAGATGCTGCCAGAAAACTGCTGGAGCTCATCAATGAATTTGGTAAAGTTGCAGGATACAAAATTAATACACAGAAATCTGCTGCATTTCTATACACTAACAACAAAAGGTCAGAAAGAGAAATTAAGGAAACAACCCCACTTACCATCACATCAAAAAGAATAAAATATCTAGGAATAAACCTACCTAAGGAGGCAAAAAGACCTGTACTCCAAAAAATGCAAGATGCTGATGAAAGAAATTGAAGATGACACAAATAGATGGAAAGATATATGTATTACTGGATTAGAAGAATCAATATTGTGAAAATGAATATAATACCCAAGGCAGTCTACAGATTCAGTGCAATCCCTATCAAATTACCAATGGCATTTTTCACAGAACTAGAACAAAAAATTTTAAAATTTACTTGGAAATACAAAAGACCCTGAATAGCCAAAGGAATCTTGAGAAAGAAAAATGGAGCTGAAGGAATCAGGATCCCTGACTTCAGACTGCACTACAAAGTTACATTCATCAAAACAGTATGCTACTGACACAAAACAGACATATAGATCAATGCAACAGGATAGAAAGCCCAGAAATGAAACCGTTCACCTGTGGTCAACTAATCTATGACAAAGGAGGCAAGAATATACAATGGAGAAAGCACAGTCTCTTCAGTAAGCGGTGCTGGGAAGACTGGACAGCTACATATAAAAGAATAAAATTAGAACATTCTCTAACACCACACACAACTCAAAATTGATTAAAGGCCTAAATGTAAGACCAAATACAGTACTTAAAAACTCCTAGAGGAAAACACAGGCAGAACACTCTTTGACATAAGTCATAGCAATATTTTTTTGAATCCATCTCCTAGAGTAATGAAAATAAAGACAAAAATAAACAAATGTGACCTAATTAGACTTAAAAGCTTTTGCACAGCAAAGGAAACCATAAACAAAACAAAAAGACAACCTACAGAATGGGAGAAAATATTTGCAAACAATGTGACCGACAAGGGATGATTAATTTCTGAAATATACAAACTGCTCATCTAGTTCAATATAAAAAAACCCAAACAACCCAATTAAAAAATGGACAGAAAACCTAAATAGGCATTTCTCCAAAGATTTACAGATGACCAAGAGGCCCATGAAAAAATGCTCAATGTCTCTAAATATTAGACAAATGCAAATCAAAACTATAATGAGGTATCACCTCACACCAGTCAGAATGGTCATCATCAAAAAGTCTACAAATAATAAATGCTGGAGAAGGTGTAGAGAAAAGGGAATCCTCTTACACTGTTGGTGGGAATGTAAATTGGTACAGCCACTATGGAGAACAGTATGGAGGTTTTTTAAAAAAACTAGAGTTGCCATATGATCCAGCAATCCTACTCCTGGGCATATATCCAGAGAAAAGTATAATTGGAAAAGATACATGCACCCCAATGTTTATTGCAGCACTCTTTACAATAGTCAAGACATGGAAGCAACCTAAATGTCCATTGACAGAGAAATGGATAAAGAAGATGTGGTGCATATATATATCCATGTTGCTGCAAATGGCATTATTTCATGCTTTTTTTTTTTTTTTTTTTTTGCGGTACGCGGGCCTCTCACTGTTGTGGCTTCTCCTGTTGCGGAGCACAAGCTCCAGATGCGCAGGCTCAGTAGCTATGGCTCATGGGCCTAGCCGCTCTGTGGCATGTGGGATCTTCCCGGACCAGGGCACGAACCCGTGTCCCCTGCACCAGCAGGCGGACTCTCAACCACTGCGCCACCAGGGAAGCCCATATTTCATGCCTTTTTAAGGCTGAGTAATATTCCATTGTGTGTGTGTGTATATAAAATGTCATTGTTTCGTTCTTTTTTTATGGCTGAGTAATATTCCATTGTGTGTGTGTGTGTATAAAATGTCATTGTTTCGTTCTTTTTTATGGCTGAGTAATATTCCATTGTGTGTGTGTATGTATGTATTGTGTGTGTGTGTGTGTGTGTGTGTGTGTATAGTGCCATTTGCAGCAACATGGATGGATTATAATACTAAGTGAAGTAATCCAGACAGAGAAAGACAAATATCATATGATATCACTTATATGTGGAATCTAAAAATAGTTATACAAATGAACTTATTTATAAAATAGAAATAGACTCACAGATATAGAAAACAAACTTATGGTTACCAAAGGGGAAGCAGGAGAAGAAATACATTTGGTGTTTGGGATTAACATGTATACACTACTGTATATAAACTAGATAACCAACAAGGACCTACTGTATAGCACAGGGAACTATACTCAATATTTTGTAATAACCTATATGGAAAAAAAATCTGAAAAATAATAGATATATATGTATAACCCAATCACTTTGCTATACACTTGAAACTAATACAACATTGTAAATCAAATATATTTCAATAAGAAAAATACACATCAGTATGTTTCCCCAATAATTAGTAAATAATTTAACCCCAAATGATTTGTGTGAATGTGGTGAGAGGTGAAAATCTTGATGAGAACGTTTTCACAACAATGTAGCACAGAATAGGAACAGTGTGTATGGCAGAAGAGTCTTCAAGCAAAGCAGACCATGCTTGATCTAGTCCTCAGGAGGTCACAGATGTCTGCACTGGGGCTTTGTACTGCCACACGGTGGGGAGTTCAGCGGTTCAAACCAAACATATGTCTCTTGCAAAGACATTGGAGGGGCTTATTGTTTCTGGGTTATATATATATTTTATTTGAAAAAAGAGTACCTCTGTTTAAAAAAAATAGTGTATATGTGTATGTATGTGTGGGTGTGTATAAAAAAGACCACTGAACCCTAATCCATGCTCCCCAAAACTGTTCATTTGCTCAAGTTATTTTCCTGCCAGGGGACACTCAGTATGGTAAAGAGACCTTGTGATGAGGAACTTAGACAAATTGCATGAGCTTCTGAGGTCAAGTTTGTGTCCCAGCAATGAGCATATGCTTGGCAAATAGTGGAGGTGCCCAACTGATACTCACTGAGTAGAACCTATGAGATAGTATCTTATGATACCACAGAGACACCTGGACTTTTTCCTGGCTGGTAAGGTCTTAGCCTCGGTCTTACATATGCATCATACACTTTTCTACTCTTGGTAGAAATCTCCTAGCCTGCCTGTAATACCAACCTCAACCTCAATGAAAAATGAAATATTTGCTGCTGATTTCGCCCCACTTGCTCATGAGGAAACCTCCCTCCTGCTGATTCTGATGATGTTTATGTGTGCAACATTACCATCATGATAATTAGTGCTATGCATAGAAGTCTTTAGGAAATGTTTTGCTTTTCCAGTTTACAGGTAAAAGGATCTCCCCCAATAAGCTTTATTGTAGAGTTTTTATCTATTTATGTTCAATGTTTTGTTTTCTGGGGACTCGCCTTCATATTTCCTCGTGGGCACAGACTTAGGAATGAAAAGAAAACAGAGACCCCTTTTCCCCTTCACCTGCCATCACTGCTCACAAATCATCCCAAACATTTAGTAACTATCGGGATAAAAGCATCAAAGGATGAGGGACAAAGAAGGAAGTTTATGCTTCTTCAATGTTTCAGGTGTTACCAGGTTCCCTGTCCTCACTTTCCACCTCTCCTCACAAATGTTCCCCCAATTTCCTTTGCACCTGCAGAGTCAATCCCATCCAGGGCCAGCCTGGTCAGAGTCAGGGCTGGGTGGGGTGGGGAGAAGTGTCTCTAGATAAATACTATTTTTTCCCTTTAAAAAAATCACCCCTTCCCTTGCCCTGTTATCATCATGAACGATGGATTTATTATTTTTAACTTGAGGTATTATAATCACTATTTGTAGACTCAGCTAGCTCTAAAAATGCACCCCATGGCTTGTACAGGGAACCATGGCCCCTTGTATTGCATTGATGAGAACTGAATCATTGTTTTCTTCCTTCTGGGCTTGTCTTAATGATTTTTATTGTACATCTAACCATTTAGATTTTTCTCTTGATTTGACTGATCTCCATTCTGCTCTCCCTTCCCCCACCCCACAGGCTGAGCTCTGATGATGAGCTATGATTCAGGTGTAGGGGGGTGGGCAGTATAGGTCCAGGGTTGCTGTGAGAAGTGGTTTCTAAGAGCAGAACAGATAGTAACGCTGAACAGAATTCCCAAAGCATGTTCACTTTTTTCCTATATAAATAATTATATTGGGTTTTGAATCTAAACTTTTCTTTGGATTAGCACTATTGTGGAATACTCTCAAAAATTCAAATTTCACCAATAGTCCCCAAAATATATTTTAAGATATTTTCTTTTATTCCAGAATCTGCTTAGATTTCACTCATTGTATTCAGTTTTTATGTCCCTTTGGTTTATTTCTCACTATGTTTGTTTCTCATGACATTCATTTTTTTTTTTTTTTTTGCGGTATGTGGGCCTCTCACTGTTGTGGGCTCTCCCATTGAGGAGCACAGGCTCCGGACGCGCAGGCTCAACAGCCATGGCTCACAGGCCCAGCCCATCCGCGGCATGTGGGATCCTCCCGGACTGGGGCACGAACCCGTGTCCCCTGCATCGGCAGGCAGACTCTCAACCACTGCGCCACCAGGGAAGCCCATGACATTCATTTTTTACTGACCCTCTCTGAAGTTTATTATCTTCAGAAAACAAACCATATTCTGTCCCTCCACTCCTGCGCCTTTCTTTTCTCCAGTCTCTGTTGCTCCTGTGGCGTCTTCATCCTCATTCATCACTCACACCTCTCTGGGTCTGTTCAAACACATGGTAATATGGCTGTACAAACTTTGTAACATAGCTGTCATTCTCCTCAGTGTACATGGAGTAGAGGGAAAAGTTTGGGGTGTAGACACACAAACTAGACACAAACACACAGACACACACATGAGACCTTTCTCTCTTCTGGAATTTCTCTCCTAGGATTGTGCATTATCAGCCTAGGAACCCAGGACAGGAGCAGCTAAGACTCTCTCGTGGTTACCAAGGGTTACACATATCTCACTTTGAGCATTAAGTAAAACTGCAGCTTCTGATTGATGGACAGCTACTGGCCTGATAAATGACTGGAAGATTCCACGGTAGCACCTTTCCAGGAGGTATTCCTCAAATGCAGAGATGGCTCAGAAAGGCTGAAGGCATTTTTATTGCAGAGAGAGGTTTTTAACTTGTCAGAAAAATATTTCTCTTCAGGGAGAAGACAATAATTAACACATGGTGAAAACACGTCAAAATACTTCCCCAGAGCCTGGAGGAGACGCTGGTAGGCCCTGCACTGATAGGGAAGCAGGGAGTTGGCAAAGCTGTTCCAGGCCTGCTCTGGGTTGGCTCTCAACAGTCAGAGATTACTTGGTGGTGCTGATTCTTGCCTCTGAGTTTGGTGCCAGCTCCTGAGGATGGCTGAGATACCCTATGCCAGTCTGCACTGGGTGATGGCATCCTTCACAAGTGAATTGAAGCCTCATTCTCTGTGTAGGCTTTGTCTTCTGTACAGGAGCTTCTGTCCTCCCTCCCTTCCTTTCCTTGTCAGCAGATGAGTGCTGACTATTGAGTACGCTAGGCACCACATTGGGCATGGTGAAGGACACACTCAGAGTCACACAGCTTAGCGTCAAGTAGGAGGGCAGGGCTATGTCTTTTATAAATCTGCTCTAGTTTACAGCTCCTACTTCACAGGAGCTCAGCACATCTCACTCATTACCAAAGGGAGCTGATCCTGAATCTCTCTTTCCGACTCTCATGCCCTGAACTGTTTGAGATGTCTTCGAATTTGGAGGTTTCTTGAGTTGAGAGGAATGGACCGTGCATGGCTGCTAAATCTCACGCTGCTTTTAATCAACATCAGGGTTGTTGGCACTCCACCAGAGAGGCCAGGCATACCATCTGGAATCTGGCAGGAAGTCACTTTAGCAGGTGTCTGAGAACCTGGGTTCTTGCAGTGAGTTCAGATCCTGACTATGCCATTTACTGGTTAAATGACCTTGGGTGGGCTTCTTTAACACCTCCTTATCAATACAATGAGAACTATTACAGTAGTTACTTCATAAGATCTTTGGACGGTTTTACCACAATGCACATGAAGTCCTTAGCATGTGACCTACCACACAGAAAGAGCTCGATAAACGGTAGCAATAAGTAGGGAGGTGGATTTCAGCAGTTACACAGACTCTACATCATAAGGTCATACATATAATAAAATTAAGGCTTTGGCATCTCTTGACTATTCTTTCACTTAGTACCTGAAATGGTTATTTCTATAAGGCTTTTCCTAAGTTTAGAATTCTTCTGTATTTGATTTCTCTAAATAATTAGATGATAAAGATCTCTAATATCTCATACTATATAAGCAAGTGAGTAATATTATCCCTTCTTACTTGATGCTGAGGACATAAGACAACTGGTGGAAATGGTTAAAATCCTTTTTTAACATGTTACTAAAAATTAATAAAACACAAGGATAAAATTTTGAACTCCCTCCTATCTCTTAGTCAATGTTGTTTAAAAGTACTTATAAGATTGTGAATGAAATTTATGTGATCTGATTCTATGGTGAATTTGCAAGGTTTTATTTTAAAAGAATGAAATAAAAAGCGATAACCCCCAGTGCTGTCCTGTGAGGAAAGCTATGAATATTGAAAAACCAGGTCAGTCAGAGGTAGAAATCTGAGCAGCTGTCAATTTTTTGCTTCTGTGCTGTGGATATGCTATTTGGTCTTTGCCTCTCTTCTTATGAGTCTCATTTATTTAAACAAAATGCATTTTCTCTGCAACTAGAGTTAACTATCCAGTGAATAGAAGGCAAGGCTGACAGGAGTTGTTCTGTGAGGACAGCAGCTAATGTTAACGCACAGGTTCCCAAGTTCCTCATGGAATTCTCTTGCCCCTGATGTCTGCATAGCTGGACCCCTCATTTTGCTCAAGTCTCTACTTATAAGTTAACCTTGTCCCAGCAAATTTCCTTGAGAACATAATCTTAAGTAGTATATCTCATCATTCTCTCTCCCCTAACCCTGAATCATTTTTCACACCACTGAGCTTTCCCTGAGATATCACAAATTAATGGTTAATTATTGCCTTCCTGCTACACTCCCACTCCAAAACTCACAAGATGTGGGACAGTAGGAATGTTACCTATCTCCACCAGTTCTATACCTCCTATACCTGTATGTAGTTCCTGGCCCATACTGATGTTCAATAAGTATCAAATAAATAAATAAGCCAATAAACCAAGATACAGCATGTCATGGTAGAAAGATTCTGGATTTGAAATTAAGGTACAGTTTTGACTCCTGGCTATGTTCATACCAGAGCTGTATGTCTATGGGTGAGCCAACTAATTTTTTTGAGCTTTAGTTTCCTCACATATAAAATGAGAATAACAAAATCTATCTTGCAAGGGTGTTACGACATTCAAATGAGATGGCATATGTGCAATTGCTTTATACATGTCTTATAAACAATATTCATTTAAATAATTTGTTACTATCACTCACAGACCAGTAATCATGATTATTGAACTCTTCTGTTTTAAGTTCAGAAGATATGACAACACTTCATATGTTTGGCAGTTAGCCAGTATAACTATGTCATGTGTCATTTAATTTTGTTTTCTCTTTCCCCAGAAAACACAGGATGACAGTATGGAAGTCTTATAAGTTTGATTATTTGGATATAGTTCTGATTTTTAACCCAAGTATTCATGGAATCTAACTATTATCCCGAAAGCCCCTACTCATGGAAGAAAGACCTTTTTCTACAGGCTTCCTGGGGAGGACATTTGAAATAGATACCTAGTGTAATTGTCATTAAAAAAATTTTACCTGACAGCCTAGAAGTTAAATGAATATGTGGGTTTTGATGGTGAAGGTGATGGTAGACTGTAGTTTGATTTGAATTTTTTAATCATTTATTAAAAGTTTGAGTTTTACTCTGCAAGCCAGAAGGGAGTGGCAGGACATACTGAAAGTGATGAAGGAGAAAAACCTGCAACCAAGATTACTCTACCCAGCAAGGATCTCATTCAGATTTGATGGAGAAATTAAAACCTTTACAGACAAGCAAAAGCTGAGAGAGTTCAGCACCACCAAACCAGCTTTACAACAAATGCTAAAGGAACTTCTCTAGGCAAGAAACACAAGAGAAGGAAAAGACCTATAATAACGAACCCAAAACAATTAAGAAAATGGGAATAGGAATATACATATCGATAATTACCTTAAATGTAAATGGACTAAATGCTCCCACCAAAAGGCACAGATTGGTTGAATGGATACAAAAACAAGACCCATATATATGCTGTCTACAAGAGACCCACTTCAGACCTTGAGACACATACAGACTGAAAGTAAGGGGATGAAAAAGATATTCCATGCAAGTGGAAACCAAAAGAAAGCTGGAGTAGCAATTCTCATATCGGACAAAATAGACTTTAAAATAAAGACTATTAGAAGAGACAAAGAAGGATACTACATAATGATCAAGGGATCGATCCAAGAAGAAGATATAACAATTGTAAATATTTATGCACCCAAAATAGGAGCACCTCAATACATAAGGCAAATGCTAACAGCCATAAAAGGGGAAATTGACAGTAACACATTCATAGTAGGGGAATTTAACACCCCACTTTCACCAATGGACAGATCATCCAAAATGAAAATAAATAAGGAAACACAAACTTTAAATGATACATTAAACAAGATGGACTTAATTGATATTTATAGGACACTCCATCCAAAAACAACAGAATACACATTTTTCTCAAGTGCTCATGGAACATTCTCCAGGATAGATCATATCTTGGGTCACAAGTCAAGCCTTGGTAAATTTAAGAAAATTGAAATTGTATCAAGTATCTTTTCCGACCACAACGCTATGAGACTAGATATCAATTACAGGAAAAGATCTCTAAAAAAATACAAATACATGGAGGCTAAACAATACACTACTTAATAACGAAGTGATCACTAAGAAATCAAAGAGGAAATAAAAAAAATACCTAGAAACAAATGACAATGGAGACACGACGACCCAAAACCTGTGGGATGCAGAAAAAGCAGTTCTAAGAGGGAAGTTTATAGCAATACAAGCCCACCTTAAGAAACAGGAAACATCTCGAATAAACAAATTAACCCTGCACCTAAAGCAATTAGAGAAAGAAGAACAAAAAACCCCAAAGTTAGCAGAAGGAAAGAAATCATAAAAATCAGATCAGAAATAAATGAAAAAGAAATGAAGGAAAGAATAGCAAAGATCAATAAAACTAAAAGCTGGTTCTTTGAGAAGATAAACAAAATAGATAAACCATTAGCCAGACTCACCAAGAAAAAAAGGGAGAAGACTCAAATCAATAGAATGAGAAATGAAAAAGGAGAAGTAGCAACTGACACCGCAGAAATACAAAAGATCATGAGAGATTACTACAAACAACTCTATGCCAATAAAATGGACAACCTGGAAGAAATGGACAAATTCTTAGAAATGCACAACCTGCCAAGACTGAATCAGGAAGAAATAGAAAATATGAACAGACCAATCACAAGCACTGAAATTGAAACTGTGATTTAAAATCTTCCAACAAACAAAAGCCCAGGACCAGATGGCTTCACAGGCAAATTCTATCAAACATTTAGAGAAGAGCTAACACCTATCCTTCTCAAACTCTTCCAAAATATAGCAGAGGGAGGAACATTCCCAAACTCCTTCTACAAGGCCACCATCACCTTGATACCAAAACCAGACAAGGATGTCACAAAGAAAGCAAACTACAGGCCAATATCACTGATGAACATAGATGCAAAAATCCTCAACAAAATACTAGCAAACAGAATCCAACAGCTCATTAAAAGGATCATACACCATGATCAAGTGGGGTTTATTCCAGGAATGCAAGGATTCTTCAATATACACAAATCTATCAATGTGATAAACCATATTAACAAATTGAAGGAGAAAAACCATATGATCATCTCAATAGACACAGAGAAAGCTTTTGACAAAATTCAACGCCCATTTATGATAAAAACGCTGCAGAAAGTAGGCATAGAGGGAACTTTCCTCAACATAATAAAGGCCATATATGACAAACCCACAGCCAACATCATCCTCAATGGTGAAAAACTGAAAGCATTTCCACTAAGATCAGGAACAAGACAAGGTTGCCCACTCTCACCACTCTTATTCAATATAGTTTTGGAAGTTTTAGCCACAGCAATCAGAGAAGAAAAGGAAATAAAAGGAATCCAAATCAGAAAAGAAGAAGTAAAGCTGTCACTCTTTGCAGATGACATGATACTATACATAGAGGATCCTAAAGATGCTACCAGAAAACTTCTAGAGCTAATAAATGAATTTGGTAAAGTGGCAGGATACAAAATTAATGCACAGAAATCTCTGGCATTCCTATACACTAATGATGAAAAATCTGAAAGTGAAATCAAGAAAACACTCCCATTTACCATTGCAACAAAGAGAATAAAATATCTAGGAATATACCTACCTAAGGAGACAAAAGACCTGTATGCAGAAAATTATAAGACACTGATGAAAGAAATTAAAGATGATACCAACAGATGGAGAGATATAGCATGTTCTTGGATTGGAAGAATCAACATTGTGAAAATGACTCTACTACCTAAAGCAATCTACAGATTCAATGCAATCCCTATCAAACTACCACTGGAATTTTTCACAGAACTAGAACAAAAAATTTCACAATTTGTATGGAAACACGAAAGACCCCGAATAGCCAAAGCAATCTTGAGAACAAAAAATGGAGCTGGAGGAATCAGGTTCCCTGACTTCAGACTATACTACAAAGCTACAGTAATCAAGACAGTATGGTACTGGCACAAAAACAGAAAGATAGATCAATGGAACAGGATAGAAAGCCCAGAGATAAATCCATGCACATATGGTCACTTTATCTTTGATAAAGGAGGCAGGAATGTACAGTGGAGAAAGGACAGCCTCTTCAATAAGTGGTGCTGGGAAAACTGGCCAGCTACATGTAAAAGTATGAGATTAGATCACTCCCTAACATCATGCACAAAAATAAGCTCAAAATGGATTAAAGACCTAAGTGTAAGGCCAGAAACTATCAAACTCTTAGAGGAAAACATAGGCAGAACACTCTATGACATAAATCACAGCAAGGTCCTTTTTGACCCACCTCCTAGAGAAATGGAAATAAAAACAAAAATAAACAAATGGGACCTAATGAAACTTCAAAGCTTTTGCACAGCAAAGGAAACAATAAACAAGACCAAAAGACAACCCTCAGCATGGGAGAAAATATTTGCAAATGAAGCAACTGATAAAGGATTAATTTCCAAAATTTACAAGCAGCTCATGCAGCTCAATAACAAAAAAACAAACAACCCAATCCATAACTGGGCAGAAGACCTAAATAGATATTTCTCCAAAGAAGATATACAGACTGCCAACAAGCACATGAAAGAATGCTCAACATCATTAATCATTCGAGAAATGCAAATCAAAACTACAATGAGATATCATCTCACACCAGTCAGAATGGCCATCATCAAAAAATCTAGAAACAATAAATGCTGGAGAGGGTGTGGAGAAAAGGGAACACTCTTGTACTGCTGGTGGGTATGTGAATTGGTTCAGCCACTATGGAGAACAGTATGGATGTTCCTTAAAAAACTACAAGTAGAACTACCATATGACCCAGCAATCCCACTACAGGGCATATACCCTGAGAAAACCGTAATTCAAAAAGAGTCATGTACCAAAATGTTCATTGCAGCTCTATTTACAATAGCCCGGAGATGGAAACAACCTAAGTGCCCACCATCGGATGAATGGATAAAGAATATGTGGCACATATATACAGTGGAATATTACTCAGCCATAAAAAGAAACAAAATTGAGCTATTTGTAATGAGGTGGATAGACCTAGAGTCTGTCATACAGAGTGAAGTAAGTCAGAAAGAGAAAGACAAATACCATATGCTAACACATATATGTGGAATTTAAGAAAAAAAATGTCATGAAGAACCTAGGGGTAAGACAGGAATAAAGACACAGACCTACGGGAGAATGGACTTGAGGATATGGGGAGGGGGAAGTGTAAGCTGTGACAAAGCGAGAGAGAGGCAGGGACATATATACACTACCAAACGTAAGGTAGATAGCTAGTGGGAAGCAGCCGCATGGCACAGGGATATCAGCTCGGTGCTTTGTGACCGCCTGGAGGGGTGGGATAGGGATGGTGGGAGGGAGGGAGATGCAAGAGGGAAGAGATATGGGAACATATGTATATGTATAACTGATTCACTTTGTTATAAAGCAGAAACTAACACACCATTGTAAAGCAATTATACCCCAATAAAGATGTTAAAAGAAAAAAAAAGTTTGAGTTTGAATTTAGCAGTGAATATCTTCTATTAACTGAGTGAGGTACAACATAATTTTTTCGTACCTAGAATATTCCATTTTTAACTTTTAATTTTGGCAAATAAAAATGCATATAAACCCTGGAAGATTTTGAGGAGTTATTGATATAAATATTAAAGATGCATTCATTAATAGATTACCCATTTTGAAATTTGGTAATATATATCCAAAGCTTTAAACACATGTATAATTATTGGTCTAGTAATTCTACTTCTAGAGATTTATCCTCCCAAATTAATTATGGTTATGGGCAAAGCTTTATATATGTAAAGTTATTAATTACAGCATTGGTTATAATATCAAAATTAAGGAAAAAATCTAAATATCTTATAATAAGGAATCAGTTAAATGTATTATAGTACATTTATAAAAAGGAATATTATAAAGCCAGAAAAATGATGTAGAAGAGTATTTAATGTCTTGAGAAACATTCATTACATTATGTTAAATTTAAAAAAAAATCCATGTTCTATGTGTGTGAATGTGTGTGTGTATAGATTCATTTTTTAATGGCATAATCTGAAATAGATGGGGTTCAAACAGAAAATGGCTTTATTTTTAAACAGCTATTGCCTTCAAATGTATTCTGTTGAATCTCCCTTCTCTGCCCTTTGTGGTGTCTTGGAAAGATGCCTTAGCTTTTTTGACATTTTCTGTTATGAGCATGGTCTCCATAATTACAGTTCATTTTCAGGCATTAAGAGGTCCTGTGCATTCTAAATGAAAACTTTAAGTTCACACCCAGAGAGTATGGTTTGTTTATTCACACTTCGTCATATTCCTTCCCTGCTTCTTCTGGCTCCTTTAGGGCTGGGAAGGGGGAAAGTGCACTAGAGGGACAAGAGTAACTGTCTTATGTCACCAGTGCTATTATAATCTGCCTGTGTGACAGGCATCCAAAGTCTTGCTCTTTAATTGGATACAAACATGGATTCTTTGGCTATCCTGCAAAATGCTATAGTTCCTTGGTATAAGCAGTTTAGAACTCTTACAACAAATCCTCTGATTGCCCTTGGTGATGCATTCCATAACCTCTCACACTATGGCTCTCTTGCCCTGGTTAGCTGCCCTCTAGGGAAGAGTAATTTCAAGATAGCTTGAGCCGAGCTGCTCTCTATGGCCTCTAATTGGGCCAGAGAAAACTCATACATAATTTTTTTTCTTTGGAGTATAGTCGATTTACAGTGCTGTGTTACTTTCTGCTGTATAGCACAGTGAATCAGGTATACATATACATATATCCACTCTTTTTTAGACTCTTTTCCCATATAGGTCATTACATAGTATTGAGTACAGTTCCTTGTGCTATACAGTAGGTCCTTATTAATTATCTATTTTATATATAGTAGTGTGTATATATCAATCCCAATCTCAAATTTATCCCTCCCCTCCTTTCCCCTTGGTAAACATAAGATTGTTTTCTACATCTGTAACTCTATTTCTGTTTTGTAAATAAGTTCATCTGTACCATTTTTTTACATTCCACGCATAAGTGATATCATACAATATTTGTCCTTCTCTGACTTACTTCACTCAGTATGACAATCTCTAGGTCCATCCATGTTGCTGCAAATGGCATTATTTCATTCTTTTTTATGGCTGAGTAATGTTCCATTGTATATATATACCATACATTCTTGCTATACCAAATCATAACCACAGTTCAAGATTTCCTACTGTTTCCCTCTGTCTTTGTTTTTCCACTGAGAAGCCAAACCTGCCAACCTCTATCCTTTAGTGTTCTCCAAGTGGTAAACTGGTATCAGTCTTTATGTTCATGTATAATCCTGGGCTCCAGAGACATCTCAAGTTCCTCCAATACCTCTCTTTACTGAAAAACCTAGGTTTCTGCAGTTCATAATAGATAGACAAGGACATCAGAGAATAAAGGTTAGGTCACAGACCAGATAGGATAACATGGAGAGGATGGAATTCACAACCCAAGAGCAAGTTTGTGAGAAAAAAGGGGGTTTACAGAGTCAGTGTGGTTCTGGTTTCTAGGATAGGTTGATGAATGTATAACTCTATAAGAAATAAAAAGGAAGCTTTCTAACTCCTAGTGATGGAACTAAGGGAATCCAAAAAGAGATGACAAGATGGTTGCAGTATCCACGTATTTTCATCCTGAGAGAATTGAAGTTCAGTAGCTTTTCTAATTATTCTGAACCCATTATGTAATAATTTATATCTGACCATCAAATTTGAAGATCTCGTCTTAAAGATGAAAAAGTATGTGTCAAACTCAACACCAAAAAATATTAAAATTTTATCCAAGGCACCAAATATTTCATAATTTATCCACTTTTCTCCTCTGACAGAAATATGATATAATTTTAACAGGATGTATTGTTCTTTTAGGATAATATAGATGAGCCATTTGGTTTACAAGATCCAAAGCATTTGTGGCATTCTTTTTGTTACATTGAATTTCATTTTTTTCTACACAAAGAGTTAACTGCTTTCTGGTTACAGCACTTAAAATATTCAGAGTGACTACCTCCTTTGTTTGAAATTTACTGGATAGTTGCTTAATCCTTTGCTTCTCATTTTGAATAGTGTCTTTTAAGCTAGCATGTGTGTTAATGAAGAAAATGTACAACAGGGAAGTCAGACTCCCTAGAGAAAGGTCAGCTGGCTATCTTCTAGGCAACATTCATTATCCTCATGAATGCACTAATAGCTAAACACAAGTCTTAGAGACTCAGTTTCTATAATTATTGGCACACTGAAAACAAATTTACTTTTCAGGAATTGTTTTACATTAATCAAGTTAACAGCAATTCATATATAAAGCAGAAGCCCAATGTTTTAATTTTCTACCAGAAAGATAATTATTTATAACTAGTGAAAAATTTTACTTGCTAAGATAGCAACTGTGAGGGTTAATTCCTTTTATCAATTTAACTGGGCCATGGGGTGCCCAAGTATACGGTTACACGTTATTCTGGGTGTGTCTGAGAGGATTTTTTTTTAACATCTTTATTGGAGTATAATTGCTTTACAGTGCTGTGTTAGTTTCTGCTTTATAACAAAGTGAATCATCTGTACATATACATATATCCCCATATCTCCTCCCTCTTGCGTCTCCCTCCCACCCTCCCTATCCCACCCCTCTAGATGGTCAAAAAGCACCCAGCTGATCTCCCTGTGCTATGTGGTTGCTTCCCACTAGCTATCTATTTTGTGAGGATGTTTTTAGAGGAGATTAACAGTGGAATCTATAGACAGCAATCTGAGTAGAGCAGATTGCTATATCCAGTGAGGAAGAACCTCACCCAATGCCCTCAAAGCTTGAATAGAGCAAAAAGGCAGAGTAAGAGAGAATTCACTGTGTGACTGTTTTCAGCCTGAGAGAACACCTTTTCATGTCTTTGAACTTGCACTGAACTGAAACTTATACCATTGGCTCTCAGGACTTTGGATTCAGACTGGGAGTTACACCATTAGCTCTCTTGTGTCTCCAGCTTGCTGACTGCAGGTCTTGGGACTTCTTAGCATCCAGCCTCCATAACCGCATGAGCCAATTCCTTATAATAAATAAACATACATACACACACATACACAATATAGAATGTGTATGTGTGTGTGTGTGTGTGTATGTATATATGATCATATATATAGATGACTCTCTTACCTAAGCAGTCCTGTTAGGATGTATCTTTGGGTTCCTTCCAGGAATTCTAGAACATAAGTATGCTCCCTTCCACTGTAAATGTACACTGGATCACACAGCCTCAATTGTGCTCAGAATGAAACAGGGCTGTGGCCTCAAGTGGCTCATCCTACACATATAGTCACCTCTAAAGAAATCTCCAGTTACTAGAAGTGATTTAAAAATGAGTTCCCTTCTTTTACTTCATCTCCCACAGAACAGTAAATGGGACCCAAACCAAAACACATAAACTTCTCCAAACCTCTCTTTCCTTCCAAACTCATCCAGAGGCTCTCAAAAGAAACCCTCTTTCTTCCATCTGACTTTTTGCCCTATCCTCAGATCTGTACTTAATTTCTTGAAGAAATGTTTTCCAATATTTGAATCCATTATCCAGATTCTCCACAAGAAAGGGAGCCTGGGAAACTTGGCATTCATCCAGCAAGCAACAATCTTTCCCTCTTTCTTCCTGGCCTTCCAGGCTGATTATCTCTTCCCATTCTCCCTTTTCTGTAATACTAAAAGCCTATTACTGGTCTGCTTCCATAGAGTGAGTGCATGGGGGAAGCTATGGGGAAGCTGAGCTAGAAAACTAAAAATCTCTTGTTTGGAAGGCTGAGAACATTCCTAGGTCAGTAAATTTTGATTCCAGCACATAAATCCTGCAGACCCAGAGGCCATTCTACCTCAAAAGTAACTTGGGGGCTTCCCTGGTGGTGCAGTGGTTGAGAGTCCGCCTGCCGATGCAGGGGACACGGGTTCGTGCCCCGGTCTGGGAAGATTCCATATGCCGCGGAGCGGCTGGGCCCGTGAGCCGTGGCCGCTGAGCCTGTGCTCCGCAATGGGAGAGGCCACAACAGTGAGAGGCCCGCGTACCGCAAAAAAAAAAAAAAAAAAGTAACTTGGCATCTCCAGATGCCACAGGGCTACTGTATGTTAGTACTAGAGCTGAATGCTCAAAGGGCAATGTTATTTCCCTTATTTCCAAGCCTTTGGGGTGGCAATGGGATGGAGGTGAGGTCACTGTGACCCCTAAGTACACAATACAACCTCTGATGAGGACAAAGGCATATGCTCCATTTCTGCTCAGGTTGATTTGTTCTGCCCTGTTCCTTGGCCAAATTAAAAATGTGTGCTATTGGTCACAGACAGCCTGCAAACCCATCACTGGGTGGACTGCCCTCAAGTGTGTGTGCCCACTTAATGCTGGGTCAGCAGAAATATGTTTACAAATGAAAGAAACCACATCCATTACCATACTTTTTACATCTATTTTTAGTCTAAAACGTATTCAGGGCAATTTGCATTCATTTAAGGATAGAAACATTACACTTGGTATGCATATTACTGAACTGGAGCTATATATAACATTGCTCTTCACTTTTGCACACTGTGTACAATTGCCTGCAAGGGGAGGGACCTCTCATTTCATAAACACTTACCCGTCGTGATCAGCATTTTGACATTCCTCATCTAATAACTATGCGTGGCTGTTGCTGAATCTCTGATCCAGAACCAACTGACATTTCCACATTGTACATAAGACTAATCTTTGTGTAACCGAAGCCATGATTTTGAGAGGTCTGTTGCCATTTATAATCCCGTTTTAGAATGTGAACAGATTGAATGCATCCCTTTTTCACTTGGAAAGAGAAACTTGGTAATTTCAGCCCTATAGGTCACATTCTTCAGAAAAATCCTGAATAAATTTTCAGTATTTTGCGCTTATGGATCAATGACTTAATGTCATACGTGGATGCCTTTGGTCTGAGATTTTCTTCAGCTCCTTATGCTAGCCACAAATTATTGAATGCAGCTCTTCCATATGTTCTACTGTCCAGATCTATTCATGTGTCTGATTTCTATTGATGTGCTAGTTTGTCTCATCAATTTCTTTAGTATTAATTTAAGCCTGATATTCTCAGATAGGGTGCAGGGCAACAGAATCACCTATACCGGGCCCTTCCTGCATGCTTTCTTGTCCCACAGGGCTTCTAGTACATCTCAACCACTCGATTCAGAGCAATTGATTTTGGTGCTTTTGTTCATACATTTCATCAGGGCAGGAAGCTTGTTTTGGAGAGTGGGAGGACTCCAGCTAGCAAGTGTGGGAAGGGGTATTTGGTGGCTGACGGAGATGTGGTGACAGTCCTCTGAAGCAAAGTAACTGACAAGGAGATGGTGTTTGGTACTGCACTCCCTCAGGTTAAGCTTAGTGTTGGCTGGACTGGTCATCTCCCTGTTCCATGAAGATGCAGGGCCAATTCCCAGACCTTGTTGCTCCAACTGGTTTGGAAAAGGCTCCTCCTGCCCATCCACTTATCTAATCCTACCTGTGCATCAGGTTCCTCCTTAGGTCCTATTTCCTCCTTGAAGCCTTATGGGCAACCAGAATTTATGCCTTCCTTGATTTTTCTTTTTTGAACCCTAAATGTTTATATTCCTCATTTTTGCACATATGTTGCTAATATTTTTGAACTGATTCCTGAGTAAAAGAATCGTCATTGTAACAATATCACAAGTTCCTTGAAGTCTATAATTTTATTAATTTTATCTTCCAGAGGAGGGAATTTTGAACAGAATGAGAGGAAGAGAACTAGTATTTATTTAGCATTACTATGTGCCAAGTACATATGTGGGAAGCCCTCAATATCTTCCTGTAATTTTTTTCTGCATGGTATTATTTCCTTTTTATAGACGATTAAAATGAGGTTTGGAGTTTTAAGTAACTAGCTGAAAACACATGAATTGTGGTGGAGAAATTAGAGATTTGCTTTAGGGTTACAAAACACTAATCTCATCTGCTACCACTGTATTTAAACATCAGCCTCACTATACCTTAAAAGTTTGTCCAGTATCCACTTTATTTAGGCATACTACTGTCTTCCCGTTTTAGTATGTAATATAGGTGATATTTCCCTACCTTAATATATATTTTTCAATACTAGCTTTCATTGCTACTATAGTTCATCCTTTAATTTCAGATTAAATGATAACTGTATAATGATATTATCAATCAGTTGCTGAGAAGTCTTGATACAACTCCTTTTGGGAGCACTGTGCTTATAATTATATACATAGTCATTGCTGTCAAAATCACCTTTTCCCAACTATTATGAGGATGCTTTTAGTAGTAGAAATAGAAATAGTATACCTTGAGAATGTTGTTTGTACTAGCATTGCTTTTTTTTTTAAATTTTATTTATTTTTGGCTGCATTGGGTCTTCGTTGCTGTGCGTTGCAACAAAAGGGGGCTACTCTTCGTTGTGGTGCGTGGGCTTCTCATTGCGGTGGCTTCTCTTGCTGTGGAGCACCAGCTCTAGCATTGCTTTTTATTTACCACAGGAAAAAATTTTTACATGGAAAGTCGTAGAACTATAATTATGTTTTTATTATCTAATACTTCCACAAAATTTCAATCTTTTTTCTCTAAGTATTTGAGTTATCAAGATTATAAATCTTTCTGTGTTTTTTTATGTATGATTTGAAAGAATCAATAAATATCCTCACCAACTCTTCTGATTTTATAATGCTAGTCAGAAAATTTTATTCATTCTGACAGTTTCTTATATACTAGGTCTTCTTTATCAGTTTTACTTCAACTATTGAATTCTTGGAAGATTTCATAACCATAACACTTTTGTTATTTTTATTATTTTCTGACTGCCAAAATCCTGTTATTTCCTTTTTCCAGTAAAGATTTAGTTTCTGAAAACTATATTTAATCATCTCAGACTTTTAAAATTAACACTATGTATAATTTTTCTAGATGCCAGCTTTCATTTTTCTTAATTTAGTTTCCCTGGGTTGTGTTTAAAATTACTATCCTATTTGTTTCAATCCTTTTATTAGCATTAACATTTTCAGGTTTAGAAATATTTATATGGCTCCTATAAGATTCAGGTTTTACCAGATTCATATCTGCAGCTTGCCACTCAGCTTTTTATTGAAGTCTCATGGAATATTAAATACATTTTTTTGATTATGTGCACCAGGACTACTGAATCTCAGGAGAAGAAACTATTATGAGGACAGCTCATCCTTTGGTTTGCTTGATGCTGTTTCTATACTTGTGGTAGAACAGGTATAGAACTCTGTATCTGTTTCTGTATTAGGGGAATATAAAGAGGCAGTCATGTGTAGGGAGACTGAGAACATATTCTAGAGCCAGACAGCCATGGATTTGAAACCTGGGTCTCCCATTTATTAGTAGTAACTTTGGGGAAATTGTTTAACCTTATGGTGCTTTAATTTCCTCATCAATAAAAGGGGGGTGATGATAATCACTACCTTATAGAGTTGTAGGAGGATTAACTTAGTTAATACATTTAAAGTGCTTAAAATAGGGCACATACACATAGCTCTCGTGTGTGTGTGTGTGTGTGTGTGTGTGTGTGTGTGTGTGTGTGTGTGTGTGTAGGGAATGCTCTAACAACAGTTTATTTAAAATGAATCTGCTTGGTTTCACTGTCACACATACAGAGATAGCCCATGACACTCTACATTTTCTACCCATAATATAATGTAGTGAATTTTGATATTGCACAGGGTCATTCTTGTAAACCAGAAAAAAGAAAAGTATTTTTTTAGTTTTTCCTTTTTGAGCAGCATATGCTTTTCTTTACACAAAATGCTAGCAACATTTTCTCTCCCTTTTTCTCGAGTTATTGTCTGCCGAGACATATGGACAGTTCCAGGTCTCACCTGTGACTATCTCAAGAGGGAAAATCAATACAATAATTAACTTATATAAAGATGCCTAAGGCCATGACTACCTTTGCGCTTTCTTTTTCTTAGTAGTAAGACTTTCACAATTGGCTTTGGTAAATTTTGCAAAAGTTCCATGAATAAATCTGTAACCATATTCATATATAAAAATAGTTACATGAATTTTCAAGAAAAGGCCAGGGGCTGAATGGGAAGGAAATATATTACTTTGTTCTATGCACTCACCTATGGGCTGCATGTGTTTAATAAACAATTTTTCCTATTTCCATTTGTGTCTGTGAAAATCCCAACTTTTCTTGAAGATTCTTCAACCTAACTGTCCTTGCCTTCATAAAATCTTTGAAAGCCTCCATTAGAATGGATCAATCTACTAAAACAAGTAGGTATAATTATGGGTCAACATATATCAACCCCATGGTAACTGCAAATAAAAAACCTACAATAAATACACAAAACCCAAAAAGAAACGAACACAAGCATACTACTAAAGAAAGTCATCAAACCACAGGGAAGAAATAAAAAGAAGAAATGAACAGAGAAGAACTACAAAAACAACCAGAAAACAAGTAATAAAATGGCAATAAGTACATATCTATCAATAATTACTTTAAATGGCTGATTGGATAAAAACAAAACAAAACAAGACCGTTCAATATGCTGCCTGCAAGACACTCACTTCAGGGCTAAAGACACACACAGACTGAAAGTGAGAGGATGAAAAAAGATATTTTATGCAAACAGAAATGACAAGAAAGCAGGGGTAGCAATACCCATATCAGACAAAACAGACTTTAAAACAAAGGCTATAACAATAGAATACAAGGAGAGGATATTACACTTGTTAACATATATGCACCCAATACAGGAGCACCTAAATATGTAAAGCAAATACTCACAGACATAAAGGGAGAAATTGAAAATAATACAATCCACCTCTTAGTTTTCCCAATGTGGGTTTTATCTCTTTCATGACACTTCATACACTACATCACAGACTTCTTGAAGTCAGAATCTTTGTCATTTTATCTGTTTGTCTTTAGTCTTATATTCCTACCACCCTGCTTCACCTCTTGCCAAGTGTAGTAGCTCAAGTAGGTGGGTCTTCAACAAATGGTTCTGGAATGAATAGATTTATAAATGACTAGAACAGGTATGAGACATAGAAATCATTTAGTTTGATTCCTCATTTCAACCATGAGAAAATTGAGGCTTAGGAGGGTGTCCAATTTTGCTTGAGATCACAAAGCAAGCACAGAAAGGGGGAAAAAAAGACCTTTCTTATGTTGGTGTACATACATTTTTAATTATAATGATTAAAATCTTGGAAGTACTGGTACTTGAGGATTATAAATCTCTAGAATATCTGAGACATTGCTTTGGAAGTAGCTATAGCAAAGCAGGTAAGTGTCTCTAAATATTGTGAATAGGATTCCTATGTAGCCAAATTTGTCACTTGATAAACAGTTTTAAAGAGAAACAGATAAATTCCATATTGCATTTTATTCGCCAGTAGTCTTGTGCAGTATTTGACTTGTAAATTGATTTGTCCAATTGACTATCCACAACTGTCAGGTTACTCTGGTAAAATGGAAGCCTCTGACAGTTAGAGAGATCTGGAACCATGTGTCCTTCACTACAACACTGCACATGAACCGTTAGAATGAAAATCAGTTTCTCCGACAAAATAGATTTTTACTTTAGCATCAGGCACAAAACATTGAAACATCCTCTTCCTATAAACCCTCTGAAGCCTCTGCTTCTTGTCCTTTTAGAAACCCTGACAAGGACCTTACATGAATCATTCATTTTGTGAAAATACAAAATTCTGTCAGCAGCATCGGCTAGCCCAGTTGGATTAGGAAACAGAATCAGGATGAACTAGAGCTTGAGACCATGGGTGTTACTTTAAAAGTGGTAGCCTTCTGGGCTCACCAGAATTTTAGACTTCATTCATGCAAGGACAGAGGTGCCTGTATAATTTTAGTAGCCAAAACATATCTTGAATAGTACTAATTTCACCAGTGAAAATTTACTTCCAAAGTTCTTTGTAATAATATATGAATCTTCTAGTGAAGATTCAGATATTGATATTTGAAGACCCTGTCATAGCTCCATTCCTGAGAGTGGACTCCTAACTATTTCAAATGCTAACAATGTCTTAGGTTGTTTGTGGCTTAAGTTTAACACACGCACGTTAAGTAACACTCTGTATATGCGTAGAAAAAGACTGGGAAAAATGCATGTAAATATTGACAATGGATGGGATGATGGAGTAATAGGTAGTTATAATTTTCTTTATATTTTTCCATTCCAGTTTTTTATTAGCATATAATTTTGTAATTAAGAAAAGTAATTTATTTATAAATAATTTTAGTATTTTCATGGATAACATAGTGTTTTCTATTTTGGTCTTCTTATCCCAAAACCATGATCCTAGCTGCCATGTAAATGGTCTTGGCAGTTCTCTCACCTTATCATCTTCAGTTGCCTTAACTAGCAGGCTAGGAATCTTGCTGCACCTTTTCCCCTTGGATCATGCTTAGTTTTAGTAACACAGAGGTTTCTTGTTATTATTCCCTTCCTCTTGTGCCTTTGGCAGATAATATTAAGTGATTAAGGCACTCTTTCTCCTGATCCTGTACTCTCCTTGAGGTTATTCCAGTTCACTATGCCTGATCAGCTGGAATTGGCAACAATGAAATCAGCAAAGCCTAAACTAATCCAGGGATTGAGAGAGTCCAGCCTTGCTTGGAGCACCCACGAGGCAGGCCAGCTGGTTTCTGTTTATATGGAGGAGTAAAGAGCTTATTGAAAAGTTCTTCCAAAAGTAAGAGGGGTTAACATACAGCAGCTTGATTGCAGGACAAGGGGTTGTTATTATAGGAGAGAAGTGGTTTTGAAAGCAGGATGGCATTTGCTAGTCAGATTTCTCTTTGCCGCAGCCCCATGGCTGAGTCCTAGGATGCATTATGAAACATTCCTTTATAAGTTGCACTGATGGAAATGGCTAGTGGTGTTCCCACTGGAGCATAATAATGTAATCCTGATACATCACATTCAGGAACCGTAAAGAAGGAAACAGTACAGTATATGCGAATCATTCCTCTGGAATTTTCCAAACTAAAAGTAATTTGAATGGGGCTGGAGTTTCTGAATTCTATGAGAAAATAGTTCTGCTAACATTTTAGGTTTCCTATTTTAGTCTCAAATTTGTGTGGTCCATGAATACGTGGCTTATTCTCAGAAATTATGTGACATAAAAGGGGAGTTATTATCGTTTTCATTTTACAGATTAATAAAAGCAAGGAGAGGTCAAATCTGTTCACACAATGATAACTTATGTTGGAGATGAACTAGAACCCAGCTGTGACTTTGTTCTTTTCCCACTGGAACACATCACGACTAGGCCCATAGACACTTACCAAGAACACACTGAATAAAGCCTGGTATCAGATGCTGGGACTACTATAAATATAATGAGAAGTGCAGACCAACTTAGCACACTAAAATATACAGGTATTGGGGGGATTAAGATGGTGGAGTAAGAGAATGTGAAGTTCACCTCCCCCCACAAATACACCAAAGTACATGTATATATGGAGCAGTTCTCATGGAAAACTGACTGAAAACTGGCAGAACTCCTATGCAACAAAGGCTGCAAGAAAGATTCTCATGTAATTGGGTAGGACTGGAAAAAAAGCATTGGATAGGGACCTGTACCACTGAAGGGGTCTAAGAGGAAAAGAAAGACCACACAGGTGGACTCGCCCTGGGGAATGAGCCAGAGAGTAGGCATCCCAGCCCTGGGGTCTTATGTGGAAGCGACAAGCCCTCTTGCTTACTGGGAGAACTGCTGGGACACACAGAAGGGCTGGAGAAGCCTAGACTCCACTCATGAGGAGTGTGCAGGTGCTGGCTTGCCAACAAACAGGAAGGCGAGAAACTCTGCACTAGTGGCTGCTGCCTAGCCACACTCCCCAGTCTGAGCTGGGTGAACAGCCAGCCTATCCCTGTTTACTCCATACCATGGCTTGGCCCAGGATCTAGAGCAGCCAAGTCCTGGGAAAAGAATCTAGCAATGCAGAGATGGCCAGAGGGTCCAGGAAGTGATCGAGGTGTGGCAGCGGTGGTTATTGTTGGTGCTGATGCAAACATAGGCAGCCCAGAACTCTGGCAGCAATGCAGCTGCTCAAACCCCCAGGAGCAACATGCCTCGACTCCCACCCCCAGTTATGTGAACTCTCCAACCCGTCCACTCCACACCACAGCTTGGAATTGGATCTAGGCCTGCTAGGTCCTGGGAGAAGACTCAATATAGGGACACAGGAGTGGCTCTGGGGGCCTGGGATGTGCTCCAGGTGGGGCAGTGGTGGCCATTATTGTCACTTGCTCAAGCAGTGCCACAGAAGCAGCCCAGATCTCTGACAGCAGCACAGCTGCTTCAATTCTTGCAACCACAAGCCCTGACTCCCAGTCCCAGTGGGCAAATGCTCTGGCCATGCCCATTCCATACCACAACCTTGCAATAGATCTGGGATAACCACAGCAGAGGAGGGTATGCTACCTTGAGCTGTGTCTGGGTGGAACTGAGGGTGGCTGCACAGGTGGGTGTTGAACCTCTATGGGCACACAAGTCTCACTTGCCTCAGCACTCCCCTCCCTTGAGGCAGGAACCCCAGTGTGGGAAGAGGGAATATCACACACCTGAAGTGAACAGAGCCTGCTTGAACCCAACCGTTATGGCTTATGCTCCAGCAGCTGGGGAGCAGACCCCACCCCTGACAGCTCAGTGACAGCCACAGAGCAGAAAGGAAGTCCCACTTCATATTTAGAGCAGGTTTTAGCTCCTCTAACACCAACCACAGCCTCTATCATGGTGATAGTGACCAGCACACCCTGAGGGAACTTGTGGCTAGTATCCACATCACATCCAGCCCTCACACCAAACACATTGAGCACACAGTCTATATAGGGATGGTCCCACATAAAAAAGCCACTTCAAGACCACAAAATATAACTGTTGTACCTAGATTCATAGACAAAGAGAAAGTTAAGTAAAATGAAAAGGCAAAGGAACTACTCCCAATTGAAAGAGCAAGTGAAAACCTTTGAAAAAATAAATGAAACAGAGATAGTCTATGAGGCACTGAGTTCAAAAATTTGGTAATAAATATGCTAACTGAATTCAGAAAGAGTACTGACATAAACACAGATCATTTTAACAAGGATCTAGAAACTATAAAGATAACCCAATCAAAAATAGATAATTCAATTTTTGAGATAAAAAATACTCTAGAAGCAATGAATAGCCAGATAAGTGACACAGAAGAATGCATAGGTGATCTGGAAGATAGAATAATGGAAATCACCCAGTCAGAATAACAGAAAAAAAAAAAAAAAAAAAAAAGAAAGCAACATACAAGATCTCTGAAAGAATATAAAATATGCCAACAAATGCACAATAAGTGTTCCAGAAGGAGAAGAGAGAGATAAGGGGATCAAAAATGTACTTGAAGAAATTATGGCTGAAAATTTCATAACTCTAGAGAAGGAAAATTTCATAAATCTAAAATTTCATATCCAGGTACAGGAAACACAGAGGGTCCCAAATAAAATGAACCCAAGGAGATACACATCAACACACATCATAATTAAAATGACAAAAGTTAAAGAGAGGATTCTAAAGGCAGCAGAGAAAAAAAAAAAAAAAGAGAATCATATACAAGGTAACCCGCATAATGCTATGAGCTGATTTCTCTGCAGAAACTTTGCAGGTCAGGAGAAGGTGGCATGATATATTCAAAGTCCTGAAAGGGAAAATCTGCAACCTAGGATACTTTACCCAGCAAGATCATCAGCTAGAATAGAAGGACAGATAAAGAATTTCTCAGACAAGCAAAAAGTATTTAACAGAATTTAGCAAAAATAAATATATCCTAAAAGAAATGTTGAAGGGTCTTTAAATAAAAAAGAAGGAAGAACCTATGGGAAAGAGAAAATCCTAATAGGAAAGGCAAATATATAGTAAGGATTGAAGATCACTTAAAGAAGCCAGTATGTAGATTAAAAACAAACAAACAAAAAATGTAAACTCAACTATAACTACAATAAATAGTAAAAGAATAAGCATGAAAATGTAAGGTATGACATCAAAAACACAAAATGTAGCAGAGGGGAGTAAAAAAATGTAAATCTTTTAGAATGTTTTTGAACTTGAAAGATTATCAGTTTAAACCAAGTAGATACAGTTATGGGACAACAATATACAAACTCCATGGTAACCACAAATCAAAAATATACAATAGCTACACAAAAAAACAAAAGAAAGAAACATAAGCATACTATCAATACTAATGAAAATCATCAAACCACAATGGGAAAAATAAAAAGAAGAAGAAATGAAGAAAGAAGAAGTATTGAAAAAACAGAAAACAAGTAATAAAATGGCAATTATTACATAATTATCAATAATTAAATGGCAATGGACTAAATGCTCTGATCAAGACATAGGGTGGCTGATTGGATAAAAAAACAAAACGAACAAACAAACGAAAAAAACAAGGACCTACAATATGCTGCCTACAAGAGACTCACTTCAGCGTTAAACACACACACAGACTGAAAATAAGGGGTTGGAAAAAGATATTTCATGCAAACCGAAATGACTAGAAAGCAGGGGTAGCAATACTCATAACAGATAAAATAGACTTTAAAACAAAGGCTAGGGCTTCCCTGGTGGCACAGTGGTTGAGAGTCCGCCTGCCGATGCAGGGGACACAGGTTCGTGCCCCGGTCCGGGCAGATCCCACATGCCGCGGAGCAGCTAGGCCCATGAGCCATGGCCGCTGAGCCTGCGCGTCTGGAGCCTGTGCTCCACAGCGGGAGAGGCCACAACAGTGAGAGGCCTGCATACCGCAAAAAAACAAAAAAAACAAAGGCTATAACAAAAGACAACGAAGAGTATTATGTAATGATAACGGGATCAGTGTAAGAATATATTACACTCTTTAACATATATGCACCCAGTGCAGGAGCACCTAAACATATAGAGCAAATTCTAACAGACATAAAGAGAGAAATTGACAATAATACAATAATAGTAGGAGACTTTAAACCCCACTGACATTAATGGGCAAATCATCTATAGAGAAACTCAAGAAGGCAAAAGAGGTCTCAAATGACACAATAGTCCAGTTGGACTTAATTGATAAACTCAATAAGGCAAAAGAGGTCTTAAACGACACAATAGTCCAGTTGGACTTAATTGATATCTACAGGACACTACATCGAAAAAAAGCAGGATGCATGTTCCTCTTAAGTGCACATGGAATGTTCTCCAGGCTAGACCATATATTAGGTTGCAAAACAAGCCTCAACAAATTTAAGAGGACAGAAATTATATCAAGCATTTTTTTGGACCACAACAGTCTGAAACTAGAAATCAACCACAGAAAGAAAAATGGGGAAAAAAACAAATATGTGGAAACTAAACAACATGCTACTAAAAAAACAATGGGTCAATGATGAAATCAAAGAGGAAATCGAAAACTACCTCCAGACAAATGAAAATAGAAACACAACTTTGCAAAATCTATGAGAGGCAGCAAAAGCAGTTCTAAGAGGGAAGTTTATAGCAATGCAGCTCTTCCTCAAGAAACAAGAAAAATCTCAAATGAACAACCTAACCAACCACCTAAAACCATTAGAAAAAAGAAGAACAAAGCCCAAAGTCAGCAGAGGGAAGGAAATAATAAAGATCAGAGAGGAAATAAATAAAATACAGTTTAAAAATCAATAGAAAAGATAAATGAAACCAAACTGTTTCTTTGAAAAGATAAGCAAAATTGATAAAACTTTAGCCAGGCTCACCAAGAAGAAAAGAGAGAGAACCCAAATAAACAAAATAAGAAATGAAAGAGGAGAGAAATAACCAATACCACAGAGATACAAAAAATCATGAGAATACTATGAACAGTTATATGCCAACAAATGGGACAATCTAGAAGAAATGGGAAAATTTCTAGAAACATTTGGCATGCTAAGATTAAGTCTAGAAGAAACAGACAGTCTGAAAAGACCAATCACTAGAAGTGAAATAGCATCTGTAATAATAATAATAAAAAAAAACTCCCTGCAAACAAAAGTCCAGGACCAGATGGCTTCACTGGGGAATTCTATCAAACATACAAAGAAGAATTTATGTCAATACTTCTCAAACTATTCCAAAAATCTGAAGAAGAGGGAACACTCCCAAAATCATTCTATGAGGCCATCATTACCTTGATACCAAAACCAAAGATACTATAAAAAAAAAGAAAATCACAGGCCAATATCTTTGATGAATAAAGAGGCAAAAATCCACAACAAACTATTAGCAAAATGAATCCAATAATATATAAAAAGGAGGACATATCATGATCAAGTTGAATTTATTCCAGGGTCCAAAGAATGGGTCAACATATGCAAATCAATCAGTGTGATATACAACATCAACAAAAGGAAAAATAAAAACCACATGATCATCTCAATAGATACAGAAAAAAGCATTTGACAAAATTCAACATCCAGTCATGATAAAAAACTCTTATCAAAGTGGGTATAGAGGGACTATATATCAACATATTAAGACTGTATGACAAACTCACATACTTCCTCCTTAACCGAAACGTCTCTAGTCTTCATTTAACTCCTAAATCAATCATTTCAACATGTAACTTAACTTCCCTAAATCTTTTTACTCAGCTCTAAAATGAGGATAACAACAGTAGCCAGTTTTATTTGCTTAATTAGTTTGTTACTGGGCAAATACATAATTGATTATCTCTGTATCAACTCTCTGATATTGCAACATCCTATTATAATTTTTTGGGTTTAAATAAAGGACTTGAATTGACAAGGGATGGCTACTCTACTAGACAGGTTTGCAAAGGCCTGTGTTCCAGAGTTGTAATCCTTTGAGGAGAACTCCTGGTTTCCTGCCTGGTGGTTGCAGAAAGTTTTCCCAACAGTGTGAAAGTCAGCTGAATGGCCTTTTTCCTCAGGTTTCTTCCTAATCTAAGAACTCTCCTTGGCATTCAGAAGGATACTTGTTTTTGTTCTGCTTCATGCATAGGAGAGAATCAGGTTCATTTTTTTCAGGAACTTCAGAGAGGCCTGCCTTCCAATGAAAGGCAGAGTGGTGTGGGGTCACTTAAGGCCAATACTTGTTTTCTTTTTGAGGGAATGAGATAATGCAGTTCAAGGGGAAAACAGGTGCAATATTTTTTTCAATATGAAAATGACTAGAAGGCCAGAAAAGGAGGGGTCGTGCACTATTAAGTGAACTTTATACTGTTCAGGAAGGTACAGCTCCTATATAGAATTCTCTGATGACAGTGGATTTAAACTGTGTTTTTCTCTGCCTATTATGCTGAAAATAATATAACTGGCCAAAAAAGTTGGTGACACAGTTGAACGAATTTTATGGGCTAAAACACATAGGGAATTTGCAAGCAACAACTTTATGTAATATTTTATCAAGAAACATGGTTCAAGGAACTTTGAAAAGGAGTGTTTCAGCCTTTTCTTTTCTGGCCAAGGCTGTTTTCTTCTACCAGTTCCCATAATCATTAACTTGGATTTCTCCCATAGGCTGAGACTGCTGGGAAGAAGCCCTTCTCATCTTCAGTTCTTTGGCACCCTTGTGATGCATCCTTTAGGGTCTGAACTGCATTGCAATGCCAGGCAAAAGGCATACGTTTGGGATCTTAAAGCCTTTGTTTCACTTGGCTCTACCTTAGCAGTTGAGTTACAATGGAAAAAGCCACTTATTGTTTTAGAGCCTTGAGTTCCTAATTTTGTAAAAAGTCAGGAATAGTACTTACCTCATAGGTATCCATGGAGGATCACAGGAGATAAAATGTGAAAATGCTTTATATACTTACTTTAATATTTAAACAAATGTTAATTATTGTATCGACTTTTTTTCATAATTATTTTCCTTTTCTCTCATATTAAGTTGAAAGATCCTTGAGGTAAAGATTTTGAGTTTCCCCTAGTTTCTGTCATAATACTTGGCATAAAGTAGGTGTTCAAAACGTTTTTGAGGAAGGAATGTGTGAGTGCATGAGTGAATAATGAATCTGTTTGGAGGACTGTCTGTTATATATATGATGGGAGATTTCAGAGCATTATAAATTAAACTTTGGGCCTCTTTCACAACAATCATTGCTTAGAAGACTACTCTTTTAAAATCAATACATATACCTCTAGTCAGCTCTGTGGCCCAGGCTCCCTGGTATAGATTTTTGACTGATAAATTACCCTGACCTTTGCTGATGTGCAAGTGCAGATTTAAAAGTTTATGGAGTAATTTTGAAAGAATTAGGATGCAAATGTCTGGGATAATTGGGAATTTGACAATTTCTTTTTCAGTGCTTCACTGTGAAATATGGCCCAGGGAATCAATTCTTACCTTTTAGAGCAATGGTTCTCAAAGTCTGGTCCCTGGACCAGCAGCATCAGCTTCTCCTGCAAACTTGTTAGAAATGCAGATTCCCAGATTCCGCCTCAGATCTACTATATCAGAAATCCTGGAGTTGGGGCCCAAGAATATGTATTTGAACAACACTTCCAGGTGATTCTGATGCTCTCAAAAGTTTGAGAAACTGAGAGAGTACTGGAATTAAGAAGAGAAAACCAAAGTATAGAAGAAAAATAGCAATAGTTTGTTTTTAATAGTATTAGGTTTTAAAGTGTTTTAAAATGCTGTCAAATCTGTCATTCTAAAACGATCCCTTCTTTCTTGGATTGGAAGAATCAATACTGTCAAAATGAATATACTACACAAGGCAATCTACAGATTCAATGCAATCCCTATCAAATTATCAATGGCATTTTTCACAGAACTAGAGTAAAAAATTTTTGATTTGCATGGCAACACAAAAGACCCCAAATAGCCAAAGCAATCCTGAGAAAGAAAAATGGAGTTGGAGGAATCAGGCTCCCTGACTTCAGACTGTACTACAAAGCCACAGTAATCAAAACAGCATGGTACTGGCACAAAAACAGAAATACAGATCAATGGAAAAGGATAGAAAGCCCAGAAATAAGCACATGCACCTATGGTCAATTAATCCATGAAAAAGAAGGCAAGACTATACAATGGAGAAAAGACAGTCTCTTCAATAAGTGGTGCTGGGAAAACTGGTACATGTAAAGACAGTTACATGTAAAAGAATGAAATTAGGCCATTCCCTAACACCATACACAAAAATAAATTCAAAATGAATCAAAGACCTAAATGTAAGCCTAGATACTATAAAAACTCTTAAAGAAAAACATAGGGAGAACACACTTTGACATACATCACAGCAATATCTTCTTTGATCAACCTCCTAGAGTAATGAAAATAAAAAGAAAAAGAAACAAATGAGAGCTAATTAAACTTAAAAGCATCTGCACAGCAAAGGAAACCATAAAAAAATAAAATGAAAAGACAACCCACAGAATGGGAGAAAAAATTTGCAAATGATGTGACCAACAAGGGATTAATCTCCAAAATATACAAAAAGCTCTTGCAGCTCTATGTCAAAAAAACAAGCAACCCAATCAAAAAATGGGCAGAAGATCTAAATAGACATTTCTCCAAAGAAGACATACAGATGGTCAAAAAGCACATGAAAAGATGCTCAACATCACTAATTATCAGAGAAATGCAAATCAAAATTACAATGAGGTATCACCTCACACCAGTCAGAATGGCCATCATCAAAACATCTACAAACAATAAATGCTGGAGAGGGTGTGGAGAGAAGGGAACCCTCCTACGTTTTTGGTGGGAATGTAAATTGATACAACCACTATGGACAAGAGTATGGAGGCTTCTTAAAAAGCTATAGATAAATATGATCCAGCAATCCCACTCCTGGGCATATATCTGGAGGATACCATAATTCGAAAAGATACACGCACCCCAATGTTCATTGCAGCACTATTTACAATAGTCAAGCCATGGAAGCAACCTAAATGTCCATTGACAGAGGAATGGATAAAGAAGAAGTGGTACATATATACAATGGAATATTACTTGGTACATATATACAATGGAATGGAATAATAAAAAAGAACGAAATAATGCAATCTGTAGCAACATGGATGGACCTAGAGATCATCATACTAAGTAAAGTAAGTCAGAGGAAGACAAATATCATATGATATCGCTCATATGTGGAATCTAATTTTAAAAATGATACAAATGTACTTATTTACAAAACAGAAACAGACAGTTATCGAAAACAAACTTATGGTTAACAAAGGGGAAATGTGGTGGCAGAGGGATAAATAGGGAGCTTGGGATTAACATACATACACTACTATATATAGGATAGATAACTGACAAGGACCTACTGTATAGCACAGGGAACTCTACTCAATATTATGTGATAACCCACATGAGAAAAGAATCTGAAAATGAATATATGTATATGTATAACTGCATTACTTTGTGGTACACCTGAAATTAACACAACATTGTAAGTCAACTATGCTCCAATAAAATTTAAATAAATAAATAAATAAATAAAAGGATCCCTTCTTTCCAGATAAGGAAACTGAGTTACAGATACGGTAGCTACCTTAGTCTAGACATGAGAGCTGTATCCCTTTCCACTGGGGTTCTCCTGGGTGACTGGCTCTCTCATACTGTAAACTCAATAAGGCTCCCTTAAGAGGTGTAATATGTCACCTTTCTTGGGTCGTATGCTGGAAGAGCAGAGTAATTACTGAAATGGGTCCCTCTCATGGTGGGAATCTGAGGTAATGTGGAGGGTTGGTTGGGGAGGTAGAAGTGACTTTTTAGGGTTCTTCACATCACACCATGGACAGAATCATTGACATCTACACATAAAGGACACACTAACCCTGGCCTCAGTGAGGAAAACCCATTTTGGACAAGTTACAGAATCTGTCTTGTTTCTCTGGCAGTGGGAATTGAGCTGACCCCAGGATTTTGAGACTTTGCAAAACTCAATCAGAAACTTGAGATGGTACTATTGACCCATTTTCTACCAGGCAAAAAGCTGTAGTGAGCATGTACTTCATTCACAGCAAGGCACAAAGAGTATAAAAGGCAGAAATGATAGAAATTAGGACTTCATGGTCATTTGGGCTACTAATATCTCTAACAGGACTGTTACTTGAGAAATTGTGTGCACTAGTGCCAAATAAAGTGTCATGCTATCACTGAAGAAGCAGGTGCATTTTACTTTGTTCTTTTTTTCATGCTTGAGTTCATATTGCCCCAGTCAACACTAACAGTTTCACAATGCTGTTTGGCTGCTTTAAATGATAATTGCTGTTATCTCCTTTCCCTGTAATTGTCTTATTGCCTGCCTTTTCTCTACCTTACTAACAATATTCCATTGTTTGTGTTCTGAAAGTATATTAAACTATTAAAAGCTAAAACCCTAAAGAACTGTATTTTTCTGTGGAAACTGACAATACTAATGAAGCCTAGGAGCCTGGTCCCACCTGCAGTCTAACTGCATTATTTATTATTCTTTGAGGCAACAATTTCAGTCCTTCTCCTGCCTTCTGACGACCTTCCTCTAACAGCCTTCAAGTTATCAGCTGAGGTTATCAACTCAGGTAGGCAGCCTGGGCACATAGAACATGACAATGTGTAAACTGTTAAGTTCTGAAATATCTGTCTTCTATGACTGAAAGTAACTAGAAGACAAGGTTGGCTCTTAGGAAGCTGGGGGAACCTGAGATCTCAAGGGTGTGAACTCCTCCAAACACAGCTGTAGGGGAGGTCAAGCTTGGCAACAGTGACTTCTCAACTCCTTTTACTGTAGCCCTGTCCCCCTCTTGGGGCCTCCTTGGAAAACCTGGCCTTTGTGATATCCACTGAGCATACAAAGCTCCCCAGTGAGGTCCCTCTGGAGGACACGGTCACAGGCTCCAAAATCTTCCATCTCTTGTCCTTGTTCCCTCACAGTTTCCTTTGCTAATCTTGTTGAAATGCAAATGGAAGTTTGGTAGGAAGTGTGGATGAGGATTATTTTAGGCACTGAGTTTTGCATGGAAAGTAGATAGTCATGACTAATGATGTATAGCTTCTAACCGAGTAGAACAGGCAACACAGAAAGACAAACAGAACAAAGCTTTATTTTCCAACTTGACAATTGCTTACCATTCTGTTCTAGCATCTAGGTAGCAGGCTTCTGCATAAGCAAGGAAGACAATTATTTCTGGGGAAGTTTCTAGGAATGCCAGTTATTCTCCCTTACCCAAGTATATTACTCCCATGAATCTGTCACAGCGTCTGGAATTCTACCATTGAAACTGCCTTACTTTGGATTAAAGCACCATATCTCAAGTATATTTTTTTTTTAATTGCAGTCCTGATGGAGCAGAACAAGCAAACAAGCAAAACCAACATAGTCACAGAACCAGCTTCAAGGAAAGCACAAGAGATTGATCTTCTTGTGTTTGCATGCATCCCAAGTTCACAGTCTCAGCTGCCATTGATCTCCTCTCAAGGTTGAGAGGGCCAGTCTTAAGGGATCCTGTCTCTAGGACAAGGATAATAGTAACTGGAGCCAGCTGGCTGGCAGTTACAGGAAGGAGGAAGGCACAAATGCAGACAGCCAGAGTGGAAGTGTCACAGCCTCGTGAATTAATTGGCTCTTCTGCTGGACAGAACAGGTCACTTCTCCTTCAGCAACCCAGATAATACTGGGTGAGGGTACCATGTATCACACTGCAAATTAATCTCTGGTTCTCCTGCTAGGACTGTTCAGACTCCTATTTCAAGATTTTGGGCTTGTATCGAAAATTTACTTTCTCTTAAACTCATGTTTTTATATCATACCCCGTTGAATCTAAGTTTTGTTCTTGCTTCTGGAGTCTTCCTTTCTGGAACTCCTCATTACGCTCTTTTTGTAATTTAGCGACTTCAAATGTACCTTATCCTCTGCACTTTTTATAACGTTAATTTTTATTCTTGCTTATGGTTCTCTAATGAAGTTGTTAAATAAGATTGCAGTGGTAACACATTAGAATCCTCTTTGTAACTCAATGTATTTCCATTTCAGAATTTTTTCCCCAGTGTTTCAAGCTATCTTTGGTATTCAGGATCTTACTCACAACTGAACTAATTTGAACTAAGTTGATCATTTAGTTACCATAAGCTTTGTGATATGTAACAACCTAATTCCTCTATCCCACAAACTGAGTGCCGCTGAAGCCTTGAGAAGTGTTATCTAAGTGGTTGAAGCTGCCTAAGGAGTTCAGGGGCCACAAAACTCCCACCTAAAATGAAACAGCCCCATCAGATGGTTCCATTGGGTTTACCTTGGTTCAGTCCAAATCACTGAATATTTGGGAGTGATTGTGGATCTGGCCTTGGAGTTAGTAGCCCTGCCTGTGACTTGGTGGGATTTATTTACACTGTCTCTACTTGTACTTTTTCTCATAACATGGGTAACATTTCCCATTTACTGAAAATAAACTTTTGAGGAGTCACACAATTATAAAGGGACTTACTTCTTACATTCAAGATTAATGGTGCACATTACCTGTTACTAGTAAATATAATTCTTGATATTATCTTTCTTTAATATTCTCATTCAGGAAGCTTGTTGACAGAGAAACCTACTCTATTTCTTCCATTTGCTCTCTTGCCAGGCCACCTTGTTACAGGACTCCAGAGGGCACCCTCCTGTGGACAGTAATAATGCCCATGCTGTTGAGCAACACACTGCCTTGCTCTAAGTCTAATGAGCTGCTTACAATTTTTTCTCCGATCGTTTCTCCCCCTATGGCTAGAGATGATATGACTGCCTTGGAAAATAACTTTTTAGACAGAGAATTTTTTTATTTTGGAAAAAAATCACGTGACATAGTTTCTTTTTCCCTGATTTTGTTGTCCTGTCCACTTTATCTCTTCCTTATAATTTTATCTATATTTTATTATTTGACCATAAATTTATATTATTATAAAGCTTTTAAATTCTATTTTTACTAGAAACAGTAAGAAGCACAGATTTGCTTGTCTTTCCTTCCTCACTTCTTTACTGTTGATCAATAAGGATTGGCTACTAGTGTTAATGCTATTGTTTTCCTTACCACCAGAAAGAGCCAGACAGTATAACAATTCTTTTTTGTCACCTTCCCATGGTCAATGTGCACAAGTCTCCAAACCCTACACATTTGACCTTTCTGCTTCATTATAATGTGGGGTTGGCATCTTTATACTATAGGCAACTTTGATGGTATGCACAGTGGTAACTCATTAGATGGAACCATCTGATGCCTCCTTTGTAGTGGGTTTCTTCTGTAGATCTGTCTGTGGATAAGAGCTAAGATGGAGAAAACACAAACAAACGTATACAAAGGGCATCCTATCCACTACTGTTCCAATTCCTCTAAGCCTTCTTAGCCTGGTACAGTGGGGAAACCCACTTCCACAGGTTGAGGAAAGAGGCAAAAGGAAGCACTAAACAGATCCCAATTAATCATAATAATCATCAGTTAGCTCCCCATACCTAAATTAGTAATGAGAGGAAAAGAAAATGATTTAAGCTGAGTTAATTTCCTATTTTAAAAAAATACGGTTATAAAATACATAGTCCTAAGGGCATGCAGTTCTTAAGATCTGCGTTGTTCTAGATCAAGCAGCTTTACGTGGTTTTTTTTACCCTTAATTATTGGATAGTATTAGTCAGAAGAGAAGGTTATTTTACTGGAAGAGGGAAAATGATTAGATCTGGTCAGTGTAAATAGAATGTGTTATTCTATACTTAGTGAATTCAGGGGAACATGTACATTTTAGCAAGACACTGTGGAAAAGCAGATGCAATAAGGAAGAGATTACATTCTTAACATTTGGGGGGCTAGAGGCAAAAGTTCAAATGGAGGTTATCTGCCATTCTTCTTCTCTTTTTATTGCTATACTTTATACCACACTTAGTGATACCTCAAACGCATGTTAGTAGACACCCCAGCTGTCTAGGGAAAACACTTTTACTCTCATACTATACCCGCACTTCATTTCTGACACTAGATTTGTGAATTTTCCACAAATCAAGTGATTCTCTAACATCAGCTGGGTGTCCTACAATTTAACTCAATTCTGAGACTACCTACCTGTAGATAGTATCAGATCCCAGGTTAAGAGCTCAGGCCCACAAGACTAGCCCCCCACACTTCAGATGCCAATCACAAGTCCCAGGTTGTCACCTGTACTTCTGATGGACTGGCTATAAATCAGGGTTCTCCTTCCTTGGGTTCAATAATTTGCTAGAATGGCTCACAGAACTCAGGGAAACACTTAGGTATGTTTACCAGTTTATCATATAATGAAGGATATGATAAAGGGAACAGATGAAAAGATACAAAGTGTGAGGTTTGGAAAGGTCCCAAGTGCAGGAGCTTCTGTCCCCATAAGTTGGGGTGTGCCACCCTCCTGGCATGTGGATGTGTTTAACAACCTGGAAGCACTTTGAGCCCTGCACTATTGGGAATTTTACAGAGGCTTTATCATGCAGGCATGATTGATTATTAATTCCATTTCCAGCCTCTCTTTCCTCTCTGGAGAATCGAGGGTAGAGATGAAAGTTCCAAACTTCTAATCATGGCTTGGTCTTTCTGGTGACCAGACCCCCATTTAGGAGCCCACTAAAAGTCATCTCACTAGGACAAAAGATATTCCTATCAACCAGGATATTCCAAGAAATTTAGGAGACTGGTGTCAAAACCTCCTATCACTCAGGAAATTACAAAGGTCTTAGGAGCTCTGTGCTAGAAACCAGGGTCAAAGACTAAATATTAGAACAAAATATTCTCTTAGCACATCTGTTTATAAGAGAATTAGGAGATCTGTGTCAGGAATCAGAGGCAGACACACACACACACACACACACACACACACACACATATATATATATTTTATTATTTCACATTAGCCCTAATCCAAGCTCTGGGCACACCTCTACTCAAAAAGCTAGTCATTGGGTTTAGGAATGTATATAATAGAAGCATGGTTATTCTGTGTGTGTACAGACTCTAGAACTTAGCTGAGGTATTTTGGCTGGGAATTCTGGTGTCCTTGGTATCTGGAAAGTGTATCTAGAGGGCAAAGACTTATGCCTTTTTGCCCCACATTATCCTTGACTGGTAGAAAAGGACATGATCAGATGAGGGCTAGAATGGGGCTCTCTAATGTATACAGGCCTTCCAGGACCCAGTCCCACCCACCAGAGGCCCAGAACCTGGCCTCACCCACCAGTGCACTGGCACCAGCCCCAGGACACAGTCTCACTCACAATTGGGTAGGCACAGCCTGAAGACCAGCTGGGTCCTGGCCCTGGCCACCAGCAGACAGACACCAATCTCCAGACTACTGCAGTCCCACAGCTTGCCAGGCCAGGACCCAACCCACCCACCAGCAGGCCAGAACCAGCCCTGGGACAACCTGGGACCCACCCCTGCCCACCAGTGGACCAACACCAGCTTTGGGAAGCCTTGAGCCCCCTCAGCCAGCCACCCTGGGATATATCAGCTTTGGACACCATGGACTCCAAAGTTGGCTGTGTTGGGAACAAGCCTTGCCCACCAGTTGGACTAGCACCAACTCTGAGACCCCTACAGCCCTACAGTCTGAGACTTCAGGACTTGAACCTGCCCACCAGCAGACCAGAACCAGCTCTGAGGTATCTTGGGTCCCTCAGCCAGTTGCCCCAGGATGAGGAACCACAAACCAGCAGGCCAATACCAGCTTTGGGATAGCCCAGACCCTGCAGCCAGCCATCAGGAACGGGCCCTGCCCACCAGCATGAGGACACTAGATCCAGAATGCCTAGCCCTGCAACGTGCCACCCTGGGACCTGGCTCTACTCTCCAGCGGGCCAGAACTAGCCCTGGGACCCCCTGGGGCTCTGCAGCCAGCAGCTTCATGACCTGTCCCCACCCACCAGTGGCTGACAGCCTTGGCACAAGTCAGGACCTGGCAACCAACTGGACTGAAGGCCAGCTACACCTAACAGACCTCCCACAGTAGTCAACCTGTCACAATAGAAGGACCCATGAAGACTAAATGGGGGCACCCCTAGAGCATATAGCTCTGGTGACCAGAGGGGAGTGTGCTGCTAGGAAACATAGAATGTCTCCTACATAAGGCCACTTTTCCAAGACCAGGAAACATAACTAACCTATCAAATACATGGAAATAAAAACAGAGAATTAGGCAAAATGAGGCAACAGAGGAATATGGTCCATGTGAAGGAACAAGATAAAACCCCAGAAGAACTAAGTAAAGTGGAGAAAAGCAATCTATCTGATAAAGAATTCAAGGTAATGATCACAAAGATGCTCAAAGGACTAAGAATGGATGAACACAGTGAAAAGTTTAACAAAGAGTTAGAAAATATGAAGAACCAATAGTAGAAACAATAGTTCAGAGTAGAAGAACACAATAACTGAAATTAAAAATAGAGTAAAAGGAACCAACAGTAGATTAGATGATACAGAGGAACAGATCACTGAACTGGAAGACAGAATAGTGGAAATCATTCAAGCTGAACAGAAAAAAGGAAAAAAATTAAATGAGGACGGTTTAAGAAACTTCTGAGACAATATCAAATGAAATAATATTTGCACAATAAGGGTCCCCAGATGGAGAAGAAACAGAAAGGGGCAGAGGACATATTTGAAGACATAATAGTTGAAAAGTTCCCTAATTTGGGAAAGGAAACAAACATCCAGGTCCCAGGAGTAGAGAGTCCCAAACAGGATCAACCCAAAGAGAACCACACCAAGACACATTGTAATCAAAATGGAAAAAATTAAAGATAAAGAGAGAATATTAAAAGCAGCAAGGGAAAAGCAACAAGTTATATACAAGGGAACCCCCAGTAAGCTATCAGCTGACTTTTCAGCAGAAACTCTGCAGGCCAGAAGGGAGTGGCATGTTATATTTAAAGTGATGAAAGGGAAATACCTAAATTTGAAGGAGAAATCAAAAGTTTTACAGACAAGCAAAAGCTAACAGTTCAGCACCACAAAACCAGCTTTACAAGAAATGTTAATGGGACTTCTCTAAGCAGAAAGTCCACAAGAAATATGAAAATTACAAAAGGAAAAATCTCATTGGTAAAGGCAAATATACAGTAAAGGTAGTATATCTACCACTTATAAAACTAGTAGGAAAGTTAAAACTCAAAAGCAGTAAAATCATCTATATCCACAATGAGTAGTTAAGAGATTCACAAAACAAAAGGATGTAAAATATGATGTCAAATATGGTAAACGTGGATGGAGGGTAAAAATTCAGGGTTGTTAAAAGGTGTTTGAATTTAAAAGATCAGCAACTTAAAATAATCACATATATAAATAGATTGCTATATATAAAACTCATGGTAGTCACAAAACAAAAATATAGATATACACATACAAAAGAGAAAGGAATTCAAACATAACACTAAATATAGTCATCAAATCACAAAGGAAGAGAGCAAAATAGAAGGAACAAAAAAGAAATACAAAACAACCCCCAAACAATGAACAAAATGTCAATAAGTGCATACCTATCAATAATTACTTTAAATGTAAATGGACTAAATTCTTCAATCAAAAGATGGGGAGCTGAACAGATGAAAAACCAAGACCCATATGTATGCTGCCTGCAAAAGATTCATTTCAGATATAAAGACACACACAGACTGAAAGTAAGGGGATGGAAAAAGTTATTCCATGTAAATGGAAACAAAAAGGAAGCCAGGGTAACAACACTTGTATCAGACAAAATAGACTTTAAAACAAAGATTGTAAAAAAGAGAGAAAGAAGAACGTTACAAACCAACCCATAGAGAAAGAAATCAGATGTGTGGTTATCAGAGGCAAGGGGGAGGGGGAGGCGGAGCTGTATGAAGGCAATCAAAAGGTAAAAACTTCCAGTTATAAGATAAACAAGTATTAGGAATGTAATGTGCAACATGACAAATATAATTATCACTGCTATATTTTATATATGAAAGTTGTTAAGAGAATAAACCTAAAGAGTTCTCATCACACACACAAAATATTTTTTTCTATTTCTTTAATTTTGTATGTATATGATATGATAGATTTTCACTAAACTTACTTTGGTAATCATTTCATGATATAAGTCAAATCATTATGCTGTACACCTTAACTTTATACAGTGCTGTATGTCAACATATCTCAACAAAACTGGAAGAAAAAAATTTTTTAAAGATTGACAGTATTTTTAAAAATATTAATTCTTATAAAAAGCACAGAGCAGTGCTTAGCAAATTGTTAAAAAAAAAAGTATAGAGGGCTTGGGGGGCATGGGTGGTACCATTTGCTTTATGCAACCCCAGTAACAAAAGTCTTAGGAGACAAGATTGAACCGGCCTCAACTGTGCTTTCCTCATTTCTGGTTGCTTTGTTTATGAGGCCAGATGTCATATGCAGCACATTAGAAAAAGCAAAATCACATGCAAGTAAGGTTAATATTAATCAGGAACAGAGCAGTTCATGATCACCAATGCCGTCTTGGGGAATGATTTGGGGAGTAGTTTGGAAGGGTTTTGAACCATAAATAAAGGATGATATTACCAGGAGGGTGCCAAGCTTGCGTGCTGTATGACTTCTGGGTGTTACAGACAACTGTGTCTCCCTCTGGCTTTGATGGAACTATAGTAAATGAGCTAGATAGTCATGAATCCATATTCTATCACTTATGTTGCCTGTTTCTGTGAGCTTTTACATTATGCTCCTAAAACGTTTTTTACATTCATTTCAACCTTTTTCACAGGGCCACCACATGCCCTGTATATTTAAAAACCTGGGCTGGGAAAGAAGTCACTTGTCCTAACTTACTTGGTGTCTGCAGAATGGGTTGGAAGATATTGTAGGTAAGGGGTTGAAGGAGGAGAAGAAATTTAAATGAGAGAGACCATAGCAGTAACAGTCTTGCTTCCATAACCACCATGTTTTGGGAATTCTATCTATTGTCCTCTGCACTCAAAAATAGAAGGGAGGGTTGAGAGTCTGCCTGCCGATGCAGGGGACATGGGTTTGTGCCCCGGTCCGGGAAGATCCCACATGCCACAGAGCGGCTGGGCCCGTGAGACATGGCCGCTGAGCCTGCGCGTCTGGAGCCTGTGCTCCGCAACGGGAGAGGCCACAACAGTGAGAGGCCCGCGTACCGCAAAAAAAAAAAAAAAAAAAAAAAAAAAAGAAGGGACCAAAAGAGCAAGACCCTAAGTAAGGGGAACTCATTTAGAGTGGGCAGCTTAGAAACTATGGATGCAGTTACCTAATTTTACCAACAGTGCATTTCACATGGATGCATTAAAATGCTACATTTCTGTGAAGTTAGATGATATTGTCACTATTCAGTCACTACCATAGTCCTCCTTAATTTGCAAGATACAAATGTACAAGATACATTCCAAGACTCCCAGTAGATGTCTGAAATCACAGATAGTACCAAGCTGTGTATATACTATGATTTTTTCTATACTTACATACCCATGATACAGTTTAATTTATAAATTAAAGCACAGTAAGAGATTAACAATAATAATAAAATAGAAGAATGATAACAATATACAGTAATAAAAGTTATGTGATGTGGTCTCTAACTCTCAAAATATCTTATTGTGTTTAATTTATTGCCTTGTCTGTCTTAACTAAGCACTTATGCACTGTGGCCGTAACTTTTGCATGTTGACGTGCAACAGTAAAACTAACATAAATGTATTTTTCCTTCTTCACAATTACACAGATAGAAGATTTATTCTTACTATAGACCTTAGCAACCTCACCATACAATATTCTTTCTTTCCTTATTAAGTTGAGAACTTTCACCTTTTCACTTAAAGGAAGCACTTTATGGCTTCTCTTTGGCATATCCAAATTACCAGCATCTCTATTCTAGTGCTTTAGGGACATTATTAAGTAAAATAAGCATTACCTGAATACAAATGCTGCAATACTGTGACAGTCAGTTTAATAACTGAGATGGCTACTAAGTGACTAACAGGCAGGATACACTGGACAAAGGGATGATTCATGTCCAGGGTGGGACAGAGGGGGACAGCATGAAATTTCATCACACTACTCAGAATGGTGGGCAATTTAAAAGTTAAGAACTGCTTATTACTGATTTGCATTTCCCTGATGATTAGTGACGTTGAGCATCTTTTCATATGTCTGTTGGCCATCTGCATTTCCTCTTTGGAAAAAATGTCTATTCAGTTCTGCCCATTTTTAGTCAGTTTATTTTTTTGATATTGAGTTGTATGTGCCATTTATATATGTTGGATATTAATCCCTTATTGGTCATATCATTGCTAAATATTTTCTCTCATTCAGTAGGTTGTCTTTTCATTTTGTTGATGGTTTCCTTTGCTGTGCAAAAGATTTTAAATTAATTAGGTCCCATTTATTTATTTTAATTTCCTTTGTTTTAGGGGACAGATCCAAAAAAATATTGCTGTGATTTATGTCAAAGAGTGTTCTCCCTATGTTTTCCTCTAGGAGTTTTATAGTATCTGGTCTTACATTTAGGTCTTTAATCTATTTTGAGTTTATTTTTGTGTGTAGTGTTAGAGAATGTTCTAATTTCATCCTTTTACACATGGCTGTCCTGTTTTCCCAGCACCACTTATCAAAGAGACAGTTTTTTCTCCACTGTGTATTCTTGCCTCCTTTGTCATAGATTAATTGACCATAAGTGCATGGGTTTATTTCTGGGCTCTGTATTCTGTTCCATTGATTTATGTGTCTGTTTTTATCCATATACCATATTGTTTTGATTACTATAACTCTGTAGTATAGTCTGAAGTTAGGGAGTATAGTTCCTCCAGCTCTGTTCTTCTTTCTCAAGATTGTTTTGGCTATTTAGGGTCTTTTGTGTTTCCATACAAATTTTAACCACAAAGAGATATCACCTCCCACCTGTCAGAATGGCTATCATCAAAAAGAACACAAATAACATTGTTCGTGAGTATGTGGAAAAAAGAGAACTCTTGTACACTGTTGGTAGGAATGTAAATTGGGGCAGCCACTGTGGAAAACAGTATACAGGTTTCTCCAAAAACTAAAAGTAGAATTACCTTATGACCCAGCAATTCCATTCCTGGGTATACATCCCCCCCCAAAAAAAAAAAAACCCCACACAAATTGGAAAAGATACATGCACCCCAATGTTTACAGCAGCATTATTTATAATTACCAAGATATGGAAGTAACCTAAATGTCCATAATCAGATGAATTGATAAAGAAGATGTGGTATATATATACACAATGGAATACTACTCAGCCATAAAAGCAAATGAAATTTTGCCATTTGAAGCACCATGGATGAACTTGGAGGGCATTATGCTAAGTAAAATAAGTCAGAGAAAGACAAATACTATATGATATCACATGTGGAGTCTAAAAACTACAACAAGCTAGTGAATAAAACAAAAAAGAAGCAGACTTACAGATATAGAGAACAAACTACTGGTTACCGAGGAGAGAGGGAAGCGGGAAGGGAAAATATAGGGGTAAGAGATTAAGGGGTATAAATTATTGGGTATAAAATAAACTACAAGGATATATTGTACAACATGGGGAATATAGCCAATATTTTATAATAAGTATAAATGCAATATAACCTTTAAAAATTTTGAATTACTACATGGTACACCTGTACTTATATAATATTGTACATCAACTACAATTAAAAAAAGAAATATTGGTATTGGTATTGAAAAAGTAAATGACTTAAATACTAGGTAACAAATTGTTTTGCAACTCAAATGGTTTCCAAGGCTTTGTTTTTGAGAAACTTGTAGGAAGATGTAATTTAGTTACTAGCTTATAGATTAGTAAAATATTTCATGTATGAAACAGACTCAGACATAGAAAATAAACTTATGGTTACCAAAGGGGAAAGGGAGAGGGCGGGATAAATGAGGAGTGTGGGATTAATAAATACAAACTACTATACATGAGACAGATAAGCAACAGGAATTTACTGTATAGCACAGGAAACTATTTCCAAAATCTTATAATAAACTATAATGGAAAATAATCTAAAATATATATATAAAGCTGAATCACTTTGCTGTACACCTGAAACTAACACAATATTGTAAATCAACTATACTTTGATTAAAAATATTTATATGATAAAAAAAGGATTGCTTATTTCTGGAATTTTCCATTTAATACTCTTGGGCCGAAATTGACTGCAGATAACTGAAAACGAGGAAAGTGAAACTGTGGATAAGGGGGGAAAATACCTCCTTCAGGATCAGAAATTACCTCCTTCAGGATCAGTCCTTATTCAATGGCATATAGGATACCAATACACAATCTGAGCAAGCACAGGAAAGATAATAGCCCACAGATATTTCTAAAATGGAGATGACATTAAGTGTGTGTGTGTGTATGTGGAGAGAAGAAGGTCAGGGAGACACATTCTCAATTTTTATCAGAATGTAAGACACTGAATAAGGAGGTCTCCCCTTTGTGGTTTATACAACCATAGTCTGAAAGGCTGAATAAAATGTAGTCTGTAACATTGGTGAAGGATTTGAGCCAGAGACCAGAGGCATCATTTCGTGGAGGAACTTGATGTTAAGTGAAGATGACAAAGTATGGAAAGCCTGAGAGACTAACATCCTTTACTGGCTAAGAGAGGGGCAATTTGCATTGTGTGAAAACACCTTAAATAACTGCATGTCTGCTGAATTAATTTGCATTTAAAACCTGAGAGGTGGTCAAAACTGCCTCTGGCAAAACTGAATGTCAGTATTGAAACTTGCAGCATGTTCTGTACTTTGGGAAGTAGAATATCCTTAAGCATGAAGATCATTGAAGAAATCAGGTCTCCTTACCACTTACCCCAGAGCAAGTCCGTACTGTGAACTTGTGGTTCTTTCCGCTTATTAGCTCACAATGTACACATCAGGAAAAGTCTCACCAGCTCCTACCAATTCTTCCCAAATTTCAACCCCTATCCCTCACTCCTACTCTGGTATGGAATGGAGGAGACTTGGTGTCACCTCCTGCCTACATTCCTGTGTCTCTGTCTGAAGGAAACAGGAGATGGAGTTGTTGGAACCAGTTGTTTGGAAGCATAGGGGCCATGTGTTCCTTCAGATAGAGCCGGCTTGGTTCCCACAACAGCTCTGAGATCCATCGCTCCCTTTCTTCCCCTTTCCCGTATATGGTTCATGTTCATGACACTGACTGAGATGTGTCCCCTCAATGCTAATTCTGATGGATCGTGCTGCTTCTGACTTCCAGGATGGATCTCCTCTCTGCACCTGTCCAGACTGGTGGCTGATGCTGTAGAATCCTGTCTTGGTTTGACCAGGTATCTCCCACCAATAACTAAGGTTTGCCACACAAAAGAGAAGGCTAGAAGCTAGCTGCTCCACGTCTGACACCCGATTGTGGCCACTGCCACATTTTCCTGCAGTACCTCACCTGCCTGACTATTCGTGAAAGGGAAACTTACTTCCGGAATAAGGACTGAGCTTTCATTTTTGTCTTAAGTTGCATTTTCCAGGATCCAATTCCATTGTCAGTGACCAAATGACCTATTATGTCTAGAGCCGGAGTCATCCAAGGTGTGACATTTATAGAAAAGTCATACTATTTCCTCAAAGTTTAGGGTCTGCCTGGCTCCCCATCCCAGTCTCACCTAATGTACTGAAGCATGGGTACTCACACCTACCTGTGCTTTCTGTCCTTATTTTATAATTCTAGCTGTTCTCCCCTCCAGGCCTTGGTGTTAAGATTATTCTGACTGCTATTTTAGCTTCCTGGGCCATCTGTCTCCTTTGTAACTTTTTTAGTGACCCCTTTTATGCAGTGTTCCCTATCTGCTGTATAGTTAGAATTTCCTCATGTTTTTGTGTTTCCTGAACTTCTGGCTTGAGGCTTACCTTTCTTAATCAATATTTCATGGTGTGACTTGCATGATAGTGCCTCCTTTACACACTGTTCCTTTATATTCATGCTGATTCCCTGAACCCCAATCCCTGCTTCACTTTCTATTCTTAAACTGAAAACATATCTTTCCTTATAGTGATTGATCTCCTGGCTCTGACCACATCTAGATTCTTGAAACCACTTTTGTTCTATCCTAGCTATCTGGGACTACTGTAATATATCCCTAGTACAGGTGATAATCATTCTGATTATCTGTAAATAAAGAATGAAGGAGGGCTAAAAACAGGACAGAAGAAACTCACAAACCATCCATCTACTAGAAGTAGAGCTAAGTTTCATGGAACCACTAAAGTGATGAGGCAATATTTTCCTCTTATTGTGGTCACATAGTCCATCATTTACATTTCACTCCATATGTCTGCAACATTCTTGTTTTTTCTGGACTAGCTTTTTCTACTAAGCCTGTTAGTTTTGCCCTTCATAACTTTGGTCTGCCATAGATTGGCCTGTGGATTGGTTCCCACCAGATGAAGTGTCTCACTCCTGATCCAATCAGGGATGGCCCAGGAGAGGGCTCCTGTGGCAATTCATGGTCACCCAAGCCCATCACTTCAGCAGAGGTCGCAAGTACGGATAACTTCCAAAGAAAAAGGCAGAGACTCAGCATATTCCCCAAGCATGCCTAATACAATTAACTAAAAATTTGGGTAAAAATTGGTCAATTCACTGGCCATGCATGAAGAGGTCAATAATATTTAAAAAAGCAAACTAAGTACTGCAAAGTGACAGAGGTAGTGTTAAATATTCAGAGACAAGTGACTGAAACTAATTAGGTGTGAAAGGTTGGCAAAGAAATATATGCTAAAGGGAGGGAAGACATTAATGAAACTTAAAGAGAGTGGAAAATGTGGATAAACTTGATTTGACGACTCAATTAATACTAAACATATCCTGCAGGAATATATAAAGGCAAGTAAGGCATTTTGAGGTTTTTTTGCAAAAACATTTCTACTGAAAAGTATGCCCAGGGTTCTGTACTCGTCTACAAAAATGTCATTAAGAAACTAATTAGAGAATTATAATTATCATCGATTGAGACTCCTTTATTGAAAAAAGCAGAAAAGCGTATCGGATATGATTATGTAGAAAAGATTAATAGAACTAAATATGGGCAAGCAGATCAGGAGAAGGGCAGCCAGTAATAAGATATTGATTCTCATAACCTCTTTTGTCCTCCATGGACCTGAGCACAACTACCTATGGGGGAGTGAATCCATTTTATTTCCTGAATACTATCTTTAAGAAGCTGGGAGCTTCTCTAGGGTGCTGTCAGTGATACTTGGTGGGAAGCCATGGCACAGGGCAAGTGAGGGATGCCAGGCAGGACTGACGTCTGCTACCTGACAGGCAGATCAGGAAGGTAGCAACATATGGGACTCTAAGTATTCACACAGGAAGCAGTCAGAGCAGAGATGTCAGACTGAGTTTAGAATCCTAGCCCTAACATTTACTAAGGCCGAATTAGGCACGTTGCTTCATCTCTAATTTTGTTTCCTCAGCAATAAAATGTGGGATAGTAATTCTACTTCATAGGATAGGTGTTCATAAGATATATATAAGGTGCCTTGCACTGTGACTGACAGGATGGAATTACAATAAATGGTAGTTATTATTATTACTCAAAATGAATGAAAGAAACGGGCAGAAAATATGATCTGGGGTGGAACATGGCATACTGTTAGGCATACGAAAGTGATTCTCTCCTCCTGGTATATGTTGATAAAGCTTGGTAGGTATACACTTCTTTACATAACATGAGCCAAAGAACTACAAGTACTTAGAGCTAGTTGACTGTAACAAAAAGAGAACTAGGTCATTTGGGGAGACATCAATAGTTTTACAGGTCGCAAAAAACTGTTGCAATTTTCTATATGTTTCTTAAGTGAGCTTAAAGCTCACATTCTTAGTCATTGTTTAAAGTGTCTCAGAGACCCTTTTGAACCCCTTTTTCCCTTTCAACTTGAAAGTAGGGATCACTGATTTTGCCTCTTCTTCCACAAGTCATTTAGATTCTTCAGAATCAAAGCTCAAAGGTACATTTTAAGCATCTCATAAGCAGACTCTATTGCAACTTTCCCTGGGCTGGCCTCTCTCTCCATCATTTTCCCTCTACTTTGAATTCAAAATGCTAATGCCAATTAAATTATATTTTAGGGACTTCCTTGGTGGCGCAGTGGTTAAGAATCCGCCTGCCAATGCAGGGGACATGGGTTCAAGCCCTGGTCCAGGAAGATCCCACATGCCGTGGAGCAACTAAGCCCACACGCCACAACTACTGAGCCCACGTGCCACAACTACTGAAGCCCATGCGCCTAGAGCCCATGCTCCGCAACAAGAGAAGCCACCACAACGAGAAGCCTGCACACCATAACAAAGACCCAACACAGCCAAAAATAAGTAAATTAATTAAAAAAAATTATATTTTAATTATTTCACTCAAATTTCTATACTGAGATTATGTTGCTATTGGTATCAGATTTCAGTTTCTTTTAAAGAATCAAAATGCCTGAGCTTTTGGGAGTCTTTTTTTTTTTAATAAATTTATTATTTTTTGGCTGCGTTGGGTCTTCATTGCTACGCATGTGCTTTCTCTAGTTGCGGTGAGTGGGGCCTACACTTCATTTTGGTGCACGGGTTTCTTAGGGCTTCTTATTGCAGTGGCTTCTCTTGTTGTGGAGCATGGGCTCTAGGTGCACAGGCTACAGTAGTTGTGGCATGTGGGCTGAGTAGTTGTGGCTCTCAGGCTCTAGAGTGCAGGCTCAGTAGTTGTGGTGCACGGGCTTAGTTGCTTAACCACCAGGGAAGTCCCTGGGAGTATTTCTATCTCGATGAAACTACAAGCAAAATCACTGACATGTAAATTGTAGATATCATGACAGTTTACCTTCCCTTCCAAAGTAATTAAATATGTATTACCTAAGAATGATATTATCCCACATTACTATAATACCATTATCACACTCAAGGAATTTGACATTGTTAAATCACATTTTCAAATATGCAGCCAATATTCAAGTTCTTACTTGTTCCCAAAATATTCTTTATAGTTGTTTTTTTGTTTATGTCCTGATGCAGTTAAAGATCACTCATTGCCTTTGGTTGTCATGGCATGGGTACTTTTAAAACTCATAGGGTGATTCTGAAAACCTTTTCTCTTCCCTTCCTGTTAAAACCAGAGAGGTAGGAACCTACTCTACTCACAAGTGTGGTCCTTAGAATTTTATAAATTCCATAAATATATGACAAGAAATAGCTTATGCTAAATTTTCTTAAAATGAGGAATGCTTCTTGAGGGATTGCATTATTGTGAGAACTTCAAGGCCCAAGAATCCTTTGGGGAGGAGATTTCTGAATCAATAGGTCCCTAAGAGGCATTCCAGGTAGGATGGGTTAGAAAAGGGTAAGTAGATTTCTGACATCAGAGGAGCTGATCTTCTCTTGAGAGTTGCTTTTTTTTTTTTTGCTAGGAACCAGAATTGCTTAGGATTTAACATCTGCCTGCGGTTATACAATTGCCAAATAGACCACCAAGGTAAACTAGTATTTTCAGACAAAGATGATGGCCTGACCAATGAACAGAACCACAACTCATTAGTATTATCAGCAAAGTTTTAATTATAAAATGATAAATGCTAATATTAATATAAAATTAATTATTAATAATTGGTTATAGTACTCCTGTTTCTATTACCTTGAAGTATCTTTTTTAGTCTTTTAAAGAATATTGTCATTGTTTCCAATCTTCTCATCACTATAGGTTGTAATGGGAAATTTTTCTTCATGCCTCTTTTATGGGCTATGAAAGACACTGGAAAACCCAACATTGCTTCAGGGTTTAATAAGTATTCAAAATAATTGCAAATGAGATTAACACTGGACAGTAGAAAAGTAACATGAAGCTATTATTCAACTGTTTTATTAATTAAGAATTAGTTGATTGACAAATTGCTTCTAAAATTATCCACTTTCAAGAACAGCTCCAAGAGTTGTCACTTTCTCTGCAGTATCCTCTGATGTAGTGTTAAATTTATGCAAAAAGCAGAAACATCAGAAACCACTTTTTGCTTTTTTATCTTGACATGGCCTTCCCTCTAGAATTATTTTTTTCTTTTTGCATTATAGTTTTATCTCGGTTGCTTTCACTTCCAGTGTAGCCTTCCTAGAATGAATAGAAGAATAAGGCAATGCTGATTGATTTGGTTTGATACTGACAGTGAGCTTTGAGCTTTTGGATTGTTAGAGTGAGATTTTCCTGAAATTGACAATACTGTCCCTGTTCCTTTCCTTCCACCTACAGCATACAGAGACTATAGAAGAAACAAAAGACAAGGACATGCCATTGCCTTGTCTGAGTTTAGGTAGTTTCAGCTTTACTTGAGAACACATCAGAAAATGATGACTATGTGGCCCAGTCTTACAAGGTGAAATTGTGATTTCTTTCTGTGGTATTGTTCACTACCTTCCTCTCATTTTCTACATTCTCCTTCCCCTGCTCCTCTAGTATTGCCAAGAAATTGCAAATAATGTTTCTGGGCAATACACAGTGGTGAAAAGGTATGAAAAACCACAGGACAAGTTTTCCTGGGAGTGGGGATGCTTTTGATTTTAGTTGAAGATTTTGAGGAAAAGTTAAGAAATTCAAATAGTGATATTATTGAAAGTATTATGTAATATTACAACAATTGAATATATGTTAATACAGTGCAAAATTCACATCTTTTTTAAAAGAAAAAAGACTTTATAGATTTTTTTTTTGCTTAAGATAGAACTATACTTTGCCACTGGGGTTCTATAATAGTAAAAACTTGCAAATCAAAGTCATATGAGCTCTAAGTCCAAATCCAGATAAAAGCCAACTTGGAAACTTCCAAGGAATTTTTTTGATTAACATGGCTAAGTTTTAGCCATATATAATAAATCTTGTTCCAAATACCTATGTCATAGTTTGGATTCCCCAACAAGTGAATTCTGAGATGGAATGGCTTTGTTTTGCCATATCTCAGCTCCAGCCAGACTTTTGCATTTCAGGTCCCTGCAGCCAGGAAACTGAGCGCAAATAAGGCTGCACCTCCCCAGACTGTTTATGACACAGGCTCTCAGAGAAGGGTTGTGAATGTGAGGAAATGATTGATACCTTCAATCCAGGTAGCCTTCTGAAATTAGCATAGAGCTTCCCAAAGTAACTGCTTTGGAGAAGCAAACATTCATTCAGATACGAAAATTCTAACATGCTTGTTAAAATTCAGTTTTTACAACTTATATCTCCTTTTATCTCCCTGGAATGGCAGTGGAGTTAGAGTGATACATTTTGATGAAGGCAAGGAGAATTTCCTTTCCAGTTTGAACCCCCAAATAGCTTTCCAGTTGCTCAACACTTGTAAGGGCATGCCCCAGTTATGCTATGATGATTTTTCTTTTTAGTATATTTGGAAGACAGTGAGTTGTGCCTTATTATACACTGAGGGTTTGAAATATTCTTTTCCATCATGAATGTCCAAATAGCATCCAAAGAGACTCATAAGTCAACACAGACTATTCAGCCTAATGTTCTAGATTCTAGAATGTCATTACAGAGTAAAATATTTCCTTCTTCTCACCATTATAGAACAATCAAAATGAAAAAGTATAAGATGCACCTGAATGCACAACTGAGTCATGTTTAGCTTAATGTGAATCTCTGCCCTGGCCTAACCCCATCCCAGCTGTTTTTGCTGAGTGTTCAGCTAGCTGTGAGTTATGCCACGTATTTTTTGGAAACAGAGACGGAACATCTTTGTGCATCATGTTTTTCTGCTCTTGGACGGAGACTGCAAGTCTCTACGCTTTCACAATTCTCTGGGCAACACTCCCACGTGTCCTTGAATAATGCTTGCACAGAGTAACACATCCCATTGCTTGCTCTGATTTTTCAGCCCATCACTGTATTCTCTCCTGCAGGATGAGGCCTTGTCAGTTTCATTAGTTTCAGTCTGTATCCCAGGATCAGGCTCAGTTTCAATTCTTTCCTTATTTTCAGACAAATTCCCTTGGACATTCTGACCCTCAAGTGATGCTCCCATTGTTCTCATTGCCAAAGAGGGCTCCATGAACCACTCTTTTAATTTTGGGCTGCTTCATTTGACTTTCTATCCTCCTGGAATGGAACTTGAATTGCCGTCATCCTTTTGTGGATTGTTTCCTATTTGTCAGCCACTATTGAGGTCACTATTCTATCTACTGCTGCTCCTCACCCTGCATGTTTTGTCTGGCCTCCATTTCACTTTTAGGCTGTTGTAAGGCAGCAGCTATGGCATTATATGTTTACTTAACTGTGGAAGCTAACACTGTCATTAAATGAAAAGTTAACTTATCCCTTAATTACTCAACAGTTATTAGAATTTGGAGCAGGATCTCTTTGGAGCATGATCACAGTGTAAAACTATATTGTGTTTCTTTGTTTCAGGTCTTGATTTACATCAAGACCCTTAGTAAAATGGCCACAATATCCTCTCATCATCTCTCATTCTACCAGTATTAGAGTGTGAACTTGGCTTGGGAAACTTTCAATCTCAAATGCTTAACAACCCAGATCCAAAGTAAGATAACAAGATAACTATTTACTGAGAATTCTGGAAATGTCTGATTTTGGGTATCATCCTTTTCCTTCCCTCTCCACTGAGGTAGGAAAAAAAATATCAAATGATCTTGAAATAAATCCATGAAAGAGGTAGTATGTTCATTAGAAAAATGTAAAAACGGCATCCTAGTAATAACAGAAATAAAAACAATAATTACCAACATTAACACATCCATTAATGAATACCATTCCTGCTACCACCACTGTTACCATTTAATGAACCCCTACTCTATAGGTGCTTTAAACTCATTCCCTTATCAAGCCCTGTAAGGGAGGCATTATTATACGCATCATACGTTGGAAATGAAGTCAAGGTTTGGAGAGATTAAATAACTTGTCTATGATCACATAGCTTGTTAAGTGACTGAACCAAAATTTGAATGTAGATCTGTTTGGTTTTTAAAATCTATGTTTTAGCCACTATACCAAGATGACTCTCATCAGCTATCAATTTGTTCAAAGATTGCATCTGCCAGGCTTTATATGCACAAGTAAGATGAAATGGAACAAATTTTCTGGTAAATTGGAAGGCTGATTTCAACCTAGATCCTGATTTCCCTTATTAGTTTTATTTTTCCTTTTCTGCTTGTGCAGATGTTGGCAATGTCTCTGCATATAACCAGCCATATTGACCTGCAAGCCCCTTCAGTGGACTGCATGCGTCACTCGGGCCAGGCATGACTGCTAGAGTGGTTCTCTGTAGCCAAGTAGCTCTGAGAATTATGAGCTGCCACAGAAAACTGGAAGAACCATTCCAGTCTGACTGAGATCTACTCACCTTTTGATTTTCAGACCTGCTCCTCATCCTAGTGTGATTTTTTTAGTGTCAAATTCTAAAGATAAAGAAATTTTATACTTAGCTTATTCTTTTCAAACTGTAATAGCAATGGTTGACTCACTGTATTGACTCACCTGGCCTAGCCTCTGGGATGAGGCCAAATTTAGAAAGTGACCTTGGCAGTAGACCTAGATTACCCTGAGCCTTTCCATGTGGAGAACAACATCCACCTTTTATTATCCAGGGTTCCTGATTTCTGAGGTTTCTTGCCAAGAAGCAAGTAGATGAGTAGACCAAGTTAAGACCGTGTAGATAGCAAAGATGTTGCTTATTACCTAAAACCAGTTTGATCAGCAGAAGTAATAGAAGGTCCCTATCTTTCTCTTCTCGAAAATTCAGGTTCAAATGTTGTATTCTTCCCCTCATTGTATCCTTCTTATTCTATATTGCCAACTCCTCCCCAGGCTCTTCTCCGGATTTTCCTCCAGGAGGAGGTCATTAGGAATTACTCTTTGCTACATTTCATGTAATTTTCCTCTTTTTAATCTGTTGCCATAAGGTGAAATTTCGATTATCAGGGCAACTGTGAGTGGAACGAGTATGGTGAAGTTTAATCTGAGTTCTTAAAGCTCTTAACTTATTTGGTCTTATTTCTGCTATGTTATTAGCTTTCTTCACTCTTATGGTTAAAAGAATACAAATCATTCCACTACCCTGTCTTTTTCTATTCTTGTTTGCCTCTATTTCTTCTCAAGATCTAGTGTGAATGCACTCTGCCAAATTTACAAATTCAATTCCTTTTCTTTCCATTAGCACACTTTGATTCCTTTGCCTTCATTTTTTGTTAGATTCTCCCTTGGATCAATATTTTCCACTCAAGAGAAACTGGTTTCAAAGCTCAGTTTCTCAGTTCAGAAAAGAAGTTTAATTATCATTGACAAGCTCTTTCCTCTATGCAACATCTGTTATGTAACTGGAGGAGATTCAGGCCATGAATTTAGACTGATCAAAATGGATGGCTTATCTATGTAAACTCTTCCTGTTTTCAGAAATTATGGAACACCAAAATGTTTCTGGGTAGCTGGGTGGAAAGAATACCTAAAATCTCTGCTTAATGATGAGGAGAGTGTTTTAGTTATGAGCTACCATAATTTAGAAACCAGCCAGTGAAAATTAAGGTGTAGCTGGATGAATCAGAACTAAATCTGAATTCATTAATAGGTATAGAGAAAGGACACTGTTGATAAGTTTAACTTCTGAGAAAAATAATTAGGCAAAAAAATTATATGTGGCATGTGATGGATCTCAGAGACCTATTTAGAGTCATAGAATCAAGGAGAACTATGGCCAGAAAACTGCTTAGAGAGCATCTATTTCAACTATTTATTTTGATGATTAGAAAACTGAAGTTTAGAAAGGTGAAATAAGTTTTCCAAGACTGTCTAACTACTTAGTGTCAGAGCTGAGACTGGTGTTTCCTGGGTATATATGCAATTATTTTAAAGGACTGGAACATAAATATGCTTCCATTTGAAGCTACCCTGATGTTTACTTCAGTTCAATTTAATCAAGTCCATTTAAATACTACTCTCATGGCTTTCAAAAATTTTGGAAACTTCCAAGCAAATTGAAGTCCCTGGAGCTAAATAGCCAAAACTCCAGACAGTCTAGACTAAGATCTTTTCCACAGAACTTGATATCCTAGAAGGCAAAAATAACTCTCTTTGGTCTTCACTGTTAGACAATAGGCCTAGAATACAGACTATTTTATGGATTCATGGAAATATGTATTAGGTTGGTCTCCCCCAAAAGCAGATTCTGAGACAAGGATTTGAGTGAAAATAGTTTTCTTTGAGAGATGATCACAGGAAGCACTAGTTGGGCAATGGAGATGTGAGCCAAGAAAGTGTATCTTATCACTTCAGGCAAGTGGGGCTCAATGCCTGATGCAGACCGCTGAGATTCTGTGGGGCTCAATGCCTGATGCACACCTCTGAGATGTTGTGTAGAATATTCCACAGAGTTGTTCTGGGTCAAGGAAGCTAGAATATTTATTCACCAACTACCAACTCCCATATGTCATTGATTGAGAGTTCCTCCATTCATTGAGAGTAGACATTTTGGAACTGCCCTGGGAAAGAGCTGCACTACAGTTCCTATGGCCATAGAAAGCTCTCAATAAAAGAACTGTGAATAATTGCAGTAAGAAATCATTGGCATGCATTGGAATGATGAATGTTGAGGGAATATGGATGGGATATGAAAACTGTCTGCTATGAAGGGGAAATGAACAGAGGAGGGAATGGGGGATGAAGCAGATAAGCTAAAATGGATCAGCCAAATGCAGTTTGAATCTCATGATATTTCCCTCAAGTTATGAGTCTGTGCTTAATGGATTTTAGTGTACAGAACTAGCTTATTTTATAGATTGAGATTTTGTGGATTTCTATGGAATTTTTTTGAGGGTGTCCCCCAAACATTCATAGCAAACTTTTGGTAAGAACCTGATGCAGAGCTTCTTATTTTAGAAACATCTCAGGTTTAGGTAGTGAAGGGTCATGAGAGGTGTGGTTGGGAGCAGAGAGAGGAATATCTAGAGAGTGACAAGTGAAGATTGCTGAGTATCTTAGTAATGTCAGATTATACATACTTGAGTTAAGATTAAAAATAAAATGTTAAAAGCCTGTAAAACTGAATACAAATTAATATTTTAAGAAATAATTTGGCATGGTTAATATCTCAAAATCTTATTTTTGCTATGAATATGAGGATTTGAAGGAATCAAGAATTCAGAGAGATAGGTCAAGAAATGGTGGCTACATAAATCTAAAACGTTCCAATACATTCTGTAAAAGCTCTGCATCAACAAAGGTAAAATGTGAACCCACACAAGTCCCATTCTTCAGAAGACTATAAGTTAGAGTAAAATACACAATCCAATTTACCTGTAAGTAGAAAAATAAAAACCAATTTCCATTTTTAGTTTTTAGAGAAACCTCCATACTGTTTTCCATAGTGACTGCACCAATTTACATTCCCACCAACAGTGTACAAGTGTTCCGGTCTCTTCACATGCTTGCCAACATTTGTTATTTGTGTTTCTTTGGATGATAGCCTATGACCCAGCAATTTCACTCCTGGGTATATATCCAAAAAAAAGCAAAAACACTAATTCAAAAAGATATATTCACCCCAATGTTCATAGCAGCATTATTTACAATTACCAAGGTATGGAAGCAACCTAAGTATCCATCAACAGATAAATGGTAAAGAAGATGTGGTATATACAATGGAATACTACTCAGCCATAAAAAATGAAATTTTGCCATTTGCAGCAACATGGATGGACTTGGAGGGAATTATGCTAAGTGAAATAAGTTGGACAGAGAAAGAAAAATACTGTATGATATCACTTATATGTGGAATCTAAAAAATACAACAACAAACTAGTGAATAAAACAGAAAAGAAGCAGACTCACAGATATAGAGAAGAAACTAGTGGTTGCCAGTGGGGGGTGGAGGGACAATATAGGGGTAGAGGACAAAAAAGGGTTATTATAGAATTATTAGAAATCATGTGTGTGAAACTTTTGAAAATTGTAAAGCACTATAGAATGTAAAGAATCTTTCAGTTAGTAAATAAAGAAACAAACAGCTAATTTCTAGTGGAGCTGTTTGTCAACTCCCCAACCAAGATTTCCAGTGAGCAAAGTATGGAAAAACTCTGTGGAAGAGGGATTAGGGCAAGGGAAAAGAGCTCTTTGGAAGTTGTGTAATAAGAGGAAAAAGAAACAAGATGAGAAAATTTAGAATTTTGTAAGATAAATACAAATATAAAATATCATAAGGCATTTTTCTCCACTTTGCACTCACACTAAAAAAACATTTGCTTTGCTACACTGACAGAAGAGGGTGATGTAGAACTAGGAATCTTGTAAATTTCCCAAATTTTCATCCCTAGTTACTAAATGCAGAGATGCAAGCAGTCTTCATTTATGCTAAGAAGAAAACAGAGAATTAAAATCAAACATTTCACCTGATAACAATTGTCTCTAAAAGCCAACCACAAACAAGAAAACTGCCATATAACTCTATAAAATAAACCTTCTCAAATAAATATTTGCCAATATGAAAAAAATATCTTGAATCACTTTTCTAAGAGGAGAAATAGAAAGAAGGAAGGAATAAATAAAATGTGTACTAATTTCTTCCATTCAGTAAAGAAATATAAGAAAAAGAGACTAAATTACAAGTTGCTCAATGATGAATAAATTAAAGAAAACAATAAATGTCAATGAAGAGGACAATAATCAAAACAATTAAAATGAGATAAAAAAAGAAATAAAAAGGGCCAGGAAGAAAGTAATTATAACGGAAAACAGAGAATATCCAATACATGAATAATTAAACTCCCCAAAGGAGAAAAACAAAACAATGGAACAGAACTAATATTTAGAACAATAAGGCAATTTTCCGGAAACAAAAGAAAACTTTGAAATCTATGCATTGAAAGGGCTCACTGAGTACCTAAGAAAATTGACATAGCATGATCAAATCTAAGGCCTATCCTACTAAGACTCTTGGACTTAAGTCCAAATAATTCCCAGTGTTTTCAGTCAAAAAGATCTAATGAGTTATAAGGGCAAGAGACTTAGAGAAAAGCAATACTGAAGGAGCATTTTCAAAAAACTCAAGAATTATGATCTAAGGATTTTATATCCTGCCAAGATGTCCTTCAAATATCAAGACTATAAACCTCATTTTTAAACATGTAAGAACTCAAGAGGTTATGAGAAAATGCTGAGAAAATACACAGAAAATACTATATACATAGAATTTATAACATGAAATTAAAAGGACAGAATTGAGATAAAATATATCAGCCATATCAATAAATATGAATGGGCTAAATTCAATTATTAAAAGAAAAAATATTTACAATTTTACTCACAAAGCAAGGTCCAACTATATACTTTATAAAAGAGGCACATCTAAACCAAAGTGATTCAGAAATGCTGAAAATGAAGGGATGAGCAAAGCAGGAGAAAGGAAACAATAAAAAAGCAGCAGTTAAAATACTGATATCCTGACAGAAATGCATTACCTCAATGTAATCACAAGGAAACATCAAACGAACTCAAATTGAGAAAGATTTTTATGAAATAATTGCTCTTTTTCAAAATTTTCAAAATATGTCAGGGGAATGGAAAGCAAAGACAGACAGGAATTGTCCAGATTAAAGGAGACTAAGGAGACTTGATAACTAAATGGAACGTGTGATCCTGAATTGAACCCTGCTGTCTGTCTCTCTCTCTCTCTCTCTCTCTCTCTCTCTCTCTCTATATATATATATATATAGCTTACATAGGTCATTATTGTAAGAATTGGCAAAATATTGACAAAATGGAAATTAAATAGTATTATATCATCACTAATTTCCTAATATTGATATTTTAGTGTGATTATGTAAATGAATGTCCTTACTCTTAGGAAATGCACATTGACATATTTAGGGTTAAAAAGGCATTGTATCTGCAACTTACGGCCGAGTGGCTCTGCAAAATTATAATAGTATCTGTCTGTGTGTGTAGGTAAGATGTCCAGGGGTTCACTGTCTTATCGTTACAACTTTCTGTAAGTCTGAAATTATTCAAAATTTTAAAATTACAAAAAAATATATTCAGGGGAGGGACACAGATTAAGTTAGGCATCTGTATCCATAAGAAGAATTTGAATGTATTTTCTGCAGGCTTTGCTGGGTCATAAACTTTATTGCCTCTGGAGGAATCCTATTTCAAGGACTTGCTCTGTTCTGGTTATTGGGATGTGACTGGCTGCAAGTACCACCAAGTTAAAGTAGTGTTATTCCTAGAGAGAAAATGCACCTTCAAATGTCATCTAAATGACTGCCTTTCCTGGAAAACAATCTTGGATAAAGTGAAATTGGGAGTAAAATTTCAGAAGGTAAGGGCTTCTTTGGACATAGATGCATTGAAGGGGTTTCTGAGAGATGGATATTTTGATTCCATTATGTTAAATAAAAGCTTTCCAAAAAGAAAAAAGAAAAACAAACAAACAAAACTGAGCCATCCCGCAGTTTTCAAATAAAAAAGGACATTTCTACTGCATCATAGAACACAACCTTAATGGTAAATTAAACAAAAGCAGAGATAATAGCTCTTGGAAGTAACAGTTTGTAAAGCAATGGTTCTCAGACAGCTTGCTCACTTTGTTAGCTAAGGATGCTTTTTTTTCATTGATTTTGGAAAGAATCAAGGCATTATATGATAGATACAAATATGTTTATAAGCTTCTAGATCCAAGATTAAGTTCAAACTGTTTAAACAGGATTATTTCACTCATTTAATTGTTGGGGGGGGGGAAAGAATGTAAAAAGTGTAGACATCTCATTTTATGGCCTTTTATTTTTCTTGAGTCTATAATTATCATCGCATTTAAAATATTTAGTACTTTTTAGGGCTTCCCTGGTGGCACAGTGGTTGAGAGTCTGCCTGCCGATGCAGGGGACACGGGTTCATATCCTGGTCCGCGGAGCGGCTGGGACCGTGAGCCATGGCCGCTGAGCCTGCGCATCCGGAGCCTGTGCTCCACAACAGGAGAGGCCACAACAGTGAGAGGCCCACGTACCATAAAAAAAAAAAAAAATTTAGTACTTTTGAAATATTTTTGGAAAGATTTAAAGATACAGAAAAATACAGAAGCTAACTTAACAGTTAGTTAGATTTTCATGATTTTACCACCCAAACCAATTAATATTAAACTTTTATTTTTGCTTCAGAGGTGTTCCTAATAAATGAAACAATATTAAAAAATTGATTTCACTTATTCCTTTGTAATCCCATTTCCCACACTTCTCCTAAAAATACTATCCTGAATTTGGTATGTATTCTTCAAGTTCATGTTTACTACATATGTTTATCCATGAATAATATATATTTTTGATAGCCTCATCCACCAGAGGGCAGACAGCAGAGGCAAGAAGAACTATAATCCTGCAGCCTGTGGAACAAAAACCACAGTCACAGAAAGATAGACAAGATGAAAAGGCAGAGGGCTATGTACCAGATGAAGGAACAAGATAAAACCCCAGAAAAACAACTACATGAAGTGGAGATAGGCAACCTTCCAGAAAAAGAATTCAGAATAATGATAGTGAATATGATCCAGGACCTCGGAAAAAGAATGGAGGCAAAGATCAAGAAGATGCAGGAAATGTTTAACAATGACTTAGAAGAATTAAAGAACAAACAAACAGAGATGGACAATACAATAACTGAAATGAAAAATACACTAGAAGAATCAATAGCAGAAAAACTGAGGCAGAAGAACAGACAAGTGACCTGGAAGACAGAATGGTGGAATTCACTGCTGTGGAACAGAATAAAGAAAAAAGAATGAAAAGAAATGAAGACAGCCTAAGAGACCTCTGGGAAAACATTAAATGCAACAACATGCACATTATAAGGGTCCCAGAAAGAGAAGAAAGAGAGACAGGACCCGAAAAATTATTTGAAGAGATGACAGTCAAAAACTTTCCTAACATGGGAAAGGAAAAAGCCACCCAAGTCTAGGAAGAAAAGAGAGGCAGGATAAACCCAAGGAGAAACACGCCAAGACACATAGTAGTCAAATTGACAAAAATTAAAGACAAAGAAAAATTATTGAAAGCAGCAAGGGAAAAACGACAAATAACATAGAGGGAACTCCCATAAGGTTAACAGCTGATTTCTCAGCAGAAACTCTGCAAGCCAGAGGGAGTGGCATGATATATTTAAAGTGATGAAAGGGAAGAAACTAAAACCAAGATTATGCTACCTGGCAAGGATCTCATTCAGATCTGAAGGAGAAATTAAAAATTTTACAGACAAGCAAAACCTAAGAGAATTCAGCACCACCAAACGAGCTTTACAACAAGTGCTAAAGGCACTTCTCTAGGCAGGAAAGACAAGAGAAGAAAAAGACCTATAATAAACCCCAAACAATTAAGAAAATGGTAATAGGAACATACATATTGATAATTACCTTCAATGTAAATAGATTAAATGCTCCCACCAGAAGACATAGACTGGCTGAACAGATACAAAAACAAGACCCATATACTGAACGGATACAAAAACAAGACCCATATACAAGACCCATTATATATGCTGTCTACAAGAGACCCACATCAGACCTAGGGACACATACAGACTGAAAGTGAGGAGATGGAAAAAGGTATTCCATGCAAATGGAAATCAAAGAAAGCTGGAGTAGCAATACTCATATCAAATAAAATAGACTTTAAAATAAAGAATGTTACAAGAGACAAGGAAGGACACTACATAATGATCAAAGGATCAATGCAAGAAGAAGATATAACAATTATAAATATATATGCACCCAACATAGGAGAACCTCAATACATAAGGCAACTGCTAACAGCTATAAAAGAGGAAATCGACAGTAACAAAATAATAGTGGGGGACTTTAACATGTCACTTACACCAATGGACAGATAATCCAAACAAAATTAATAAGGAAACACAAGCTTTAAATGACAGAACAGACCAGATAGATTTAATTGATATTTATAGGACATTCCATCTAAAACCATCAGATTACACTTCCTTCTCAACTGCACATGGAATATTCTCCAGGATAGACTACATCTTGGGTCACAAATCAAGCCTCAGTAAATTTAAGAAAATTGAAATCATATCAAGCAACTTTTCTGACCACAACACTATGAGATTAGAAATCAATTACAGGGAAAATAATGTAAAAAATACAATCACATGGAGGGCAAACAATACGTTACTAAATAATAAAGAGATCACTGAAGAAATCAAAGACAAAATAAAAATATACCTAGAGACAAATTACAATGAAAACACAATGATCCAAAACCTATGGGATGCAGCAAAAGCAGTTCTAAGAGGGAAGTTTATAGCTATACAAGTCTACCTCAAGAAACAAGAAAAAGCTCAAATAAACAATCTAACTTTAACCTAAAGGAATTAGAGAGAGAAGAAAAAACAAAACCCAAAGTTAGTCAAAGGAAAGAAATCATAAAGATCAGAGGAGAAATAAATGAAATTGAAACAAGGAAAACAATAGCAAAGATCAATAAAACTAAAAGCTGGTTCTTTGAGAAGATAAACAAAATTGATAACCCATTAGCCAGACTCATCAAGAAGAAGAGGGAGAGGACTCAAATCAATAAAATTAGAAGTGAAAAAGGAGAAGTTACAACAGACAACGCAGAAATACAAAGCATCCTAAGAGACTACTACAAGCAAATCCATGCCAATAAAATGGACAACCTGGAAGAAATGGGCAAATTCTTAGAAAGGTAAAACGTTCCAAGACTGAACCAGAAAGAAATAGAAAATATGAACAGACCAATCACAAGTAATGAATTTGAAACTGTGATTAAAAATCTTCCAACAAACAAAGTCCAGGACCAGATGGCTTCACAGGTGAATTCAATCAAACATTTAGAGAATAGCTAACACCCATCCTTCTCAACCTCTTCCAAAACATTACAGAGGAAAGAACACTCCCAAACTCATTCTATGAGCCCACCATCCCGTTGATACCAAAACGAGACAAAGATACTACAAAAAAAGAAAATTACAGACCAGCATCACTGATGAATATAGATGCAAAAAGCCTCAACAAAATACTAGCAAACAGAATCCAACAACACAGTAAAGGGATTATACACCATGATCAAGTGGAATTTATCCCAGTGATGCAAGGATTCTTCAATATATGCAAATCAATCAATGTGATACACCATATTAACAAATTGAAGAATAAAAACCATATGATCATCTCAATAGATGCAGAAAAAGCTTTTGACAAAATTCAACATCCATTTATGAGAAAAACTCTCCAGAAAGTGGGCATAGAGGGAACCTACCTCAACATAATAAAGGCCATATACAACAGACCCAAAGCAAACATCATTCTCAATGGTGAAAAACCAAAAGTATTTCCTCTAAGATCAGGAACACAATGATGTCCACTCTCGCCACTATTATTCAACATAGTTTTGAAAGTCCTAGCCATGGCAATCAGAGAAGAAAAAGAAATAAAAGGATTACAAATTGGAAAAGAAGAAGTAAAACAGTCACTCTTTGCAGATGACATGATACTATACAAAGAGAGTCCTAAAGATGCCACAAGATTACTAGAGATAATCAATAAATTTGGTAAAGTTGCAGGATACAAAATTAATGCACAGAAATCTCTTGCATTCCTATACACATTCCTATACACTAATGATGAAAAATCTGAAAGAAAAATTAAGGAAATACTCCCATTTACCATTGAAACAAAAAGAATAAAATTCCTAGGAATAAACGTACCTAAGGAGACAAAAGACCTGTATGCAGAAAACTATAAGACACTGATGAAAGAAATTAAAGATGATACAAACAGATGGAGAGATATACCATGTTCTTGGATTGGAAGAATCAATATTGTGAAAATTACTCTACTATTCAAAGCAATCTACAGATTCAATGCAATCCCTATCAAATTACCAATGGCATGTTTTACAGAACTAGAACAAAAAATCTTAAAATTTGTATGGAGACAAAAAAGACCCCGAATAGCTGAAGTAGTCTTGAGGGGAAAAAAATGGAGCTGGAGGAGTCAGACTCCCTGATTTCAGACTATACTACAAAGCTACAGTCATCTAGATAATATGGTACTGGCACAAAAACAGAAATATAGATAAGTGGAACAGGATAGAAAGCCAAGAGATAAACCCACACACCTATGGTCAACTAATCTATGACAAAGGAGGCAAGGACATACAATGGAGAAAAGACAGTCTCTTCAATAAGTTCTCTTCCATAAGTGGTGCTGGGAAAACTGGAAAGCTACATGTAAAAGAATGCAATTAGAACACTCCCTAACATCATACAGAAAAATAAACTCAAAATGGATTCGAGACCTAAATGTAAGACTGGACACTATAAAACTCTTAGAGGAAAACATAGGAAGAACACTCTTTGACATAAATCACAGCAAGATCGTTTTTGATCCACCTCCTAGAGTAATGGAAATAAAAACAAAGATAAACAAATGGGACCTAATGAAACTTAAAAGCTTTTGCAAAGCAAAGGAAACTACAAACAAGATGAAAAGACGACCCTCAGAATGAGAGAAAATATTAGCAAATAAATCAATGAACAAAGGATTAATCTCCAAAATATATAAACAGCTCATGCAGCTCAATATTAAAAAAACAAACAATCCAATCAAAAAATGTGCAGAAGACCTAAATAGACATTTCTCTGAAGAAGACATACATATGGCCAAGAAGTACATGAAAAGCTCCTCAATATCACTAATTATTAGAGAAATGGAAATCAAAAGTACAATGAGGTATCGCCTCACACCAGTTAGAATGGGAATCATCAGAAAATGTACAAGCAACAAATGCTGGAGAGGATGTGGAGAAAAGGGAACACTTTTGCACTGTTGGTAGGAATGTAAGTTGATACAGCCACTATGGAGAACAGTATGAAGGTCCCTTAAAAAACTAAAAATAGAATTACCATATGACCCAGCAATCCCACTACTGGACATAAACCCTGAGAAAACCATAATTCAAAATGGCACATGCACCCCAATGTTCATTGCAGCACTATTTATAATAGCCAGGTCATGGAAGCAACCTAAATGCCCATTGACAGGTGAATGGATAAAGAAGAAATGGTACATATATACAATGGAATATTAGCCATAAAAAGGAACGAAATTGGGTCATTTGTAGAAACGTGGATCGATCTAGAGACTGTCATACAGGGTGAAGTAAGTCAGAACAACAAATATCATATATTAACGCATATATGTGGAACCTAGAAAAATGTTACAGATGAACTGGCTTGCAGGGCAGAAATAGCTACACAGATGTACAGAACAAATGTATGGACACCAAGGGGGGAAATTGACATGTATAAAATGGATGACTAGTAACAGCCTGCTGTATAAAAAATAAAATAAAATAAAATTCAAAAATTCAAAAAAAAAATTTTTTTGATATGTGGATGTTCAATATTTCATAAGTATATTATGTTAGTTATATTTTTTCATTAAATATTTGTTAGAGATCTGTTCAGTGGCTATATTTATATCTGGTTATTTCAATTCTAACTGCTGTAAAGTGTTGTAGTGTACCCATTTTATTTTTTGCTATTATAATTAATGTTGTAATTAGCAATATTGTACATGCCTCTGGGAGTACATGTATACCTATCTTCAATGTATACCTAAAAGTAGACTTGGCATGTTTGCTAAATATTGTTGGTCTTCAAAGCAGCTATGCAAATGTATACTCACTATCTGTGATTTATGAGTCCCTGTTTCCTTAGAAACCTGCCAATATTTGTCATTGTCAAACTTTACACTTTATATCCAATCTGATGGATATGGCATGGTATCTCACTACTGTTTTAATTTTGCATTTCCTTGATCATTTAAGAAGATGAGCATCTTTTCGTATGTCAATCATTTAGGTTTCCTAGTCTGTGCATTGCCTGTTCATATTCTTTGCTTATTTTCCAGGGTGTTAAGGTGTTTGTTTTCTTACTGACTTACAGGATTTCTTTCACATTTAGGATATTAAACATTTTTTATTTTATATACCTAAAAATATACCAAATATATTCTTTCCATAAAGTTAAAAAGTTTTGATTTTTGTCACGTATTTTATGCAAATTTCAACATTGGTTTTGTTTATGTCTAGGTTTGCTGAGATTTTTTAATTGTACTGCACTGAGTTTATAACTTAACTTGGATAAGTTTTTTAGTTGAAGTATAGTTGATTTACAATGTTTTATTAATTTCTGATGATTCAGAAAAGTGATTCAGTTATACATATATATATATTTTTTCATATTCTTTGCCATTATGGTTTATTACAGGATGTTGAATATAGCTCCTTGTGCTATACAGAAGGACTTTGTTATTTATCCATTTTGTATACAGTATTAATAGTTTGTATCTGCTAATCTCAAACTCCTACTTCATCCCTCCTCCACTCCCTTTCCCTTTTGGTAACTGTAAGTTTGTTTTCTATGTCTGTGAGTCTGAATAAATAAGTTCATTTGTGTCATATTTTAGATTCCACATGTAAGTGGTATCATATGGTATTTGTCTTTCTCTTTATGACTTACTTCACTTAGTATGACAATCTCTAGGTCCATCCATGTTGCTGCAAATGGCATTATTTTATTCTTTTTTATGGCTGAGTAGTATTCGTGTATATATTCCACATCTCCTTTATCCATTCATCTGTCAATGGACATTTAGGTTGTTTCCATGTCTTGGCTATTTTAAATAGTGCTGCTATGAACACTGGGGTGCAGGTATCTTTCCAAATTAGAGTTTCTCTGGATGTATGCCCAGGAGTGGGATTGCTGGATCATATGGCAACTCTAGTTTTAGTTTTTTAAGGAACCTCCATACTGTTTTCCATACTGGCTGCACCAAGTTATATTCCTACCAACAGTGTAGGAGGGTTCCCTTTTCTCTACCCCTCTCCAGCATTTGTTATTTGTAGCCTTTTTAATGATGGCCATTCTGACCAGAACTTTGATAATATTGGTATATTTAATATTATGACTTTCCATCTAACATCATGTAAATATCTGTATCTTCATTCATTTACGTCATTTTTCATGTTCTTCCATAATATAACTCTGAATTTGCTTTTTCATATCATTTGTTAAAGTTATTCATGAACACATTATATTTATTGTTACTGTGAATATATTCTATTACATTTCTTAGTTATTGCTGGTATATATAAATACTCTTATATTTTATGCATCAATGAAAATCCATAACTCTTTGGAACTGTCTCATTAGTACTAATGGTTTACAGATGCTTTTAAGTTTCTCTGTAGATGATATTTATTTGCAAATGTTGCTTTTGCCTTTAACTTTTCAATTACTATGCCTCCTATTTCTTTTTCTTATCTTTTTGTACTGCTTAGGGCCATTAGTATAATACTGACTTTATTGAGAATGTTCCTGAAGTTTCACCAGTAGGAACGGTTATTGGTTATTGCTATAAATTATGGCTAGATTAATTTTTATCAGGCAAAGGAAGTGCTTTCTATGATTGCAGTCTGAATATATTGTTTTATAACAAGTGTTGGATTTTATCATGAGATTTTTTTCTTTTTTGTGGATTGAGATCACATGCTGTTTTTCTTCCCAAGGGTGGGTGTATGACTGAGGCTGGCCCACTGGGCTAAAGGAAAAGACTTTAGCCCATATTTGAGGAAGTATTCTGTTGTGCTTTGTTTTTATTTAATTTTATTTTATTTTGCTGTTGGGTATGAAAAAGGAAGTATTCACCCCAGGTTCTACAGGAAGCAATTCTGAGGAATTGCTAATAAAAAAAGGAACCAAAAGCAGACCAAAAGTAGAAAAGTCCCTTAAGGTCCTGGATCTAAAGCCCACCCTACCTCCATCCTCTTGTTAGGAGAACAGAACAGATAAGTATCTTTAACTTTTAACCTAGTTTGAGTTCTAGTTGTCTATCACTTGTAGCCTAGAGCTAAAGGGTGGTAGACCTCAATACCACTGCTGGTAACATTTGAAAAACAGATGTAAGTCCATCAGCTGACAAGGAACAAGAATATCTATGAAGTACAATTGTGAAATTCCAGAGATAAGATCACACTTAAAAAGCTTGTGAAAATGGTTATCTTTTCTTTTTCAAGATATTTTCTCATACTCAATACATATTGAAGTAGAAGAGTTACTGGCCCAAGTGATGGAGGAAGGAGATTAGTAGATTCCCCTGAGCTTGGTTAAGGCAGAGACTCCTGAATAACTACCAGCTGTGATGTTGGTTGAACAAGGTACTTAACTTCTCTCAGCCTCAGTTTCCTCTAACTTCTCTCAGCCTCAGTTTCCTCATCTCTAAGATAAAATAGTGTGTGGAAAGCACTTGGCAGTGCCTGGTATGTAATAAGCAGCAATAAATGTTAGTGATTTTTGTTATTACTGAGAGGAAAATAATTTTCTGTTAGCCCTCCTTATTCAGAGGTTTGAAATATAATGTACTTTTGTCATAGCTGGTGACTGATTTTCCTTCAAAACGATGAGTTCCAGTTAGCACTGAAACTTTCCCAAATGTTGGAAAATCCTTGATAACTCTTTAACGTAAGTACAAAATGAAAGTATCAGTTTGAGGCTAAGGGTGCAAGGAGATACAGTGGTTATCTTTAAAGGTAAAGCAGAAAATTTGAGAGCTATTTGACACTGTCCCTGGCTATGATAAGTTAGCTAACAACCAAATGATGGTGAAAGAGAAATAAAATGATGCCTGATGTCTGATCACTTCAGTTCAGTTAAAAACCGTAGCTCAGTGATTATGCTGTGTTTAAGATCCCAGTGAAGTATGAAATGCTGCTGCCTTGGGAGGAAAGCATTATTGCTAAAATACAGATCACAATTGAAAACTGTCAAGTGGCTTGGGTCAAGGGGTAGTGAAGAGGTGAATCGATATAGAGAATAGCCATATGGACAGCTAATAGTATAATTATGACTTGGTTCTTAGAAATACATTAATCAGTAACATTTCCAGATGGATGGAAATATATTCCTGAGAAAAAGTCTCAAAGGAAGTAGATTTAACTCTGGGAAGAGAAAGAAGATGAAAGGGTGATTTTGAATCTGGAATTTGCAATGAGGTAGATGCAACTTCTAGAGTGTCAGAGATAAACTGACAAGAGGGGTTGACCTTAGATGGAAACCTGAGAGCCAGCAGGGCAGAGAGATTAAGAGTATAGCCTCTAGACATGCTTCTTGGGTCTCAAGTATTGTTCCACTGCTTATTAGATTTGTGACCTTGGTCAGTTACTTAATGCTTCACTTTTCTCCTCTTTAAAATGGGTATAAAAATACTACCTACCTCATAAAGATGTTGAAAGTAGAAAAATAATTAATTCGTGTAAAATGCTTAGTGCTTGGTGTGTGGTATTTACTCTGTGTTAGTTATTATTATTGTTATTAGAAACAAACAGGACTGTAGTTCCTGATTGTTTGGGCTATTTATTTGTGCAGAGGTGGTGGCTAGGCCAGATGTTTCAAATCATTCAAACTGAGTCTGATCTCTGGGAAGCCAGCTTCTCTGGAAATGGAGCAGAGTAAGCAGCTCACGGGGACAGTGGCTGTGTTAGAGGGCCTGGGCATAGAGTCTCAGACCTTGTTCTAGGTAGGACTGAGTGTATTTTCCTGCCTTGGGCACCAACCCCCTGGCAGGGAGTAGTAGATTGATCTGAGGGGCAGAGCCTAAAATGAAGATGTGTGGACAATCAAAATCATGCCTTTGATTTGAAAACTACTTTGGACTTCTGACAGAGAGAGAGAGAGAGAGAGAGAGAGAGCGAGAGAGAGAGAGAGAATCTGTGGATTCCAAACAGAAATTATATTACTTTGGTGTGCCTCCCTATTTCAGCAACTGATTGACTGTGGCAAGACCAGAATCTTATTCATCACATAGAGAACCGCCATCTTACTGTCCTTACCACAATTAGAAAGTTGAAGAGTTTTGTTTGCTTACATGCATATTTCTTTTTTAGACAACTAAGAAAAGATAAATAATTTGTGAAGTTGTTTGGACATTTAGTTTGTATCTCTTAGACCTGAGGAGTCAAGGAAGGCTTCCAGGAAGAAGTGATGCTCCAACTGAAAACTAAAGGCTGAGTAAGCCAGCCAGGGGCAAAGATGAGGCAGAACCTGGCAAGCAGGGGAAAGAGGAAAGTATTCTTGACCACAAACATCCTATGCACATACTATCCCCCACATATTACCATCATTTGTTTCATGTTGCTTTTTTCCCAGAGACACTGCCTCCTTAATCAGGCTCCCTCGGAATGCTTGCAGCCCTCTAACTTTTGAAAAATGAACACCACTAATTGCCCAGGATGTCTTCAGGGACACCAAAAGCCTGGATGGAGGGCACCTTCTCCTGTGCTTGCAAAGCTCCCTGCTCTGAGATGTACAATGGCATTGATTGCACTGTGTTGCAAAGGTCCTCTCACTCCCACCACTAAGCACTGAACCACTCGATGGCAAGAACAACATCTTACTTACCTGTGTGTGCTCAACACCTGGTGTGGTCCCCGGTACTTAATATGTGCTTCATAAATGTTTGATGAGAAAACGGATGTCTGGGAATTACAGCTATGTGATCATTTCTGCATGCTCACCAGGAATGGAGACAACTCGCCTGAGTCACTCACCTGCTTAAACTTCAATAGCCCTCCCACTGCCTTCAGGATAAAAGATCTTTAGCTTCATCCCGTAGCTTCTTTCACAAAAGCACCATGTTCATCACACTGCACTCAACACCATTTCCAGAATGTACCCTGTTCTTATCAATGAACACACATTTCTTTTATCGTTCCCTTGCTCACATAGATAATCCATCCTTCAAAGTTCAGCAGACATTTATGTGAAGCCCTCCATTGTTCCTTTCTCTGTGGCTTCCTTCCTTTCTCCAAATCTCTCGTCTACCAACTAATTTCTTCCTCTTTTTCTGGTAAAGCTTTTTGACTATCATTACTACAGAATTTTCATATTGAATGATTTTTCTTTATGTTTCTCTCAAGGCCAAGAACACGTAGAAGGCAGAGAACGTGAATTATTCATTTTTGCAGCATAGCAGAGCCTGACATATTGCAATAGACACATACCAAGTTCCAACTAACTTCCTCTTGGCTTCTGTGAGTTTAGCTTCCAGAGCGCAGTGAGAAGTCTGTGCAGGCTTCAACTCACTTAGGCTGACAGCCTCTCGCCTTGCACTTTGCCCTGATTCCTCCATGACCTTGGGACATTGGAAGGGGTAAAGGGTGGGGCTTCCTTAACCTTCAGGAATGTGGAGCTTAGAAGAGTGGAATTTAACACCATGACTAACGTTGCAGCATGGGAGACTGGAACCCTCAGATAATTGTTTCATCCTACCGTCCTTTAGAGGACAATTCCAGAAAACAGTTCCAGCAGAACTGAGTTTCCATTGCCCACAGTGATGTCCTCTGTAATATGCCATTACATTCACTGGCTTTCCTTTTCCTTTCCCTCTCTTTCCATTTTCTCATTTCTGTTCCTTGGTATCACCTCCCAAAGACATTACTTGCACCTAATTCTTTGTCTCAGATTCTGCTCATAAGGGAACACGTGTAATGTTTAAAAATATTTTTGGAATGAAAGAATAAATGATGGATAAACAAATGAGGCAATGAACCAAGAAATAAATACTTATTATGTATTTGGCATGCTATGGTTTAGTACACTTTGTATTCTGTTACTTTTCGCAGACTCCAATGGAGAGAACGGGTGCTAGAAACCTATGATCTATCTTGCGGCTTTGCTAGAGGAGCGGAGCTGCTGGTTGCTCCCCGTTTTCTCTGCCTCACATAGAGGCTGGTGTGTGTTTCTAAGTGAACTTCCTGAGGCTCACATTTCCTAAACTTGAAGCAGTTTCTTTCTGATAGGGATGTGAGAATTGAAGCACCAGGATATGACCGAATTAGCCTTCGGCCAACAACAGCAGACCAAAGTTAGTATATTTTTCACAGCTTGATTAGAAGAGTTTGCATTTAAGAAGCGCAGGATTATTACATCTGACTTCCAGAAGAGCAGCTGGGACATTATCCTCCGGCCTGCTCACCACAGAGAATCTGCTCCAGTCGACAGCACGTTTCTTTTCTCCAACACAGATCTGGCCTCCCCAGCTGAGTACTTTTCTAACGCCGGCACCCTCACTCCCCAGCTGTCTCCATTTGCTGCCTGAGTTTCTTTTCTCTCTACTTGTCCTCTTAATCTTTTCTCTCTCTTGTCCTCTTAGTTCAGTTGGCATGACTCTGCTGTGGTCTTTAAAATTTGCCTGCAAACTTAGATTTTCTTAATTCTCTTTCCCTTCAATAATGGTCAAAGGGCCCTTGAGTTTTTGTGAGAGTCAGGAAGGAATATTTATACATCAGTAAAATGGGGTAGCTTTTTGTAAAGTCCTATTTCCCGTTGGCCTGTGGACTGGTGGCCTCAGAATCATTTAGGGGGCTTGTTAAACATACAGATCCCTAGGACCAACCCCACAACTACTCCATCAGAATCAGCAGTGTTTGGGGCTTGGATGGAGGGGATGTCTGCATTTTTAACAAGCTCTTCAAGTGATTTTTATATACACTCAGGTTCGAGAGTCACTTTAATTTGTTCCCTTCTAAAATCTTTCTATAGTACTTTCTCCTCTTCTCTCAATGAGAAAGGGAAAAGGACTCACTGAAATATCTATTCCTGTACAGCTTTTGAGCAAAGTCAGAACCAAAGCAGATTTTCTATGCAGCTTTTCTCATTAAATACAAGGTCAAGGAGGTAATTGCTCACTTACCTTCCATGGTAGGTGACCACAGAGACTTCGGTGTTTGTGGCACATTCTGTTGTAGCTGGTCATTTTTTCCTATCTCGCAAGAGAAACCCATCTGACGCCAAGTAGCAAGGGTGAAACTCCACGTTCTATTTAGAGCCCACTTTAAGTAGGAGGGAGGGCTAACCTAGCTCAGCAATTCCTAACCCCGTTAACTCACGAGAATCACCTGGAGAGCTTAAAAAGTGTCAACACCTGGGCCCTTCTCTCTAGAAATTCTGATTCAGTTGGTTTGGGGTGGTTCTTGTCTATTTTAAAAGCTACCTAGGTGAACTTCAAGCTAGAGAACTACTATGTAGTTACTAAGGGCTTGGGATTGAGTGTTGTTTTCACTGGAGGTAGGAATTCCTTTGGTACAAAAGATGGGAATGAATATGCCAGGTTGAGGGAACTGTAAGCAATGATGTGGAGGCATGGGAGTATGGAGAGGTCTAGAAGGCAAGCAGACTCAAATTTAATCAGGTTTCATCACCAGAAAACAATGTACGTGGAGATATCTATATCTATCAACTACTCAGGTTCTGATGAAATGCCTTCACTAAGATGAAACTTTAGGTTTTAGTTTTCATTAAATGACATTTAGAAATATTCCTAAACTTATGCAAAATGGCAGGAAATACATAATTTGCTAAACTACTTGGTAATGAACCTTGCAATACATTTCTTCCTTTTGGGTATCAAGAAAAAGTCTATTCTCTCCTAATGCAAGTTCATGTTTCCTGTAATGAGACAGAAAATTACATGGTCCAAGATGTTTTACTTTAGACTTCAGCTACTAGTGTTAATACTCAGTGCTAATTTTAGGTAGTTCGAATTTTAGTTCATTCCAGTGCTCACACTCTAGATAAAATTTTCTCTCTCTACTCTTTGTATTATTTTCAACATTTCTTTTTAATATGTATTTTGATTATCCTATTTAATATGTACTTGAACATAGTAATGTATCTAATTCCTTTTGGAAATAGACAAATATAACTTTTATATCCGTCCACTTCTCATCCTTACATCCATACCAAGGCTCCTGCCCACTCTCTGACCTCATTCCTCCCTCATTTTCCCTTTTGTGCCCTCTATTCTTTTAATTACCCAGCACACCATGCTCAATCTCCTTTGCTTTTCTTCTACTTGGATCTTCTCTTCAACTAGAATAGTGCTTCCCAATGCTCCTCATATCATGCAATATACAGAAAATGGTAACATTTTTACAACACACTGGAGTGAAGAGAGGAGACTATTGACCACTAGAGATGACTGGTCAGGGCCTTTGCTGCCCCAGGCTCTGCCCTGCTGGCTCAAAGGCTGAGATGATCAACACATTATTGCAATACGCCACCAATGAGATCTTTGAATGGCTGTCCCCTTTGTATTATTTGAGTCTCGACTTAAATGTCAATTCTTCAGAGCAGCTCACCTCACCAACGCCACAAGCATAGACCACTTCAGCCATTCCACCATCCTTACTCAATTTTATCTTACTCATAACATTATCAGCTCCTGCAATTATCTCATTTAGTTGTTTGTTTCTTCACTTGTTTATAGTTTGTTTCTACTAGTTTCACTATAAAGTGACTGAGTTCAGGAATACTTGTAGGTCCTATTAATCATTACGTACAAAAAACCTAGAAAAAAAAGGTAAGTACTCAATAAACATAGCAGGTTGTTTGGAAAAGTGTGACTAGGCCTCGATATTTTCTATTCCTGGATGAGGCTTCACTTAGTGTGGCCAGGGAACATGCTTCACTCATGCTTAACATGAGTTAAGGCAAAGACAAAGACTCTATCTTTCTAGTTTTATAGTCTCAGTGGGTGGTGTACTGCCTGGCTCATAGCAGACATACAATATGTGCTTGTTGTGTGAACGAATGAAGAGATGAAGGAAGGAAGGAAGATAGAGGTAATTGAACACAAACTTCAATTTCTTTGGTCTGTTCCAAGTTTTGGAAATCTTCAACAGGAGCAGGTAGCAGTTAAGTTTGAAACCTGGATAATAATGTTAGGGGTCTTTTAACTGATGCAGTCAGGCTAATATGAGGCATCCATTATGTGATCTATGGCAAATAACTTAACTATGAAGACCCTCAGTTTCCTTTTCTGCAAACTGTTTAAGTTTGGGTTTGGTGAGTTCTGCAGTCCCTTACCATTTTGAAATCTGCTATATAAATCGACAGAAAGTCAGCAAGGGGATGTTGAGGAAGTAATCAGGCAGTTAATCCAGATAGTAGCCAGGATCCTCCAAGGGAGACCAGAGACTGCTTTTTAAAAACATGATGGATGACTAAGAATGATCCAGGCAGCCTTCAAGGCATATTTTCAGGGCAGGGTTGGGCTTTCTACCTAGGATACTTATGTTGTCCTCTTTCTCTGCTCACCTACTGCTGAGCAGTACCTTCTCATCAGTTGGTGAACTTGAATAAATGAGCAACAACTGTTGCTAAGGTCAGGTAGCTGCAAGTAGGAAGTATTTCTCCAGGGTAGAAAATTCTATTTTCTCATTGTATTCAAGTGTTTTAGAAACAAACAAGCAAAAGGCCTTTCTAGGCCTCCATTTGTTTATTTGAAAAATTGAACAGGCTTAGGCTGTTGTGAAGATTAAATAAAACATTGCATGGAAAGGGCTAGTATAGAGTTAGGCGTATAGTAAACACTTAATCATGTTGGCTACCACTGTTATTATATTATGCAAGTCATGAGCTAGAAGCCAAAATATTTAATCCCAAATACTTGCATTTGATTCCATTTCTTTCTACCGAAGATGGAGCAGTTGGCTGTGAAGTCCAGAGGAAGAGATCCAGAACTGCACATGATGATACTCATCTTCTTCAATTAAAATGTCTCTGTATATTAATAAGCCCAGCTGTGTTTCCCAATTTGGAAAAGCTGCAAAATCCAAAAATAAACCAAAACAAAGAGATACTTAGTCTGGAGGTAAATTTCAATTTTAGGTTTCTTACAGAAAAAGACTGATATTATTGTGTTTGACATTAAAATTATATCAACACTACATTTAGTAACAGTCAGATAGTAGGGCACACTCATCTGCTCATCTACATCTCTCTAACAGAAGTAGATCTTTTGAACATTTATGTCTTTAGAGAATCATTGTTTTGTTTCTTTTTGTTTTGTTTCCCATTAAGTGATGGGTCTGGGATAAATACCTTCTCATTCACAATAAAAATTATTGAAAGATGTGCTGGTTGGCTCATGCTTAAAAAAGGCTATTTATTTTTAGTTTTCAAGGTGGAATTGGAAACTAAGAATATAATAATTTTAGAAGATAGATATCATTCTCTTTAAAAGTAAACACTGCTGGGCTTCCCTGGCTTCCCTTCTCAACCACTGTGGTTGAGAGTCTGCCTGCCGATGCAGGGGGCATGGGTTCGTGCCCCAGTCCAGGAAGATCCCACATGCCGCAGAGAGGCTGGGCCCGTGAGCCATGGCCGCTGGGCCTGCGCGTGCGGAGCCTGTGCTCTGCAACGGGAGAGGCCACAGCGGTGAGAGGCCCGCATACCGCAAAAACAAATAAATAAATAAAAATAAACACTGCTAACAATGAGCTCTAAACAACTTTTCAAAATGTTATTTCTTGGATAATTTCAAGTAAGAAGTTACATTCGATAAAACATTAACAGCAATTTTTGACTAATTTTAGTTTAGTTTAAAGAAGTTCTTTTCCATAGAATTTTTAAGTAATTGACTATAAACTCAAAAACTGTGATTTAGTATAATTTCCCCATACTTATTTTACATTAAATAATTTATGTATGTTTACCTGTTAAAATACAAAATATAAAACATAAAAATTCTAGTTACTATTTATGCATAAGAATTTACACTTCTTTTCTTTTTGGAGGACAGGTATATTTCACATAAATGGAAAAGATGAAGAAAGCCCAAGATAGAAAATATTTTGGAAAGTTAATTTAAAATTTCATTTTACTAACATTGATTGAACACATAAGATATAAGGAACTCTGATAAGTTCTTTAGTTGCATTTTCTTATTTAATCCGAATGCAGCTTAATAAAGGAGAAAATTTTCTATCTTCTTTTGGTAAATCTTGCAGACTCTGTATTCAAAAATTTTTCCCACTGCAAAATACTAAAGGATGATAGATAAGTTACATTAACAGGCAGAGCTGAGCTCTCAAGAAAGTAAAGAGAATCTTCAGTATCCCAAAATGACAGGAACAAAAGCCAGAGTAATTATCTAGCACTGAAGTTATAGATATCTTAGAGACATTTGCTGATCAATGGTACCTAAATCCTGAAGTGTTAATGTCTCTTCAATGAAACAGAACAACTCCTAAGGCATATAAAAGATGGTGTGGTGGTGGGGGAGGAGGGGTGGGAATGGAAACAGCTACAGAAAGCTAGAATAGTCAAAGAGCTTCAGTAAAAACAATGTGTCTGCCTGGCTTGAATCCTACACAGGGATAAATGCTCCTCTGATAATACCTAGTCATAAATAATGCCCTCACATAGGATAATAAGTCTACTGTTGTATATAACAGAAGGAAACACAAATATTCCTGGGATAATGTCCATTGAACCAAGATTCTCAGAATTCCCATAAACAGAGATTGGTCAAATGAGCAAACATAAGCAAATATTGACTATATAACAATAATCATATCTAATTAAGAAATCTTGATAAAACTAATTACTTCACAACTGTACCTTGGATAGGGATGATCTGAATTAAAGTGTTTAAAGGTACTTATACATGCTTAGAGGTAGTGAAAAACATAAATAATACTTAAGTTGTTTATTCATGTTAAAATATTAAGGAAGGTCATGACTAGAATACAGAACTTTCTACAATAGAGGAAGAAAATTAATTTTGAAACTCAGTCAGCAGAATAGAAGGAATGGGTATAAGAGAAGCATAGATGAGATAGGATGTATATGAAAACATAAAATAGTCACAGTAAAATTAAGACTAAACTCACCTACTAAAACACTAAGATTTTCAGAATTGGAAAGGAAAGAACTATAATATTTTTACAAGGGACTCACTTAAAACCTTGAAGACACAGAAGAGATGAAAATTAATATATGGAATGAGATATACTAGGCAAATACAGAAAAGAACTTGTATAGACAAAATAGACTTTAAGGCAACAAAAAGTAGTAAGGATAAGGAAGGTAACTAAGTCAGCAGGAATATATACTAATTGTAATTACGTATGTACCTATGATTATGTCCTGAAAGTATGCAAAGCAAATATTGACGGAACTACAATCAGAAGTTGACAAATCTCCTGTCTTTGTGAGAGGTTACTCTATCCTATCCTATCTCCTTACTAATTTTTGTCTGCTTGATCTATCAACTTCTGATAAGGATTGAAGTTGACAGATTAAGCAGACAAAAATTAAGGATACAGAAGCTTTGAACAACACAATTAACAAGCTTGATCAAAAAGATATGAGTAGAACTATGCATATCATGATGAGATGACATGTCTTGCAAAATTTCTGATAATTGATCATGTACTAGGCAATAAAATCAATCTCAAATTTTAAAAGAATTGATGTATTTTACTTCACATTCTTTGACAACAATGAAATTAAGCTACAAACCACTAACAAAAGATTACTAAGAACATCTTTACTTAATTGGCATTTAGAAGAGTGCTTCCAAATTACACAATTTGGAAATCACTATGGAAAGTATAAAATAGAATTGACTAGAATAAATAAACACTGTTTTGACTGATTAAGAATAAAAGGGAAAAGACTCACACAAGTAATTAATAAGGATCAAAACAAGAGATTCACTGTAGATACAGGAAAGATAATTTAAACTATTTAGTAAAACTGGAAAAATTTAAAAGAAAACTATAACTTAACATTGATTCTAGAAGTATTAATTCTGAATTATTATATAGCCACTAAATAAATGACATCAAGAATTAAAAACATACCTATCAAGGGGCTTCCCTGGTGGCACAGTGGTTGAGAGTCTGCCTGCCGATGCAGGGGACACGGGTTTGTGCCCCCGTCCGGGAGGATCCCACATGCTGCGGAGTGGCTGGGCCTGTGAACCCTGGCCGCTGAGCCTGTGCGTCCGGAGCCTGTGCTCCGCAACGGATGAGGCCACAACAGTGAGAGGCCCGCGTACCGCAAAAAAACCCAAAAAACAAAACAAAACAAAACCTATCAAGAAAAACCAAGTCCAAATGTCTTACAGGTAAGTTTTACCAAATAGTCTAAAAACAGATAATTGAGGTCTTATAAAAGCTATCCCAGAGAATAGTAAAATGAGGGAATACTCCACACTTCATTTTTATAAGGTTGGTATAAATTTTGGTACTGATGTCAGAGTAGGACAATATAAGAAAGGAAACTTATAGACAAATCTCACTCAAGGATTTAGATGCAAAACCTAAAACAAAATATTAGTAACACAGTATTAGTAACTTAAGTCTAAAACCAAGTATAAGAAAGGAATAGAATAGGAAATATAACTTCTTTAAACTGACTAAGCATCCGTTTCAGAAATATACTATGTGGCGTAGCATTAGAAGTATTCTCTCTGATACATGAACGAGATGAGTATACCCTCTATTCCTGCATCTCTGACATATTAAACTGCAGTTCTAGCCAGTTCATTAGGAAACAAAAAGGTAATTAAGTGCAAAAAGCTTAGAAAGAAAGTTTTGTTGTAGTATTTGCAAATAATTTAGTTGTCAACATAGAAAAGCAAAGAAAATCTACAGATTATTAAAATTAATCAAGTACACAGAAGTAAAACCAAATAATTTAATCACATTCTTATATACCTAAAAAAATTGAAAATATAATTTTAAAATATACCATCCACATTAGCTACCATGTATAAAAGCACAACTACAATAACAACAAAATAAGGTACCTAGGGTAAAAAAATCTACCACAAGCTGTTCATGTTGTTAATGGAGAAAATTAAAAGCTTTATCGATAGGAAAGGAAGAACTAAATAAATGAAAAGTTACATCATATTCCTGGATAAAAAGATCCAATAACATAAAGATGTCTGTTCTTTTGAAACTATCACATAATTTCAATACAATTCCAATAAAATTCCACAATTTTAAGTATACATATGGGAGTGGGATGGAAAAGTTGATTCAAAATTAATATGTAACAGTAAAAGGCCAAGTACTGCCAAGAAACTCTAAGAAAGAATAAAGTAAAGAGGATGATCTAGCACATATCAAATTTATTGTAAAACTTAAGACACTGTATTTTTGGAACAGAAATAGATAAACAGATCAATGGAAGAGAATAGAGAACGCAAAAGTAAACTCACCAGTATATGAAAACAAGATGTATGACAGAAGAGACTGTATATCAGGGGAAGAAAGGATGGACTATTAAATGAATAGTACTAGGTAATTTTTTCATTCTTACGGTAAAAATTAACCTGCATTCCTACCTCACACAATACACTCAAAAGCCAAATTTAGGGTGAATTCACCAACTAAATATGAAATTCAAAAAAATGTTGGCTGGTATCTTTATAACCTCAAAGTAGACAAAGATTTCTTACACAAGACAGAAAATGCATAGAACAAAGGAATATTCATTTACATTAAACTGAAAAATGTAAATTCATCAAGACACTTTTAAAAAGTGAGGCAAAGATTGAAAGAAAATATTTCCAATAATACAAATGATAAAAGATGAATACCCCTAATAGATAATGGACTTTAAAAATTAGTAAGTTAAAAAAAATCCCGAAGAACCCAGTTTAAAAGTAAGCAAATATAAGATCAAATAACTCACATTGAAGAAACTTGAAACAACACTCAACCTTGATGAAGCAATGGGAACTTACACATTTTTAGTGATTGTGTTAGTTTCCTTAGGACACCATAACAAAGTACCACAACTGGTTGGCTTAAAGCAACAGAAATGTATTGTCTCGGAATTCTGGAAGCTAAACATCTGAAATGAAATTGTTGGCCTGATACAAACTCTCTGACAGCTCTGGGGGAGATTCCATTGTTTGTCTAAGCTTCTGGTAATTGCCAACAGTCCTTGGCATTACTTGGATTATGGCAGCATAACTCCAATTTCTGTCTCTGTCTTCAGATGGTACTCTTCCCTGTGTGTCTGTCCAAATTTCCCTCAGTTTATAAGAACATTAGTCATTTGATCTGGGCCCACCCTAATTCTTTATGATATCTTTTTAACTTAATTACATCTGCAAAGATCTTATTTCCAAATAAGGTCACAGTCATAGACACTGAGTCCTTTATCCTTTTGGGTGACACAATTCAACCTACAAAAGTGGTTATGAGATTTTACACAACCAGTTTGGTAAAGAATTAGGCTATATCTACTGAAGTTGAATCTGGGCATATCAAAGGATCCAATAATTCCACTTCTGGATGCTTAGATCCTTGCTACTCTAAGTATGGTCTATGAATCAGCAATATCAGTGTCACCTGGGAACTTGGCAGACATGCAGAGTCTTAGGCTTCACTCCATACCTATGGTGTCAAAATCTGCATTTTAAACAAGATCCCCATATACTTTGTTTGAAAAGTACTACACTGTAATCCAGTTTACTCTAAATTACATGGATTAAAAAAAAAAGTGATATACACATTAATGCTCACAGCAGTATTATTTATAAAAGCAAGCATTTGGAAAAGACTTAAACATTCACTAATCAGAGAATGGATAAATAATTTGTGGCTTTATTCATAAAATATAAATCTACAATGTAGTGAAAATAAATGAACTAGAGGTGCTTGTATCAATGCAGATGAATTTCACAAAGATAATGTTGAGCAAAAAAAGGAAGTTGCAGAAGAATACATAGAGAATGATACCATTTGTATATTGCTTAGTGACATGTACATAAGGTGTAAAAGTATAAAGTCATTCATGAGAATGATAAACACTAAATTCAAGAGTAAAGAGAACTTTATGGAATCATACTCTTCTTTTTCATAAATTTTTCTTAAGTATATAGGTATTTATTATTTATACTATATCATTCTTTATATTTTTGGTAACTCATATAATGTAAAAAATGGAAAAAATTAAGAAAAAATTCAAGGCTAGTAAATGGCAGCCATAGGTATTTGAATCCAGAGCTGTGGCCCTGAGCCACTACTCCCAACTAACAAACTACTGTTTCAACAGGCCAGATGGCACGGTTATAGACTCATATTTTGTAACCACAGTTGTTGTTTTTATATAAGTAGCATGTTTTAAAACAAGATTAAAATAATGTATTCGGTATTGGTTTTAGCTTTATAACAAAAAAGGTTATTTGTCAAAACAAAGTAAAATGTGGGTACTTACCCCCAATTATTGTTAGGTTAAATGCAGTAATTAAATCTTGTTTCAAATAAGTATTAAACTGAATTTAATTTCCAACTATCCTTAGACTAACAGGAAATACTGAGTTAATATTCCAAACACTTTTCTCATTTCAGCTATGCTCTTATCCTTTCACAAGTGAGCCATGAAAATATTGTCAGAAAGAGAGCAGTGTAGAGGAAGTGTGCTCAGGAAAGCACATTTATTAACACCTGTCACTCTAATCTGATGATTTCCTATAACAAAAATACTGCCTTTTGCTGTACTTTACCATTTTATTGGGGTCTATGAATTTCAATTATTGATTTATATTTTTGAACAAACGGTTGAGCTCCCAGAGAAGAGCAGACTCCTTTTCCTCAGTGATTATTGAACTTTTGTTGACATATTCATCACCACGCCCAACAACATTTTTTTTTTTTGCCTCACTGCATGGCTTTTGGGATTTTAGTTCACCCACCAGGGATTGAACCTGGGCCCTTGGCAGTGAAAGAGCAGAGTCCTAAACACTGGAGCACCAGGGAATTCCCAATAACTTCTGATTTAAGTCAAGAAGTTCCAGAATGCAGAGGCCACATCTTTCTTCATTTGTCTCATACTCAGAATTTTCTAAAGAATTGAAAGCTTACCAAATAAGTTAAAGAATAGGGAGAATGTCACATCTGAAACAGAGTAGGGAACAGACTCTGCCATGTCCCCTGCCTCTTGTTTGTAGAAACGCTTTAGTGCCTTAGGCCTTCCCAAGTTCCAGTGACCAGATTTAATCACAGAAGTGAGAAAACGCAGAAACAAAGGAAAACAGTCAAGCAACATAAAATAATAATCCTTTAGCCATAAAACAAAGTCAAGGACATTTAGCTCCTCTGTAATGGCTATAGATAATATCCTGGGCCATATCCTTGAGTTGTTTTGCAGATACTAAAATCCCCACCAGGTGGGAGAAGTTAACTACTCCTACTGACCACCAGCACATAGACCCCAGACCAGTTAGAACCAGAAGGTTGATGATCTTGACTCCAGAAATACCATCCAGTTACCTCACCACCAACCAATCAGAAGAATGTCTACCAACTGATCAGGCACCCTGCAAACCTCTCCCTCACACTGTCTTTAAAAACCCTTCCCTGAAAGCCATTGGGGAGTTTGGGTCTTTTGAGCAGGATGTGCTGGGTCTCCTTGCTCAGCCCCATGTTGGGCACCTTGCAATAAATGCTCTATTTTCCTTCACCACAACCTGACATCAGTAGATTGTATTTGCTGCATGTAGGGGGGTAGCAGACCCAAGTTTAGTTTGGTAACACATCCCTGTGCAAATTGTTTTCAAATAAATCCTCATCTGAAAGGGCCTTAATTTTTTTTTCAAGCACTTGCTCTTTCACTAAGCCTACCTAATTCTCATTCTCTGCACTTCTCAACAATTATCAGTAGACAGAGAATTAATATTATTACTTTGCATCACTATTACTACTATTATTGCTTGACCTTTACTGCGTATTTTTTATTTTATGGGCCAGCAAAGTGTATTAAATCACTTAATCTTCACAATTCTATTTTACACCCATTTTACTATTGAGGAAACAAGAGCGTTAATTAATTTGCCCAAGGTCACACACCTAGTGAATACGAGTTACTGTGGGTTTTTTTTCACTCTCTACATGCTGTGTTTTCAACATGTGTGTTAAATGAACCGAATCAACCTTACAGTTCCAGGAGCAGAGACTGAGGCATCTATCATTTGTGTTTTGCCACTGAAAATTTAGGGTGGTTCTGGAGAAGCGTCTGTCATGTAGAAATAGCAGCTAAGTAACGATACTATCTGAGGAAGGTGGATGGTGAGAATTAGATACACAAAAAAACTGCTCAGTTTTAAAGGAGAATTTTTTCTCTTGCATTTTGGTTGCATTTCTTATTAAGGACCAGTTAATTCTTGCTGATAATCAGAAGACCACACTTCCTAAATTATCTAAGCAAAAATTTCTCCTTGAAGTATTTTTTTTTCCCTAACAAATTCCAGTAGAAAATTCACAGTTCTGGAAAATCTACAATTGCCTTGTTGCTTTAGTATTTGAAGATTGGGGTGAATAAAATTCAGAATAGTTTTAATTAAAAAAATAATCTATCCTAGTTTTAATTACTCAAAAATATAAAACCTTTTTAAAATAGGAGTTTTAAAAAATTACTTCTGTAATCTCTTAAGCAAAATTTCAATTCTTTATTATGTAGGTTATTTCCTCATTAATACAAAAATCAGCCATAATTTGGGATTATGGATGAACATATCAATTATTGAGAAGACCCAAACATTACTGAGCTTTCAGCAATGATAAGACAGTCAGATGCACAGCAAAACTTCAGCCTAACATCTTTTTAATCTGATGTCCCTGGTCAAAGAACTACATTGAAATGCTTGGCTTGTATCAAATTTCCTGTAAAGATGTTAAAAATCTTTATCTCCCATAACCTATTTTAGAGAAATTTCACATGATGGATGATGCATCATACCCCAGATCCATAACTGACAAGTTTATACTTGCATCTTATAAATTCAAACAAGCAATAAAAGCAGAATGACTGACTGGAAGCTTTGTTTTCAAATGATGTCATCAGTAATATTCGCTTTAAGGTTAGTTTTTCTTTAGGATAATTTCAGAGGCCTTGAAGAACAAGAGCCTAACTATCCAGGATCTTCAGTTTGCACCATTTTCTTCTGGCATATCCAGGATTCTGTATCGTTAAGGGTTAAACATAGAAGAACTGGCAAAGTGTGAACATGAAGAAATGTAACATGATTGTGCTTTTAATATATATCACAATATTATTAGTTTAATAAAAAGTTTTACATGTTTATCTATTCACTTGAAGGTTGTAGAACCATAGTGCTGCATATCCTTTTATACTTCTATTCGTAAGAGTGCCTATACATTCTTATTGAAATGAAATGTTTGAAATATTATGTACATTATTTCTAAGAAAAACATGAGCTACTTGAGAGTTTTTTTCAACTTGAATTAAAAAAAAGCAGTGTCATAGAATATTAAAGCAGAATAGCAAATGCCAGTCTTATAAATATTAACACTAGATTTACAGCATTTTAGCTTTCTAAAAAAGGAAAAATAAACTTGTCAGTTATTAAACAATTTGGGTTTAATAATAATGAATGCACAGTTGCTGACTGACATACTTACTGATTTACACTATGTTTATATGTGCTAAATTTGACAAAATTCATATTCAAGTTTGAACTTGACATGTAAATATTTTTTAAAATTCAAATTTCTTTTACACTTTGTTTATGTTATCATCTATATTTCCAAAGTTTTATCTTTGGAGAATCCAGACTTTAATTATTTTCCTATTAAAATTTTTGGAACTGCAACTGTATTTTAACAGTTACCTAGTTCTGTATTTGTGAGGAGATTTTAAAGGGAGAATGAGTACCTTCACAAATTTTTTAAAGATTTCTTCAGAGTCTGTAGCCAGTATCGACATGTATACTTATCTCTTTCTTTTCAATGCCATGAATCATTACAAATGTCAGGTTCATTGTTGTGGCATGCTGAAATGATTGAGTGGGAACTGTGTCCAGCACTGTATTGTAAAACAATTGATCTCCAAACACATTGTTCTACAGCATGCATCGGCCCAACTAGATTTTCTTTGACGCTTTCGTGACTGCTCTTTTGTTTGGTCTTGGAGAATTTAAAGCTCAAATTTGAACACAATATTAAGACTATCTGCAGTGAATCTGTGCCTGTTATCTAGAGTCATCTACTTTTGGGATTGCATTCTGTATTTTTCCTTTACTTCAGTCATGTAATCAGAATATATAAGTGAAGTTTGTTATATGCTCTTCTAGTGGATTAGAAATCCCATTCTTTATCTATGTGCAAATGGGATTAAATTTGGTTTTCTTGGTAAAGGAAAACCTTAGAGCCAACCCATAGCAGTCTCTTTACCGTCTATGTTAAGTCATCCCCATTTGGAAAATCCAATATTGTTTTATCCCCCATTGGTGAATGTGTGAAAATGTATGAGTTCCAAAGTTCAGCCTTTGTTAGCACAAAAGCAACACAAGTGAAGATGTTTGCCTAGGTCTATTAAAATTGTATTTCTAGATAGAACTTTTGAATGACAAATGCTGCAGGCTTTCATAAAGAGCTAGAAAATATAGACTTGATATAGAGGATAAAGAGCAAAAGATGACAGTAAAAGAAATTTTTGAAGAAAAGAGGAGAAAAAATATAAAACTCAAAGTTACTTTTCTTTTAATAGCAGTCGTTTTCTTTCTTGAAGTTGTGGGATTTCTTCAATACCTGCTTATTTTCTGCAAGACAAGGGTTTATAGATGGCGCTCTAAAGCATTTGCCGGAAGGTGGCGACATAGCCCTCATTGCCTAGAGCTGTCCCAGGTGCTGAACCCAGTTTCGGAGACCACGAGAAACTCTGCTGCCAGCGACCAGGGATTCCACCAAGTTCTCCCTAGAGGCCTGCAAACTCTGGTTAGAAAAGCAAAAGGCCATAAAAATGCCCGGCCTCATTTATAACACAAAGACAAAAAAATTCCCTTCCCTAAATTTACTTGCTGCGGAGCTGTGGGAAATGGCAATGTTCACTGAAATTTAAAACGCAATGGAGATGGAAAGGCAGGTGTGTGTGTGTGTGTGTGTGTGTGTGTGTGTGTGTAGAATGCATACCGAATTGATTATTTTCTTCACTTTGAGATGCAGCTGTTTACCTGTCCTTTGACCTGTTCTTTATAATTACTTTCTCCCCCAATTCCTCAAGGTTAAAAAAAGGCAGAGGCAATATCCTCCCCAAAGGAGACAGGCTGGACTGTGCGATGATAAACGGGGGTGATTTTTAAAAAGCTAAGACACATTCCCTTTTCTTTCCATGAATTAGTAATAATTTACAGACTGACCCAGGACTGTCCACCTCCCCACTCAGGCTCCGTGTGTCTCCTTTTCTCATTTCCTATTGCCACTCTGTGATGCTGACTCTACTTAAGAATTTGACAGAAATATGAAGCAATTAACGTGGTTAGATTTGTTTTCCCTCGAGTTTGGCCGGGTGGGAGGCGGAGTTATTTGTTGTAATGTTAGTCTGACCGGCGGATCGGGTGCGTGTAAGCTAGTTCTGAGTCTCGGTCGACAAAAAGGGATTTGAACGCAAAGAGGCTGAGCTAGAGGGAGAGGAGGGCGGGGAACCAGGGGAAAGAGGCACTCAGGGTTGGGGAAGTGTCGGGAGGGGAGGGGGGTGGGTTAGCGTAGGAGAGAGGTAGACTGGCTGTCGGAGCAACACCGGGGAGATAAAGGGAAGTGAGAAGGGAGAGGGAGACTGAAAGGGAAAACTAGTGGGAGAAAGGGAAAGAGAGAGGGGGCTTAAGGGAATGAGAAGAGAGTAGAGGAGGGAGTGGGAGAGAGGGAGGGAGAGAAGCAAGGAGAGGAGGGTTACAGAGTGACTGTGGAGGACGGTGTTTCTCTATTCCAGATACTTCTAAGATTGGAGATTCTTTTCTGGTGGGGAGACTCCAGGTCTGGCAGCCAGTTAGGCAGTGGCAAAATAAAATGGACAGCGAGAGACAAACGTTCCAGCCACCTTCCCGCCGCCCGGAGATCCCGGAGCTCTTCTCCAGCCAATTCGTTTCCCAGCTGGAGTCTCTGAGCGCGCTGGACTACGAGAGCCCAGGGAGCGCCTAGAAGCTAGCTGCTCCTCGGAGATGCCTTCGCCTGAGCAGTAAGAACTTCCTGCTTGAGTCCCTGCATCCCCTCCCCCGTTGAAACTGCCCAGGAAAGAGGGGCGGAAGACCCCAGGGGGAGGGGCGAGGGGTATCCTGGCGCAGCTCTTTCTCCCCTCCCCTCCCCTGCCGGGCGCGCAGGCATGGATGTGCTCAGCCCCTTACAGGGCAACAACACTACGTCGTCCCAGGGTCCCTTCGGGACACGCGCCAACGCTACTGGCATCTCCGACGTGACCTTCAGCTACCAAGTGATCACCTCTCTGCTGCTGGGCACTCTCATCTTCTGCGCAGTGCTGGGCAATGCGTGCGTGGTGGCCGCCATAGCCTTGGAGCGCTCCCTGCAGAACGTGGCGAACTATCTTATAGGCTCGTTGGCCGTCACAGACCTCATGGTGTCGGTGCTGGTGCTGCCCATGGCCGCGTTGTACCAGGTGCTCAACAAGTGGACTCTGGGACAGGTCACCTGTGACCTGTTCATCGCCCTCGACGTGCTGTGCTGCACCTCGTCCATCCTGCACCTGTGCGCTATCGCGCTGGACAGGTACTGGGCCATCACAGACCCCATCGACTACGTGAACAAGAGGACGCCCCGGCGCGCAGCTGCACTCATCTCGCTCACCTGGCTCATTGGCTTCCTCATCTCCATCCCGCCCATGCTGGGCTGGCGTACCCCGGAAGACCGCTCGGACCCCGACGCGTGCACCATCAGCAAGGACCATGGCTACACTATTTACTCCACCTTTGGCGCTTTCTACATCCCGCTGCTGCTCATGCTGGTTCTCTACGGGCGCATCTTCCGAGCCGCGCGATTCCGCATCCGCAAGACAGTCAAGAAGGAGGAGAAGAAGGTAGCCAACAACCGCCTTGGGGCGTCGCCAGCCCCGCAGCCCAGAAAGAGCGTAAATGGTGAGCCGGGTAGCAAAGACTGGAGGCAGGGCATGGAGAACAAGGCAACAGGGGCTCCGTGCGCCAATGGAGCCGTGAGGCAGGGCGACGAAGGAGCCGCCCTGGAAGTGATCGAAGTGCACCGGGTGGGCAACTCCAAAGAGCACCTGCCGCTGCCCAGCGAGGCCGGTGCTGTCCCCGGCGTCCCCGCCTCCTTCGAGAAGAAAAATGAGCGCAACGCCGAGGCCAAGCGTAAGATGGCCCTGGCCCGCGAGAGGAAGACGGTGAAGACGCTGGGCATCATCATGGGCACCTTCATCCTCTGCTGGTTGCCCTTCTTCATCGTGGCCCTGGTCCTGCCCTTCTGCGAAAGCAGCTGCCACATGCCCACCCTGTTGGGCGCCATAATCAACTGGCTGGGCTACTCCAACTCTCTGCTCAACCCTGTCATTTACGCCTACTTCAACAAGGACTTCCAAAACGCATTTAAGAAGATCATAAAGTGCAAGTTCTGCCGCCGATGATGATGGAGGCGTAGCTGGCGCGTAGGCCCACTCCACCCAGCCCTCTGGAATCAAAATCTTTGCTACTTTTCCTCTAACATTCACATCTGCTCCGCGCGCTGCTTCCAGACCCCCTCCCCCTCCCCCAGCCCTCTATTCCCAGCGGGGAAGGAGGGAGCCCCATGCAAAGAGGCTACAGCCGCGGGGCAAGAAAGTCTGGGAAAAACCTAGAGTCTGTGAGAGGCGACCTTGGCTCAAACTTTGGTCTGGGAATAACTTTTGATTCCAGCAATTGCCTCCTCCCTCTTCTGCCCCCAAATCTTCGCGGCGGAAGTTTAAGCCTTACCCGTTCAAGGCAAAAAATCCACACAGAAGAAGAAAGTGTACACCCAGCCGCCGCGCCCACTAAAGGCTCCCACCTGATCGCCTCACTGCTACAACTTGAACTTAAGGTTCAGGACTTTGCTTCATTCCCCAGCAACCCCATCCCAGCCCGCCTTCTTGCCCTAGAAACGTTCACTGTTTTTGCGGTCTCATCCCTTATTTCCTTTTCCATCTTCCCTTTATGCCCTCGCGAGTCCCTATGCACTAAATTGCTAGTCGGGAAATCTGGGAGGGTCTGCTTTTCCCGGTGCCTAAGGTGTCCCCGGGAATCTCCGCCTCCTGGTGCAGATTCCCAGAGTAACTCGCCCGGGAACAGCCCCATGCTTTGTTTTCTTGGATTCAAAACAAGTGGCTGGAAGTTGTCTCTTAGAGTGGACCTGTAAGTACAAGGCTAGAGCAGTGGGGCAGAGCGAGGTAGAACGAATTTACCCTTGCCTGCCTTGGTGTCAGCACTCACCAAAGAAGCTGACAGTCATTGGGAAGGGAGAGCGGACTTCTGTTATTACAGGTTGCTGGCGAGTCTGAACTGGCTGGCATCGCCACTTACCTACTGTGGGAGGCGCCCGCCGACCACGCTGCGCGCGCTGGGGCAAGGTGGTGGGGGGGGGGGCGTGCCACGTGCAGGGAATCCCCGAGCCTTGCGCCCTCTCTGAGGTCTGGCGTGCGCTCAGCGCGCACTGAAAACTAATCCCGACTGGAGCCTTCCCTCCGCCTACGCCCCAGGACCAGCTGAAGAGAGGGTAAACAACAGTTAAGGTTTGCGGAAACCGGCGCTTCTAGGTCCAGCCAAGCTCTAGAGACCAGAAAGACCAGCAAGTCCCACGGGGTGGCGTTTTCCAGGTGGGCCCGAGCTCTAGCTGGCACTCCCCTTGGAAACTGAAAGAGCAAGTTTATCCAAAAGAAGCAGATTCTTTTCCTCCTAATTCCACCCCTCGCCCTTTTCGGATAGGGAGATAGGTCTGTTTAGCGCATCCTTAGACTGCACAGGATTTGTTCTGCAGGACGTCCAGGACACTTAGTTAACCACGACTTTGGTTCCCTAAAGGGAAATTTGGGCTTTCAGTAGAATGGGCCCCCGATCTGTGACCTCACAGGCGCTTACCTTAAATAATGAGGCCCTAAAGAACTAGCTAGGTGTGCTCTCTTTGCAGAGTCCTGGAGACTCTTGTACATTTGCTCCTTGGCCTGACTGCCCTGCAACACAGGTTTGCCAGGAAACCGGCCTCTTGCCATTTGAATATGTGGAGTACTCCAAGCTTTCTTCCCCTTAAAAGTATTCTTTCAGCCTTGCCACTCCTGCTGAAAAACTGGTTATCTTTACTGTCCCCAGAAGGGAAGTTTTTCGGTGCTCCATTTGAATGTAAATTTCCATCCATGTGACCGGGGTCAAGAGGTGTGTTATAGTTAAATTCGTTTTCCAATAATTGCACAACATTATTGATTCTTACGCCCCTCTCCCTTCATGTGTACCTTTTGAATGATTGCTTGGGCTGTTTTGAGAGCCATGTTGCAAAAGTTGCCAATGAAAAAGTTCACTTGTGTTAAAATTAAGGTGAAAAGACAGCTCTATCACTTGTAGCCATTTTATTGTTTGCCAAACCGAACAAAGCTCCATTTGGTATCTTTTTCTTGGACCTAAACTGAGAGTAAGCATCGTCTCCCATTAATATAGAGAAAGTATAAGAACTATGGGAACTTAGTGGATGGTTTGTCTATGCATATGTAATGCTTGAAAGGGACTATGGTGGATAACATGAGGGAGACTTCTGCAATCCATCAGTTATTTATTCGAAAATTCATTTTCTTTTTTGCTCACAATAATTTAAGTAGAGCCATATGAAAAAACAAACTTTGCTGTATGTCTTTCTAAATTTTAAGAACAAATTCTACATATAAAATAATTCAAGTCTGAAATTTGCTCATCCAAATTATGCCTTGGTCAGCATTTGAAGTCTTGAGACTTCTATTTAGTTGTGTCTTTTACAGAACTATGGCAATGGCTTTTGGGCATTTGTTCTTCCTGCTTTGGAGGATTTACACAAGAATGGGGAAGGAGCATCCAACTGGAGTATATAATTGCCAAAGCAATAGAGAAATTTGAGGAATAAGTGCAAAAGAGCTGCATAGCACTAAAGAACCCCTGATGCTTTTTTTTTCCTTTTAAAGTATTGCATTAAGGTAAAGTATGTATGCATTAAAATTGACCTTTACTCTTCCCTGTGACAATAAAGGACTTTAATCATTGTAATGCTACAATAAACTGATATCAGTAACACATGCATCTTTATTTTAATCAGAATCGCTGTCTACTTGTATTTATTTGTATAATTTTAAAGCTGAAGTTAAAAAATACAGTTATCAGGAGAAGATCCTGCTATACACATCAGGAATCTGTCACTTAGAGAAACAAATTTAGTTTTAGTACAGAAACTCATTGTAGATGAGTGAGTTCTGTTTTAAAAATTCCTGTCTCTGGAATTAGAAGGTAACATTTCATCTTTTAGCCGTGAGACCATGCATTTTCCCTGACACCTACTAGTGAAGATTTAGGCATCTGTCTAATTAACATGGACAGGGTGGGGGACTTATAGAAGAGAAATGCAGCCTCTAGTATAAGCACCAGGGGCTCATGCTTCCTTTTTAAAGCAGTGGGTGGTGATGAACCACCTTCTCTGTCTTCTCCCCAATGTCCAGCTGGAAGAAAATAGCCTCCCTGGTTTCAAGTGAAGTAACACATTGTTTTGGGGTTTGTCACTCATTAAAAGTGGAAAGGCAACTTCCTTTCTGGCTGGGTCTCATTTGATAGTGGGGTTTTATATGTAAGATCTTTTACTATATTAAAATTAATTCAAATGCTCTCTTTTTCCATACTGGAATCATCAGTAAGGCCTTTTGTTTCCCATGTTATGTTTGTTAATTTCACTGTTTTCTGGTGTCAGAATGAGGGCTGCAGGGCAGGGTAAACCCTAGTAAGCCTCAAGGGGAAAACAAATTTCAGAGCTATTATGACCACAGAAGAGGGCACTCTGAAGCTGTGTGAAGCCTAATTTAGGCTGTGTATGTACATACATATTCTCCCAATAATGAAAAGGTAAGACAGGAATTGAGGGTTTTTCATTTGAAAAGTGTTACATAAACACATCCCTGACCTTGAGCAAAATGATGCATTTGGCACATTTGTCTTCTAGATTCTGGATATTTCCCTTCTTGGCCTCTGCTCTCTGCCCTGGTGTCTCTTCCTCCAAGGAGACAGTGGCTTTTTGTTTTCTACAGGGCTTCTGAACCTTTATCAACACTCCAATTAGGAGAGAGAGAATTTTTATCAGTTGCTTCCAGTGTGACTAACAAGCCCAGATAACCAATTAGCAGCTATCACATGTCAGGCTCTATTGGATAATGTTGAAATATGGGACTATAAAGTAATATAAGCTGCTGTTGGCACATTGAAGGAGTTTCAACCTACTTGGGTATTCAAGAATAAATTACTATGGTTAAGTAAACACTCACAGCAGAATATATGTATCATCTAAACAGGACAAATCACAGGAATTTGGCTCTATAAGGATTCAGAGGACAAGATCACTGTGGGCTGGGCGTGGGTAGGGAAGATTAGGTAGGGAAAGCTGTGTAGAGCAACCAGGATTAACCTCTGAATACATGAGGAGTGATATAAAAGGCCAAACATTCTTCATGAGGTGCCAAATACAGCCTGATTCCCTCTTTCTGTCAAGTGGGGGACCTGGGATGAAATTTTTACCTGTATTCCTACGTGTATCAGTCTGGGTTGATTATGAAGGTGGTAATGCTAGAGAAAGATGCAGGCTCAAAACTTCCCATGTGTTATAACAACATAAAGGGTCTGGGAATAGAGAGAGAAGAGGAGTCTAGAACCAAAGGAATGGGGATTAAGGTAACTAGATAGAGGAAGAATGTTCTGAGCAGAGTAAGGGGCAGAGCATAGGAATAAGGAGAAACTCATTAAACCATTAAACAGTGACAACAGGGTGACCGGGGTAGGTACAACAATTCACATTTATGTAATGTTTGTGATTTTGCCCAGTGATTTTCACAAATAATATGCGATTTAAATTTGAAATAGCAGATCCTTCTGGAAATACTAATTAGACCATTTTAGCCAAAGCAGAAGATTCACATAGTAATTGGTACATACATAAAAATGTGCTAGAGATCATATATGGAAGCATTATAATACCAGGTTAAAAACAAGAACTATAGTTTTAGTTAGTGGGGAACCACTAATAATGAAAGCAGAAGTGTATTGTTTGCAGGTAATTTCAATGGTGTATGTGTGAAACAATAAATGCCTGAATGTGGGATGCTAGTAAGACTGACAAATACATCAGAGAGAGAACTGGCAAGAGTTGGTGCCTGGATGTGAAGAGAAAGGGAGCTGAAAATGCCAGTGCGGTTTTGAGCCAAGGAGATTTGGGCGAACGACAGAAACGGGAAAGTCCAGAGTTGCTTCTCCTATGGGTCTTTGTTTTTTCAGCTCTATCTATAAATATGAAAAGGCTTTGTTCTCTGCTAAAAGAATTCCCAGCCCAGATGGAAGGGATCTGCTGATAAAGGTAATGATACACGTGGCACAGCATTTGAACAATCTGTCATTTGGGTGATTATGTGAAGAATACCACCTCATAGAGCAATGGTCAGATCAATTCCCTGATTACTGATGTGTTTTTTAAAAGTAGAACGTGTGCTTTGTTTTTGGAGGAGCACAATTCCAAGGGACTACAGCAGCCTTTCAAGGAGAGTACCCCAAACACACCATGTTAGGCAGTGTGCCAAGAATGATATTTGAAGCCCAGAAGACTGGGTCTGTCCAGCTGACCAAGTGAAGAGCAAAGCAATACAGTTTGCTCTTCAAGTCCACTTATCAAGAACCACAGCAGACTTGTTTGATCCTTAAACTAGATATCACTAGAAAATCTAGATCCATGAGGCTAAAATATCCAGTGAATTCCATTTTCCAAATCACTTTGCTCATGTGGCAATGGCAAGGATGGGGAAATAAGTTGGGTCCACAGACAATTCCATATCCAGTCCTAACTCAGGTATATCCAAGCTGCCTGTCTATAACCATGCAGAATTGCTCAGCCTTTCAGAAAGTTCGCCAGGCCAGAATTTCAAGGAGCTGTCTTACACTGGCGAGTGGTCCTTCTGTTGTGTCTCAGCTGGTTTCATCTTTGAAGAAAGAAAAGGAAGTAGGTTGGCTGGGAAGAGAAGGAAAGGGGAAAGGAAAGAGGAGACAGTGGGATTCACCTATCTTGTTACTTGGCTGGCTGGCTGTGGAGACTGATGAGAAAGTGTTTTGAAACTTCTCCAAAGTAGTTGGAGGAGAAGCATTCTATGAAATATGGTGTGCTTCACGGTCTCTGGTAGCAATCAGTCTGACTTTGCAAGAACTAAAAAGAGAGAAATCAAACTTTGAAAGCTGGTTTTAATTTTAAAAGAACAGTAGAAACAGGATTCTAATTGAAAATATTCACAATGTAGTGTCTTGAAAGCGTATACTATATTGTAAAGATTTGCAACCGTGAAGGGGTGATTTATGGAACAGCCTCTTGTTCAGGAGTGGTAGGCAGGTGATTCATTCATTCATTCATTTAACTAATATTTCTGGAGCACCTATGGGCTAGGCACTGTTCTAGGAGCTTGGGATACAGCAAAATGAAAATCAGATGAAGTCTCTCTGGTAGATTGTTTACAAAAATGGCCACAGTTATTCCCCTCCACGTGTCCACCTTTTTTTCAATGCGGTGTTCAGTTTCTCCCATCAAGTTATGGAGGCTTTCTCACTGCTTAAGTGTGAGCTGGCCTCGTGACTTTCTCTGACCAATAAAACGGGTCAGAATTAATGTGATTACGATCTGTGTACAGAACTCATTAGGCCTTGCACTCTTCACATGCTCCAACAGAACTCTGCCCAAGCACCATGTGAACAAGCCTGTGCTCCCTTGTTGGAGACTGAGAGGTCACCTGGAGCAGAGAGTAGTCATGGTGGACCAGACAGATCTCAACTAACTCAGCAGCTGACTGCAGATACAAGAGTGAGCACAACTGACCTCAGAGAAACCTCCCAGCTTCATTCATTCCAAATTGTCAAGGCACACACTTGTGGACTAAATAGATGGTTGTTATTTTAAGGCACTAAATTTGGGGAGTAATTTGTCATAGTGAAAAGCTAACTGATACAGTCACAGACCTGAAGAAGTTTACGTTCTAGAGGAGGAGAGAGAGAATGAACAACAAAACCACATGTATATGTAATATATCAGATGGTGATCAGTATTATGGGGAAAAACGAAAAAGCCCCCCAAAACCTAGAGTAAGATATACAGAGAGTGCCAAGGTGGAGAGAAAGTTTCTTGCTATTTATTTTGTACAGTGTTCAGGGAAGGGCTTACTGATAAGATTATATTTAAATGGTTGCTTTGAAAGAGTTATCGAAGGCGTGAGGTTTTAGCTTGGTAGGAAATGAGCGCTCGAACAAGTAAATCTTAAATCTTAGACAATTTACTGTGAAAACTACAAAGGGTATATTTCCAACAGGTGATGCTAGGAAACGGCAGATTTGGGGATTTGTGTTCTCAAATTGTAGGATTCTCCCAGGTCCTGACAGCAGACTAATTTAGGTTGAAAGTTTGAGTATTCAACCTGTTCAGGATAAGGACCAGCCAGGTCATGGGAAGCGCTGAAGCGGATCCTATCAAGCCTCATACAGTCCTCTAGCCCCAGAATTGTGGCATGTACCCTACATGGTGAAGAAAACCTGTCTTCGACACACCAAGTTACTTGAGTTTAACTTCCTACTATACTACTGCTTGCTTCTTGCTATGTTGTATAGTTTTATTTTGAAAACCGTTCTATTGGAATAAAATTCACATCTTTGCATTCACACATTTAAAGTTTACAATTTGAAGGTTTTCAGTACATTCACAGAGGCGTGCAGCCATCAGCACAATTCATTTTAGCACATTTTCATCACTCTTCCCCCAAATAAACTCTGTATCCACCAGCAGATGCTCCCTATTTCGCACTAAACCCTGAGCCCTAGGCAACCACTAATCTACTTTCTATCTTTATGAATTTGCCTATTCTGGGCATTTCATACAAATGCTATCATCTAATGTGTGGCTTCGTTTACTCAGAATAACGTTGTAAAGATCCATCCATGTTGTAGTATGTATCAATATTTTATTTCTTTTTATTGCCAAATAATATTCCATTTCATGGACATACTACATTTTATTTATCTATTCATCCATTAATGAACATGTGGGTTGTTTCTATTTTTTGGCTATTATGAATAATGCTGCTATGAACATTCATGTACAAATTTCTGTGTGGGCATGTTTTCATAATATTGTGTATAAACCTAGGAATGGAACTGCTGGATAATATGATAACTCCATGTCTTACATTTTGAGGAACTTCCAAAATATTTTCCAAAGTAACTGCATTGTTTTACATTCCACCAACAATGTAAAAGAGTCTCTCCCTATTTCTCCTTTCCAATACTTGTTATTATCTGTCTTATTGGTGATAGCCATCCTAGTTGGTTGGAATTTGTATCTCGTGGTTTTGATTTGCATTTCACTTATAACTAAAGATGCTGAACATCTTTTCATGTGCTTATTGGTCATTTGTGTATCTTATCCAGAGAGATATCTATTCAAAGTCTTTTCTCATTTTTAAACTTAGATGGTCTTTTTATCCTGAGTAGTAAGAGCTGTTTATATTTTCTGGATACTAAACTCTTTTTGGATATATGATTTGCAAATATTTTCTTCAATTCTATTGCCTTTACACTCTTTCTTTTTAAAGAATGATCCAAATTTTATTTTATTTTATTTTTATTCTTTTATTTTTTTAGGTCCTGGAACCAGCTCTGCCATTTATTTAGTTATTTTAAATTTTTATTGGGGCATAGTTGATTTACAATGTTGTGTTAGTTTCAGGTGTACAGCAAAGTGAACCAGTTATACATATACATATATCCACTCTTTTTTAGATTCTTTTCCCATATAGGTCATTACAGAGTATTGAGTAGAGCTCCCTGTGCTATATTGTAGGTCTTTAGTAGTTATATATTTTATATATAGTAGTATATCAATCCCAATCTTCCAATTTATCCCTCCCCCCGCTTACCCCCTGGTAACCATAAGTTTATTTTCTATATCTGTAACTCTATTTCTGTTTTGTAGATAAGTTCATTTGTGCCCTTTTTTTAGATTTCACATATAAGTGATATCATATGATATTTGTTTTTCTCTGTCTGACTTATTTCAGTCAGTATAACAATCTCTAGGTCCATCCATGTTGCTACAAATGGCATAATTTCATTCTTTTTATGTCTGAGTAATATCCCATTTTATATATGTACCATATCTTCTTTATCCATTCCTCTGCTAATGGACATTTATGTTGCTTCCATGTCCTAGCTATTGTAAGCAGTACTGCAATGAACATTGGGGTGCATGCATCTTTTTGAATTATGTTTTTCTCCAGGTATATGCCAGGAGTGGGATTGCTGGATCAAATGGTAGCTCTATTTTTATTTTTGTAAAGAAACTCCATACTGTTCGCCATAGTGGCTGTACCAGTTTACATTCCCACCAACAGTGGAGGAAGGCTCCCTTTTCTCCACACCCTCTCCAGTGTTTATCATTTGTAGATATTTTGATGATGGCCATTCTGACCGGTGTGAAGTGATACCTCATTGTAGTTTTGATTTGCATTTCTCTAATAATTAGTGATGTTGAGCATCTTTTCATGTGCTTTTTTGGCCATCTGTATACACTTTCTTTATGTTATCATTTGCAACGAAAACATTTTTAATTTTGATGAAGTCCAGTATATCTATTTTTTCTTTTGTTGCCTCTGAGAAATTTGCAAAGATCTACTCCTATGTTTTCTTCTAAGGGTTTTATAATTTTAACTTGCATATTTAGATAGTTAATCCATTTCCAGTTAACTGCTGTGTATGGTGTAAACAAGGGGCTCAACTTCAGATTTTTGCACTTCCAGTACCATTTGTTGAAAAAAATAACTGTTTTTCCTCATTGAATTATTTTTAGTGCCCTTGTTGAAGATCAATTGAACATGAATGTAAGGGATTATTTCTGGACTCTCAATTTTATTCCACTGATCTATATGTCTATCCTTATGTCAGTATCATAAGTCTTGATTACTGTAACTATGTAGTAAGTGTTGAAATAAAAAAATGAGTCCTTCAACTTTGTTCTCTTTTTCCAAGATTGTTTCAACTATTCTGTGTCCATTGATTTTCCATATGAATTCTAAGAGCTGCTTGTCAATTTCAGAAAGAACAGTAACTGAAATTTTAATAGGGATTGCATTGGATCTGTCGATCAATTTGAGAAGTATCATCATCATCTAAACAATATTAAATCATCTGATTCATAAACATGGAAAGGCTTTCCATTTATATGTCTGTTTTAGTTAATTTTAATAATGTTTCATAGTTTTTACAGTGTAAATTTCGTTTATATTTTGTTAAATTCATTCCTAGGCATTTTCTTTTTTTCAATGTTATTATAAATATAATTGCTTTCTATAGTTTATTATTAAATTGTTCATTGTTAGTGTATACACACACAGTAGATCTTTGTATATTGATCTTTTATTCTTCAGTCTTGCTAACCTACTTTATTCTAATAGTCTTTTAGTGAATTTCTTAGGATTTTCCATATACAACATCATGCCATCTGCAAATGAAGATAGTTTTACTTCTTTTTCTTTTCTCATCTGGATGCCTTATTTCATTTTCTTGCCCAATTCCCTGGCTGGAAACTTCAGTACAAGATTGCATGAAAATGGTGAGACCAGATATCCTGTCATTTTTCCAATCTTATAGGGAAAGCATTCAGACTTTTATCATTAAGTATGATGTTTACTATGGATTTTTTCATAGTTGCACTTTACTGGGTTGAGGAAATTTCCTTATTTTCCTGCTTTGTTGAGTGTCTTCATCATGAAAGTTTGTTGGATTTTATCAAATGCTTTCTCTGGGTCAATTGGGATGATCATGTGCTATTTTTGCTTTCTTCTACTGATATGGTGTATTACATTAATTTATTTTCAGATGTGAAACCAACCTTACATTCTTGGGATAAATCCCACTTAGTCATGGTGTATAATTCTTTTTCTATGGTGCTGGATTTGGTTTGCTAGTATTTTTTGAAGGTTTTAGTATCTATATTCATAAGAGATATCAGTCTATAACTTTCTGTCTTTGTTATAGCTTCATATGATTTTGATATTAGGATAATACTGGCCTGTCCATCATTTTTTAATAATGACTAGACATGTGTGCATTATCACAATGCAATTGTGTAATCATGACCTGTTTATGGACATGCACAGGCAGTTCAAGGTTTAGGAGGGCTTGACCATGCATTAGGGTGTTAGAAAGGCCCTAATGCATTCAGTTCCCATAAAGAATCTGGGTGGGTATCCACAATTCTAGAAACAACCTTAATAATAATTAATGACATTGACATTAGTGTTAATACTTTCTCTTTGGTTAAAACAACATCTTATTATGAATTAATAATGTATTAGATGCTGATTGTGTTCACCAATATCCAAGGCCTTTTCTTCCTGGGCACACTACTAGACTACATTTTCTAACCTCCCTTCTTATGAGGCTGGTGTTAGGCTAATATAATATGTACAGAATTGATATCATTCCTTTGAAGGATGGCCTGTAAAAACCTCCAGAGTGATCTTCTTTTCCCATTTGGAAGCTAAACAGAGAGGATTCCTTGTACCTAGAGGAGGATGGAACCACAGGTATAAGGAGCCTGGATCTCCAATTCTTTATGTAGACGAGAATCTTCTCCACTTCACAGCCTACCATCCAGCCTTTGACTGTGATATGAACAGAAATGAAACCTGAGTTTAAATTAATTAAACTGAGATTTTTAGGGTTGTTTATACATCAGTTAGTCTATCCTGATCAATATAAAAAATCTATAAGTGATACACTGGGTGAAAAATGTACAGTGTCCTGTCAGGGACACTGTCAGGGAGGTTGCTCTAGATAACTGAAGTGACTACCAACTTCTTTCCATTCTAGTCAAAGTACAGACCTGCTGGGAAGGAATGGACATAGGTCAAGATGACAAACCTTCAGTGCATGTTCTGAATAGTACTGGGTATCCAAGAGGAAGACTAGTGCCCATCACTGGTGCCTTAGTTCAGAGATTTAGTTTTGCTCTGGCTTTAGTTTTATGGAGTGCATTTACAGTAAGGTCCCTGAGCCACATCTTTGGCTACTCCTTGGGACTTTGGGAAAATTATGAAGTAGGCAAACTGATTTTCAATGCCTTTTCTTTTCTTTTTCTTTTTTTTTTTTAATACTGGAGTGTGTTTAGTCTACTTTTTGGGTTTTTTGTTATAAATTTATTTATTTATTTTTGGCTGTGTTGGGTCTTCGTTGCTGCACGCAGGCTTTCTCTAGTTGGGGTGAGTGGGGGTTACTCTTCGTTGCAGTGTGTGGGCTTCTCATTGCGGTGGCCTCTCTTGTTGCCGAGCACGGGCTCTAGACACGTGGGCTTCAGTAGTTGTGGCACGTGGGCTCTAGAGCTCAGGCTCAGTAGCTGTGACGCATGGTCTTAGTTGCTCTGCGGCATGTGGGATCTTCCCAGACCAGGTCTCAAACCCGTGTTCCCTGCATTGGCAGGTGGATTCTTAACCACTGTGCCACCAGGGAAGCACTCAATGCCTTTTCTTTTATTTCAGGCATCCTTTTCTTCCATTATGCTTTCCCCCATTAGTCTCTCAAAACTTGCACTACCTGTCTTCCTTCTGAAGTCTCCTACTTGCCATTTTTATCCTCATTTTCTCAATTTTGGATCATGCCAAAGGTGGTGGAGGAGCAGGCCAGCCCAGAAGAAAAAGAAAATGACTAAGTTGATTAGCAAGGATAGCGTACAATGACAACTTTTCTTTTATCATTTGGACAACTGAGAGGGGGGATTTCCATATCCTTTAACAGAGATACTGCTAATCATAATGACATTATGAAAAAAACAAAAATATTGTAGAACATCTTGTGATATGGTATATTTCCACGGTTATAACATATAAATTATCTCAAGGGAAATGAAACTATCCGATTTTAGGTGTACCGTGCATTTCTAGTAACAGTTTTTCAAGGCCATGTGCTTTTACATGTAGGTAGATGATAATAAGATACAAATGGCCAAGAACACTTCCTGTATTACTACATGAGATTATTCAAGAGTTCCCTAGTATACTTAGGTGGCTATTGCAGTTGGCATGGCTTAGACTACCATGATGGTGGATGGACTGATAAGGGAGTGATTAATAATAGACGTTTGCAAAGAAAGAGCTGAGAGATCTTAGATATGGACTGGATGTGAAAGAAGTTGCTAAAGAAAAACCCACATTTAGAGATGAGAGAGTGGAATAGACTAGAAATAGGGAAATTACAAACTGAAGGTGCTACTCTGGGAAAGAAGAAATAGGTCTTTGATAAATTTACAGAATTCAATTTCAGTAGAGGGAAAGAGGAAGAAAGCAGCTAAACTAATGAGAGGTAAGGGGGCACAGAGAAGCCATGAGGTCATTGCATGTGGAACACTACTGTGAGAGGTTATGTTGTTATAAGAACTAAAGGGAAGGGTTAGATGAAATAAACATTTCTTTTCTTTTAGATAAAAGGAAATCAATGGATGTCAATAGAGACTGAGGAAATAGAAATAACAAAGAAGGAAGACTGAAGGCAGGAAGAACTGAAGGTTCTGGTGAAAGAAGGAATAATTGAAGAAGCAAAGTCTTGAAGAAAGCTAGAGGTTGAAGGGTTAAATTTTGAGTTGGAGACATTCTGTGATATAGGAGATGAAGGGAGAATGTGTGAACAGGTAGAGACATAATCCAGCTTCGGGGAGAAAGGAAGATGTTGTATGAGGATCAACTTGTCAGTGGTTTAATTCAAGAGTTACATGTCTAGATGGATGCCCCAGGTGAACAATCAAAATGAAAGCACATCTGTACCGGAGAATCTGTTACCTGGGAGCTGGAGAGAAGGCCAGATAAAATTGAGTGGAGTTGGAGCACTTGGTGAAAGTTGCCTCTCAGTTTGCGCTGACCTTTAAGCCAGAGCACGTATGACCATTTTTTCTGCCCCTCCTGGCCTCTTTCTCTTTTTCTTGCTTCTCCACTACATTTGGCATAATTCAAAATTTAGGGATCGGGGAATCAAAGCATATGTGTACCTTCTAGGGTTGGTTGTTGCTCTGATTTCCTCCACTTCACCATTGTCTCTCTAAAAATCTACAGGACTCTTAATTATTGGAACTTTGACAACCGGGAGGGTATTTGTGCCTGATGATTTTTTTTAAATGAAAGAAGTAAGGTAACAAGTGATAGGAGTATGGACAATGACTTCAGCATAGTAAAGAAGGTCTAGAATAGTTAATGCAACTAAAATTGCACTAGTGACTTTATAGCAGAGGTATTCTTTAATTGTCAAGCTCTCTGAGTCATCAGCTGACATTAGATAGTCTGGCTTTATAGTAAATGGCTGATGCCTGGCTTATTTCACTGCTCTTCCCCAACTTCCCCCATTACCAATTCCTATTCCTCTATTATTATGTCTCTCACACATGTCCTTTCTATATATTTTTTAATTTCCCACTTTCTCATTCTAGGTTTTAGTTCATGCCTAGATGATTGGGTGATGGTTTTAGCTTCCTCAACTGTTTTCTATTCCCTCTGCTTCTCTCCCATTTCTCCCCCCTTTATTCTGTCTTGAGTACCACAATTAGTTAATATTCTCTGGCAAAAAGATCCCCCATATTCAAGCTTACTTCCCATATAATGACCAGTTCTGCCTAATCTGGCACTAAGATTAAACAAGATAATATCTGGAGATACTTAGCAAAATGTCTGCTCTATAGTGCCTACTCAATAAAAGTTATTTAATCTTTACTCAATGAAGAACCTATGATTGGGTCAGTCATTCGTTTTACAGCTATAGAGCAGGGAGAAAAATTATATCTAATGTTAGATGTAATATCCGGATTTTTTAATCACATGAAACAGAAGAGAGTTAAGTAGGAGTCAGACTTACCTAGCTGTTTTTAGTGGCTTTTTCAAATGTCTGAGGGAGAAATAAGAGGGCATTTATAAACTATCATTGCCCGTAAAATAGAGCTTTTATTTTAGAGAAATAAGATAATAAGTAAGACTTAAGAATGAGTGTGGTAACTGATTACATAGTAGATAATGTAGCATCAATCTTCTTACCTCCTTGTATTGCTTTGCTTTTGCCTGACTTTGAAGTGAGGCTCTCTCTCTCTCACTCTCTCCCTGATCTCTAGCTCTAGCGGGGTGGGGGAACTTTCATTGCTTTCAGTTCATGATGGTTTTCACAGTGGACCACACTGCTACCATTATTATGCTTCTGCAGAAGAACCAGATGGCTGCTATACTTGAGCTGCCAAAACAATAGTAATAAAAACCATAAAATGTGAGGAAATTATATATTTTCTTTTCTTGTATTTTAGTCCTAACAGAGTGTCATTAAATAACGGAGACTTCAAGAGCTGACTGTGAAATCCACAGAATATTAAGAGTCTGGGCCATTGTTCTCATTCTTCATTGTTATATAATTAAGCCTTAATCATCCCAAACACACACAATTGATTGGTGTCATCTGATGACATTACAGTTTTTGCTTTAGCAATTTAGGAAAAAGCTTAATCTTAAATTGACCTAATTATCTGTTTCTCATTTGCCATTTAAGCTTTGATGACATGGTATCTGATCATATTCGAATATTATATTGCTAAGAATTTCTAATATTGTGCTCTTACCTTGATAGCTTTTTTGTGTAACTTTTCAAATTGCTTGGTTTCAGATGCCTCTTACCCTTTAAGTCATATTTTAATAACATCTAGTGTGCTAATAATGGATTTGACAGCATCATCACTGATTTTTTCATGAACATTTATGTATATACATATATAATTTATTACTTGACATACTTAAGCATATCTTATAAAGTATGATGTACTTTTAAGAAAATAATTTTTATGTGCACATGTATAAATTAAGATATAAGTCAGTGGTTCTCAACTGGGGGTGGTTTGCTACCCCCACCCCCAAGTGATATTTGGCAACATCTGGAGACATTCTTCATCATCACGATGAGAAGGGTGCTACCGGCATCTAGTAGGTAGAGGCCAGAGATGCTGCTAAACAGAACAGTCCCTACAACTAAACATGGCCCTAAATATAAATAGTGCCAAAGTTGAGAAACTCTGATCTAGGTGGATGGGTACGTGATCTCATGTTTTGGAAAGAAACAAATCCGAAGTACTTTGACGGCTAGCAAAGAGGTAGTGCATGCATTTAAGAAGAGTGCAAGGGCTTCCCTGGTGGCGCAGTGGTTGAGAGTACGCCTGCCGGTGCAGGGGACACGGGTTCGTGCCCCGGTCCGGGAAAATCCCACATACCACGGAGCCGCTGGGCCCATGAGCCATGGCCGCTGAGCCTGTGTGTCCGAAGCCTGTGCTCCACAATGGGAGAGGCCACGGCGGTGAGAGGCCCGCGTACGGCAAAAAAAAAAAAAAAAGAAGAGTGCAAGAATAAAAATGCCATAAACTCTACCTTGTTTTTGTAGCGCTTGTTAGCTTTTCCAGGAGCTTTTACCCTTAGAATGTCATATAATTCTTATATTATCCTTGGGGTGTAGAAATGGAAGAGTTTCCAAATAAATATGCCTTTTTACAGATGCAAAACAGACACAGAGAATTTAAGTGATTATCCTAAGTTTACATGTCTGGTTAGAGATTCCAGTTCTCTGTCCACAGAGCATTGAATCCCCTGAGAAAGAAGCATATCTACCAATCTGCTGATGGAGAGGAATTAAGAGGGAGATATTTTACGTTCTTAGGAGGAAAACAGGCTAGAAGTACTAGTGTGCAAAAAAGCCTGTTTGGTCTTCTCTCAGTTTCTCCTGTCTCCTCAGTTAAATGAAAACTCCAAGGAGAATAAGGTCACCATCTATCTATTAGTAAACACTGAATTATCTCAGATCATCATTTTCATTAAAACATATGTCTTTACTGATGTAGAATTAAGTTCACTTGTGGTAACTTGAAGTTTACATTTAGCATTAATCATGGCATTCAAGTAAAGTAAATCTCAAATTAATTCTATAAATTCTGCTAATGTAGCCATGCTGAAACTGGGACAGCTCAAGCAATATGGGCTTTCCATGTTTTTCCTCTTCAATTTCTAAGTTATGACTCCTCTTTCAGCTCTTGAATAATGAATGCATTTATCACAGAATGCCATCAGTCAGGATACAGATTTAAGTGAGAAATGGAACAAGCATTGATGCCTAAAAACCGTGGTGTTAACCTTGGATAAAGGTGTCAGTGATTTTCAGAATATTTAACTTAGAGGAAGAATCCACTGTCATTTCCATCTCAGCGTTGCTCCTACTGTGTTATTTTGGTCAGGAGCTAGATACTCACGCTTTAACTTGGAAACTGTTAACATTGTGACATAATACCTTCTGTTTGAATAGTTGAGGTAATTATTTTTAAATCAAGTAGAGCCGTAGTGTAAACTATCTTTGTGTAAACATTGATTACTTAGAATAAGTTCTATTTAAATACGTTCCAGCAACTTGCACAAACCTTTGAAAATGAATGAATAGAGAAAACTTACAAAGCCATCATCTTATCTTAACTTATTTGTCAATCAAACGTTTCCTAAAATTTAGGGTCTACAGATTGGAGTAAGGATTTGTTTTTAATACTTTTATTGCGTTTCTGCCAGGTATCCAGCACTATGGATACACCAAAGAGGCACATAGTTTTCATACATGTTTTCTGCAGTTAAACACTTATTTCCTAGGCTGTAGATTGGGGTAAATTCTGGCATACCCACAGGGAGACAGGGTAGCCTAGCAACAGAGACGGTGAAGGCTCTCAATGTCCCAGTATAAAGGAGAAATTCCTAGGGATTTGCAGTTTAGTGGGTGGTGGGCAAAACACTGAAAGATAAGAGAACAAGGAAAATCAGGGGATAAAATGAACCCACAGCAGTATTTTCAAGCTATTTAGTTAGTTGAATGGTGAGGAAGTGAGTTGTGATCAAAAGTCCCCATACTCTTCACTGAAGTAGTGTGTTGAAGTTGGAGGAGTTGTTTGTAAATACTTATATTCTAACAGTTGTTCTTAATCCCGGCTAATTTGAATTACTGGGGAGCTTTTAAATATATGAATGACTGTAGCCCCACCTGGAGATTCTGATTCATTGAGTCTGGCGTTAAGCCTGAGAAATCGCTATTAACAAAGAAAACCCCATGGGTGATTTTAAAATACAGAAAACTACAGATACAAAGAGGTTAGAAAATATTTGATGGCATATCAGAAAAATCTTCATATATAAAGTTGTGGTGTGCGCTTCATTATGATGTTAACTTTATGAGTCTGAGACTTTATAGCAGAGATATATGGCATTTGGGGCTATCTTCTACCCTTTGAGAAAAAATGAGAAAAGGCCAATAAAACTTTACTCTTGGTCTCCTGCTTATGTCAGGAAGCCTTCTGGGAACCAAAAATATAGCAAACAATTTAGAACTCAGCATAAATAGAAACTAACGGTAAATGGACTTTTAAAAAAGTGATTAATATTTAGGGTATCTACATTATACAGATGCATCAATCTTAGGTCTTATGAAGTTAAAAATGGCTGCCAGAGATGAAAAGGTTAACGGTGTCCTCTGTCAACCAGAATGAGGCCTTGTCATTGGTAGAACATTTACTGCTCAATGTCAGGAAGAAGATATATATGTACCTTTTGCAGAAATCACCTTTGTAGACAGATAAAGAAGTTTGAAAATCTGAGTTTGTGAATGATAAATCACACTTCTGGAGTTGTATACTGAGGAAGGTGATTGATCCATGTAATAACTCATGAATAAACAGGGAATATTAACAAGGAGCAGGAATATAGGTCAGGGAACATTTTGGCAAATACAATTTCGATCTCCTGCTGTCCTAAACCTTTGGTCCTTAAATTTGGTCCTGCTGTCCTTAAATTTGATTTTAAACACTGTTAGAGATGTGCGCTAACCTAGGTGAAACAGTTTATTTAATCTGTCATTATTTTAATAGGAATGTACTTATAAATGCAAATTATTTGACAACAATATATTCTCTGAGGGAAACTAAGGACTAGTTTTAAAAGAATTAGATGATGAAAATAAGTACTATATCATGATAGATGTTAATTTTGCTGAAGTATAACTGTCCTAATAAATTTGCTGTTAAAGGTTGTTTATAGATTGTTCACATCATGCCTACAATCTAACTGCTTAAAGTTAAAAATGGAAAACTTTAAAATTGGACAAGAATTCTCTAGTTTCCGATAGTCATTTGCATTCCCACATTTAATTCTCACCTTTCCTAAATTACTAATACAATCAATAAGAAATGGAAAAAATACCCACATAGATTATATCAGTGGGGATGAAGAGGTAAAGCTGCCATCAACAGGCTAGGTATTTTGAGAAATTTCTGAAAGATGTATAGTAGAAATAGTATCAGATCTGAGGGAGATACCTACATGGCTAGAATGCAATTAATCCATCCATCCATCCATACATACATACATACATTCTTTTACTCAGTTTATAAATATTTATTGAGCAAGTACAATGTGTCTCACATTTTTGAGGCACTGAAGATCACAAAAGCAAGAGTATTAACACAATCTTTGCTCTCTTGGGATCTAGTGAGGGGAGACATAGTCCACAAATTAATGAATAAACAAACAAGATACTTTCAGATACTGATAAAGGACTATAAAAAGCAAAATAGAATATTGTAATGAAGAGGCTTCCTGGGGCAGAGGCACTAGCAGTGGTGGTACGAAGCTGTATTTTATTGCGTGTCAGGAAAGACCTCCCTGAAGACATGAGAGTAGTGCTGAGATCTGAATAACAGGAAAGAAGCAGCCAGAAGAAGATCTGGAGGAACAGCATTTCAGGTAGCTGCAATAACAAATGCAAGTGTTAAGAAGAATCAAAGAGGTCCAGTGTGGCTGAAGAAGAGTGAAAGGGAGAGCGTCTCAAGATACGAGGTCAAGATAGATGCAACTTTACTACAAAGGTAGCAAAGTGTAAGCTTCAGCGCCCCACATTTGCATCAGTTCTTGCAAGACCTTGAATCTAATTTTGTATTATTTTTCTTGAATTGGGCCCATCAAATTCTGTAAACATTAGGTTCCTCAAAGTTTGGATTCACCCCTGAGTCAGAGATCTATGGTCAACAAGCAAGATTTTATAGTCTCTAAGAAGGACATTTAAATTTTTTGTTGCTGATCTGGGAAGCCTTGGAAGGTTTGCATCAGGAAGTACAGTGCTATGACCTGATATGTGCCATATATTGTAGAAGGATTTCTGTGGCCGCTGTCTAGTGGATGGACAGGTAGGTAGGAATATAAAGCAAGGCTCCTTAGGAGGCTTTTTAAAGAGTTGCCCCAATGGCTTAGGAGATGTTGGCTTGGAACAGTGAGGTGGCAATGGAGATGGAGAGAAGGGGATCTGTGTAAAATTATCTGAATGACATCTCTAAAAAATATCCTTACAAGTCTAAGTTGAAGGCATGGATGGGTAGTTGGTAGTGACTAGAAGTCAAAGTTTAATCTTACTAATGACTTTGAGAAATGTACTAGTGGACCAAACCATGACATAAAAGGCTAATGAGATGTTTTAAAAAGAATAACACTCATTATCAGTGAAAATGTGATGACAACGAACACTCATACGTACAGTTAATAAAATGTAAATTGGCACAAATTTTCCTGAAGAGAAATTGGTGCTATGTATTATGAACCTTTCAATGCATGTTATTTTTGGTTTAGTAATTCCACTTTTAGTAAGTTCTTCTGTGGAAATACTCAGACCACTGATGAAGGATGTATTAATAGAGATATGCCTTATAGCATTGTTAGTATTGCAGAAGAACTGGACAGAGGTTAAATGTTCAATAATATGGGTTTGGGTGAATTCATAATGTAATCCATACAATGAAATACCATGTAATAATTGAAAATGAATGTATAAGCACATATGTATAGATTTTGAATGATGTTAGCAATATATTGTTAATGAGAAAAACAAGTTACAAAATATTTGTATATGAATAAATATTTATGCATATGAATAAGAAAAAGTCTTGACTATATATCTACCTGCTAACAACGTTTATCTTTCTGTGGTAGGACTAAGGATGATTAAAAAAATTTTTTCTGTCATGAATTTTCATAACTTGTGTGATATAGAAAATGAAAAATTTAATTAGTGGTAGGAAATACTTTAGAGAAAATTTGTATTGTGTTTGTTATAGCTTTTGAGACTCCAAAGCAAATATCTTTTGCCATATGGGATGCATTTTATATGTAGCTGTAATCCATTAAAAATTTATTTCCATAATACGTTAGTTGTGGAGACGAGTACACACAAGAAACAATTAGATGGGATGAAATTACATAAATAACACAATGTAAGTGAAGTAGGTGATACAGTTTGCATCAGATCAGTACAGACAGAATCTAAAGGGACCCGGGAAGTCAGCTTATTCTGCCTTTTGCATGAAATGAGATGAGTGTGGCTAAGCTGATAGGATTGGACTCAGTGAATAAGAGAAGGAGTTGTTTGGATGCAGAGATCAATGACTTATGAAGGGAGAAGTAAAACAGTTGGTATAATTAGACCTCATTTGCATATTCAAAAGAATAAAGTTATAAGATGTCTGGTAAGCTAGGAAAAAGAATTTATAAATTTCATTATGAATCCATCATTTGCAGTGGAATAGGTGTCAGGAAATTATTCTGGTCTCTTGAACAGTAGAGAGATATGAGATATAAGTGTCATTTTGGTAAAGTTATTCCATGCAGAAGGGATTAAGGGAAGAGACCACTAACCAAGAGAGTAGTGACAAACTTACTGGCCTGTGCTAGATACAGGGTTGGTCAGGATGGTGTTGTGAGACCATTCAGGAAAGCATTGGCACTACTTACTGAAGTCAGGAGACCAGAGTGACACAGGAGACCTGTGTTTCCATGTTTTGTGTTTCTGAACTAAATCGTGACACAATCGTCCCTCATTCCATATGCTATGCTTCGGTTACCTGGGCCACAGAATTAGCTGTTGATTCTTTGATATCCATCTTTAACTTGACCCTCAGTTTTCATGGTCAAGGTTGTGTACCTAGCTATAAATCTGGCTGCTGTGACTAAATATGCTGTGTCTCCATTCTAGATACATGGCCTAGGCTACCCAGGGTCATTTCCTTACCAGTTAAAAAAAATTATTTCCAACTAATTTCAGATTCATGAAGAAGTTGCAAAAATACTACTGAGAGTTCCCTTGTACCTTTAACATTTCACATAATCATAGTACAAAAATGAAGAAGTTGACATTGGTACAATGCTATTAATTAAACTACAGACTTTATTCTGATTTCACCATTATTCCCATGACTTGTCCTTTACTGTTACAGGATCCAATCCAGAATCTCATATTGCATTTAGCTATATTTCTCTCTAGTCTTCTTCATTCTGTGGTACTTTCCAACCTTTTTATATCTTTCATGACCAGAACACTTTTGAAAAATAGTTATTTAATCAAGTTTCCCTCAATTTAGGTTTGTCTAATATTTCCTATGCTTAGGTTAGGTTGTCCATTTTTGTCAGGAACACCACAGAAATGATGTTGTGCCTTTCTCAGTGCAACATGTCACAGTTAACATGATGTTGACATATCTTACTATACACATTATTTATTTCTTTATATATCTCTCAGTATAAAGTAAAAACTGAGTTTATTCTGATATTTCTGATTCCAATCCAACACTGTAGGGTTCATTCTAGCCTTCTCCCTTTCCTTATTTGTAACATTTCTCCAATAGTGAGAAACATGGCTCTTATTATCTATATTTATTGATTTTTCAACTCTAGTATACACAGAAATTTTTTTTTTAATTGTTGACATATACCCCTGTAAGAAATAAACTTACCAGCTACAGTACAGTTTTTGTGTATGGTTCTTTTGTCTTTAGTCTTAACAGTATCCTGTGAAAATACTATTTTTCAAAGTTAATTTAAGTTAAGGACTTCCCTGGTGGCACTGTTGTTAAGAATCCACCTGCCAATGCAGGGGACACGGGTTTGATCCCTAGTCTGGGAAGATCCCACATGCCACAGAGCAACTAAGTCCATGCACCCCAAATACTGAGCCTGCGCTCTAGAGCCTGCGAACCACAACTACTGAGCCCACGTGCCACACCTACTGAAGCCCGCGTGCCTAGAGCCCGGGCTCCGAAGCAAGAGAAGCCATCGTAATGAGAAGTCCGTGCACCTCAGCGAAGAGCAGCACCCACACGACGCAGCTAGAGAAAGCCCATGTGCAGCAATGAAGACCCAACACAGCCAAAAATAAATAAATATTTTTTAAAAAGTTAATTTAGGTTAGTTCTTTCTTTCCCCATTCCTTTCACCAGGGTTATGCTATTTATTTGTAATTCACTTAAATTCATTTATTACAATTTGCATTCTATCTTGTGTTCCCTTTATTCCTGGTTATTTTTATGTTTTTAAAAATTAAAAAAAAATTTACTGGAGTACAGTTGCTTTACAATGTTGTGTTAGTTTCTACTGTACAGCAAAGTGAATCAGCTATATATACACATATATCCCCTCTTTTCTGGATTTCCTTCCCATTTAGGTCACCACAGACCACTGAGTAGAGTTCCCTGTACTATACAGTAGATTCTCATTAGTTATCTATTTTATACATAGTATCAATACTGTACACAAGGAAGAATTTGTTCTCTGTTGTGTACATTTTCATGGGTTTGGACATATTCAGAGAACTGTGTATCTACCCACATGATAATGATGTTGAACACTTCTATCACCTCAAAAATTCTCTCCTTCTATCCTTTTATAGTCAAGTTTACCCTCTATCCCCAGTCCTACTGATCTGTTTCCTATTCTTATTATTTTTTCTTTTCCAGAAAGTCATATAAATGGAATCATACAACCTTTTGTTTCTGGCTTCTTTCATTTAGCAAACTTTATTTAAGATTCATACATACTGTTACATGAATCAAAAATTCTTCTTTTATTGCTTAGTAGTATTCTATTGTATGTGTGAACCACATTTTATTTATCTACTCACTGGTGGAAGACCATCTGGGTGATTTCCAGTTTTTGACAATTATGAACACAGCTGTTATAAATATTCTTGTACAGGTTTATGTGTGAACATAAGTTTTCATTTCTCTTGGGTAAATGCTAGGATTGGGATTGGTGGTTCATATGGTAAATATATACTGAACTTTATAGGAAACAGTCAAGCTGCTTTTGTTCCAAAGTGGTTATACATTTTACATTCCCACCAGCAACATACAAGAGTTTCCCCATATCCTCTCAGAACTTGATGTAGTCAGGGTTTTTGCTTGCCTTTCTTTTTTTAAAAATATTTATTTATTTGGCTGTGTCGGGTCTTAGTTGTGGCATGCAGGATCTTCGTTGCGGCATGTGGAATCTTTCGTGGCGGCACACAGGCTCTTCTTTGCAGCATGTGGGCTTCTCTCTAGTTGTGGCACTCAGGCTCTAGAGCATGTGGGCTCAGTAGTTGCAGCGCAGAGGCTCTCTAGTTGTGGCTTGTGGGCTCCAGAGCATGTGTGCTCATTAGCTGCAGCACGTGGGCTGTCTAGTTGTGGCACATGGGCTCTAGAGTGCACGGGCTTAGTAGTTGCGGTGTGTGGGCTTAGTTGCTCTACAGCATGTGGGATCTTAGTTCCCCAACCAGGGATCAAGCCTGCATCCCCTGCATTGGAAGGTGGATTCTTAACCACTGGACCACCAGGGAAGTCCCCCTTGTTTGCCTTTCTGATGAATGTATATTAATATAACATTGTGGCTTTAATTTACGTTTTTGTAATGATTAGTGATACCGAGCATTTTTAAATATGCTTATTTTCCATGTGGACATTTTCTGGGTTAACTGTTCAAATCCTTTGTTCATTTAAAAAAATTAGGTTGTTTGTTTTCTTTTTGTTGAGTTTGAGAGTTCTTTATATATTGTGCATACAAATCCTTTGTCAGAACTGTGATTTGCAAATATTTTCTCCCAGTTCATGGCTTGTCTTTTCATTCTCTTAACAGTGTCTTTCACAAAGAAGAGGTTCGTAATTTTGATAAAGCCCAGTGGATCATTTTTCCGTGATGGATTGAACATTTGGTGTCATATTTTAAAATAATCTTTGCCTAACTCAAGGTGTAGAAGATTTTCTCCTTTTTTTTTTCTAGAATTTTGAGAGTTTTACTTTTTACATTTAGGTCTATGGTCAATTTTTGAATAAAAGATGAGGTATGTGCTAGGTTCATGTTTTTCTAGGTATTCAGTTTTTCAAGCACCATTTGTTGGAAAGATGATCCTCTCTTTTTTGAAATGCTTTTTCATTTTGTCAAATATTATTTGACTATATTTGTACAGGATTATTTCTGGACACATTATTCTTTTCCATGGATCTATGTGTTTAATCTTTTGCTAATATCACACTCTTGATTAGTAAGTCATGAACTTTGTAGTGTGCACTCTACTTTGTATTTTTTTTCCAAAATTGTTTTGGCTATCCTATTTCCTTTCCTTTCCCACATAAATTTTAGAATTTTGATAATATCTACAAAAAATATTATGAGTATTTTAATTTGGATTGCAATAAAACTGTAGATCAAATTGGGGGAGAATTGATGTCTTAACAAAATTGATTCTTCCAATTTATGAGAATGGTTAATCTTTCCATTTATTTATATCTTTGCTACTTATCATCAGTGTTTTGCAATACAAAACACTGCATAGAGTCTACATACAGACTCTGTATACAGAGTCTATACATAATTTTTATATTCATATGTACTTTATGCTATAAATGGTTCTTTAATTTTATATTCTAAATATTCACTGTTAATATATATAAATACAATTGATTGTTTATACTGACCATGCATCTTGGGAACTAGCTAATTTCATTTTTATATTCTAAGTTATTTTGGAAATTCTTTAGATTTTTCTGCAGGGATAATCATGTTATCTTTGAATAAAGAGAGTTTTATTTCTTTCCTTCCAAACTGTATACTTTTATATCTTTTTGTGCTTTATTGCACTGGCTATTACTTCCAATATGATTTTGAATAAGAGTAGTAAAATAGGACATTTTTACCTTATTCCTAATCTTAGGAATCCTAATTCTTGATCCTAATTCCTAATCTTAGTAGTCTTTCCTAATTTATTTCTTTTACATCTCTCTACATTTCACACACACATTAAAAAACTTAACAATGCATCAAATGAAAGGGTTCTGCAAAGTCTTCTGCTAGTGGTGCTCTTCGTTCCCTGGATGTAAGGTTTACTCTGTAAACAGACAAATGTGAGCCAATCTACAGGCTCATCAAGCCTCACTTAGTTTCTGGAGTGGGCTTCAGGTGTTGCTTTGCATATCAATGCAAAGCATTGTCTTTCGCAATTAAGTATAATGTTAACTGTAGGTTCTTGTACATGCCTTTTATCAGTTTGCTGACAGTTTTTAACATAAATAGATGTAAAAGTTTATCAAATGCTTTCTCTTCATCTATTGAGATGCTCAAATAACGTTTCTTCATTAGTCTATTAATATGGTGAATAACACTATTTGATTCTTTTAACCAGTCTTGTATTACTGGGATAAATCCTATTTGGTCATGAAGTATTGCTCTTTTTAAACATTTCTTGATTCAATTTGCTAATATTTTGTTCAAGATTTCTGCATATATGTTCATGAAAGTTATTGGTCTGCATTTTTCATTTTTTTGTACTATTTTTATCTGGTTCTGGTATTAGGGTAATACTAACCTCACAATAAAAGTTGAAGAGCGGGCTTCCCTGGTGGCGCAGTGGTTGAGAGTCCGCCTGCCGATGCAGGGGACACAGGTTCGTGCCCCGGTCCGGGAAGATCCCACATGCCGTGGAGCGGCTGTACCCGTGAGCCATGGCCGCTGAGCCTGCGCGTCTGGAGCCTGTGCTCCGCAACGGTAGAGGCCACAACAGTGAGGCCCGCGCACCGCAAAAAAAAAAAAAAGTTGAAGAGTGTTTCTTTTTCCTGTTCTGAAAGAGATTGTGTGAAGTTGGTATCATTATTGTGTTTAAATGTTTGGAAAAATTGAGCAGTGACATAATTTCAGCCTGGATTTTCTTTGTTGGAAAGTTTTTAACCATGAATTTAATTGCTTAGGAGCTATAAGACTATCCAGGTTATCTATCTCTTTTTGATTTGGTTTCAATTGATTGGTTTCTTTTTCATTGTCTTTCAAGAATTGATTCATTTCATCTAAGTTGTTGAATTTAGAAATACAATGCTGTTCATAGTATTCTTATTTTCCTTTTTAATGTCTGTGGGATCTCTAATGATGTCACCTGTTTCATACTTAATACTGACAATTTGTTTCTTCTCTCTTTTTATCAGTCTGGCTAGAGGTATATCAATTTTGTAGGTATTTGCAAAGAACCAGCTTTAGTTTCACTGATTTTTTTATAGATTTTATTTTCAATCTTATTAATTTCTGTTCTTAATTATTTTCTACTTTCCATTTACCTTGTATTTAATCTGCCCTTATTTTTCTAGTTTCTTGAGGAAAAAACTTAACTTACTGATTTAATGCCATTTTTTTCTAATATAAGTATTTAATGTTATTCCTTTCTCTCTAAGCACTGCTATAACTTTATCCCACAAATTTGGCATGGTTTGTTTTCCTTTTCATTTAGTTCAGAATGTTAAAAATATTTTTTGAGACTTTCCTTTCTACTTGGAGGTATTCAGAAGGGTTTCATTTGATTTCTCACTATTTGGGGATTTTTTAGTCTCACTATTTGGGGATTTTTTAGATATCTTTTTGTTATTGGTATTTAAATTCAATTATGCTCTGAGAAAATGCCCTGTATGAGTTCTATTCTTTTAAGCTGTTGATATTTGATTTTTTTGCATAGTATTATCTATCTTGGTGGATGTTCCATGTACACTTGAAAAGAATGTGTAATTTGCAGTTGTAGAGTGAAGTGTATTATAAACGTCAATTATGTCAAGTTGGTTAATACAGCTGTTCCGGCCTTCTATATCTTTACTGATTTTTCTATCTATCTGTTCTATCTGTCCTTCTATAATTGTAGATTTGTCAGTTTTATCATTTTTTTCTTCATGTATTTTTGAAGCTCTGTTGTTATGTGTCTGCACAATTAGGATTTTTATATATTCTTAGATCACTGACCGTTCTATTTTTATTGATGTCTGTCTTTACCCATGATCATATTTCTTATTCTGTATGTCTGATATTAATACAGCTACTGCAGCTTTATTTTGGCTAGTGGTAAGAAGGTGTATCATTTTCCATCCTTTTACTGTTAATTTATCTGTGTCTTTATATTTAAAGTGGATTTCTTATAGATAGCATAGAGTTGGATCTTGTTTTTTTCATTAATCTGAAAATTTCTCTTTTGATTGATTTGTTTAGACCATTCATATTTATGTGTATATCAGTATGGCTGATGCAAGGCAATTGATTTGCTCACATCCCTCTTGTGCAGCAGAATGAAGGACCCCGTTCCCTCCCCAAAGGGACACATATAGCAGTAGGGTTGGCCAGGTACCATATGATGTACATGCTTAAGCTGAGCAAAGGAGCATAGATTGAGTCTGAAACAGGGAAAGATACTCTCTCATATGGTACTAAGTCCAGCACAGCCTGAGAGGATGCTATGTCTTGGTAAGGAAGTGTTCCAGTTCAAGGCCCATTCTTTTGTGGTCAAATGGGGGTCAAAAGACTGCATACACAATACTGTCTTTCCCAATACATATCTGTTATAGAAAATTTGAAATAATACAGGAAAGCATAAGGAAGAAAAACATTTTACTCATAATGCTACCAGCAGTAGATAACATCTTATTATTTTTGATATTTTTCTTTCCATCTGTGTATATTATATACATGTAATATTTTATATACTTGAGATCATATGGTTCATAATTTATAACCTGATTTTTTCACTTATCCTTAAATATTTTCAAGATCACTTTTTCATATGACTATACTATAAATTATTTAGCCTTATCTATGACTTTTGATATTTAAGTTGCCTTAAATTTATTTTCCTTTTACAAATACCATTATAATGAATATCCTCACCCCAAATCTTTGTGAATATTTTTAATATTTCTCAAGATAAATTCTTAAAAGTGGATTTATAAGTCCAGATGGTTTACCCATTTTTAGACATTTGATGCTAATTGCCAAATTATCTTTCAGAAATATCATGCCAATTTACTCTTCTATTGGAATTATATGAAGTGTTTGTTTTTGGAAGGGGAGTTTCTCTACCTAATTCTTCCAGATGAGGAAGAAGCAGAGAGGAGCATAATTTTTCTTGATAAAATAAAATTGAGGGATAGTTTTATGGGTTATGTGTTTCTCTAATACTTCCTAGTTGAAAACATAGCTAAGAGCAGCTCCCTAAAGAGTGAAGCGATAGATAAAATTTGAGAATCTGTGTATTTTAAACATTCCTTTAAAAACAAAATTCAAGTAAGTGTGTTTTGCTCCCCTTAAAAATTCTTTGGGGGCTTCCCTGGTGGCGCAGTGGTTGAGAGTCTGCCTGCTGATGCAGGGGACATGGGTTTGTGCCCCAGTCCGGGAAGATCCCACATGCCACGAAGCAGCTGGGCCCGTGAGCCATGGCCGCTAAGCCTGCACATCTGGAGCCTATACTCCGCAACAGGAGAGGCCACACAATGAGAGGCCCGCATACCACAAAAAAACAAAAACAAAAACAAACAAACAAAATTCTTTGAATATCTTGAATTTTCAGGCACTTTCTCACTTTTTATGTAATTTGGGAGTTTCTTCTCCTCCTGTTTTTTCATTTTTTCAAGGTTCTTCACCTTCCTCAGGTTCTGACTTAAATGCTTATCCCTCCTGGAATTACTTCTAATTTCCTCAAATCTGGCAATTGTTCAGTCACTCTTAGAATTGTGTATGGAACCTACTGTACGCACTTTTCGGTTTTAGCATAGATCATTTTATGTACAGATCCTACCTGAGCTTTCCACACAGGGCTGGTGCCTTGCACTGTTTCTGTTTCTCCAGAGATGAGACTATTGGTTTGTATGATGGTAACTTGAGACTATAAACTCCATAATAGCAGGAACAAACTTTATTTTCTCACTTTCTATCTGCCTTTCACACTGCTTGAAACATAGCTGGAGCTCAGTAAATATTTTTGAAGAAGTGAATGAACAAATAGATTTATCATTTATTTAGTAGAGCAGGGCGACCTTTGGAAAAATTATGTGCTTCATTTTCTCTTGTAACAATCTCATCAGGGGGGAAGGAAAATGATTTTTTTCTTCCCCCCAGGAATCTTTGGATTGCTAATACCTGACTTTTTCTTATCCACAGAGTGTCTTCCACTTTGGCAATGGTGACAGGCAGGCTAGTGTGGACCCTTCTGAAACCAAAAAAGCCATTAAGAAGACTTCTGTGGTGTGTGGTGTGTTTAAGGTGATTAAAACAATTAGGCCTAATTTTCCCAAAAAGGGAGAAGAACAAACGAATCTGGGTTTATAGTGTTGAAAGGAGAAAAAGGTGTCTACCTGTGTTTATCCCCACGAGTAAGTGGAGGAAACGGTCATAGTCTTCTTGGGAGGTAGAAGGTCCTGAACTCATTTAGATGCTGCAACTCCAAGGCTCAGGAGTCTGAGGGGATGCCTGTGAGGACAGAGCTGTGTCCTTAGGGGCAGGCAAAGCCTCCCTGTGGCCAGGCTTGGCCTGAAAGTGAGTGAAGCTGCTAGGGAGCTGCCCATCAACAAATGGAGCTTGTTCGCTTGGGCCACAGATGGCATGACAGCTTGGACATATGGTGAGAGACTAGTGCTTCACAGTAGCATCATGTGGCCCCAAAGAACAAATGGCAGCTGTGGCAGCCACAGATGGAGGGTCTTCTTTGCTCAAAAAACTGGAAGGCTGGAAGGTCAGTTTTATCTATCTGTTGATATATTGATCTGCTGATCTATCTATTTTGGCAATCCTATGAGGGTGCAGAAAGCCCAAAATGACTGTTATGTCTTCCTGCTAATTTGAGTGAGTGGGGAATTGAGCTTCTTCTAATTCACTTGAAACACTTAAGGGATTGTGGTATAACATGTACCTTGCATGTCCCAGAGCAATTCATACCTCATATAATTATAATTTTGTTTTTCTAGTCGCATCCTCCCAGGGTTAGGGGATTCTTATACAGATCTCTAGGGTATACTTATCTGCTGGCAAGAGGAATACTCCAGCTTACTGTTCAACTTTTAGTCTGTGTATGCATAGGTTTCTGGAATAATTCTTACACTTTGTCTTTAAATTATTACTGTTGACATTAGTTTCCCTGTTCTTTATATGGAGCAATATTGGGTGAATATATGCTAGGCTATGTCACCATACCCGCTGCAGCATATAATTTTCACTAACAGTGCTGTGGGGTGTTTTAGGAACTATTCTTCAAAACTTTATATTAAAAAAAATGCTTGGAGGCAAAAATGCTTTTGTTTCAGACCAGCTGTTTAGCTTAAATTTAAATTACTTTTTGAAACACGTTTCCTTGTTGAATATGTGCAAATTACATTTTGGATGTGAAAATGGTTGTATGTAGGTGAAGAGTCTTTGCTAGCATCCTTCCTTCAATCTTCTCTCCTTTGTTTTTACTCCTTTTTCCTCTCAATTAAATAAATGAGGTTCTTTGTGCATCATTGATTACAAAGGAGTTGAAACTAGAGTCTATATTGAGGATCAGGGTATGGCTGGATTAAATATTTTTTCTCCCTTTCTTTTTCATTAGCATGGTATTGGGGGATGCATTGCAGGATACCCTCACATTTCCAGTATTCCCACATAATGCTCTGCCATTCTATGAGAGAAATAAAAATGCTGCCTTTGGAAATGAATTTATGATATCAGCAAGTAGTTTCAGAACCATCAGTGAAAAATTCTGTTTGACAGTGTAAAGGTGCTTTTCCCCCTGAGAGAGGAGACCAAGAACGATTATGAGTTTTAGATACACAGTGCTGGTTACCAGGGTGCCTCTGACCTCACACCAATTGCACCCACAGGACTTACAAGATAGTCCTTAGCCTTCCGTGGAAGCACCAGAAACGCCATTGTTTTGCAAGGTCTTTGAGCTAATTCTCCACCCTCTGCCCATTTTCCGCTTCTTTTCTGGTCTGGGCTGTGTTAGTAAGCTCCCTTGACTTGACTTTTAGTTAGGTTCCTCTAATGGGAAGTTTCCTCAGCAGACAATAGAGCCAGAAGAGTTAGACATCAAGGTGCTTCTATGCCATCACCCCGCCCACTTTACCTCTACTTCATGGTTCCAGCCGCGGATTTATCCTTCTGAGATTCCCAGTCCTTCAGTTCTGACATGCCTTTGATTACACTGTTTTTCTCCTCTACCCTCTTTTTGGGCCTGAAGGTGGAAACAGTTTCCTGCTGTTGTAGTCCCTGAATGCTTTCAGAATCCCTCGTGGGTTCTTAATCCTTACCTCACTTCTGTGAATAAATAGTTCCTTCAACATTCCAGCTGAGCGTGTCTCTATTTCCTTCCAAGACACTGAGTGCGAAAGCACTAAGCTTTTTTTCTCCGAACACTGGGCTGATGAGTTGGGAATATTGAATTTTGGAATGATTCTGAGTTTACGGCTCCTTCAGATTGCTTCCTGGACAGTAAGTGGTAATTTTGTAACAACTTTTAGAATCAACCAGCATCTCATTTCAGAGTAAGGCTTAGGTTGTTGAGCCAGGTTGTCTTGGGCTGGAAGAGAGGCAAGTTTCAGTGAAAAGGATATGGATTACCAAAACTGACTCAACCAAATTGCCACTCTACCTCTGGCTCATTATGAAAGTAGTACTTGCCTAGTAACTCAAGGCATAATTATCTGTTCTGGAACAAATTAGGATCTAGCCAACAAATGACAGTGGTCCATTTTAGGAGCTGTTGACTAGTAGGGCTTGTATGTGTGTTTGTTTGTAGGCAGGGCAAATGTTGGGCAGCCCATTGAACACCAGGCTGATGCCGATGTTTTCTAGTGCTTTGCAAAACAAGCTGTATCCTTACCATCTGGTCCTAGAGCTTTGTGAACTGTTATACATGACTGGTTTGGCATTAAGTAGCCTAGAGAGGTAAGAACAGTGGCGTCTATGGTGTTGCTTTTCTGTGAATTTTTAAATTAATTCCAAATAAAAAATGAGGGTGAATGGGGTGATAGGTCTTTGTTCATTTTGTGTTACTGTTTTCAAATAATGTCTTTCCTCTTAATGTAAAGGATCGATAAGGGAAGAGGTTGAGGATTAAGGACCATGCCATTTCACATGTCTGGGGTGAGCTGGTTGTGGTAAAGGGATGCATCCGAGGATTTAGCTCTGGTAACACTTGATGAAAATATCAGTTACCTCTAGGGAAGCTTTAGATAAATAGGGACTTTGAATGAAATCTAGATAAAGATCCACTGAGAAACTTTGAATTGTTTATTTATGTTTTTACTTGTTAGAAAATAATATCTTAAATTCACAACCACTCAATATTTATCAAAAGTTTATGGAGTGTTGCTTGAAGGATACAGTCCAACTACTTTTCCTACAAAAGGAAAAGTAGATCCTACAAAATGAATTCATGAGTTGTCAGACAAGAGAGACCTGCTTGCTTGTACTGCATCATTTTAGCACCCCTCTCTTCCCAAGTGCTTTTACTCAACTGGGTTTTGCTGTGTTTGCATTGCAGTTTTTATTGACCTGGCTTGAGGGACTTTGTTAGAAACAGCCCTGAGCATCTTAGTTTTGTATTTACTGCAGGATTGTTGTTGAGAATACTGTTATTTACATTTCACACAATCTTCTACATAAGGACTCATGGCAAGAATATCTCTCAGGGCTTAGTTTTAGTAATACTTATTTTATTTTAAGCAACCAGTTTTTTTTTTAATTGAGTTGTATTTGACATATGATATTATATAAGTTTAAGGTATACAATGTATTGAGTTGATACTTTTATATTGCAATATAATTGCCATAGTAGGTTTGCTAACACCTCTATCATGTCACATAATTATGTGACACAACCAGTTTGTTTTTATTTTATGTGGTCACATACCTCATACTGGTATGAGGTACATAACATACATAACATACATTTTCGCCTTGTTGTTTTGGCTGCTAGAAAGCTCAGAGCCTGATTCTGGTCTCTAAGTAATGGAGTTTCTCTTCTAACTTAATGTCTTGGTGGTATTTCTTTTCTTGACTTTATTTTTCTTTTTTCTGGATTACTGAACTCAAGATTTTTTCTTTTTTATTCTATTGCATGTATTTTTAAAAGCTACCTCAAAGTATTGGTGAACATAGTAAGAGTGTAAATAAACAAACTAAACAAGCCAGCAAGGAGTATTTTTTAATATATATATTTTGGTGACAATTTTTTATGCCTACAAAGTCTCAAACAAAAAATGAAAATCAAAAAATAGCACTGGTCAAAATGTAAAATATTAAAGTCATTGATTATTGCATGGTTACATAGCAAAAAATAATGGTTGTTTGACAAAATAAAATTGGTCCTCCTTTGCTTAGTTCATTCAAACTGGTTTATGTGATTTGATCTGGACCATATAAGGCAGAATGTTCTAAATGTCTGGCAATCTATTCTAATTGAGAAGAATCATTAATGGACATTGGGTTAGTTGTAAGGAGAAGAGTGGGTTTAGAAAGAAATTCCGGGGGCTAATGCAAGATGTGGGTTGACCAGAGATCTTCATTTTTGTTAATATGGTAGTAGAGTTATTAAAACATTAACCAAGTTACATATACAGTTATCTTTTTTACATTTGAAACAGTCATTCAACACAGAAATGTGCTTTATGTGCTATATTAATCCTAAAAGAATATTTTGAATCAGTGGAAGGTAAGATACTCAGAACATTTATACTTACTTAATTGGAATTCAGATTTCCAACCCATAGATTTTTAAGGTTTTGAATGTTTGATTCTCAAAAATTTAAGATGAGGCAAGTCATGAATGATTCGCTGATAAATGGCTAAATAGTTTTATCAAGTTTTGCAGAATTAATAAGTTCAACAACCAACTGGAGATTAAATTTAGAAAGCCAATGAGAGATGAAAAATTCTGAATGATCCATTTAATTGTGTAATTTATTTGTTTCTCACTTTCATGTGAAATATTCAAGTTTTCAGATTTTAAATTCTAACAGAGTGCCACAAAAGGTACACTCACAAGGCTAAAGAGAAACAGTTAAGCCTTCAAGGCAAAATAATGGACTTCAATTCCCTGAGTTTAATAAAGCAGCACTTACATACTTATGGTGTCTTCACATTTCACATGCATAAGGGAAAGGTTAGCAGCAGTTCTTTCACTTCATTTTCCCTCTATGGACCATTTTGATTATTTGTTCTTACAAACATCTGCTCTACTCGGGGCTATGAGACATGACTAGGATATCAAAAATAATGATGCTTTCATCCTGTCTAGATGCAAAATGGTTGCACAAATAATTAGACAAGAATATCAAACACCAAAAGCATGAAATTCACATGACACAGTAATAGAAAGACTATGTAGCAGCCTACATTATGATAAAATTTTGTGTACATTTACTCGTTTATTTTTTTGGTTAGGACTGGAAAAAGCTTTCATTATGAGTCATTGCCTAAGGTGTAGTTCCAAAATACAGTGAACATATTGATTTCCAGCAAATATGTTTTGTAAAAAAGTTAATATACATGGCATCTAGTATTGGGAAACAGGAATAAAGAAACCTCCTACTTGAATTGTTGCTATGGCTTAAGTTACCTTGTATTTTGCTTCAGTGGTGGGGATGGGATAGGGTGGGGCTCAGGGTCTGCGGCATGAGTGACAGCTTAGCAGAGAGATCCTGCACCTGATTCCTGGTCTCGCTGACACCAAACACTCCAGATCTGAAAATGTCTGGAAGATAACACTAATGCAGTGGGGAGGTAGGGAGGTGTGTGTGTGTACACTTAGAAATTTTGGCCACATCAGTGGCTCTTAACTATGGCTATACTTGAGAATTATATGTCAAGCTGTTTTTTACCTTACTATTTTTTTTTAATGGCTTAATGTCTGCCTTGGTAATATCCTTGAAGGTCAAGCTTTAGTAGGTTTGGAGAGGGGTGTGGGTACTTGTATTCTTATGAAGTTCCTTAAAACCTGCCATGTGCATCTGAAGCTGAGAACCTCTTGGATTACATTTAACTGACATGAGAGTTTAGTCTGTGATATGACTTTTTCCCTTTCTGACTTAATCCTTACATATATGGATCTGAGTGTTTAGCTCAGGACTCAAAACACATCAGGTCTTAATTCACTACTTAGAATTATAATATTTACCACTAGGAGAAAAGAAATAAAAAGCCACAGACTCCTGGCTCCTTAGTCTCAGTAATTTGAATATCCTTTGAGTAGAACCTCTAACTTGCCATGTCTGATAATAGTGTAGGTGGTGTTGGTATATGTTGTTGATTGAGAAGGGGATAAGATGTTACAGGTGCCAAAATTCAGTGTTAAAAAACTAAGGAGCCCCATACATGTTGGTCTCCAGCTCAAACAGCCTGTCAATGCCTCTCATTCCAGCCAAGAGAAGGTTAAATTTGGCATCACAGGGGGCCTCCGGAGCATCTGGTCATTCCTGAGGTTGAGGTACCTATTCTTGATTGTTTAAAGTTATTTCTAAGTATGGCTGTCTGTGTGGGAGACAATTATAAGAGTAGAAGCTTAGCAGAGCAAAGATGGGAACTAAACTGGCCATTACAATTGGGGGTGTTCCTGACTGGAAGTTTTCTTTTGCTTGAAATATGGTGAACTATATTATTGCAAAAGTGAATCTGTGCACATGAAAATATGCTCAACATCATTAATCATCAGAGAAATGTGTGAGATATTACCTCACACCTGTCAGAATGGCTGTAATCAAAGAGACCACAAATAACACATGTGGACAAGGATGTGGAGAAGGGGAATTGTAACACAATGTTGGTGGGAATGTAAATTGGTGCAGCCACTGTGGAAAACAGTATGGAGGTTTCTCAGAAAGCTAAAAATAGAACTACTATGTGACCCAGCAAAAATTTCACTCCTGGTATTATATCCAAAAAATAATGAAAACACTAATTCCAAAAGATACACACGAAGAGACCTTCAAGACAGCGGAGAAGTAAGACATGGAGATCAGCTTCCTCCCCACAAATGCATCAAAAATACATCTACATGTGGAACAACTCCTACAGAACACCTACTGAATGCTGGCAGAAGACCTCAGACTTCCCAAAAGGCAAGAAAGTCCCCACATACCTGGGTAGGGCAAAACAAAAAAGAAAAACAGAGACAAAAGAATAGGGATGGGACCTGCACCTCTGGGAGGGAGCTGTGAAGGAGGAAAAGTTTCCACACACTAGGATGCCCCTTCACTGGCAGAGACAGGAGCTGGGCAGGGCATTGGGGGGAGGAAGCTTCAGAGCCATGGAGGAGAGCACAGCAACAGGGGTGCAGAGGGCAAAGCGGAGAGATTCCCACACAGGGGATGGGTGCTGACCAGCACTCACCAGCCTGACATGCCTGTCTGCTCACCCACTGGGGTGGGTGGGGGCTGGGAGCTGAGGCTCAGGCTTCAGAGGTCAGACCCCAGAGAAAGGACTGGGGTTGGCTGCGTGAAGACAACCTGAAGGGGGCTAGTGTGCCACAGCTAGCCGGGAGGAAGTCAGGGAAAAATTCTGGACCTGCCTCAGAGGCAAGGGACCATTGTTTTGGGGAGTGTGAGGAGAGGGGATTCCTGCTCCATGTGCCCAAAGAAGGCAGAGCATCACCTAAGTGAACTCCAGAGACAGGCGTGAGCAGTGGCTGTCAGCTTCGACCCCAGAGATGGGCATGAACTGCTAATGCTGCTGCCACTGCCACCAAGAATCCTGTGTGCAAGCACAGGCCACTACCCACACCCCCTTTGGAGCCTGTGCAGCCCGCCACTGCCAGGGTCTCGTGATCCAGGGACAACTTCCCTGGGAGAACTCATGGCATACCTCAGGCTGCTGCAATGTCATGCTGGCCTCTGTCACTGCAGGCTTGCCTCACATTCCAATTATGACTACCATACCCCTCCCTCTCCCTGGCCTGAGTGAGCAAGAGCCCCCTTGCTCACTTTAAAGCTCACTTTAAAGCTGCTGCTTTAAACCCCTCCTGTCTGGGTGGGAACAGATGCCTGAGGGCGGCCTACACGCAGAGGCAGAGCCAAAACCAAAGCTGAACCTCAGGAGCTGTGTGAACAAAGAAGAGAAAGGGAAATTTTTCCATGAATCCTCAGGAGCAGCAGATTAAATCCCCACAATCAACTTGATAACCCTGCATCTGTGGAATACTTGAATACACAACAAATGTTGCCAATATCAAGGCAGTGGATTATGGAAGCAACTGTAGACTTGGGATTTGCTTTCTGCACCTGATTTGTTTCTGATTTTAAGTTTATCTTAGTTTAGTTTTTAGTACTTGTTATCATTAGTGGATTTGTTTATTGGTTTGGTTGCTCTCTTCCTTTCTTTTTTAATTTTTTTAAATTTTAATTAATTCATTTCCTTTTTTCCCTTTTTATGAGTGTTTATGTGTATGTTTCTTTGTGTGATTTTGTCTGTTTAGTTTTGCTCTTACCATTTGGTTTAAGGTTCTATTTGTTCATTTTTTCCCTTCTTTTCTTCCAAGCCATGTGGCTGGCAGGGTTTTGGTGCTCCAGCCGGGTGTCAGGCCTGAGCCTCCGAGGTGGAAGAGCCAAGTCCAGGATATTGGACCATCAGAGACCTCTTGGTCCTACATAATATCAATTAGCAAGAGCTCTCCCAGAGATCTCAACACTAAGACCCAGTTCCACCCAATGGCCAGCAAGCTCCAGTGCTGGATGCCCCATGCCAAAAAACTAGCAAGACAGGAACGCAACCCCACCCATTAGCAGAGAGGTTGCCTAAAGTCATACCAAGTTCACAGAGACCCCAAAACACACCACCAGACATGACCCTGTGCACCAGAAAGACAAGATCCAGTCCCATCCACAAGAACACAGGCACCAATCCCCTCTACCAGGAAGCCTACACAAGCCACTGAACCAACCACACCCACTGGGGGTAGACACCAAAAATAATGGGAACTATGAACCTGCAGCCTGCGAAAAGGAGACCCCAAACACAGTAAGTTAAACAAAATGAGAAGACAGAGAAATATGCAGCAGATGAAGGAGCAAGGTAAAAACCCACCAGACCAAACAAATGAAGAGGAAATAGGCAGTCTATCTGAAAAAGAATTTAGAGTAATGATAGGAAAAATCATCCAAAATCACGGAAATAGAATGGAGAAAATACAGGAAATGGTTAACAAGGACCTAGAAGAACTAAAGAGGAAACAAACAATGATGAACAACACAATAAATGAAATAAAATATTCTCTAGAAGGAATCAATAGCAGAATAACTGAAGTCGAAAACAGATAAGTGACCTTGAAGACAAAATAGTGGAAATAACTGCTGCAGAGCAGAATAAAGAAAAAAGAATGACAAGAATTGAGGACAGTCTCAGAGACCTCTGGGACAACATTAAACACATCAGCATTCGAATTATAGGGGTCCCAGAAGAGGAAGAGAAAAAGAAAGGGTCTGAGAAAATATTTGAAGAGATTAGAGTTGAAAACATCCATAACATAGGAAAGGAAATAGTCAATCAAGTCCAGGAAGCACAGAGAGTCCCAAAGAGGATAAATCCAAAGAAAAACATGCCAAGACACATATTAATCAAACTATCAAAAATTAAATACAAAGAAAAAATATTAAAAGCAGCAAGGGAAAAGCAACAAATAACATACAAGAGAATCCCCATAAGGTTAACAGCTGATCTTTCAGCAGAGACTCTGCAAGCCAGAAGGGAGTGGCAAGACATATTTAAATTGATGAAAAGGGAAAACCTACAGCCAAGATTACTCTGCTCAGCAAGTATATCATTCAGATTTGATGGAGAAATTAAAACCTTTACAGACAAGCAAAAGCTAAGAGAGTTCAGCACCACTAAACCAGCTTTACAACAAATGTAAAAAGAACTTCTCTAGGCAGGAAACACAAGAGAAGGAAAAGACCTACAATAACAAACCCAAAACAATTAAGAAAATGGTAATAGGAATATACATATCGATAATTACCTTAGATGTAAATGGATTAAACGCTCCAACCAAAAGACATAGACTGGCTGAATGGATACAAAAACAAGACCCGTATATATGCTGTCTACAAGAGACCCACTTCAGACCTAGGGACACATACAGACTGAAAATAAGGGGATGGAAAAAGATATTCAATGCAAATAGAAATCAAAAGAAAGCTGAAGTAGCAATTCTCATATCAGACAAAATAGACTTTAAAATAATTACTATTACAAGAGACAAAGGACATTACATAATGATCAATAGATCAATCCAAGAAGAAGATATAACAATTGTAAATATTTATGCACCCAACATAGGAGCACCTCAATACATAAGGCAAATGCTAACAGCCATAAAAAGGAAAATTGACAGTAACACAATAATAGTCGGGGACTTTAACACCCCACTTTCACCCATGGACAGGTCATCCAAAATGAAAATAAATAAGGAAACACAAGCTTTAAATTACACATTAGACAACATGGACTTAATTGATATTTACAAGACATTCCATCCAAAAACAACAGAACACGCTTTCTTCTCAAGTGCTCATGGAACATTCTCCAGGAGAGATCATATCTTGGGTCACAAATCAAGCCTTGGTCAATTTAAGAAAATTGAAATCATATCAAGTATCTTTTCTGACCACAACGCTATGAGACTAGATATCAATTACAGGAAAAAAACTGTAAAAAATACAAACACATGGAGGATAAGCAATATGTTACTAAATAACCAAGTGATCACTAAAGAAATCAAAGAGGAAATCAAAAAATAGCTAGAAACAAATGACAATGAAAACACGACGACCCAAAACCTATGAGATGGAGCAAAAGCAGTTCTAAGGGGGAAGTTTATCACAATACAATCCTAACTCAAGAAACAAGAAACATATCAAATAAGCAATCTAACCTTACACCTAATGCAATTAAAGAAAGAAGAACAAAAATACCCAAAGTTAGCAGAAGGAAAGAAATCATAAAGATCAGATCTGAAATAAATGAAAAAGAAATGAAGGAAACAATAGCAAAGATCAATAAAACTAAAAGCTGGTTCTTTGAGAAGATAAACAAAATTGATAAACCATTAGCCAGACTCATCAAGAAAAAAAGCGAGAAGACTCAAATCAACAAAATTAGAAATGAAAATGGAGAAGTAACAACTGACACTGTAGAAATACAAAGGATCATGAGAGACTACTATAAGCAACTATAGGCCAATAAAATGGACAACCTGGAAGAAATGGACAACATCTTAGAAAAGTACAACCTTCCAAGACTGAACCATAAAGAAAGACAATATGAACAGACCAATCACAAGCACTTAAATTGAAACTATGATTAAAAATCTTCCAACAAACAAAAGTCCAGGATCAGATGGCTTCACAGGTGAATTCTATCAAACATTTAGAGAAGAGCTAAAACCCATCCTTCTCAAACTCTTCTAAAATATAGTGGAGAGAGGGACACTTCCAAACTCATGCTATGAGGCCACTATCACCCTGATTCCAAAACCAAAGACGTCACAAAAAATGAAAACTACAGGCCAGTATCCCTGATGAACATAGATGCAAATATCCTCAACAAAATACTAGCAAACAGAATCCAACAGCACATGAAAAGGATCATACACCATGATAAAGTGGGATTTATCCAAGGAATGCAAGGATTCTTCAATATACACAAATCAGTTAATGTGATACACCATATTAACAAATTGAAGGATAAAAACAATATGATCATCTCAATAGATGCAGAAAAAGCTTTTGACAAAATTCAACACCGATTTATGATAATAACTCTCCAGAAAGTGGGCATAGAGGGAACCTACCTCAACATAATAAAGAACAAATATGTCAAACCCACAGCAAACATCATTTTCAATAGTGAAAAACTGAAGCCATTTCCTCTAAGATCAGGAACAAGACAAGGTTGCCCACACTCACCACTATTATTCAACATAGTTTTGGAAGTTTTAGCCATGACAATAAGAGAAGAAAAATAAAAGTAATCCAAATTGGAAAAGAAGAAGTAAAACTCTCACTCTTTGCAGAGGACATGATACTATACATAGAGAATCCTAAAGATGCCACCAGAAAACTACTAGAGCTAATCAATAAATTTGGTAAAGTAGCAGGATACAAAGTTAATGCACAGAAATCTCTTGCATTCCTATACGCTAATGATGAAAAATCTGAAAGAGAAATTAAGGAAACACTCCTATTTACCATTGCAACAAAAAGAATAAAATACCTAGGAATAAACCTACATAAGGAGACAAGAGACCTATATGCAGAAAACTATAAGACAATGATGAAAGGAATTATAGATGATACAGACAGATGGGGGAATATACCATGTTCTTGGATTGGAAGAATTAACATTGTGAAAATGACTATACTACCCAAAGCAATCTACATATGCAGTACAATCCCTTTCAAACTACCAATGGCATTTTTCACAGAACTAGAACAAAAAATTTCACAATTTGTATGGAAACACCTAAGACCCTGAATAGCCAAAGCAATCTTGAGAAAGAAAAGCTCCCTGACTGCAGACTATACTACAAAGTGACTGTAATCAAGACAGTATGGTACGGGCACAAAACCAGAAATATAGATCAATGGAACGGGATAAAATGCCCAGAGATAAACCCACACACATATGGTCACCTTATTTTTGATAAAGGAGGCAAGAGTATACAATGGAGAAAAGACATTCTCTTCCATAGGTGGTGCTAGGAAAACTCGACAGCCACATGTAAAAGAATGAAAATAGAACACTTTCTAACAGCATACACAAAAATAAACTCAAAATGAATTAAAGACCTAAATGGAAGGCCAGACACTATCAAACTCTTAGAGGAAAACATAGGCAGAACACTCTATGACATAAATCACAGCAAGATCCTTTTTGACCCACCTCCTAGAGAAATGGAAATAAAAACAAAAATAAACAAATGGGACCTAATGAAACTTCAGAGCTTTTGCACAGCAAAGGAAACCATAAACAAGATGAAAAGACAACCGTCAGAATGGGAGAAAATATTTGCCAATGAAGCAACTGACAAAGGATTAATCTCCAAAATATATAAACAGCTCATGCAGCTCAATATCAAAAAAAACAAATAACTAAATCCAAAAATGGGCAGAAGACCTAAATAGACATTTCTCCAAAGAAGATATACAGATTGCCAACAAACACGTGCAAGGATGCTCAATATCACTAATCATTAGAGAAATGCAAATCAAAACCACAATGAGGTAGCACTTCATACCAGACAGAATGGTCATCATCAAAAAATCTACAAAAAATAAATGCTAGAGAGGGTGTGGACAAAAGGGAACCCTCTTGCACTGTTGGTGGGAATGTACATTGATACAGCTACTATGGAGAACAGTATGGAGGTTCGTTAAAAAACTAAAAATAAAACTACCATATGACCCAACAATCCCACTACTGGGCATATACCCTGAGAGAACCCTATTTCAGAAGAGACATGTATTGCAATGTTCCCTGCAGCTCTATTTACAATAGCCAGGACATGGAAGCAACCTAGGTGTCCATGGACAGATGAATGGATAAAGAAGATATGGCACATGTATACAATGTTATATTACTCAGCCGTAAAAAGAAATGAAGTTGACTTATTTGTAGTGAGGTAGATGGACCTAGAGTCTGTCATACAGAGTGAAGTAAGTCAGAAAGAGAAAAACAAATACTTTATGCTAATACATATGTATGGAATCTAAAAAAAAAATGGTTCTGATGAACCTAGGGGCAGGACAGGAATAAAGATGCAGACATTGAGAATGGACTTGAGGACATGGGGAGAGGGAAGGTTAAGCTGGGACAAGGTGAGAGAGTGGCACTGACATATATACTCTACCAAATGTAAAACAGATAGCTAGTGGGAAGAAGCTGCATAGCACAGAGATATTAGCTCGGTGCTTTGTGACCATCTAGAGGGGTGAGACAGGGAGGGTGGAAGGGGATATGGGGATATACCTATACATATACTGGATAGACAAATAGGGGTTTTTCTCATGCATCAATAACAGGAGGAAGATTCCAAAGAAAAGAAATAAGAAAGAAGGTGAGAACTCTTTCAGAAACATAAGTTACAGAAACAAAAGAGGATAGCCATGTCTCCCAGAAGCCCAGATGTTTAATTGTTTTTCTCTACTAAACCCTTTATGAGCATTTTTGAGTCAGGAACTTTCTTGACCTTGGTCCTGACACATCCTGGGAGAGAAAGCAGTCTGAAGCTGGCTCCTAGGGGTCAATATTAAGTCTCAGGATATTTTTAGCTATGAAGGAACACCTTCATGTTTTTCTTTCCCAGACTGTTTTCCCTTCCCCCATGTCCCCAGGGTAATGTAATCTTATTTGGGGAACATTTTAAACATTGTCTACTATGCCTAGGTATTATAAAAACCAATCTTGGGAAATTACAAAATGATAGGGTTAATTTTAGGTAGTATCTCTTGAGAACCCACTACTTATTAAGCACCAACTGCTCTCATGAATTTATTTTTAAAATTACTTGAATAACCCCATGAAATAGGTATACTAGTATTACTGAGATGAAGCGGGCATAATGCTTTGAAGTATGAATTTTAGGGCTGTCCTCCCTGACTTTGAATTCTGGCTATGTCATTTGCTAGACTAGCTGTGTGAGGTTGGGCTTTTTTCCTAAACATCCTGTGCCTAATTTTCTTATCTGTAAGGAGGGAATAATAATAACAGTTTTGTTGTGAAGAGTAACTGATTTAACATCTATATATTTAAAACTCTGAGAACAGTGCCTGGCATATAGTAGACACACAGTGAAAATTAGCTATTATTATTTTCTTAATTTTTTAGATGAGGAAACAGGCTTGGGGAGGTAACATAATTTGCTTAGGACTGTACAGATGGCCAGTGAGATAATTCGGCTTCACACCCAGCTTGTCAGTGTCTAAAGACCTCTAAGAAGTGCTGTCCTATTGCACTCACTGTGACAAAGGGCCAGAGATTTTCAGTTCAAAGTAAGTGTACCACATAGCCTCTGTCTGTCTCCAGCTGTGATCGCTTTCCTTTGCCATGCTGCTATCTCCAAGAAGCTGCCAGGTATGAACTTCATCATTGGAAGCCCTTGCCCTCTAGGTGTGTCAATGGGGTGGGTCGTGGGGAAGCTGGCAGAAAAATCAGAGGGAGAGAGGAGTATGGTAGGGGTATAGTTTTTCTCTTGATTTCCTGTGGGTATGATGCCCTTTGAGCTAACTGTATCCCTTTGGCCTAGTAATTGCAGTGGATCAACAGGCCTGTTTAAAACAAGGCATGTGACATGGCAGCTTTTGGAATGGTGCGTCCAGCAGCAATGTCAAAGGAATCATGGCACTTCAGTGAAAATGTAACAGAACAGGGAACAGACTCCCAGAGGAGGTGCAGCCTTCGAGTCTAATCCCAAGGCCTCTCTTGAATCTTTGCTTTTCCCTCCCAAATGGGAAGAAATGTAACCCTGGAGTCCTAGCCTCTGCAGCCAGTGACTGACCCTTCTCTATATGCCTGAGGTGGAGTAGGGCAGGGAATCATAGTATTTTCCCCTTAGGATTAAAGACTTTATTATTTGATCAGGGCTCCTATAGCTCCACTCAGTGAGTTTCAGATAGACTTCTGACCCACCCAGAGGCTGGAGAACTAGACAGGGCACGTCACATGTATTGAGGGTCTTGAGCTGCTTGCTAGATACCCTTCCAAATACATCACTAATCTAGAATGCTTATGAGGAAAGGGGTTTGCTCATTAGCATTGTAACTGCTAATATTTTATTATTCTTGATTGATTTAGATAGATTGGCCCAAGGTTTATTAGAACTGGTGTATTAATTTGCTTTTTTGTCAAGAAGATGCCTAATGAACTGGGAGGTGTCTGAGCTAGTGCCTATGAATGATTTATGTGGTCAGCAATTGATCAATCATCTTTCATTTGGAAACTTGCACTTTTGAGGGAAATATGAATTTGATCTAAATTTAGACCAAAGTCTTGAAAAAAGAACTAGAAATGATTTGAAACTTGCCCTGCTGTGACATTAGCAAATGAGCATGTGGCGTTTACATTCAGGACCAGGTCCTCACTTTCCCAAAAGAGAGACCTGGGTGAGGTACTTAATGTTTGGCCTCAGTTACCAATTTGTGAAAAAGGACAACAGTATCCACATTTTTTTCTTCCTTTCCTGAGATGTTGAGAATTTAGTCACAAATAAAACCGACATGATATTTATTGAATGTCTATAATCTAGGCCTCATTTATAATGGTAGAAAAAACATAAGATAGGTTTATGCCTTTCTGAGAATTAGTTTTGCCATCTGTAAAGTGGGAGCCTTGGATTCAACAAATAATTCTGTTAATCTCTACAGTTGGTGAAAATTATATCCATTTATTAAGCATTTATTAGATGCAGGCACTGTACTGAGCATATATATATATACACACACACATATATAGTATATATATTAGTTGTCACTAATTTTTTACCCATATTTTAGAGCTGGGGAAACGAGGACTAGGGAAGGTTAGAGTAACTTACCCAAGATACACAGCCAGGAGAGCATGAACCTTAGCCTCTGACCTTAGCCACTACCCTACCCTTCCTCTTGAGAGTCTCTCCTCTGCTTGTTGTTGTATTTGCCTTATGGGGTGCATTTCATCTATGCCTAGACAGCTGTCTACCGCTCTTCATCTTCTAAATTTTTTGTAACAAACATCATGATCACCAGCCAGTGATGGAGGACTTTTGAGTTACTGCCTAAGTAATTAATCTAGACCAGGATTTCTCAACCTCAGCACTACTGACATTTTTGTCCAGATAGTTCTCTTTATGAGGATCTGCCATGTGTAATGTAGGATGTTTAGAATCATCCATGGCCTCAACTCACTAGATGCCAGTAGCAACCCTCCAGTTGTGACAACTAAAAATATCTCTGGAAATGTCCTCTGGGGGCAAAGTTACTCCAGGTTGAGAACCACTAAGTCAGACCTTGACCGTGGATTCCAGGTTGAGAACCACTAAGCTAGACCTTGACCATGGATTTACAATATGTCTTGTGGTGTGTGTGTGTGTGTGTGTGTGTGTGTGTGTGTGTGTGTGTGTGTGTGTGTGTGTGTTATGTAAAGCACTTTGGACACTTAATACTGCTGACAGGGGCCAGCTGGCCAATGAATTTATAGTTATAGGAACCACCTGTTTTCATATTGTTAAAATGATGATTGCATTATATGGAACACATGCAATAGGGTATGAGCTGGATATATAGTGTCAGATTTCTGTGCTCTTTTGTGGATTTTGTAGAGTAGCCTATGAGTTATTCCATGGAGAAGCTGTGTAGGTTAGCAGTAAGGGCACAAGCTGGAGTGAGGTGACCTGGTTTCTATGCACAGCACCTCCACTGCTCCACAAAGCTTACACTTCTTTGGGCCTCAGTTTTATTATTTGCCAATGTAGGTAACTGGGCCAGATGACCTCCAAGGTCCCGCCTTGATTTAATAACTAACAATTTTCTATCCAAATACTGAATTACTCATATGGCAAATTAGTTCTTTCTGAGCATATTATAGTTTGTGACAGTGAGACTACTGATTCAGTTATAATGCAGCAATTAATGCCACCCCCTCCCAGTTCATTCTTGGATTTTTTGATGTCCTTTTCACATATAAATCTTAAATATTGCTAGTCAGAGCTTGGTTATCAGTCTTGGAGAGGTCTGCCTCAAAGAAATTAGGAAAATTTTCCAGTTGGGCTATAGCTGGCCTAATGGAATGAAGAAATCCTTCCCCAAACCAGATTTTTGTTTGTGCTACACAAATTGTATCCGGCAAGACCTCAATTCTGTAAAAACAAAACAAAACAAAACAAAACCAAGCCTAGTATACTGACCTCCCCTTGCACTATCCAGGTAGGGATGCTCTGGTTTGTCTTATTTCCTCCACCACAAAGATGTAAAGAAGAGGGCAGCAAATACTACAGGGATTCTGTCACATGGCCCCAGAGTTCCACTGGTTGGAGATTCCATTAAAACATTTGTTTTTGAGACAGAAAAGTACATTGTGACAGCAGCACTATTATGTGAATCATGCCTCCTAGAATTATGCAGTGGGGAGGTCTGATCAGTAGCCAAGGTTTCTGCCCAGCACAGGTTTCTGGTGGCAATGCTGGGGGGCTTTAAGTTAGGGGATCAGCATCTATGCTTGTGTATGATTCAGAAAGAAAGACCATTACAGAGAATGCCATTGGATAGAGTAGTGCACACGTTGCCAAAGACCTTGTAGTGGCTCTTAAAGTGTGTCTCAAGCTCAAAATGCCCAAAACTCATCTGATCATGTACTTGCTACTGCTTCTATGTGCCTTCACCTAATAAATGACACCATCATTCTCCCTCCTACCCAAGCCAGAAAACTGCATGAATTCCTTGATTTTTCTCACTTTTTCTTTCCCTACACAAATATAATAACAAAGTTCTGTCAATTTTTCCTGCTTATTTCTGTCACACTACCTCACTTCTATCCATCCCAACTGTTGATACTTAGTCCAGGCCACCATTGCCACCTGCCTGGGCTGCTTCTATCACCTCCTAACAGGGGTCCTAACCGATAGTTCTTCCCCTATACCATCGAGGCTCTATGTTTAAATCACAGTGCTTTTCCCTGAACTGCAATTTGAGCATGACATTCTCATGCTTGAAATACTGGAGTGGCTTCCCATTGCCCTTAGGCTTCCTATCATGGTTTTTAAGGCTTATCTCAACCTGGCCCTGCTTATACCTCTGATGCTGCCTCTTCCTACCTTGTACTCTGTGCTCCAGCCACATGGAAATAATACAAGACATTGAGTTCCCTCTTATCTCCAGGCCATTTTCCATACTGCTCTGCCTACTTCAAACACTATAAAAGAACATTAGCATCTCATGGCCAAGAAGGTAGGAGTATTTAGTCATTGGAAAAACTGCTATCTGCAAAGCATTTCTTAACAGGCCATTTATCAATTGGAAATTTCTGGTTGAGAGCACAGAAAACCTGTGGTTTAATTTCCAAAACTTGCACCTCAGGGCCTTTTCTTACTTTTACTTTTTTCTCTCTCTAATCTAAGCATATAAAAATAAAGGGATGCCTTTGTGAAGGTGGGATGTTAGTTTTTCTGATGATAATTAAGCCAAAGAAAGATTCTGAAGTACAAAGACCTGATCTCAATTTTCAAAGTTTATACCATTGGTGCACCATGTTACCTTTCATGCCTATACTGATGGGAAATGGGTGTAAGTTGTGAAGTGTTTGGAATTAAAGACAAATTTAGAGAAAGAAGAGCAAAGCTTTGGATGTGGAAGACAAAAGGAGTAAGGGTTAAAGTGTAGGTACAAAACTTCATTGGAAATGATCATTTAAAAACAGGGATTATTATAGGATCATATGAAATCATCTGTGAAACTTTAGAAAATTGTAAAGCACTATAGAATTTAAAGAATCTTTCATTCATTAAAAATATAAAGATTAAGTCACATACTACTAGAATTGGAAGGAATCCAATGAGGAAATTGAAGCCCAGAGAGGTTAAATATTCTGGTCATCATCACACAGCAAGTTAGTGGTGAACTGGACTACCACTGTGGCCAGCAGAAAGGGGATTTCTCAGAACATTTTAGATCCTCCCTATCATTTCTTGGCAGTCTTACCTCTTCTCTACTGCCAGAGCTGGCCACTTCCCACTAATCACTGTTCTCCATCTCAAGTTTTCTGCATTTCAGAAGGAGAGGGATGGGTGGCAGCAGACACAGGGTTAGTGGTCTTTAAATCTCCTTTGAATTGAAATGGGTCAGGTAAGGGCCAAAGTCTTATTTTCTCTTTGAGTGCTTTCTCCCTTAGAGATTAGTTAATATACTCACTATGAATAGGTTCTGAGATACAGAAATTCTTTGGAGAACTCTGAGTTGTGCCAATTTTCCCCTTCCAGATTGGCTTGCCTGCACCACAACTACTGCAAGTCAGGAAAATGGCGCCAGCTTGGTATCATGAGGACTGTGATAATAGTGTTAGGGAGAAATTGGAGACATTGGCTGGAGTGAGGAGCAAAAAACTGAGCCCTTGGCCAGATCCTGAGAATATTCTTCTCCCTCACATCCCTCTTCTCTTACATCTAGGGGTAGGTGGTTATACTGAAGGGAGAAAATTATTTGGGAAGGATGATGCCATGGTAGACATACAAGCGTGCTTCATGTAAAACAGATTTGTCTGGTAAGGATGGTGTGGTCGAGCCAGAGTGAGGCATGGGTGGAGAGCCCTGGGCAAGGCTCCATCCCTAAAACCTGCCAGACATGGAACATGGTAGAAGACTGGCCTTTGACCCACAACTTGGATGGATATTATTAATCAAAGTTACTAATACTCTCAGGAAAAGGAGCACACATAAGACAGAGAAAAAAAAAAAAAGACACCTGAATAGCACAACTGCTCAAAAAATGTTATTTGATAATTAACTTATATAACATCAAGATTGTATAAAAAACAGTTGATATCCTGGAAAATATAAAAGTGAAGATTGTTAAAGTGAAGCAGGAACAAGTATTTTTAAGGAATAGCCAAGAGGAACCATAGAGATGACAAATATAATAGCAAAATCAAGAATATAAGATATAATAAATAGCAGAATTAATATAAGCAACATCTGAGGAAATATGTGAGAGGAATTAAAAGATGGAATATATAAAAGAAATGCTAAGAGAATGGAATATAGATTGGAAGATCTCATAGAGTGTAAAACAGAAGAGATAAGGGAAAGCCACTCCTGAACACACTACTCATTAAAATATTCAAATTGGAGAACACAAAACACAGAGAGAATACTACAAGTTTCCAGAAGGACAGTGTAGCCCACCTTCAAAAAACAAGAATTAGGTTTCCATCTGACTACTCAACAGTGACCACAAGACACCTTAGAGTAATAAACTTAAAATGTTGAAATAAAGCAACTGTGAATCTAGAATTTTATATCCAGCAAAAATATTATTCAAATATGATGCCACAATAAATATATTCACAGGTATATAATACCTCAGAATATCTACAATACAAAACAACTTCTCTGGAAACATATTTAGAGGAACTAGTCTAACAATGAGAATTTAGAAAGATCTAGGAGTTACCTGAACATTTAACTTGGTATATTTGATTGTCTAATTAAGCAAGGAAGCTGCTTATTCCAAGTCTCAGCAATTCCACTTCTAGGTATTTATTCAAGACAAATGAAAACAAATTTCACACAAGGATGTGTGCTAAAATGTTCATAGCAGCTTTATTCATAACGACCACAAATATAAGTCAGATATCCATCAACAGGTGAATGAATAAATTATTCATCTTGTATTCACAGAATGGAATTCTACTCAAATTAAAAGGAACAAATTACTGATACATTTGACAACATGGATGAGTCTCAAAAAGATTTTGCTAAGCCAAAGAAGCCAGGCACAAAATCATGTATACTGTATGATTCCATTTATATAATATTCTAGAAAGGGGAAATCTAATATATAATGATACAAAGTAGATCAGCAATTGTCTGGGGTTGAGTGTATGTGGGTAAAAGTAGAGTAAGGTTTTCCCCTTGAATGTCCTGTATTTATAAATCTTGGATTCAAAGAATAAATGGAAAATACAGAGAAAACAGCCCTTACTAACATGGAAATATTTTTCAAAATGTTCAAGAGTTTTGAAGGTCATACTGGTAAGGCTTTTGGAGGGTAGTTGCATTTCCATTTGTTAGGAGTAGTATTAAGCTCATGCTATAAAATACAGTTTATCCTAGATGGTGATTTCAAAAAGCTAGGTGGGCATGCTATTAAAGGCCTGTCCTTCAGTTTTCTGGGTGTTGATCTCCCACTGGTTCCTTTATAACCTGATTCTTCTATTTGCAATAGCAAGGATCAAATTACTCCAAATTATACCCTTCTGTGCTTACAGAGTCATTCAGAAAAAGACCTCAGTGAACTGGAAGCCCAAGAAAAAAATGCCAACAGAGGAGACCGAAAAACAAAACAAACCATCAGTTCCCAGGGAAAGCAGAAGATCCAACTGAGAAGAACCTTTTATTCAATCTTGTCTCACTTGACTAGATAATAATACTCCCAAAGGGAAATCATCTAAAAGGCAAGGACTTCTAATATGTGTCAATATCTGGGTATACTGTTCAAGTCAGGGGTGAAAAGTGTGAAATCCAAGTACAACAAATATAAATGTTAACGTCACTAATAATTAAGATTTTTTAAAAGATTAGTAATTATAAGAGGCCCTTCGGGTCCTTCATGAAGCAGATGCATAACAATATTAGACATGCAGATTTATTGGGGGAAACAAGCTTGAAGGACAGAGAGGAGGGGAAACAGGAGGAGGCATTGTAGAGTCTTCAGACCACAATATAGGTCTGACACTTGTGAAAGGAGAGAGGGAAGGAAGAGGATTGGGTAGGTGGGCCTTTAGTCTGCTGTATAGCTCTGAGAAATTTATGGTCAATAGAGTCCCTGAGCAGAGATTGCCTGTTAGCAGAATCTTGTGTTGGTCAGAAATGATCTGGTTCTAGTACCTTGCTGTGCTTAGTTATTGGCTGGGAGGAGCCTGTAGGGAGCATGACCTTAACATGTATGCTACAATGCATCCAAAGATGCATTGTACTCTTAGGTAAAATCAAAGTCTATAAAACTCTTGCTAAGTCATATAGTGTGAATAGAGAGGCAAAAAAAAATTTTTTAAAGGGAGAATTAAAGAAAATTGTATACTATAGGTTAACATCATTGGAAATTTCATCAGGAAACAGGAGTGTGCCCTCAATTATGGACTACTATCAATAGAAAACTTGTTTTTAATCCAGTAGAAGTGATGGAGATTCACTCAAGATATCTTCACTCTCTTGCTTGGCTCTCTTGTTACCAAAAATATTCATTTTTAGATACCTGGCTAGGCCACGGGTGCAGTCTATGAAAAGTGTGGTAATTTTCTTGTCATCAACATGTACAATTACCTAACTAAAAACACGAAAGTGGGACTATTAATTTTGTGTATATTGGAGAGTTAATATTTATTCATATACATGACCAGTAGTTGATCTTGTTTCCCAACTATGCTGATTTGTGAGGGAGTAAAAGAAGATAAACTCTTTTCAAATGATCAGGATAAGACTTCCATTTAAATTTCAAGCTTACGAAATTTGTCTTTTTGTTTCCTATTAGGAAAATATCTAGGGTCTCTTTTGCAGTTGATTTTAGGATTCTGCTTGCAGTGAAAAGTGCTCTCTTGTAGTATTTCTGTCTCTTCCAATACCAGTCCATAACTTCATGTAAGAAAGACAGAATCTAGGACAGGTTTCAATAAATCTGGAACAGAATTAACTCAAGATTACCCATATTTTCTTAATATCACAAGTTAAGTCAGTGCTGAGGGAGAAGAGAAATACAATGTAAACCAGTGATTTTGTAGTTTATTATTTTTTAAATATTTGATAGTACTCTAAGAGGGGAAAATATTTTTACCTTGCAGGTATTCATCTATTAGGTTGTATATTATTTCAGAAAATGAAACTGAAAATTCTGTTTATGAATAGTGGTTTAATTAGAGTAGTCATAAAAATAAGAACCAAATTGTTAGTAAATGGAAGTTCGGCATCCTATGAAAGCATTCATTTTATATGTGGAACACTTATATATGTAACAACTCTCTAACTATACAATGAAGTATTATTACAATTTGAAATCATTTTTCTTCCTTAGCTAATAATATGGGAATATGCTTCTTTGTTCTTTAGTGTACTTAGAAGTTAACATTGATTTGAGCTATATTGCACCTAATTTCTCTTTCATTGAAGAAGGGAAAAACATAGGTGAAATAAATCACAAAATTTGTACTTATAAACATTAACTCCTAGTTTTGGGTATGTGTCAGTTAATGACTTCTTTTCTGTCACTTTCTCTACATGCTAAAAAATCCCAGTATTTTGGTTTTTGTTTTTTTATCAGCTAACAAAGTACTCCTAGATATGGAAAGGGTTGCCTCAGAGTCGAAGAGTTTCCCATCACAGAGATATCTAAGGGTAGGGATTCTATAGAGTATTCAAGCAAAAGATGGGTGTTTGATTAAGTGAAACCTGAGCCCCTTCATCTCTGGTTGCCAGTCATTATATAAAACTTACTTATGGTCATCAGAATACACCTTACTTCTCACTCTTAGCCCTCTCCAGTAAACCGTACTTCCATCTTTCTAAACCTTTCTTTGAATTAAGCCTAACAAGCATTTGTTAAATACCTGTTATGTGCAAGACTGTATATTAGCCATTCTGGAAAAAATCAAATTAACTATAATGTATATGTAATGTAAAACTTTGTATATTTTTTAAAGTTTCCATTTTTTAACAATTAAAACTAGAACAAAAGCAATAAGCACTATATAAAAAAAGTGAATAATAGATAGCTCCTGACCTCAAAGAGCTTACAATTAAAGGGAGATGGATACTTACAAATGATTTCTTAAAGTTCATGAATATTTGGTCATTCTTATCATCCCAACAGTTCTATAACAATACTGTATATTATACAAAACTTATAATGCATATATTTCATGCATGGTTTAGGAATAATAATTTAAAATAATATACTAAATAGCCAAACTAACTGAATAAAATGACTTTTATCATTTACATAGAAAAATAAGCTCTTATATTAAAAACAAACATTAATTTTCTACTGTGTACTAAACACTGTAAGAATGAAGGATTTTTTTTTAAGCACAAGTTTCAAGTTATAGGAAATCAATACACATTCATCCTAATCTCCTGCATTTTCTCTATGGTGCAGCAAATACTTCTGGTTATAATAATGACTATGAATCACTGAAAAAGACTCAGTTACACAGACAGATTAAATATTTACTACTATTTAGGTCTTCTGCCCATTTTTGGATTTGGTTATTTGGTTTTTTGATATTGAGCTGCATGAGCTGCTTGTAAATTGTGGAGATTAATCCTGTGTCAGTTGCTTCATTGGCAAATAGTTTCTCCCATCCTGAGGGTTGCCTTTTTGTCTTGTTTATGGTTTCCTTTGCTGTGCAAAAGATTTTAAGTTTCATTAGGTCTCATTTGTTTATTTTTGTTTTTATTTCCATTTCTGTAGGAGGTGGGTCAAAAAGGATCTTGCTGTGATTTATGTCATAGAGTGTTCTGCCTATGTTTTCCTCTAAAAGTTTGATAGTGTCTGGCCTTCCATTTAGGTCTTTAATCCATTTTGAGTTTTATTTTTGTGTATTGTGTTAGGGAGTGTTCTAATTTCACTCTTCTACATGTAGCTGTCTAGTTTTCCCAGCACCACTTATTGAACAGGCTGTCTTTTCTCCATTGTATATTCCTGCCTCCTTTATCAAAAATAAGGTGACCATATATGTGTGGGTTTATCTCTGGGCTTTCTCTCCTGTTCCATTGATCTATATTTCTGTTTTTGTGCCAGTGTCATACTGTCTTGATTACTGTAGCTTTGTAGTATAGTCTGAAGTCCAGGAGACTGATTCCTCCAGCTCCAGTTTTCTTTCTCAAGATTGCTTTGGCTATTTGGGGTCTTTTGTGTTTCCATACAAATTATGAAATTTTTTCTTCTAGTTCTTTGAAAAATGCCATTGGTAGTTTGATAGAGATTGCATTGAATCTATAGATTGCTTTAGGTAGTATAGTAATTTCCACAATGCTGCTTCTTCCAATCCAAGAACATGGTATATCTCTCCATCTGTTGGAATCATCTTTAATTTCTTTCATCAGTGTCTTACCATTTTCTGCATACAGGTCTCTTGTCTCCTTAGGTAGGTTTACTCCTAAGTATTTTATTCTTTTTGTTGCAATGGTAAATGGGAGTGTTTCCTTAATTTCTCTTTCAGATTTTTCATCAGGAGTGCAATAGACATTTCTCCAAAGAAGATATACAGAATGCCAACAAACACATGATAGGATGCTTAACATCACTAATCATTAGAGAAACGCAAATCAAAACTACAATGAGGTATCACTGCGTACCAGTCAGAATGGCCATCATCAAAAAATCTACAAACAATAAATGCTGGAGAGGGAACCCCTTGCACTGTTGGTAGGAATGTAAATTGATACAGCCACTATGGAGAACAGTATGGAGGTTCCTTAAAAAACTAAAATTAGAACTACCATACGACCCAGCAATCCCACTACTGGGCATATACCCTGAGAAAACCATAATTCAAAAGGACACATGTACTCCAATGTTCATTGCAGCTCTATTTACAATAGTCAGGACATGGAAGCAACCTAAGTGTCCATGGACAGATGAATGGATAAAGAAGATGTGGCACATATATACAATGGAATATTACTCAGCCATAAAAATAAATGAAATTGAGTTATTTGTAGTGAGGTGGATGGACCTAGAGTCTGTCATACAGAGTGAAGTAAGTCAGAAGGAGGAAAATAAATACCATATGCTAACACATATATATGGAATCTAAAAAAAAAAGAAAAAGGGATCTGATGAACCTAGGGGCAGGACAGGAATAAAGACACAGACATAGAGAATGGACTTGAGGACACGGGGAGGGGGAAAGGTAAGATGGGATGAAGTGAGAGAGTGACATGGACATATATACACTACCAAATGTAAAATAGATAGCTAGTGGGAAGCAGCCACATAGCACAGGGAAATCAGCTCGGTGCTTTGTGACCCCCTAGAGGGGTGTGATAGGGAGGGTGGGAGGGAGATACAAGAGGGAGAAGATATGGAGATATATGTATACGTATAGCTGATTCACTTTGTAATAAAGCAGAAACTAACACATCATTGTAAAGCAATTATACTCCAATAAAGATGTTAAAAAAAATTTACTGCTAAAGGCACGAAGTTTGACTAAAACAAAATTGAAAGTTGCTCTAAAATAATAGGTAAAGTAAAAGGGTTTCATGTTTAAAACTTTGTTTTTACTAAAAGTTCAGTTTGTTGGGACACTTCATCCCCTTACTCTTCTGAAAAATTGTGGTTTCAGTAAATTCTTCATTTTATTTACATTTATCCACCTATATGTGCATCTACATTTAGTGTTAGCAACACTAGGAAATAAAAAGAGTAAAGAAATTCTGGGACTTAACAAGTATGGACTGTAATGTTTTCACATTCTTAACCAATGAAATGTAAAAATGAGAAGGTCTTTGGACAAAAAAGACTGATTTAAATGGCCATAGGCAAGAATCAAATAAAAGGCATGGCTGCTACAACTTTTGTTTAATCTCCTGAGTGCACTGAGGTGTTTTAGAACAGAGATTCAGTTAAGGTTCTGGGACCCAGAAATTTCTTTCAATAAGACAAAATTGTTACAGTAAAAGGCATGAAAGGTATGTCTCTCTCTTGAAAACCTAATTGGTCCTTGTTTCCAGCAATGTATTAGACAGAGAAAGACGGAACAAGGCATGGGATAGAGAAAATAGAACTAGCACATTAAGAAGTAGGTATATAAAAGAACTGTAGGCGTGGCTAGTGGCACAGGGACATGACTTGAACCAAACTGATTCAAAATAATTAAGTATTTAATGTCAAAAAAAATCACTAATCTGGACTAAAAGCTACCAACCATCTGCAGGTAGGTGAGTCTAAGAAAACTGTTGTCTCCTGAGGGACACACACAACTGCTCAACTCAGCTCTTAGCAGAATGGGTGTGGCTTTGTTCCAACAAAACTTTATTTACAAAAAGATTTGTAAATCTTTTTTGCCAGATATCACCCAAGGGCCAGAGTTTGCCAATTCCTTGTCTAGCTCTTCCATTAAACTATAATGCTATTAACATTGTAAATCATAATTGCCTCATTTATCATGTACTCTCAGAGCCCAACACAGAACCTGGAACAGTGGTCATTCAGCACATTTCTGTTGAATGAATGAATGAATGGCAGTATAGCATTCCACTCTCCTTTTTAAAAGGCCAACATTGTTTCAATTTTATACCTAAAAAAAAAAATGACATTAACATTTCATCTGCTTCTACTTTAGAAACAAAGTTGTTGGAGGAGGTCATGGAGAGGACATGATTGCCAGTTGAACTGAGAGCTGGACCCAGGCAATCAGAGGCTCCTCACCCCCTCCTTTGTCCTTGGAAAGTACAATATGTCACGCCCGCCATTCCCCATTCTCATAGTGGGACCTGTTTCAAGGACACAGCCTTGAGGAAGTAAGGTGTTGTTGAGACCATCTGGACTGAATACATGACTGAACCCATTTAAGGTCTCTATGTAAGCTTTTAAGATTCTGGTGGGTGGGTGCTGAAATCTACACCTCTTGTGGCTGCCCAAGATAAGCCTTGTATGTCAGTTCTCTTGCTTATTAAACCTGCCACCTGCCATTCTTGAGTGATCTGCTTCTTTCTTTGGTATCTCCTTACTCTCTGTGTATGGAGGCCAGTTTCAAATTTCAGCTGGGAAACTCCTGGGATTTCGAACCAACAAAAAAGACATAACAACATGAAGAAGAGGACATGGAACAGATTATTAAAAAAGGAGGGGAAGAAAGAGCCCCTGAAACTTCATCAAGATATGATATCAACACTGCCTCTTTTCTACATTAAAAAGAAATTGGTTGGCATTAGTCATTAACAGTTGAATCCTTTCTTCTGAAGAATCGAAGTAGATTCCCTTATGATTGTGTGGTTTTTTTATTAGACCCGTTTTTAGCCTTGAGGTTTTCCTTTTAGCTATTATATATTCAGTTTTGGACAAATGAAAATCAGTGACTCATTTTGCACCTGGCTGGGGACAGGACCATAGGCCCATCTGGGCAGGGTAGTAGTAGTTGCAGTATGAATGAATTCTCTGAAGAATCAGTGAACAGTAGAATGTGTTTACTAACATCATGTTCTGATTGTACCTCATCCACTTCCAGCTGATGTGTCACTAATGGGTTTGGTGGGTAATCTTCTACATCCTATGGTAAAGATGCTTTAAGAACACATGGGTCCTATTGGCAGTTTTTTATTTCTGATAAGACCTCATTTTAAATACCCAAGCACCATGGAAGGGCAAGTAGAGAGCTTGGAAGTAATTGCAAGCTCATTAAATCTTATGAATTTAAAGCACTGGATCGTTAGAAAAATTACTTGACTTAAAAAACTCAGGAAAGGAAAATAATTTGAAAGTTTAATAACCCAGGTATAGTATGAAAATATCAAGTGCAAGACATTGAGGGAAAAGAAGTATTCACCACAATAATTCCCTAACATTTTGCAATTGCAACATGGTTTTGATTGTCTAAATTAGAAATAATTTCTCTCCATTTTCTTAAAAATGATTTGACCTGCATGTTAATTCTTAACCTAAACGTGGATAAAAATGATCTCATTT